>NW_024870698.1:6196250-6808125 GCF_019054845.1 Dipodomys spectabilis | reverse complement strand
AAGGGGGAAGAGAGGATAAGGGAAAGGAGGAGAGAAGACGGAAGAGAAGATGAACAGGGTGAATCAGCTTTCTCTCCCCCCCCTTTTTTTAAATAAAGTATTTCCTTTTTCCCAGATTTGAAATCCTCAGAGATTTGGATCCCCTATTTATCCTTGTCACCTTGATTTATCACTCTTCCATGTCCAAACATATTTATAGAGAAGCGAGAGAGAGAGAGAGAGAGAGAGAGAGAGAGAGGGAGGAAGGAAGGAAGGAAGGAGAAAGAAAGAAAGAGAGAGAGAAAAAAGAAAGAGAGAAAGAAAGAGAGAAGGGAGGGAAGCTGGGAAGAAAGAAAGAAGGAAAAATGAGAGAGAGACAGAAAGAGAGAAAAAGAAAGGGAGGGGAGGGGGCAGCGAGGGGAAAAGGGAAGAGGAAAGAAGTAGGGAAGGGAGGGAAGAAGTGGGAAAGAAGGGGAGGGAGAAGGGAAAGGAAGGAAAGGAGTGGGGAGGAGAGGAGAGGAGAAAAGAAGAGGAGGAATAAAGTAAAGCAAGAAAGTAAGCTAAGACATTCCAGTGCTATAATATAATAATAAGGGAACATCACTAGTAAACTGATTATAGTGTCTCAATATTTAGTACTGTTTCAGTTTCTGTTGCTACACTATACCTCCCTACTACTACCAGAAGCTTAAAACAACAAAAATTATTTTTATTCTGCTTCAAATTTTCTGGGGGTCAAGGATTAGGCAGGATTCTACTGGGAATTCTGGCTCTGCTCTTTCATAAGATGCATCAAAAGGAGTCCAGGGTTGAGAAAAAAGAAAACTAAAAGTGCCCAGAGGCACCTCTGTTTCTTCAAGTTGCTTTATGTTCCTTCTCCCGCTTTGGCTTAACCACACAGGCTAATTTAGAACTCCTCAGTTCTAAATTAATGAACTCGCTCATGCCTCCAAAACTAACAATGAATATCACCTGAGAAGTAGGGAAGAGGAGAAAGCAGGGAAGAGGAGGAAAGGGAGAATCATTATCCCCCAAGTTCCAATCCCACACAGATTTTAGGAGAAGAAATTGACACTCCACCTTTCCATCCGTGGCACGTCAATCACATTCAAACAAGAGTCCATGGGTCAAGAGTCCCTACCAGACAATGCAATCTGCAGCAACTATGAACCCCAAACAGACTGAACCCCAGGGTAAGAGTCCTGGTGATGTCTCCAAGAACTCATATTGATCTTCTCCCCTTTCCCCTTCCATGTTGAGGGTCTATACAGGCAGGATAAATCCTAATGCAATCAGGGCTTGATGTCTTTAATACACTTCACAGAACACAAGTGAAGTGGAGAATGAAGTAAAATCAATCCCAGCAAATGAATTTCTTTTCTCCTAATGGTTTTATGAATATGAAAAATATCATTGTTATAGGACTGGTTTTGAATATGTCAGTCATGAAAGGAAAGGTTTGAAGACCTTTCTGGTTTGGGCAGAGGACATTTCATTGTGTATTTGGCATCAACTATGTGCCAAGTGCTGTTCTTGCTGATGAAGTTGCAGCTCTGAATTACAATCCCTCCACGGGGAAGGTTACCTGAAAACACTCCCCACTTGAGAAAAGGTCACTGCCTAGAAAATGCATAGGTGCTCAGATTCCTCCATCAGTATTGGACAATCCCCAAGGCATGAGGTGTGCCATGCTTATTACCAAATTCCCAGGGCCTAGCAGAAAGTTTTGAAGGAGAATAAAGAAATATTCAAAGACTATTTTCAAATTAGTAGACAGATGGGAATTTGGGCCAGTTGCTTAAAGGTGAGGGCTTTCCTGAGAAAGAAGTCAGCATCGTCTCTTTTTTTGTATGTACAGATGAGTACTGGGGCTTGAATTCAGGGCCTGGGCAATGCCCTTTAGCTTTTGCACTCAAGTCTGACACTATCCTGTCTGAGTCCCAGCACCACTCCTGACATTTTACTAACTAATTGGAGATAAGAATCTCATGGACTTTCCTACCTGGGCTGGCTCCAAATCACAGTCCTCAGATCTCAGCCATGTGAATTGCTAGAATTTTACAGGTATAAGCCACCTGGGCCTGGCTAAGGCCTCCTTTCTTGAACTATTAGTTCAGACCAGTTTGGGGGAGATTGCTAAACTATGTCCTTGACAAATGAAGAGGGGTACAAGGCCTGCTTCCCTGTTACCTAGTCAGACAAAATTCCAAAAGCTGTAAGATTTCCTAAGGTTGGAAATGCCCCTGTATTTGTCATTCTTATTTCTTTTCCTCTGGTTCCCTGTAGTGATTAATAGTAATGGTTTTTTAAAATGTCACATGCACTGTCTTTGAGGACTAACAGGAAGGCAGTGGGAAGACAGTTACTCTGTGCAAGGAAGCTCGAGGGGGAGAGAATCCTCCAGGGCGAGAGGCAGTGTTGGCAGATTTGGAGGGATAGGGTGGGTGGAATCCCTGGGGAAGATGGGGAGCCACGGGCCTGTGCTCAACAGGGCCCCCAGCCTCCAGATGAGAAGGCCTTGTGCTTCTGTGACTGAGCCCTGCCTAATCACACCTCTGCAAGCCATAAACAAATTGATGTTCTTCAAATGCTTTCACATTTGTGTTCTCCAGGTCAGTTAAGTAAGTCACTGAAGCTAGAAGTTGACCGTAAACCCAGACTCTTCTTTCTACCCTTCATTTATAGACATTCACCCAGTCCTGCCATTCCTGCCTGTTAATAACTCAGGCCCCCTTTATCTCCAGCCTCACTGTCTTCTCCCAGTGCTCAGATCCGTCCAGGACTCCTGGATGACCTGAGTGAGCACTCCTTTCACTGAGTTCCAATAGAGAAAGCCTTCAATCACTCCACTCTGCTCTTTTCACAAGCACCTATAAGATGATCTCCACAGCTCAAGTTTTTGCTGAAAAGCCTATGGCCCTCAAAATGAAGCCTCAAATGTTATTATAGGACACGTGTGTTGCTAAACTAAAATTTCTCTCATTTTTGCTGCATCCTGGGGTATTCCATGCTTGCTCATTGAAGTCCAAGCGTAGCATGATATGCCAAAAGACTGACTCATCGTGGCAAGTGACATTCACTGCACCTAGAAAGACCTTCTAGTTGTGTCCAATATGAAGATCCTATCTCAACGTTCAAGACCTTCCTCAAACACCACCTTCGTTCAGTGAAGGCTGTGGCAATTTTCCCTCTGATCCTGTAGACTCACAACATCTACAGTGGTATTACACACATTTCTTTTCTGGTGAGTCTCCTCTCGAGAACACGACAATCTTGGGTAATAGGATTATGTGTTAGTCAAGACAGCATTAGCAGGTGTGTAGGATAGCACCTGTTGGAAAACTAGCAAATAATAGAGATGAAATGAATGCCCAGAGCTTTGGTCTTCAGCTGTAATGCCAGGAAAATAGGTGGAAATATAATTCTAGGTAGGTGTACCTCCAGCCCAGCTTTTTTGCTAGTTATTTTGGAGGTATAGTCTCACAGGCTTTTCTCCCTGGCTCCGCTTTGAACCACCATCCTTTTAGATCCTTCTCGAGTAGCTAGGGCTGCAGGCCTAAGCCATGGGCATCTGATTTATAATATGTATTTTTAAGAATACACACAAGTATAGCCTTAAAATATTTCAAGACTCTTAATGACAAGCGAGAGAATGATATATAGTAATTCAGAGGAGACGATATTAACCTTTGCCACCATTCATCATAGGAGAAAGGTTTTTAGCATACAAAGGTTTGCAATTGGTCTTGTTAATGCCCAGTTTAGAAAGCATTGTGTGTTGTATTGTTTCATATATTTAAGAAACTCTTTAAAAACTGCATGTCTTGACAAAAGCTATACCTTAGCTATTCTTATTGACAACTAGAGAAAGAAAATAGCCCACTCTATCACATGGTGCATACTTAGTAAAGATGAGCAAAAGTCACATAATGTGTTCTAACCTCCATCTACCTAGTCTATGAATTCACATATACTGTGGCATGCAGTAAAATATAGAGAGAAGGATCCTGAATCCTTCCTGATATATCCACAGGATGCTGAAATGGGAAGGGACTTGGAGGTCCTATCAAGCACATAAGTCTAGATAAGACTTGATGTCCCAGACTGTGCTATACAGAAAGGAAAAGTAGAAAGCGGTGGTCTCTACTATAGTGTTGCTCTAAGCACGGTGACTTTTCAGAATTCTAAGTAACACAAAGGAATGTTCATAATGAGCCAATCTGGTCAGAATGGTACAATTTGTTTTTTAATTCATAAGGCTAAAGAGCAAAGAATAAAAAAGTAGTTTAGTTAGCTTATTAGGATCAATTATAGAAATACATTTCTAGTGTCTTGGACAAAAATTCATGGCAGAAGCAATGTGATGCCCATGGAGGCTAGCCATCCCTTGGGCACATTTGACAGAGTGTAATGTTTATGTTGGGACTTCAGAGATACAAGACAGGATTTAGAAAGAGATCAAAGGGAAACAGGTGAGATATGTTGAGAAAATACTTGGTAGAAGTAAAATTAATTAAGGCAGGAATACATACTTACCTTTGGGAAAGGGTGGGAAGCAATTTTATAGGTATTTTCTTCTCCAGGGGTAAAACAAGGTAGCATAAATCCTACCCATAATAAGGATAAAGCAAAAGGAGTGAATCATTTCATACAATGGCAGCAAAACGGGATTCTATGACCAGCCCTATCAGAATACCTTATTTTTGGAACAAAAAGATTTATAAAACTAACAGAGAATATCATTTATTTAGGTAGAAGTTTGGGCTTATAAATCGATATAAATGAAAAACCTCCCAGATGAATTTTATAGAAAGGCAAGTTTGAAAATGTGGGAAAAATTTGAAAAAAGCCAGTTACCAGAGATGGAGTGAAATCATGATTCCTCCAAATCCTGGTAGGAAAACAAGATTATTCCACAGAGAAGATGAGCAGAAAATCCTTATCCATCCTGTGTTGTCTGACTCAGGATTTGAGGAATGGGAGCTAGAAATTTATGCTAAGAATGCAGTCCTGGGTGCCTGTTTAGCTGTTGTGTAACTAGACCATGGACTCTAATATGACTCAATGTACCCACTGTATTGGTGAGTATAACTTTTGGAAGAAAACAAAATCCACAATTAGAGAAGGCAACTGGTATTCTCCAGTACTCGGAATGATAGATCATATTCCCGAAGACTTGAAAGATTTATAATACCTACTGTACACCTGGTGCATTCCAGATGAGCCAACGTTGTGTGCTCAGAAGCAAGTGGGAAGATGTGCTGCATTGAATTTTATTGATTTTCCTCTTTGCTTGTATAGTTTTATGATGTTCCATTTTCTCTTTCTCTTGGTTTGGAAATTGTGGCCTCAGTTATTTATTTTCTTCCTTCGTTTTATATTTAAAATGTATCTGTAACACTGCATCAATTTCCAGGGGTCCGGGGAAAGGGTGGTGTGGATTCTTTGGCCAAGAAAAGAAGGTCTCAAGCTAGAGGAGTTAATTCTTTTCCCTCTTAGGTAACTTCTCCCAAATTCCCTTTTCATTTCACTTTCTCACATTTTTTAGAGGCATTTATTACCTGCTTTCTCATGTTATCACTTTCTGATTTTTAGCACCAGTTTCCCTTTCAAAGATTATATATAGTTAGCTCTGGATTTTCTCCACTAGCTTCCTATACCATGCTCTTTTGGTTGTGAACAATTTCCTTCTCCTATTTAGTGGTACAATTCATCTAGCAATAAGACCATACAGCTGAATTACAACAGAAACAGGGCTCTGATTTGTGGAAGCTTGGTACAGATGAAGATCAACTATGCAAGCAAAAATTTTCCCCTCTCATCTGTGTTCAATTCAGATTGTACTTTTAATTAGATTCATATCCTTTTTTAAATAACAGATATGGTATGTTTTTAAAAACAAAATCCCAATTTTTAGATATGTTACCAATGAGATATTAAGCTTGTTTGGTTCCTGGTCAGGTAGCTCTTTTCAATATCTGATATATTAATGCATCAGATTAGACACATGAGAGACTGCGAGTACATTGGTAGTTGCTGGCTGTAGAGCTACTCTCCAAGCCACTCCCCTTGGTTGTTGTTAGTGATGGTGGTGGTATGTGTGTATAAGAGAGGGAGAGGGAGGGGAGAAAAGAGGGGAGAGAGAGAAAGAGGGAGAGAAGTCGGGGGAGAAAGAGAAAGTACTGGTCCTGAGGCATGAACTCAGGGTCTCAGTGCTGTTCTGAGCTTTTTGTTTTTTTTTTTTTTAATTTTATTGTAAAGATGCTGTACAGAGAGGTTACAGTTACATGAGCGAGGTAATGAGTCTATTTCTTGTTGAATATTGTTACGCCCTCCTCTGTTTTTCTCCTACTATCCCTTCCCTCCCCCTGTTCCTGAGCTTTTTGTGTTCAAGGTTAGAGCTCTACCATTTGAGCCACAGCTCTACTTCCACTTAATTGGAGATAAGAGTTTCACAGACTTTCCTGCCTGGGCTGGCTCTGAACCATGATCTTCAGATCTCAGCTTCCTGAGTTGCTATGATTACAGATGTAAGCCACCAGCACCTGGTACTCCCCTGTTTGTTTTTTATTTTCATTTTTAAGATTTAAACACAAAGAAGGGGCTGAAAGTTGTTCTACTTATTTACTATTACTCATAAAAATTCTTAGCAAAGTTACTCATTATTATGTCGGCACAGTAGTCTCCATATATTTGTAATATATTCTAAGGTCTTCCATCTATGTGAGTAACTGCAGATAGTACCAAATTCACTAAATATTATGTCTTTTTGTATATACATGCTTCTAATAAAGTTCAGTTTAGGAATGAGTCACATATAACACAAACAGTAATAATGAAAATAAAGCAATTTTAACAACATATCATAATAAAAGTTATATAATGATTTATCTTTCTCAAGCTATCTTGTGTACTATGTTTTGTTTTGTTTTTGTGCTGGTCCTGGGACTTGAACACTGGGCTTGGGAGCTGTTCCTGAGCTTTTTTTGGCCTAGGCTAGGGCTCTACCACTTCAGCCACAGCTCCATTTCTGGCTCTCTCTCTCTCTCTCTCTCTCTCTCTCTCTCTCTCTCTCTCTCTCCCCCTTTCTCTCTCTATTTGTGAGATAAGAGTCTTGTAGACTTTCCTGCCCAGGCTAGCTTAGAACCACTATCTTCAGATCTTAGCCTTTTGAATAGCTAGTATTACAGGTACATACCATGAACACACAGCTGTATTGTGTTTTACTGCATTGTAATTTTGGACCATGGATGGCTGCAAGCCATGACTGCGACTGTGAAAAGTGAAGTCATAGAGAAGGTAGACTGCTGGGCCCTCAGGTTTTAAACAACCTCATACATCCCTACAGATGTTAACCAATCACATACCATCTGAAGTGTTACGATTCATTTACACTATGTGAGTCAATAGAAGATGAATCATTGATGTGAATTTCAGCTAATACCCTCTTTAAAAGGAAAAATAAATCTACTGACACAAAAGAAAAACTTGTACCACTTGTGATAAACAGAATTCAACACTACAAGCAAATATAATAAAAACAAAACAACAGAGAGGTAATATGATCACTGTCTAGCTAGATGCTTTTGTTTAACAGACATTCAGACAGGAAAGTCTGCACTTTCATCATTAAGGAGATGAACAGGTTAAAGGATACCTTAAAACCAATAAAACTAGGACATTCTCTTGAGTTAATCAGTATGGAAACAAACCTTTCAAAGGAAGTAACCTTTTCAGTCTCTGGTTTAATATTACTTAATTCCAAACTCTAGGATCACCCACATGCTGAACAACATGGTATTCTATTATGTATTCTGTCATGTTTCTCCTTTGGCCATTCAGGTGATTTCTAGTTATGCAAGAAGTCACCATCATTATTTATATGCCAACATCCAGGACTGACTCAACCAATCTTACAAATTATGTGATTGGAAACACGCGCATTTCTTCAAAAGTTTCACAAACCCCTTAACATTATTTATTTTAGCATGTGTTTTAGTTCTGTTTCTGTTTCTGTCCTGTAGGTGCCATGAGGCTAAGATCTTCCCTGGGCCAGTACAAGAGTTAGTAGACAGAGACATGGGAGTCAATAGGTATAAGGGTTAATAGGTATAAGGGAAAGATGTAAACACTGACAGCATTTACAAAGAGAATTGTCCACATTTTCCATCACCATTTCTAGCATGATAAGCTGCTGAACTATAAGCTAGTGGGCAACACTTTGAAGTGAATTACTCAGGTCTCAAGGATGTTTATAAACAGGATTATTTTGTTTCTTCAGATATCTTGCGGTATATTGTAAGATGAGATCACAGAAGATTAAGCAGAAATGTTATTCTAGATATAATATTATCATAGGATACTAATCTAAATGTTATCTACATAGATATCTATCTATATTATGTTATGATATGTTATCTACATTAGAATGACTTATCTGTAATATAGTAGCCAGGGCAAAAAGAAAGATGCAAATCTTATGAAGAATTTAATAACAAAATAGTATTTTGCTATATTTTTGTATCAAATATCTAAAAATCAAACAACTGTAAGTTGGTATATGGAAAGTCAAAAAATTTTCCTCAGATATCGAGAGTAAAATGGGTAGAAACAAATCCCTGAGAAATGCAGACTGAAGTCATTGGACACATATGTAAAAATGCCTATGATTGTTAGGTTCAAGAAATTGTAAGAGAGAGAGAAGTACTTTATAAGGGAACAAGAAAGCACAATTAAGAAAAAATAATAAAGCTGAAAATATAAAGTTAAATACTGAGTGGCTTTTTTGAGAAAGGCAATTGGAAGCAAAATGGAACGTGAAATGGAAACAAAGCCGAGGAAAATAACAAGACTGGAGTGAGAAAAGACAAATAGATCAATAATACAGAAAAGGTACTGGAGACAAATGTGATGTAATGACAGGTCCTAGAACATTAGCAGGAATCAGGATTGAACTCTACCAACATGTGGAGAAAATGGGCGGAAGTCTTATAAAACGATTGAAAGATATCACCCAGAGATGAAAAAAAAAGTATTAATCTCAAACAGGATGAATGCAAAAGAAAAGCCTCCACAAACAGACCTATGTTTAGGAATATCATTGAGAACTAAAGTTTTATGGAATCAATGTAAGAGACCTTACTGGGATGGAAGCATGAAAATGTTCAACAAAAATATTAGAAGCTCTAGGAAAATGGAAGGATCTTTTGTAACATAGATTGTATTAAAAAATGTTAAAGAGTTGAAACTTTAGAGATTTTCTCTGGAAAAAACAGAATTGATCTAGGAAACAGTGGTAAAATAAAAATTGTTCACCTACTTGTAAAAAATACTTATTTGTTTAATTCAAGAGCATAATTTACTATCACCAATAACAATGCTAACAATTACTGAGGAATTACATTGAACCACATACTGTTTTAATATTTTAAAATGTATTTATGATTTATCAGTAAAATAGTTACACTGGCTAGAAAATCAGTGAGATAGTCATGGTAAACAATAATAGCTAATATTTACATAGAACTTTTGTGAAGAAATTAACACATCTTTTCACAAGAAATATATCATCATATTACTTTAAAATAAATGAATTAGATCTGGGCACTTGTGGCTCACATCTGTAATCCTATCTACTCAGGAGGCTAAGAACTGAAGATCAAGGTTTGAAGCCAGCCCAAGTTGGAAAGTCCTTGAGACTCTTACCTTCAGTTAAACCAAAAAACAAACAAAAAGCCAGAAACAGCACTGTGGCTCAGGTGGTAGAACAGGAGCTTTGAGCACAAAACTTCAGGAACAGTGCTCAGGCCCTGAGTTCAAGCTCCAGGACTAGCACATACACAAAAACAGTCATAAATATCTAAGTCAAGAAAGGATAGTAAATGGAAATAGATTGAGATTGAGACAAATCACAATCATGGATTGAAGAATTCTACATGTATTGTAAATAGATCATATCTAGAAATGTATCTAGCTTAAAATACACAGTCATAAAGAAATAAAATTCTTTTTTTGTACATTTTTTATTGTAAAAATGCTGTAAGAGGGGTTACAGTTACATGAGCAAGGTAATGAGTACATTTCCTATTGAGCATTGTTGTTTCCACCTTTGTTTTTCCCCTACCATCCCTTCCCTCCTGCTCCAGAACTACACACCCCCTCCCCACCAAAGTTGTAAATTTCATTTTCAACATAGTGTTTTGTACATCTTATTGTTACAATGGGTCAACCTGTATCCTTATTTAAGCATTTTGTTTTTTCCCTTCCCCTCCCTGAATTAGAGAAATGTATACATAAGATGCAGGACACCGACATCAAATGCAGTGAAAATAGGGGTTTACTTTCTGATGATATTTCTAAAATGAATATATTTAAAAGTTATTAAAGTCAGGAATAAGACAAAAACATTTTCTCTAATCATTACTATTGAACATTTTGGTGAGCTCCTAGGCCATTCAATAAATAAAAGAACATAAATAATGGTTGAGACAAAATGACAAAATCTACACATTTGAACACATATATGTATATATGTATGTGTTACATTACATGGGCATGCTTGCAATTACATAAAATCTAATAGATTCTTCAAACTTAGAAAAATCTTAATTCTCTTTCTTGGAAAAGATCCATCTTAATTGTATTAATATTCTTTGGATTTTTTGGTACTTAATAGTATTACAGGTAATAACTATAATTTTGTTTCAACTTTCGCAATTTCTGAACTTCTAATTTATTATTCTTGTCTTATAGTTGGCTAAAACCTCCAAAGCAGGCCTACATAAATAAGAATATGAGGTTTACTCATATCTAGCCTAATTTTAATGTAAGTATGTGTAACTTTCCTTAATGAAGCATATGGCTGTATTTTTACGCTTGAAGGAAATATATTCTTACTTATATTCCTATAGCTGTATCTCAGTAATCTGCAGGGAATTGGCTTCAGGCCTGCCACGAATTATATCAGTTGCTGTAGTATTTGCCTATAGCAGAACATCCTCTTGTATATTTTGAGTTACATCTAGATTTTATATACTTAGTACAATGCAAATGCTATGTAAACAGGTGGTATACATGATCATTTAGGAAACAATGACAAAGAGAAATCAACTGTACACTTGTAGAACAGATATATTTTCCTCCCAAAGTATTACTACTCTGGGGTTGGGTGAGCCTAGACACATGGAATGTATATGGGTTCTAACAGTTTATCATAATAAAGTCTTCATTACTAAATTCTATGGTTATTTCTGCTAATCTTCTCTCCCGGTTTCAGTTTTTCCCACAAGACGTGCAATGCTTTTCTACCTCCTTTTTGGTATCTATTGGGGTCATCAGAAGACAAACAAATCACGGCTGATTTCCTCACATTTTAAAAGATAAAAACTGAGAAAGAAATGCCAGGGCAATATCAAATATTGTACTTATTATTCGTAAGGGCTGTTTGAAAACCAAATGGTCAGGTGCGTCAAGATCTAGCAATCAGATGGTCCATCCTTATAGCTGCAGGCCTAGGTAAGAGGAGAGGAGCTTGTACAGGCATGCTTCCAAAAATCAAAAATAGATGGCCAAGCCAAACACCTGTTTGTTTTTGTTTTCAATGTCCTAAATATAGATCAAGCCAGCTACCCAGGGTATAGAGGTAAAGTTATAAAGAGAAAAGGAATAGTTAGGACAAACCTCCTGGATTTTCCTGTTGCCTTTGGCTGATGTCATAAATTATCACAACTTCATTGTTAAAACAACACATATGTAATTGCCTTAGAGTTTAGGAAGCCAAAAGTTTGAAATGAGTATTATGAAGCTAAAGGTGAAGGACTATGGACATTCCTTTTAGAAGCTAGAAGAGACAAATATATTTCCTTGGCTTTTCTACTTGTGATCCACATTCTTTGACTTGTGGCACCCAGAGAAGATGTCTTTTAACCTCGGCTTCCACCACCAATAGCCTCTTATTCCCACCTGACTTCCTGCCTTCCTGTTTCATTTATCAGGACCCTTGTAATTACATGGGGACATCTAAATAACGTGAGAAAACCTTTACATCCCACGTTGTTTAACTGAAATAGACCCTAAACTTTCTCTGCTCTGGAAGAGAACATGCTCTCAGGCTCTGACGACTCGTGTAGACAAGTTTGAGAAGGCAGCTGCTATGCTTATTACAGTTCATTTGGTGGAAACTAAGAGTGAAATCATGGACAAGATGGTCTTTTCCTCAAAATTCCTCAGCTCTTAGGTCTCTTTTCACATTACACTGTCTGTTAGGTTTGTGGCCAACAAACTGTAGCACTGCAACACTGGAGGAAGTTAGCCTCGCCCAGGGTTCATGTGCTCCGGCCCTCATGAGGATGCCTTCAATGACATGGGATGGATTTTGTGAAGTTCAGCCTGTCCTCATAAAGATATGTAATGGATCAGAACTATGCATTATGTAACCAACTTCAAAGTCAATCTCCAACCAGCATGGAAAATTTACTTCTTATTTTACTTTTTTGTTGCAAATGTGAGCTAGTGACATTGTCAATGTAGCATATCAGAAATTCAGCCATCAGATGAAATGCTCCCATTAAGATACTGTAATCGTAAAATATGTAAAGGCAAGTCCCAAATACAATTGTGGAAACATAGAAATGACTCGATTTGAATATAAAACCTATCTCATTAATAAATTTATGAAGAGAAATAAAATTATATATATATATATATAAAACAACCTCTTGCAAGTTAAAGACAAAAATCCAAAAAATAATAAAAGCTCAAATCAAAATCTCCGTGTGTCCTTAAAATTCAAAGAACTTAGTTTTTAATGGTTTCATATTCTACCTACTGTCTACCAGAAATATGTTTATGCCTGGTAGCATGTTTGGTTTTTTTCCAGTAGCAACATCTTAGATTATCACTCAAAAAGTGAAATGTACCTTTCTCAGCATCTAGGAAATTTGTTAACTTAATTCCAAGATTCTGATGTTTTGAACCTTTTTTTAAAAAAGAGAATTAATGGCACTCATGGGATTTTCACAGTACTGGTCTCACAGACATATGCTTGTAGACTAAGCCAGTCCCCTTCCTGAAGATCAGTTACTGCCCACAAACCACTTTCTAAGAACCCAGATCCGTGTTGATAGAAACCAACACAGAGATTTGATGCATTGATATATGTACAATATTGGAGAAAGTCTGTTGTTCCCCTCACTAGAACACTGGTTACTGTCTTTGTCTGGAACTCACAACCTGTACATTTAAACTCAGATCAGAGAAATCTGAGCAAATGATTAATTTTAGCACTGCCGATCTGTTCGCCCTGTACTCATCCACATTTCCACACCTATTAGAACATGCCATTTCTATCTTGTCTTATTCCATTCAGCGATTTGCAGTGCTGATGGCCTCAGTCTATACAACTATGCTGATGCACCTGTGTTTTTCATTGGGCCTATTTAAACTCTCAATTTCCATTTACTGTTTTTATTGTCCTGTTCAGACTTCCTATAGACATTCTCCACATGCCATCCAGACATAGTATTTGTCATCCTGTTTCCATCAAAAATTGTTATGGAGTTATTCATGTATAAGTCCCCTGCCCACTACAGAAGGCTCTACTCAAATAAATGACCACATCAGGGAAAATTGAACACAGCATGGTGAGAAGACGCTTGAGTCTTGGAACAAGTCATGTACCTATCCTTCCCAGACTCCTTTACCTTGTTGACTGGAGAGTACTAGTGAGGATTTTTATTATCATTATTAATTATTATTATTATTACTTCTGATAACTCACTTGACTTTATAGCTTTGTCCATTACTTATTGTAGCAATGTATCCTTTTTGCTCAGACTATCTGTTTATGCTGCAATGGTGTAATCTCAATATTGTTGTGGACATATGCATTGTGAGTTCTTCCTGTTATCTCAAATCCATGTGTGAAATTTAATTAACCATTGTTCCTCTCTCACAAATAAACACCTACTGCTTCAGTTTCTCCTAGTGGTGATACTATACTTCAGTGACCCACCAGAGACATTTTATTTTTTAGTATTGGGGTTTGAACTGAGGACCTTGTGCTTGCTCCAGTACTACTCTACCATTTGGGTTTTTTACTAGTTATTTTGGAAGACAGTGTGTCAGAGACTTTCCTGATCAGGCTGGCTCAAACCACTATTCTCCAGATCTCAGCTTCTTGAGTAACTAGGCCTGTAGACATGAGCTAAGAGAGACCAGCTATATGTGAGCATGTGTTTATCCTTTTGATTCATACAAAGCCTACCCAATCATCTTATATAATATATAGAAAGCATTTTCTCCTAATTACTGTATTACATACACAAAAATATATTTAATATATATTTATGTATGTATATTACAAATAAACATGCAGGTTTATATGTATATGTATATAAATATTCTCATAGGTATCTATGACTATATTTACAAATAAATAGAGAGAGGGAGAGAGACAATCCTGAGTAAACTCCATTAAATTCCCCATTCCTGTTATCTCTTACTTTTTCCAGGTTCTAATCAGCTATCCTGCGTTTTCCTTTTTCATAGATTTGTCTGTCCTCATTCCTTTGCCAGAGCTAATAGAGAGACCTAGGTTCTTATATATATTCGCTTAGCTTCTCTAGGTCTTTATTCTACTGAGGAGCTCAACGGCACACATTGTATTTTGTATCAAGTCTGAAAATATGTCTTGTCTCAACCCTGATCCTCCATCCTATTCTGGGTAATGATATCACCATTGACTGAATTTCTCAAGCCATGAGCCAAGAAATTATCCTTGACAGCTTTCAATTTTACCACTCATATCTATTTGTGAGGCCACCTTTGCTAAATAACTCTCCAATATATTTCTTTTTACTGTCACTGTCCTGGTTCATCTCTTCCTACTCATATAGATTATTTCAAGTCACCTAGCTGCTACTCCTGACCTCAGACACTCCCTTGTCATTCCATTAATTCTCTACAACTACTGATTTATGACTCCAAAATAAACCTTCGATCATGTTGCATTACTCCTTTGCTTAAAATTAACTCCAAATTCCTAAGGATGACACCCAGGCCCTGGGCAACTGAACTACCCTTACCCCAAGCCACTAGTTTTCAACAGGATTACCTACCTTAACACTAGATGTTAAATAGTGTCATTTCTCAGAAAAGCAAATCAGAGTGCAGCAAAATAAAATGCTAAAAAGTGGGTACTTGAAAGGGTTTGGATAGGGTCAAGGGAAAAGTTGTAGTCAAGAATCCAGTATACATCCTACAAAATTAAAAAGGTGAGGGAAGGGTGCCTGTGAGAGGAATGGGTGGAAATGCTGGAAAGGGTGAGATGGATCAAGATACACTGTGTTCACAAACTTCTTTGTTAAATGGTTACTCTTTTGTACAACTACTTACAAGGAAAAGGGGAACAAAGTTGTCTCATTATGTCACAATACTTTCTTCTTCTTTGCTTTTATTGTTTCTGCACGTGTTTTCTGTCTGACACACCTTTTCCTCCTCAGCCTACAGTACTTTAAAATCCAACTTTACTTCCTTGGAGAGGCTAAGAAATATTAAAGATTTCCTCTCTGAGTTCCTATTTGTAATGTACCCTTTACTACCCAGTAATGCACTTACTGCAGTATTTTGGTAATCGCTTGTTATTCTACATTTCATTTTTTACATGCATTCTATAGTTAGAATAAAATTCACATGCTCTTTCATGGTCTATAAATCTATAGTTTTTCCATTGGCTCCATTCCTGGCCCCCTTTTCTTCTACCTTCTCTTCATTGGCCGCCTCCTATTTCCATGCATAGTCCCACATGAGTTCCTAAGTGCTTTCTGCTCCTCTACCTTTAGTCCTCTTTCCTAGATATTTACATGGCCTGTGCTCCCCTTTCCCACAAGTTTCTGCTCAACCATTACTTCCCACTGTTTTCCTTGAGTCTGCAGTTTAGTTGGTCTGTGCTTCGGATTTCCCAGGCAGCTTGAATTACATTCTCTATAATAATACATTCACAGACTGACTGAAGATGATAACCTTGTGACTATTCATCTCTTTGACTTGTTGATCATGTTGTAATGCCCTGGCACTGGCGAACCATGACTGACTGGACCCCTTTTGGAAATAGTACCAGAGCCAAGATTTCATCTGAAGGTCACGATTAATTACAGATTAATTTTAACTCAAGAAAGCCTTCTGAAATATTTGATTTCTCTTAATTGGGCAGCATGCAATAAACTAGAAGGTCTATTTGGGCTTATTACACAAACAAACATACTTCCAGATAATGCAGAACCTACACACATTACTTTATCATCAACTCATACAGTGTAGAGATGCCATTGATAGGCTACATCATGTAGAACACAATACATATAACTCTGTTAAGTTTGGTAGCAGAGGACAGATTAGCCTGCTGTGTTCTTTAGCTTTGTCTTTTGAAGATACTGTTTCACAATGTTGCTCACACTGACCTCAAACTCACAATCCCCGTGCCTCCACCTCCCAAGGACTGGAATTACAAGTATGCACTAACACTCCCAGCCCCTAAAATCATGTTATCACAGATTTTATGCAAAGATGAGGCTTTTCCATTAAGAGTAATGTACAGTTTAGATGATAAAATACCTGTGTTGGTCCCAGAACACCAGAAGACCCTCACTTTCAGGCTCAATTATGAACTGCGCTGACCAGCATACTAAATGTGCAATCAGGAATTACCCCAACATCTGTTTGGGAAAGACAGATGTGGCCATTACAAGCTTCCATCCATGTGTTCCTCCACAGTTAAAAAGAATGACTCTCAGGCATTGAATTCATAAAAGCAAGTAAGAAACAGGGAATGGAACAAAAAGTTGGAATTTCCTGAATTTTTGGACATAAAAAGTCTCCAAACCAAAGAAGAAAAGAATGAAAAAGAGAGAGAGATGAAGTAGAGAGTATGGCTGTGGAGGGGAAAACATAAGGGTTTGTGAAGAAGTCTCCAGCTCCATAAAATCCTTTTGTATAGTTTGTCTGATGTGGGATTTTTATCACCATATAAAACCCAGTACACTTGTTTCATTGCAAGCAGGAGGATGCAGTATAAAAAAAGCTGGAGAAACAGCATGCAACTCATAAAAGACATGCAATCTAAATTTACACATGCATCCATCACGGGTAGTGTGCAACAAGAGGCAGGCCAAGACATTTAGGGGAAGTGGAAGGTGTACTTCCTTCTCAGTAGCAAAGCTGTTCAATCCCAGCTAAGTACCTGACACAGGCAGGCATTACGAAGGAGCATGACTCTTCAGGACAATAGAAACTACTGATACTGTGTCTCCACAAGTAGACAAAGCTGCCAGACTGCAGCCTCCCCCTGCTGATGGGAAAAAACAACCAAGGGCTACAAGTAGCAAAGGTCTCATGATCGCAGGGAGCGGTTAGCCTTTCCTCCCTTCTTGCCCTCTTGGCTGTGCCTGGAGAATAACAGGTGGCCTCAGGTTTTGGTGCCAAGTTCATGCTTGACTCCAGACCTGTCTTTAGAGAGCTGTGAGATTCGGAGCATTGCAGGGGGCGGGAGGGGCGGGGAGAAAGGAAGGACATAACTACCAATAGGTCATTGATATAACAAATGAACATCAGCATGTGAATCTGAGGACCTCCCTGCGGAATTTTGGGCTTCACCCAAAGCCACTTCTATCTACTGATGACAGATCATGATATTTGTGCTCCAGTTTCATTGACCAAGTCTTGCCAGCAAGGTTCGTCTTACCTAGATTTTATCTAAGTGACAAAGAGAGGTGCAGATGGACTTGGCACGGTGTGATTTGTTTGGGGCCTTGTGTCTGCCCGGGTATGGTGCCTGCTGGCAGCTGAATATTTTATACTCTTGGGTTTTATATCCAGGCCTTAATCCTGCAGCTGTATGAAGGGGAAAATTCCCTTACCCTAGCTTCTGTCAAACCGATCTCACAGTTGAACATTCTTCCCAGAGACCAGCAAAGGACAAATCAAACCATTCCCCCCTACCAAGCTCTCCTTTTTCAGAGTCTGTTGTAAACACACTTCCTAAATACAGACTAATGACACAGATTAAGATGGTGCTTTGATGATTTTTCTGGGAAATCTAAAAGCTACAGAACATCCAAATGGTTTTCTAAGTCTTTACAATGCACACTTAGAACTGCATAAATGACGGCTTCTCTCCCATTAGGGAACTGGAGTCTGTCACATTATCCCCTGTAATGTCCCTGGCGCAGCACCACACTCAACAGATGCAAAAGGTCACCAGTGAAGGGCAAATATTTTTGTGGAAATAATAGAACTATGCTATCTACACAGCCAGTTTTCCCCATTCCCCACGTCCAGCGCTATTGCCTTGTTTCTGCGTAATGGTTTCTTTTAATTTGCTGGAGTTTATTTTGTTGAATAGAAGAGAAAGACAAAAAGAGCCACTACCACCACGACAAAACAAAGAAGCAAAGAAAAGACAAGGTCTCAGCTTTTTCCCCAAGTGGAACCCAGTACTGCCCAGAGCCTACTTCAAATGCTTCCCTAAAGAATGCTGTCGGCAATACCTCTTCCATGCTGCCAAACCTGAGTGATTTGCTTAGCTAATCAAGCTTAAATAGGATGTCACAACAACCACCAAAAAAAAAAAATCACTGAAAAACAGAAATGGCTGCAGCTGTCGTCTGTATTCCTGGAGAATAGCAGAATTCATCTCTGTAGTTGATGCTCTTCTGGTTAAACATTTTTACAGATGGGACTTTTTAAGTTGTCCAAAATTAGGCTCCCAAGAAGAGTCCAGGGAGAGAGGGTGACAGGGAGTGGAGCTAGAACAACAAAATCACTTTGAATTATCAAGTCCCAACAATTCTGTTTTAATACTGTGCTGTTTTAGGGATAAGGAGAAGACTAGTTGGTATATTCTAGAAGTAGAAGATGGAAATACAGACAGGTAGATACATGCATATGAATACACACACATGCACGCGCGCGCGCGCGCACACACACACACACACACACACACACACACACACGCAATTGCAGCCATTTGGATTTTAAGGAAAAAGAAGATTTGTGAGAAAATTTGGGGGGAGTAAAATGGCAGCAAATTTCTAACAATCCTCATCCCTCACAACTGAGCTGAGGTTTATATGGATATGAGAAGAAACTGTAGATTACAACTCAGTGGTATCCTGTTATAAACACAACTGCTTGAAATACCTCCCCAAGTGAACCTTGCCATTTTGGCCATCATCTTGTCCTCCTCTCACATACTCTCCAAACACTGACTCAAATCATTTCCGCTTATAAACTTTATTTATTGAGACAAGTTCTCACTATGTAGCCCAGGCTGGCCTCCAAATCCTGATCCTCCTTGCTCAGACTCCCAGGACCTAGAATTACGAGCATATACCACCGTGCTCAAATCATTTTTTAAAAGTATTTTTGTTGAACTGCTTTCCTCAGTCTATTCACATTTTACCCATTAATGTCCAGTTAGAATTCGATCTTCAGAAGGCTGACTTTGTGGCTGACCTTGAAAGGCTCCTATTGTGAACCCTCTAGCACAGTTAGTGGGAATTCCTTTATCTTTAAAGGAATTTATTTGCCATTTCTTCTACCTTCATTTTGTTTTTCTCCCCAAACAAAAATAATAAGTCTTAGGGTAAAAGAAATATGTCCTTTATTTTTCTTGTATTTCTCAATTTCGCTAAGCTTATTCCTGGAAGCTTACTATTTATTAGTGTTTCATTAATGGGTAGAGAGTTGCATTAGTCCTGAAAATAAACATTTATTATCCAGTAAGCGTTCACTAGTGGGAAGCAATAAGAATGCATTAGTGGGTTCCACCAAACATTCTCTTTCAGGTAGATGCGATTTAGATGGGGCACCATGTGGTAAATTAACTTAAACTACCTAAACATGGTAAGTTCTTCTGATCTCTGCCTTTCTTTATCACATATCCAATTCCACATGATATTTTCAGGCTTCCATTTACAAATGAATAGTACAACAGTACTTAATTGAGAGAAGCCGGAACAAATTCAAATCGAACAGCTATCGCTTAAGAGAAAGATCAACCTGGAACAACTTATGGATGATTAAAGAGTACAATTAGTTGAACGAGAGAGTCATGTTTCAAACCTCAGAGCTATTGGTATACCACAAGTTCAGATTTTAAAGCACACCCCCAGGTACAAAGGACAAAGTTCCCATTGTCCTATGTCCTCAGCAGGTCTGTACAATTCATCTCATGGTCCTATTTTTAGGACTAGCTCCATCTTTTATACTTTCGTCTCATGGATTTTTCGGGCTCATCTTTCTCCTTTGGATCCATGCATTCTTCTGCATGCTACCCCGCGTCTGCACTAACTTCTCTTTCTTATTCCTCAGAAATCTGCTTGGATTTGATCTGCAAAAACGCTGCATCAACAGAGTAGAGTTGGAAGTTAAGTGAAAGTGTTGCTTCCAGGAGGATTAGATTCTATGGGGAGAGGAACACTGTGTTGTTGTTGACATTGACCTTGAATTTCACTTTCTAAATGTCAGATAGATGGTCTTCTCTAATCAAGTTGAACAAAGTCATTTCCTACTCCAGCTTACTCTAGCATTCAAATAGATCATTCAATGTCCAGTTGAGCAAGAGCTAAAGTACCTTCTTCACTCAAGCCATGTGGATCCAAAACTGTGGTTGCTTACCAGATTTAATTGAATGAGATTTGCAGGCTTTACAAGGTACGTGGTCACTAAGGTGCTAGCAGAAGGAGTAGTCCAGGTGCCTGTTTGCTACATTTTGAAATGGCACAGGCTTAAGAGCTAATTAAATATCAATGAAAATACCAATTAAGTGGATATTTTTCTTCTATGTCTCTTAATCTCTTTATCTTTTGCTTTTTTTCTCTCTTTCCCATCCAAATACATTTAATAAATTTCCAGATGTCAGTATACCTGTGATGTAACCATACTTTAGTATGCAATAGGGACTGAAGCCTTGGCTACCTTAGGGAAAAAAAGTCATGTATCTGTTTATAATGCACTTGAAAATAATATAATCATATAATTCACTTGAAAATAAGATCAGGAAGTAAGTGTCTATACATCAGATATGTCAAATTTGGAGGTCTGACAGTTTTTTTTTAAACTTAACCCTGCATTATTCCGTATGTTTGAATGCTGCCCATCAATATGGAGAAGCAAGTATTTGACATCATTAAAATGCCCTCCTCTGGCTATAATTGTTGCATTGTGAGCCTCCCTTCTTTTTACCCAGCTGTTAGTGGACCAGGTCATGAAGCATTGCTGGGAGGCAGGGAGGCTTCTTCCCCCCTCCCTCAGGCTGCAGTGAGTGAAGGAGGGAGGGGCCACACCGGGAGTTTCACAACATCTATGTTCTCAGGAAGGAAGCCGAAAGCGAATCTCAGTATTTCAAACCAGGCTGGATGACTCAGGGCATTGGTTTTCAGGAAGAGAAAATCATGTCTCAGCATTTTACTGTGTTATACATCACATGAATGCATGCAGCTCATCTTGAAGTAGGCATTGATAATAAACCACAAAGGTCCCCAAATAGATATTTTGGTTGTAGATCAACACCAGGTACCTATTGATATTTTCTCAATGACAATATTAAATTTCCTGACACATAAAAGTATCAGGCTACTCTTTTCCCTTGTCACTGATTTAGCAGATTTGAGGGAAGTTTTATGGCCCTTGTTTAATTCATTTTTTAAGTGAAGACTTTACTACATAAGTTCATTGAAAAAAATAAGACTATACAGTAGAGAAAGGATTTCACACACACACACATAAAAATAAAATTTATTAGGCAATTTTCACCTTGCCAATAATGTTTTTTTTTCCTAACTGCATTCCTCAAGGAAAGTTAATGTATGTCATAATTCAATCTAATAAATAATGATAATTGATTTAGTTAAGGCTTTTATTTGTTCATTCATACAACTGTGTCGTGTGATTTTTATATGCTTAATCACAGTGGTAGTAATATGATAAGGACTGATCAAAGAAGCAAGCAATATCTGTCCTTCTATCTTTAAACATATCTTAATTTATTTTCCTTCTAATTGGAAGGTCTCAAAACCCAGACAACTTTAGGATAAATAGAAGGGTGGGAGAAGGTTTTTTAATGAGTCATCTTTCAATCCTAGCAATTGCAGCATTTCTTAAGTGCCTATTATATGACCTGCAGTAATATATCATCACGTTGATCTTAACCACACACCCCTGTGAGGTTAGAAGTGTTGCCTGAACCTCTCTTTAAAGCCCCCTGCCTTAGTAAAAGGGTCACCCTTTGCTCACCTTCTTAATGGCAAATGAAAATTCCTCACCTTTGGTTTGGATTTCTTTCCATATTTCCTGCTGCCTCGAAAGTGTGGAATTGTGTGTTAATCCATCAAATCAGAAGCCTACTATGTAAGAAAGGGTGCTTGTTTTTTTATTCATTTCTTTTTAATATGTGTTTATTTTCTTTTGGTAGTTGTACAAAGGAGTTGACATTCAACAGAGTACTTTATGAATGAAGTGCCTCTTGGTGTTCATTTTAAATGTAGTTTCGAAAGCTAATTGACACGTGCTCTGACAAAGTGTTATCAGATACATATTCAAGGTGACTGTTTACTACCCACCCACATCCCAGACTGTCAAGACTACTGGCCAATAAGAAATTCACTTTGATATTCTCTTCTAAGGTCTCCAGGAAAATGTAATGGGCTTCTTTAAGTAAAGTATACAATTCTAGACTGCACGGATATACTATGACCTTCACATACTTTTTCAGTTTCTGGACTTGTTTTGGATATGAAATTTTACTTTCCTACATTCGTTGGAAGGAGAATAAATCATGGAGAAATGAAACATTTAGACTGCCAAAACGCTGGGCAATAAATATGTACCAATTATCCACGGTAGGAAATGTTATAGAAGTTTCCAAAGAAGAATGAGAAATTAGTCTACCTCTTTAGAAAGCTTCAGATCAGCCGAGGAGACATTCACGTTTGTGACATGATTAACACTGAAACACGATGGCCAAGTGGAAAATGACTAGGAACGGAATGAGCTCCAATTCTAAATTCCCAAGCCTGCTTCAAATGAGTCATGATATTAGAAGTACTTGGTATCAGAGATGCTTGTTAAAGTTTATCAGGCATCAAAACATTAAGTATATCATCTCTGGAATGACAAAGCCTGAGAACAAACCTTTCATTTGTCAGCTGTGTGATTTTGAAAAAGTATTTACCCTCTCTGTGCCCTAGACCCTCATTTTTAAATAGAGGATATATAGATGATACTATTTACTGTGCTGTTTTATGCTAAATACGCATGAGTCATTGAGTCAGACAGTTCCATCAGTTAATGCTTAGCAAGAGCCATTAGTTGTGCATTCTCTTTGACTAAATATTTCTACTTGTATGTGTTTGTTGTAAGAAGAGAAGCTGCAATAAGGCCAGGGACTGGTAGCTCACACTTATCATCATAGCTACTCAGAAGGCTGAGTTTGGAGGATCCTGGTACAAAGCCAGCCTAGGCAGACAAATCTGAGATACTTTTAGCTCCAATTAACGAGGGAAAAAAATGCTAGACATGGAGCTTTAACTCAGGTAGTAGGGAGCCAGCCTTGGATAAAAAAAAAAAAGCTAAGTGACAATGAAAGAGCCTGCATTCAAGCCCCAGTATCAGCATAACAACAGAAGCCTGCAACAGTCGATTAACAGTGCACAATAAAAACTTTCCCCCCACCCCCACCTCAGTGATACTTGCTCAGCTTGGCTTTGACTTGGCAATCTTCCTACCTCTGCCTGCCAGGTCCTGGGATTACGGGCATGCATCACTGTGACTGCTTTATTACTTTTCTTTTATTTAATCCCAGTGAAAACCCTGTGTACTGGCTGGAGGTAGCCCAGAGTAGTGCAGTAATTTGCTAGTAAAGAGAGAGTTAGATCTGAACACATACCTTCGCGAGTACAGTGCTTGGTACTGTCAATACCAGTCATGCCTCGGGGGACGCATATTGGTAGCTACACCAATAAGTTCATGAAATATAATCTACTATAATGAAGATAATTGGAAGCAATCTAAATGACCAATATCAAAGAATCAGTTTAATTAAATATGGAAAGTGAACATAATAAAAGAGATGAAGTTATTAAAATTATAATTTAATACAGGTGATCCTCAACCTAACGTGGGTTATATCCTCATGAACCTGTCATAAATTCAAAGTCCAAAATCCACTGAATGCACCTGACCAACTGAACATCGCGGCTTAGCAGGGTGGTGAATGTGGAATTTGGGATTTTTACCCTCCTCCCAGCTGGCGGGAGTCGAGGGCAGTGCTGAGTCCAGCATCACCAAAGAAACACCTCATTGTAAAGAATCACCAGTATGAGAAAACAATCCAAACTCAAAATTAGAAGTACAGTTTCTACTAAACACTTGCTATGTATTTGTCACTGAAAAGCTGGCAAGATTGTAATAACCTCCAATCATTGTAATTCAGGAACCATTTGTATAATAAGTATTAAAAGTATTTAT
Organism: Dipodomys spectabilis; assembly: GCF_019054845.1. Classification (NCBI taxonomy): domain Eukaryota; kingdom Metazoa; phylum Chordata; class Mammalia; order Rodentia; family Heteromyidae; genus Dipodomys; species Dipodomys spectabilis. The sequence goes on along the minus strand of NW_024870698.1, from coordinate 6,783,624 downwards.
AAAGAACATAATAAGGTAATATAAAATGTTAATGTTACACTTCATATCCTATTAGAAAGGTATGCACTTATCTATTATGTATGTATATGTAGTCTAGGCTATATTACTTATGACATAAGGTTTGTGAGGACATAAATTCAGATATACTTTTTAAGATTTGTGCATCTCTGGAACTCATTAATTTATGTATAAAGTTTGTTCATCATGTACAGCTTCTAGCTACAGGAGTCAGCTCCATGGGGCAACAGCAGAAAGAGAGGATCGCTTCCTCAGAGCCACTTGTAGTCTCCTGAAGTTAGGAAAGACATTTATAGTTTCAGAATGACTTTGCAACATAGGGAAAAAAAAGATCCTGGAAGCAGAAGGAAGACAGCTAGGAAACAGGAAGGGAATGATTGAGGAGAGGGGGTGAATATGCACTCAGATCACATTCAAACATTATGTGTAGGTATGGGAATGTCACAATGAAACCCATTACTTTGTACAATATATGCTATTATATATTGTACTTTATACTACCCAAATGTATTTGCCATATAGAAAAAAACATTTGGAATAGCATATTCTTTCTTCCGAACTGAAATCTAGGTTGTTAAATGAAACAAACTCACTGTGGGCCTGTAACTCATGCCTGTTAATCCTATCTCCTCGGGAGGCTGAGATGTGAGAATCGTGGTTCATAGCCAGCTTGAGCAAGAAAGTCAGTGAGATGCTTATCTCCAACTATCATAAAGCCAGAAATGGAGTTGTGGCTTAAGGTGGTAGAATATTATCCTTAAGCACAAAAGCTGAGGGCCAGAGGCCAGTGTCTGAGTTCAAGCCGAGGACTAGAAAAACAAGCAAACAAAAAAGAAACAAACCTTTAAACCCAGGACAGTAAAATAAATAAATAATAAAATAAATAAAAGGCTAAATGTCATGAAAGAAATTACCGATAAATTTAATTCTATAAAAATCAACACGAATGAAGGTACAAATTGTAACTGGGGAAAAACATTGGAGACCGAGTGCAAATTGACTTATTCTATTAGATTGGACAATCTGAGAAAGCAAATTGAGAATCTGAAAATATAAGTGAATGAATAACAATATAGCACAGAAGCATGACATTAAAATGGGAAAAATCTATTTAGAATTTCAGAAAGAGTATTTTAGAGAAAATGGCACAAAGACTCTCTAAAGTCTGCAAAAAATTTTCAACTAATAAAAATCAAATGCAAATCTACATTTGCATTTCAGAAGAGAAATCAATATCCAAACAATCTACATGTAGACATTTTCCCCACATTGTAATACACTGAGGACAGGTCTAGATCTTTAAATCATCTAAAGAAAGAAACAGGATAGCAACAACAAATGCACACTTATGACCTAACTACTGGATACAGAGTCAGATCTTAGCAAAATTGTGATCTTAGAATTCTGTTTCTAAACAATAGCAGTCAAAGTTTTAACTCTATATACATTAACTTTAATAAAGAGAAAACATGGTCCCAAATACAAAGGTAAGAGAGACGCTTAGAAGGTAGAACATCAATTAATCCTTAAGAGTATATAAATGAGGAATGGAAAGACAGAAAATAATTTTAGTAGGATGAGGACTGAGAAAGTAAAAAGGCAATGAAGTGAGAGAATTAAAACAAATGTTGGCTGTTAAGAAGTATAAGAATACTGTCCAATGAGAACGGTTAGAAATAAATCTGAATAGTATAAAAGGCACAGAAAACATGGACTTTGGAAAGAAGGGATGGGAGCTGGTACAGGCTGAATCATTCTACATTATTTGAATACTTAACATTCTTTTGCAATGGGTAACTATAAGGATTTTACCTATGTATAACTTGAAGGTAAGAATAAAATATTGTAGAAAATCCCAGTAGAATTCATCAATAAAAATTGTGGGATAAAAACATACAGAAAAACCAACCCAAATAAATGACAGAACAGTCTTATAGAAATAAAATTAGGATATATGTATTATCACAGTCAAGGTAAATAAGCCAAGTAATAAAACAAAAATGCAACTTTCCTTCTTTAGTCAAAAAATGACTTCTAAAACAACTTAGGTCTACAGGCATTCTATGAGGAATAAACAGAGATGCAAAGAGAAAATCTGCTCAGTACAACTGTAAGTAAATGATGGGAAAATTACAAACTAAAATACAATCATAGATGACCACAGAGACATATGAAGGTAGATTCTTTTTTGTTGTTGTTGTTGGTCGTGGGGCTTGAACTCTGGGCCTGGGCCCTGTCCCTGCACTCTTCAGCTCAAGGCAAGCACTCTATCTCTTGAGCCACAGCACCACTTCTGGTTTTCTAGTGGTTTATCAGAGATCAGAGTCTCACAGACTTTTCTGCCCAGGCAGGCTTTGAACCATGATCCTTAGATCTCAGCCTCCTAGGATTATAGGCATGAGCCACTGGTGCCCAGCATAGGCAGATTCATTTTAGGACCTAATTTTCACTAGACATAAGGACAATCAATATAGAACTATAATAGAATATGTTCACTCTATAAAAAGATATGACAATTTAATAATAATCTTCAGAATCAATATAATATCTTAAAGATGGATTCATATTCACTGAAAAGCAAGACCTAATAAATTTGTTAAATTTACAATTATATATAATATGTATTGGGAGGTGGGGTCAGTTTGTGGGGCTTGAACCCTGGGCCTGGGCGCTATCCCTCAGCTCTTCAGCTCAAGGCTAGTGCTCTACCACTTGAGCTACAGCGCCACTTCCAGTTTTCCAAGTGGTTTATTGGAGAGATGCCCCTCAGTAGATGAATGGATCAAGAAAATGTGGTATATATACATAATGGAATTCTATGCCTCCATCAGAAAGAATGACATCGTGCCATTTGTTAGGAAATGGAAAGACTTGGAAAAGTTATATTAAGTGAAGTAAGCCAGGCCCAAAGAAACATAGGTCCATGGTTTCCCTTATTTTCAATAACTACTATATGTCTGAGACAAGCAGAAAAGGTCAGATAAGTTGATGTTAAGCAAAATGAACCCACAAGTGGTTTTTTTTCTTTCTTGCTATTGTGTCTAACGTATTTATAAGGTACCACGTGATTTTTTTTGTTGCTTTGTATGTCTCTCCCCCACGGATTAACCCCTGTTTTCACTGTATTTGATGTTGGTATAATTTGTGGAGGGGAAGGGAAAAAACAAATTGTTTAAATAGGGATACAGGTGGACCCATTGCAACAATGAGATGTACAAGATGTTATGTGGAAAAACGATCTTTACAATTTAGGCGTGGGGGTGGGGGTGGAGGGAGGGAAAGGTTGGTAGGGGAAAAATAAAGGAGGAGGCAACAATGCTTGATAAGAAATGTACTCATTACCTTGCTCATGTGATTATAACCCTCTGTACAGTATTTTCACAATAAAAAAACTTACTTAAAAAAAAAAGTCTCACGGACTTTCCTGCCTGGGCTAGCTTTGAACCGCGATCCTCAGATCTCAGCCTCCTGAATAGCTAGGATTACAGGCATGAGCCCACCGACACATGATATATAATTTTTGATCAAATGTAACTAAGTTAAAAAATTAAAAAAGGATGTAACCCAAAACTACTTTAGAAATTTAATACTAAACTTACAAAAATACACTTTTGGGGAAGTTCAAATCAAAGAAGAAATAATGTTAGAAATGCAAACACACTGAAAGCACCACTAAACAACTGGGCACCAAATTTTGTGGGAGGTATCAAAATTCCAAGGTAACTCACAATGTATAGTTTTAAGTAAATATATCAGGAAAGAAGAGACCACTCCATTGAACAAATGAAGCATCTGCCCTAGTTTTGAAAAGGAAGAAGAGAGTAAACTCAGAAATAATGAAGCAAATAATAAAGATTAAAATAATGAAATAGCAAAACAGATACATATGTATTAAATATGGCATATAAATACCTCTTTGGAAAAGAACAATAAAGCGAATAAAGACATTTGGCAATAGTGAATAAATACTCAGCAGCATTCTATAATGCATAAAAACAGATTTACATAATGACAAAACATTTGAAGCATCACTTTAAATTAGATCATATTATCAACTACAAACCAAATAAGTGGATAACTAAAGTTGCTACAGGAGATGGAAAAACCCGGTTCATCTTGTAACTGTTACAGAAGGAGGTAGACAGGCAATGAAACACCTTACAATGAAAACAATGTGTACATGGTTTTTCTTTGTGAATTCTAACAAAAATTCACGAAGCAGGTAATTCTGATCTTTTACAAAGTATTTCAGAAAACAAAATAATAGGAAAAACATTCATCTGGCTTTATGAGCCTAGTGGGAGTCTGATAGCAAATCTAGAGAAGCATTAGAAAGGAAAATTGCAGGCCAATCTTACTTTTGAATATAAATGGAAAAGTACTAAACAATGTATTAGCTTCCTTAAACCTAGCAATACATAAAAAAGATATTACATCATATCCAATTTGCTTGTAAGAATGCAAATTGGATTCAGCATTAGAAAACTTATAGTGTGATTCTGCACATTAGTAGATAGAAGAAAATCACATAATGATTTCAATAGAAGAATAAAAAGTCAGTAATAGAATTCAACAACCATTTGTTATACATAAAAAGAAATTTCCCAAGCAAACTTGAAATAAAAAAACAACTTCTTCAGCCTGATAAGGGGAATCAAAGCATATTCAAACAAATTATAGGCATAAATAATAGAACATAGCTATGTTTCCTGATATAATATTAATATATGAAATTCAATTTTTGCATATATCAGGACCACTTTTCAGATGTAATATTAATACACAGATAAAACATCAATGTAAGAACTCAATTCAATGCATACAATTTGATTATACATGTATAATTCCAGGGTCAATACTGGGGATTGAACCCAGGGCTTCCTACTTGCAAGTTAAGTACAATAATCATTTTAACTACACCCTCAGTCCTGTTGTTTGTTTTCTCTTATATGTGAATTAGCATATATTAATAATATGAGGGGTAGCATTATCAACAATTCTCCACATGCATAATACGCATCTAATAAGTTTTCTCCCTCCATTTTTTAAATCTGTTTCCTTGTCCTCCTCTCCTCTTTTCCCCACAGCACTGTGTGGATTTTACTATGCTGTCCTTGTAGATACGTTAGGTCTTGTAACATACATCGATTCTCTTCACCCCTTGGTTCTCTTTTTTTCTTTTTCTTTTTCTTGGTGTGCTTTATTATTATTATTAATAAGTTTTTTATTATGAAAATACCATACAGAGGGGGGTTGCAATTACATGAGCAAGGTAATGAGTACATTTTTTATCCAGCATTGTTGCCTCCTCCTGTTTTTCCCCTTCCCATCCCTGCCCTCCCATAGTGCCCCGCAAAGTTATAAAATTCATTTTTCGACATAACATCTTGTACATCTCATTGTTGCAATGGGTCCACCTGTATCCCTATTTAAACAATGTGTTTTTCCTTTCCCCTCCACAAATTATACCAATATCAAATACAGTGAAAACAGGGGTTATACTGTGGGGGAGGGACATACAAAGCAACAAAGAAATCACCTTATAAATATGTTACAAACAATAGCAAGACAGAAAAACCATTTGAGTCCTTATCTTGGGGTTCATTTCATCTAACATCAACTTATCTGACTGTTTCTGCTTGCCTCAGACATATACTAGTTATTGCACATAAGGGAAACCATGGGGCCTATGTTTCTTTGGGCCTGGCTTACTTCCTCGGTGCTCCTTCTGTGCCCTCTGCCCCCACCTGCTGATCTGCCTGGAGGACAGTCCTGGAGTTCCATTCCCTTTCCATTATATTCTCCTCTTGTCTAGGATCTTCAAATAAGGCAGAACCTTTGAGGTAGTTGGATTTTTGAGTTTGCCTTATTTTGCTCAATGTGATGATTTCCAACTCCATCTGTTTTCCTATATATGATGTAATTTCACTTCTTATGATTGAGTAATATTCTATGATGTATATATATATGTATATGTGTTATTACTACATAGGATAGAATATTACTGTATACAGATCCATAATTATATTTAAAATAATTGTATATATGCATACATGTAGAAGATATTTCTATATCTCTCTTTTAAAGATATAGAGAGATATAGATATAGACATATTTATTTTATAAATAAATAAATGCAATATATTTCTTTGCTTCACTATATTTTATTTATCTATTAATCTTTCTCTTGAAAAAGGATCTCACTCACTTTGTCAGGTTAAGTCTGTATCTCATGATTTTCTTTACTTCACAACTTGAGTAGTTTAGGTTATAGGCATGAGCCACCATGCTTGACTTTCAATGCCATTTCCAACAGAAATACACACACACAGACACAGACACAGACACAAATACAGACACAGACACAGACACACACACACACACACACACAAAATCCCTACAAGAAAAATATAGTATGTATAGGAATTTAAAGGATAAAATTATAGAAATGAACAGAAATGAAAAATAATTCAACCAAAAACTAATGAAGATAAATACTTTATCCATAAAAACACTTTATATCTTAAATATGACTTCTTCCCAAAGCAAGCTAACAATTCAATGTAATGGCTAAAATACCTAATAGAGTGTTTGACAGAGAGAGAGTTCATAATATAAAAGGTTAATTAAAGGTCTTCAAAGAAGGACCAAATTGATGCCTTCCAAAGTTGACTACTGATAGACAAACATCCACACAAGACTTTCAGGGCATAGAATGGACAGAGAAATATGAGACATAACCAGCCATATGTGGAAACTTATTGTGACCAGGCAGCCATTACAGAGCAGTGAAGGAAAAGACAAGATAAAGCTAAAATACTGGAAAAACAACTAAGTCTTTACCAAGTGACACATATAAAACAGAATTTTGGAAGGACCAACTATCTCATGCAGACCTTCAAATTTGGACTTTTCAAAAAGAAGAGCAAAAATCTTTATGATTTTAGATATAAAAATTCATAAATAAAATAAAAAGAGCCAAAACTCTAAAGTAAAAGCTAAGATAGCAAAAGTAAGATCTCTTTTTTTAAGAGACATGATATAGGGTGTGAAAACCGAAGCCACAAACTTGTAATGTCTGCAATCCATAAAAGCAGACAAGGATTCATATAAGAAATGATTTAAAAATTCTATAAACCAATAAAAGACAACCAATGCATTACAAAAATAGATGACACATGAGAACAAACATTTTAGGTGACAGAAAACACAAATGAAACCTAAATCATATGAAAATAGTCTCAAATGTATTAGTAGTCAGAGAATAACTCATTAAAGCCAGTGTTTTGCACTAGATAGCTTGGGAACTATGCTGACATGTGAAAATACCCCATACTCTTTAATTAGGGCAGAAATTACTGGTGGACAACAGCAATCCCATCTTATAAATATGCAGCTTTGAGTAACTCTCCTATATGATAATCATGAAACACATGAAAGAATGCTATTGCATTTTATTTAATAGTACAAATTTTCATCAAGAATGAGAGATAGTCAGGCACTGGTGGCTTATGCCTCTAATCCTAGCTACTCAGGCCATGAGACTCTTATCTCCAATTAACCACCAGAAACAAGAAGTGGCACTATGTCTCAAAGTGGTAGAGCACTAGCCTTGAGCAGAAGAGCTCAGAGACAGTGCCCAGGCCCACGATCGACAAAAAATAAAAAAATAAAAAGGAATAAAAAAGAATGAGAGGTAATCAGGCACCAATGCCTCATGCCTCTAATCCTAGCAACTCATAAAGCTGACTTTGGAAGATCACAGTTTAAAGTCAGTCTGGACAGACAAATCTGAGAAGATTCTTATGCCAACAAAAGGCAGGATGTGGAGATGTGGGTCAAGTGGTAAAGCACCAGCTTTGAGTGACAAAAGCTAAGCAAGAGCATGGGACCCTGAATTCAAGCTTCAGTACTTACTCACAAATGAGCAAGTGTAAATAACTTTGAGTCTGTCTATTCTACATAGAGTGTCTAACAGTGGAGATGAGGAAACTAACTTTATGTACAACAATATAGAACTTCAAACACCTCCTTTTGAGAAATAGCCTCATTTCTATCAAGCTGAATTTGGTTCCAACTTAAAAACTGAATGCTGTTTGTCTCAGACATTCCTTGACTTAGGTGGTTTTTTAAGTGAATAAAGCTGAGGACATTTTAATTAATTTATTATGTCCCTTCAATTAGAGGACCCAATTAATAATTGAAATGGGCTTTTAATTGGTTTATGTCCTCTAGGGTATCATATTAATAACGTAAATAAACTAACAGGTTTGCATTGAATTAGGATTCATCTATATGCATATCTGTGGCCTCCCAATACATTATCTATTCTTAACCTCCAAAATTGAATGCAACTTTATAAACAAAGAGACTGGGATACACCAGTTTCTGCTGCTTTTTTTTTTATTGCGCTTGGAAGGAAGGTTGTAATATTTTCATATTGACATGAAAAAGGTTAATGGGAAGTGTATTTTTCTCGCTGGATTCAGGGCAGCCTGACTTTTTCAAGTTTATAATGATGAAACTGCCTTGTCGCTAATCACAGACCCTCATTACTTCTCACACATCTTTTGCTTTTTCCAATGAATTCAGAAACCAGAGAGGTTCCCTGTCATGCCTAAGCTCCCACAGCAAGCCAGTAACAATGGTAGTTCTCTCTTTAGATGGTTTACAGATTTTTCTGTCAGAAGTCATTTATCTTGATTCTTCATTCTCCTTCAGTACACGATCATTCAGAACTATTTCACACTTGGATTAATAGATCCATCTGGAGAATAACCAATTTATCTCATGAAAGAAAAATTCCCAACAAAAAAAGAAGTTTCCTTCCATTTTTTCCTCCGCACTTGATATTGTATTAGAATCATCAAGGTCCTCCTTACATGTTATTTGTAGTAAAGTTCCCAAGGGCTTTTAAAGTTTTCTCTCATCCAAACTCTTAACTCCTAGGACCCTCAGCAGGACAATCAAATGCAACCCAACCCCAAATTTTCTGAATAGAGACCCGGAAACACAACAAATCAAAGAAAGGTTGGACAAATGGGATTGCATAAGGTTGAAGAGCTTCTGCAGGGCAAATGACATAGCTAGCAAGATCAATAGAAAGCCCACGGATTGGGCGAAGATCTTTACTAGCCATACAACGGACAAGGGTCTCATATCTAAAATATACTTGGAACTCAAAAAATTAAACCACCCAACAACAAATCCTCAAAGAAACAACTGCCCAATAAGTAAGTAAGACTTAAAGAGAAGCGTCTCTGAAGAAGAAAGAAGGATGGCCAATAGACACATGAAGAATGTTCAACATCCCTAGCCATAAAAGAAATGCAAATCAAAACAACATTGAGATATCACCTCACTCCTGTTAGAACAGCAAAAATCAAGAACTCTAACAACAACAGATGCTGGAGGGGATGTGGACAGAAAGGAACCCTACTTCATTGTTGGTGGGAATGTAAACTTGTTCAACCACTTTGGAAAGCAGTATGGAGGTTCCTCAAAAGGCTTCCTTGAAAGCTTACATTTTTGGCCTAGCCCTTGACATTCCCAATATGTCCTTTACCCCACTTATTTTTTTTCCTGTGTCACTACCTCCTGGAGCATTGACTCTCACTGGATTATCCTTTACACAGGTCTCTGAATTGAAAGTGTTTCCAATTCAATGGTTTTCAGAGTGATTTCTCAAAAGGCAATTGCTCAAAGTTTTCATTGTTTTTCCTCCTCAACTATGTCTGGAGGTGGGATTCTAGCATGTTCTCCACACATTGTAAAACTCCTGCATCACATTCTAAAAGCCCATGGATCTCTCTTCTTACTATTTTATGTTTTTTATTGTGAAAATACTGTACAGAGGGGTTACAGTTACATGAGCAAGGTAATGGGTGCATTTCTTATCATGCATTGTTGCCTCCTCCTTTGTTTTTGCCTTACCATCCCTTCCCTCCCACCTCTACAACTACACGCCCCCCCTCCCTCAGCCTAAATTGTAAAGTTCCTTGTTCAACAGCATCTTGTACATCTTATTGTCACAATGGGTCAACCTGTATCCTAAAGAATTTACAGGCAATACTCAGCTTTTTCCAAATGGCTCAATGAAGGCCGATGTAGCATTCTAGCCGTGTCTAATTCTTATCTGGCAAAGACTTTAAGACAGTCAAGAGTTTCACATTTGGAGTATATCTCTTATTTCCTAGTGAGGGCTGACTAAGGGCAAAAGTTCTTGCTTTGGTTTTGAACACTCCTTCTACATAATACCCCACATTTCCCTTGTGTGGACATTAAACCCTACCTGCGTCATTAGCAGCAGCAATATTAATGGTTATGATGATAATTGACGAATACAGTAAATTGATGTCGTGTTGTGGTCTTACTGCATCCTTTCTACCCTCTAAGCTTGAGAATTCAAAATAAAAAAGAGGGAAAATGTTTACTTATATTATGGATACTTTTTAGACTACTTTCCCAAAATAAAATATCATATTACCCAAGTTGCTGTACAGTTAGCCTGAGATAATAGGACCCACCTTCTACCAGTGAGTGGCCTCCAGGAACTGAGAGAGAGAAGGAAAGGAATGGAGACTTCCCTTTTGTCTAGTAATGGCAGCAATACATTCAAGTTCCCCAGAAAGGGTGGGTTCTAAGACGTGGTCAGTGAACCTGATCTTCAGTGGTGGGGGATACAGGTTCTCCTCTGCTTTTCTTTTCAGACCTGTTCTTTTTAAAAAAAAAAGGAATAGTTAGCTTGGTCCTTTAGCCTGCCTGCCTAGTCATTCTGTGGGCTGTTCAATATCTTTTTAATAAAGTCCTTCTCTTAATAAGTCAGAATCAGCTATAATTGCTTGCGATATCGAACCTCGACTGATGCAGTAATAATCACTGTGATATTTTATTGAGTAGTTGATGAGTCCATTAAACAGTCTCCACTTGCCAAATCTAACAGGGAATATATAATGTAAATGATTAGTTTGGGAAGACAGAGGATACATAACTGACTAATCAAAAAAACCCCTAAAATAGCAAAATTAGTCATATCTGTTTGCCTTTGATCCAGGCTTCCAAATGAGAATACCCAACACATTCATTTTTCTGGAGGTCAACAGGAAGTAAAGGCTAACGCATTCTTTTACATTGTGAACTTCATCATCTCTCTTCAAGGAGACAGAGGCAATCACTAGCTACTAGGCTACTATGTGAGACTCGATGTTACCAGGACTTTTGTTTGTAGCTCGCATTCCTAATCTTCAAGGTCAGGGTTCCCTGCTCTTGGCACATCTTAGATGAGTGACAGGAAACATTCACATACCAAAATGTAGACAGCATGACGGAGAAAATCATCTGCCTGGCTCGTGGGACTATCTCTGGAAAAGTACTGAGTTTTACACAATCACAGAACACAGTGCTTCGTCCACCATGACTTGTGTCTGGTGTGTACATGTGTATTGATGGGCACCAAGTGTCCACTTCAATTTACAATCAAAGTCATGATTATAGAGCTCAGTGTTAGCAGAACTTGCATTTACCTTCACATTGGACTAACCCAACAGCCCTTATTTCTCTTCAGAAAAAGCCATCGTCAGAAGGAGGCCTTCCCTTAGGAAGGTCTTCTGTACTCTTTTGATCCTCTTCCTCACATCTATTGAGACCCATCTTTTTAAAGTCCTATTTATGCTTCTACCAGAATGCCCAGAACACTTTCCCAATTGCATCTCTCCTTACCCCTGCCGTAAGTTCTTGATAACACCAAATTTGCCTTTTCCTTCTTTCTTGCTCATGCTCCAAGACTCGTGTTTGGATTCTAGTGACTGTTTGATAAATATTTATTGCAAGGATAGATGGGTGAATAAAAGAAGAGAGAAGAAAAATCATTTGGGGTAAGTCATCATGAAATGTTCACTTAGCATTCCCCCAACAACATACACCAATGAAGTTCATGCTATTCCTTAAACCAGAACGAGTTCCCGTCAAATAAAATAACTTTGTTCCCTAGAGCATCACTCAAAATCCTAACTAATCGAAGCACTCCCGTGCAGTGGTCAGGCCAGGCAACTTTCTGATTCCTTCCCAGAGCCTTACACATGGTTAGATATATGAGGATGGATGAGACCACACAGCCCAAGCTGTGGGTGGAACTCTGAGTGGTAATCTAGCTGGTCTGAGGCCTGAGGTCTTTGCTTAGAGTAGGACTTCCTGCTGTGAATCCCTGATTGACAGTCACCAGCAGGGCATGTCAAGAAATGTTTTTTCAAGTGTGTGAGTCACTTCCTTGAATTGAGATGATGTTGGTCCCTGGGGATTGGCCTGGAACCGGGAATGGATACAGTAGGCATTTGGGGGATTAAAAGCTGAAGTCATTATGATTATGTGGAATTAAAAACAAACTAAGAGGAGGTGTCAGACTCTGAGTTCATCAAATCGCACTTGCTGGAATCCAGTTTGTAATCATGGGGGCAAGAAAAATATTGTCCTCTCTTTCTCTCTTGCTTGCTCATCTGCTCTCTCATTCTCTTGCTTTCTCTCTCCCTCCCTCTCCCTTATCTCCCTTTCTTTCTTTGGCTTAAAAGAGGTAGCAAGGTAGAAGGAAAATATATGAGCTTTGGATTCTGAAAGTCCAAGGTCATATTTTGGTTCTTGTCCAAGTCTTCTTGTGCCTGAGTCTCAGATCTCCCTTCCACAAAATGAATGCTCTGTCTTCCTATCATTGTCACAGGAGTTGAATGAGACGATTCATAGGAGTATCTCCTGCAATCTAGGAACTTGCTGCCTCCTGGGCCTAATGTTATACTTCTTTCTTATTTATCACTTACTTCTTTGTACCTTCCTTTGCTCTCTCACCTGAGCACAGATATCCCTGGGGTTTTATTAGAAGAAGCCCACAAGCTCTTTCTAGAAGAAAAGAGAGAAACCAAGCAGAAGTGAGAATGGATCAGTTAGGGGGCTGGACCTTGCTTTCCTTCAGGCTGGACACTCTGTAGGCAGCATAACAAGTCCCGTTCAGGACCGAGGCCCACTGAAGAAGCATGTACTCCACACAGGTTCCAGCTAAGAGGGCAATGTTTCCTTGCAAGTATTTCTCATTCTTCAAAACCATCTTAGAGATTGCGATTGTTGTTCCCTCTGTTGTGTAAAGCTGTGACATCAGCACCAGCCTAGATGTACATGTGGGAAGGACTCTGAAAATTGGAGACTGGCTCTATAAATTGTGGGCTTTTCCTGGTGGTTTGGGGCTAGAAATAATCAATAGAATAATCAATCATAGAACCTACTTCTTCATTTCCGCTTTTCCTTTGTATGGCCTCCGTCTAGTACACAGGAAGGCTGGGAAATAGTTTTTTGAAGAGTCAATTGAGTCATAGCTGTACTACCAGCTTTTGTGTGCTTAATTAGACATAAGAGTCTCATAGACTTTCCTGCTCAGACTGGCTTCAAACCATGGCCCTGAGGTGTCAGCTTCCTGTGTAGTTAGGATTAGAGGCATCAGCCACCAGTCCCTGGCTCTGATTTTGTTTTTGTTTTTGATAAATAAGTATTAAGGACCTTTTGTTCAGTGACCATTCTATTTTAGAGTGAGACCGAAGCTGATCTAAAGACCAGTGACTGGATCATAGCATGCATATTATCACCTCTGCTGGAAAATATTATTTTGCATTTGAGACTACACATTTTCTTTTGCCTAGATGTTGACAGTTTCTGAAACTCTTAAATACACAGTGGTTTGCAATTAGACCACTGCAGGCATGAGGATGTCCTTTGATGCTCTGAGTGACTACATTTGGGAGGGCAGACCGCTCTACTTAACAGCTCAGAACAGCAAGACCCAGCAAGAATGTCTTCTGTCCACCAACACAAAACCGGCTGGTTGTAGCATGAGTAGCAGAATCACCATGAACATCAACTTCACCAGCATTGCATTCTTCACAAACAAGTTGAGAAGACCATTCTCCTTAGTATACTTTGTACAATACATGAATGAATGAACACTTGTTGAGGGCCCCTCTCGGGACGATGTCTAAGGCTGGAAAAGCAAGAATCTGTAGGGTTTTTATGAACTTCAATTTTGTAGTAGTCACTTCTGTATTGTTTAGGGATGAAGCTAGCAAAATCCATGATATTAGAACAGCTCGAATGCTTCATAATTAACCTCACTTTGCTTGTTCTCTGTCCTTATACCATCTTGACAGTGAGTTGTACTTTTCAAAGTAGGTATGCAGGACGACCTTTGCTTATGTAGCCTACAGAGTACTTTCCTTCTAGCTACCCATCATGCCACTTGTTTCCCTCTTGTGGCCTTCCCTCTTGTTAGATTGCCTTTCTTCCCCAAAGACTACTCTATTGACCAATGGCTATGGCCCAAAGCCTTGCTTTACACACTGAGCATGGCTTCTCCTTACTAGACTCCAATCTGGATTCAATCTATTCTACTCCTACACTATGTCTCTCCTGCTTCATTCTTTTCTATCTGCATGCATCTTAAAATGGTTACTTCATCATTTCTTTCCCAGAACGAATGACTCCTTTATCCTCTGACTCTTCTTTCTTACCATTCAACAATGACTTTTTAAAAATACATTTTCTGTGCAAGTTTTGTCAGCACCCACCTGCCTTTTCCACTTAGAGCTCAGTTGCTCTCTCTCCTTTGAAGCTCATGTAGCATTGCTGAGCTCTGCCAGCGTCTGCTTAGAACAGAGAGCAAGCAGGGGACCAGGTTCCCAGAGACCCGAGGGCTTGTCTCTGCTCCAGTCTTCTTCCCTGACCTTCTCTGTAGGATATGCTTGGGTTTTGCATCTTGAAAATAATAGACGCACTTCACCTCATGTGAACATGAAAATTTAACCTGTGATTACCTCTTAGGGTATATCAATGAAACATGGGGTTCTTTTTTATGTTTTTTTTTAATTGTAAAAATAGTATACTGAGGGGTTACAGTAACATGAGTAAGGTAATGAGTACATTTCCTATGGAGCACTGTTACCTCCTCCTTTGTTTATACCCTACCATCCCTTCCCGCCCCACCTCCCCAACTCCTCCCTTCCCCTCCCAAAGTTGTAAAGTTTGTTTTCAACATGAAGTCTCCTACATCTCATTGTTACAATGGGTCAACCTG
Source organism: Dipodomys spectabilis (assembly GCF_019054845.1). Taxonomy (NCBI): domain Eukaryota; kingdom Metazoa; phylum Chordata; class Mammalia; order Rodentia; family Heteromyidae; genus Dipodomys; species Dipodomys spectabilis. Next base: position 6,768,503 of record NW_024870698.1, on the reverse strand, counting down.
TATACTTATTTCAGCATTTTGTCATTTCCCTTCCCCTCCTCAAATTAGAAATATGTATATACCCAAATTAGAAAGTTGTATATATAAGATGCAGGGCACTGACATCAAATACAGTGAAAATAGGGGTTATATCATGGGGAAGAACATACAAAAGAAACCAAAACATCACATCGTATTTTTTAAATATATTAAAAACATAGTAAGAAAGATAAAAACAGTTGTGTCTCTATCTTGGGGTTCATTTCACTTAACATCATCTTATATGGTCATATGTACATAGCTTTTGACCTCTTTTGTTTGTCCTAGACTAGTTATTGCAAATAAGGGAAAGCGTGGGAAATATGTTTCTTTGGGCCTGGCTTACTTCACTCAATATAATTTTTTCCAAGACTTTCCATTTCCTAGGAAATGGGGCAATGCCATTCTTTCTGAGGGAGGTATAGAATTCATATATATATGATATATATGTGATATATGTGTATATATATATATATATATATATATATATACATATCACATTTTCTTAATCCATTCATCTACTGAGTGGCATCTGGGTTGGTTCCATATCTTAGCTACAGTAAATAACGCTGTGATACACATAGTTGTGCTGGTAGCTTTAGTAGACACCTGTTTGTGATCTGTTCGGTAAATGCTCAAAAGTGGGATTACAAGGTCATAGGGGAGCTCTATGTGGAGTTTTTTGAGGAACCTCCATACTGCTTTCCAAAGTGGTTGAACAAGTTTACACTCCCACCTACAATGTAGTAGCTTTCCCTTTTGGCCACATCCCCTCTAGCATCTGTTGTTATTAGAGTTCTTGATTATAGCCATTCTAACTGGGGTAAGGTGGAATTTCAATGTTGTTTTGATTTGCATTTCATTTATGGCTAGAAAAGTTGAGCATTTCTTCATGTGTCTATTGGCCATTCTTATTTCCTCTTCAGAGAAGTTTCTCTTTAAGTCTTTAGCCCACTTGTTGATGGGGTGGTTGTTTCAGGATTTGTTGTTGGGGGATTTAGCTTTTTGAATTCTAAGCGTATTTTAGATATGAGACCCTTGTCCTTTAAATGGCTAGTGAAGATCTTCTCCCAATCTGTGGGCTTTCTATTGATCTTGCTAGCTATGTCCTTTGCCATGCAGAAGCTCTGCAGCTTCATGCAATCCCATTTGTCCAATCTTTCTTTGATTTGTTGTGTTTCTGGGTTCCTATTAAGAAATTTTTGAGCCCTAGGGTTTCTCCTGTTCCTTCTGGTAATGTTTTCAGAGTGTCTGCTTTGACTCCAAGGTCTTTGATCCATTTGGAGTTGATTCTGTTGCAGGGTGATATATCAGATCTAGCTTTAGTCTTCTACAGGTGTTTAACCAATTTTTCCAGTACCACTTATTGAAGAGGCTGTCTTTCTTCCATTCTAATTTTTAGTTCCCTTATCAAGGATTAGGTGGCTATAGGTCTGTGGGTTCATTTCTGGATTTTCAGTTCTATTCCATTGGTCCTGAGGTCTCTTCTTGTGCCAGTACCAAACTGTTTTGATTACTATGGCTTTGTAGTAGAGTTTGAAATTTAGTGTTGATATTCCTCCAGCACTGTTGTTTCTGCTAAGGATTGTTTTTGCTATTCGGGATCTTTTATTGTTCCATATGAATTTCTAGGTTGCTTCTATTTCATCGCAGAATGAGCTTGGAATATTGATAGGTATCACATTGAATTTGTAGATTGCTTTTGGCAGTATTGCCATTTTCATGAAAACATGAGATTCTTAAAAACAAACAAACAAACAAACAAAAACTCATGCGGATCTCCAGGCCTGATTTTAAATCATCATGTTAAGTCAAGATCAAGGACTACTTCATTTCTTACTTATTATATAGGGGCCATCACACAAGGACTAGCATTTTGAGAAAGGATATAAACAAGCTTAGAAACCCTGTTTTATCTAACTCTCCGATAATTACCCAGCTGAGTTCGAACCAGGATCTGTACCACATGCCCAACTGTAACAGGCACCATGGTGCCCACTGGCCAGGCCACCAGATTCTTGTTATTTCATAGAAGTTCCACTGGAATGGACAGCAAAGTTGCTGGTGACAGCCATGATCCCTAGAGGCAGAGTGGTCTTTGAAAGGCCATGGCAGTGTCCTTGTACATACCAGGGGCACCAGAGTGGCAGGGAGCTCTGTGGCGCCTACACTGAAATGCCACTGCACAGCCGCTGAAACATCCAAGATGGATCAGATTCCCAAGACTGCAGCTGGCAGCACTCTGTAGGAAAATCAGATTCCAGCGAGTCCTTAGAGGTCATGGGGGGGCACATGACTGCTCCCAGCACCCGGTGGCTCAGGACAGAGCCGGGAAGGGAGAGAATAAGAAACAACGAGTGGTAATTAAAATGTGTCCGGACAAAGCTAACTCACCTTATTGTTTTTCCAACTTGGCAATGGTGGATAATGCGTACATTTGGCAGAACTACACAGACACAGGCTCTTTCATTTCAAGGATTACCAACATTTACCAGAGCACACACCAGCACACACGCATACACACAACACCCACACTCATACACACAACATGCCTGATGTAAATGGTAGCTGTCAGTTCACCAAAATAACACAACAAAGTTTTGTGGTGGCAACTGAAACTGGAATGAATTATGAACACACACACATGTACACACACACGTATGCTCACATACTTGCAGCCCACTTGCTGGGCAGAACCTTAGCTTCTAACCAGTCATTACCTTTTCCTTAGACTCATGGCTCTACAGAAAAAGAATTTTTGTTCATCCACATAGCCACATAATAGAAAGACTATTATACTTTCCCTAGCTGAGTAGCTGGTACCCTGTATCAAATATCCATAGGATAAACTAGTAAGCATGGCAGAAATTATTTAGCATATTATGTATTGAAAGGACATTTGCCATCGTAAATAGCACAGGTGATGGGGTATAGTAAGTCAAAGATGGTCCTTGTATTTTTCAATGAGAATGTTTGCTATCCACAGGATTGAGGGCTCTTACTGGAAGGTGAGTGAACTTAGTAAAAATCTATGAAACCCATTAAGGCCAAAACAGATATGCTGAACATAAAAACTTTCAAAGCCACCTGTGTTGAGTAGCAAAACTATGATCATACTGTGCTATTCTTGGAAACAGAAAAATGTCCCTTCTATGAAACAGTGAGCTGCTTGAACATGACCTGCATTGCTTGTGCCCATGGTCTTAGTGCCTATCAGTACGTGCCACATAGACTGGAAGGGACCCTGTGTACTCATTAAAGTGCACAGCAATGTACATATTGACAGAAAACTATTTGAAGTGGATGTTTACTACCCCATTACATATGTACCTTTTCTAATTGACCTTGCAAATGAAATGCTTTACAATTGAAGGGGAAGAGAGTGAGTGAGCGCACAGAGAGCTTTCCAGTGTTTATTTTTACATTGAACATCAACTAGGCCCCAAGGCTCATGCCACTGACCTATAAGAGACACAGAGATACAGCAAAGCAACTGGACACTGCACTTGGTCAGTGAGCTGAAAGTCCAGGAGAATCCTGTCCTCAATAAGATACTGCCATCTGCTGTATGCCCCAGTGAGACGTGCAAGGAAGGGTTATGGGAATAAAGGAATGGTGGGGGTGTAATACGTGCCTTCTACGGCCTCAACCTCAGTTTGTGGATGGGAATAATCAGACACAAAGTGACTTCCTAGTGCTGAAAATTCCTGGTTCGCATAGGTAAGAGGAGGCTGCAACATAGAAAAAAAATCCTTTAAAATGTGCTGTGGGCCAAGTATCTCATGCTCATTATCTTATTGAATCATCCAATCCACCCGCTAAACCAGCCATACAATGGGAGAGGGAAAGGATGGCCAGAGAAGTCTCGCAACTTTCTTGAGATAGCGCAGTTAATAAGCGGCAGAACTTAATGATCGAAGAACAACTATGCTTGTCCTATCTAGCCACTGTTATGATTTGTTCCAACTCAGTCAGTAGCATCTCATCAAGAAAGATGCTTTTCTCTTTGTGTACATATGGCTTAACTTAGAATAAGCCATTCCCGAAGGTCACCAATTTACTGCATCCAAGAAGTATGCTTACAGTTCCTAATTTCAAAGAGATAAAGATTCATATTATCCAAGTGGGTTAGCACTTCAGACCTAGCCTAACATCTAAGCTAAAAATATTCTCATGCAAGTATACAAGGAACTATCTGCCCTTGCCCTATTGAGAAAGACAGGAGTGTTAGTGCCCTGCTGAGCAATAGTGAAACCCGAGGCAAAGGAAAAAAATGGAAATCCTAATCCTGTCTTCATTTAGAATGTTGAGATTTATTCATCACATATTTTCCATTAGTTTAGATTGGTTCATATTGTCTTAATAACGATAATTGAGTTGGTTATTCTGGTACTTTTCTTTTTGAATCTTCTTAAATTCTGTGCTGGAAAGAGTGTCTGATTAGCCCTGGTCTTGATCATTTTGGAGTTGAAAGCAATTTGGAATTGAATATTCCAGGAAAAAAAAAGTCTTCTCTATTTGTCACAATGACTCTCAAAGAGATCTTGGCTTGCTTACTATTAGCATACTCACCTTGCTTCCTCAAGGGACAGATATATTTATAGTGTAATGAATTTATTAATGGTAAGAGATATTCATAAAAATTAATATGTTAACTATTATAAACTCTGGGCACTTTTATGTCTCAGATGAATAACAGTTGCTTTATCTATGCTGAAGGCAACTAGAAAATCCAATGTGCTTTTAGAGGTAACATCTCAATTTCAGAGCCTAATACCTATGTGTTAAAATTGTTAATACAATTACAGATTCTTTCTATTATTGGCACCTCAAGAGATTCTGTGTGTGTGTGTGTGTGTGTGTGTGTGTGTGTGTGTGTATGAAGAGCTGATGTAGGGTTTGGCTTTGGGTCCCATCTCTAAATTAAAGCATAAAGACTGCAAGGGAAATAATGTTTCTTACCAATATACTGTTAATTTACAACAGCTAGTATTAGCTCATAGCCTTTTACCTAAAATAGACTGATGGTGACAGAAGACTTGCAGCAAGTCCAAAGTCCTCTGTTGGGCAATGTTTAGGGCACCATTCATACAGCAATAAGTCACGGCCATCCAATCTCAAAGAGTACCTTGTGGAATCTCAGACAGAGAATGAAAGCCTTTCAAAATAATATAATATCCTCAGGGAAAAAATCTACTTGATATTTGGAAGCTTTGTCCAGAGGACACAAATTATAAAACTGAGGAGACACTATCAAAGATTTTCTTTCCATTATGTGAAGGTGTAATCCAGTTCAGCTCTAGTTTATATTAATCACATTTTGATGCATAGCAAGCAAAAGTTAAGGAGTTGTGTCATGGTTAGTAATTTGCTCTCAGTCCCTAATGCAATGTTACAATCTAGATCTTTCTTTTGAGAAGATTTAGCTGAAAACTTCCAACCCACACCTCCTGGTAAGAATTCCATTTAATGTTCCATTAGCAAAGCAGAACATTTGGAAGACATAATGAAGTAAAGTCTCAAAAGAATGCATAGAAGACTTGAGGGAGGGCCCTGTTTTCATATTAATCTTATGGCTAATTCTGAGTCTGGGTAAAGTTGTACCAATTCCTTTGTAATTTATCTGACAGAATAAGATTTCAGTCAGACAAGGTACTTACAACTGAGAAACCAGCTTCTCCCCAGCCATAAAGCATGCTAATTGGGAGGTTGTGGGCAGAATTCCTGCCAAAAAGCAAGGAATCTTCTCAAATATTAATGATGTCCTTTTGCCAAACTTTCAAATGCTCTCATGAATCTGGTCGCTTGCAGGTTTATATCACTTCATCGTGTCTTTCTTTGATCTTACTTTTGGTGTGCCCCAAAGTAATACTGTCCTGTGAAGGGACCATTAGATAGGATGAAGAAGTGTGTGTGTGTGTGTGTGTGTGTGTGTGTGTGTGTGTGTGTGTGTGTGTGAGAGAGAGAGAGAGAGAGAGAGAGAGAGAGAGTACCTGTATATCACTTTGAGAAAATGGTTGCTGAGGCCATGCCACACTAGTGACAGGTAGTTCAATACTGATGCAGGGTTATAAGTTTAGAAGGCAAGTCTCATTTATGACATTAAAATTCCAATAATTAATTTTAAAAAAGAATAATGTTCCCTTTGGTAGAAAACATAGAAGAGAACAGCAACTGTGGTACTGGGTGACGTTTGGGGGCTTCCAACAGTAAATTATAAGCTAGCAGATGGAGGCCATCTTGCAAAATGTTTATAAACTTGTGAAAGAAAAGGATGGCATGGGTAGCATGTAAATCAGGCTGATTTTGATCACATAAGCAGGGTCGACGTGTTCCCAACTTCTTGCTGAGCAGCTTGACAGAATTAATGTTTCTCTTGATGTCTCATTTATTCTACAGAAGTGGTCTCCATCTCCAGTCTCACCCAGAAGTGGATGTGGTAGCTGGCAGGCTTATTCCCTGGCAGCTAAGAGCCTCAGTAATGAGAGAAGAGGCTGTAATCCTCCTCTCTACCCATGAAGAGGCCAGGACTTCAGCACACCACTTCAGGAAGATTGCCAATCTTGGTTTTACACAGCTCGTTTAAAATGCTTTCCATGAACTGCCTGTTGCTTCTCAACTCAGGGCCACTTCATCCAACCAGTGTGGTTAGATGGACATGTGATAGATATTTGGGTTGCCACAAATGATACTTGGGATACTAAAGTCATCCTTCACTTTTAGATATGTGTGGGAGTGATTGGCTATTCAATTGTACAAGTAAATGATCATGAAGAGGGTTTGTGTAGATTAAAACTTAAAATTCATATAAATTTTATGACACCCCATTTTCAGACACTAAGACTGAATTTTCAGACATTAAAATCCCAAGTGGAGTAATGGTGTAGGAAAAAGTGACTCAGCACCCTGCTCAGGAGAATGAGATATGAGGACGTGGTTGGAAGCTAGCCCATAGCCCAGGCAGACTAATCCAAGAGACTCTTATCTCGGATTAACCAGCAAAAAGCTGGAAGTAGAGGTGTAGATGAAATGGTAGAGAGTTACCTGTGAGTAAAGAGCTGAGTAAGAGCTCAAAACCCCAGGACCAGCACCCCCCCAAAATGGCATAATCCTCACATTGGTATAGTAATTTATAGTTTAATTCAGTTTTCAGGAGAACAGGTATTGTTGTTAGATTAAGTAAGGTTCTTGAGTTACGTTAACACCTATGCAACTCGGTCATGAAAACTCAGATTTCAAAATAAATATTATTAGCTTATTAATTACTAGCTGTGTGGCTTAAAACATTGTGATAATTTCTGCTAAATTGATAAGTGACATAAAGCTACAGGAATAATAATATCTATGAAATAATCTAGCTAGAGGACTAAAATATAAGCCACATATACAGTAATGTGTGCAAACAGGGTTTTATATTATTGCTCCTTCCAAGTGAATACTCAAAAGCAGATTTCAGTTCATTTTCTGTATTATGGAAACCTTCACATGAGCTCTTACCTTCAGGGATGCAGTTTTATGAGGATGATGTAGGCAGATGGGTCACGTTAGCTGGGCTATTTAGGCAACCTTGGTTATTTTAAAACAAAAAAAAATGAGTAAATAAATGGACTATGATGTCCATTGGTAAAGAATAGTTGGTATATATTAGTCATCTAATTAGTATTAAGAGGTATTAGTCATCTAACAAAGGTGTGACTCAAGCTCAAGAGTACAGTTAAGTTTCCTTTATAGTGGATTGTCAAGGCCAAGGATGAAATTATGGTGTGGGCAAAAGTAAGCTGCTTCCTGCTTTGACTGCTCACTGACAGAATGAACTTGGAAAAAAACTTAACCTGCTTGAGGGTCACCAAAGAATGAGAGGTATAATATTTCTTACTTCATAGAGTTGAGAACAGTCAGTAGATTAATGACTGTAGGTCAACATTGATCCTATCATATGGTAATGTTGCTATAAATATTAATTATCCTCATTATACCCAGGACAATCAAAGAGGAAAGGAAAGAAAACAAATACTAACTGAGGACCAACTTTGTGTAAGACTTTCTGGCAAGTATTTCTATGAGCTCTTCATTTTCTAGCTTTTAGCTTCTGTCAGACATGAGCAGGATACAATCTTTACCAATCAGGTACCTGTGGCTCAAATAAATTCTTCAATAGCCCAGTTAACACATCTCCTGTTTGTGCCTAGTTTTAAAGAAAACATACCGGGTTCCTACTGTTTGTTTGACACTGTTGTAGGTACTGTTAGACCCCCTTCCTCTCCCTGTCTTCAGAAATTGCCCCTGTATTGAGGGGGATAGGGAGCTGGCTGACTTTGTGGATGTATTGAGGAACTAGGTGAGGTAGAGAAGAATATAGATACTGAAAAACTCATAGCTCATTTTAAGCTGATGGCTTTGACTTTTAGGAAAATGTGACATTTGGGGCTTCTGTTCTTGCTTTAATAATCTGTTAATCTTGTCTACATTTTTATAAGCATCATTTTATTGGCTTTAACTTCAAAATCCTGGAGATGGTTTCACAACCTAGAATCCGAAATGAGTATTAGAAGATCATGGCAGGCAGTCACTGAGCAAGGAGCGCTGGTATGTATCCCTTGGCAGGAAATAATGCTGACCCCTCAGATATAACTGTTGTCTCAAATGCAGAACAGTCACCAAACTCTGCCACCTTGAGTCTCTAGGTGACAAGAGCCATGAGTACAAACAACCTGAGGTAGCATAGTCTTGTTGATTCTTTAACTGATACAATTTTTTTATCATAACTCTTTTTATCCTGTCAATATTCCCTCACCTAATTTAGACCCCTTTATGTCTGGTGCACCTGAATGTCTCATTTACTCTACTATCCCATGTTTAACACCTCCTGTGGTCACTCTGTCCATAGAACAGAAGATTAATAACTCATATTGGGTAAAGAAGCAGAGATGAATGAGTGATGAGTGATGGAATGAATGTGTGGTCCCTACTATTCATCAACATCAGCCTGGCCCATGCAATTTCTTTTAGAAGATAGATTGTATTCACTATAGTCTATAAGAAGCAGAACACCAAAGATACCAGTCTTAATGTCTTGACTTTATAGAAGATACATGTTCTTAGAGGGAATCTAAAGCAAAATTCTTTAACCTAAAATGATGATGATGCTCTCAGTGGAACTTATAGACATCATGGAAGGCTGCTCAAAGAAATGGATTTTTCTGAGCATAAATATATCTTGAAGTCAGTTTTGGAATTTGACCATAAAATTCCCTTTAATAGGTACCTTCAAAAAATGTTCTCTTGCTAAGACAAGAGAATCTCCCTTATTCCCTGAGAGTCTACAATGAGAATATCTTGAACATGAAATTGATATCTTGTCATCAGATTCATCTCAGTTGTCGATTCAGAGCACTCCAGAGTAATTGTATAAAAAGTTAATGGGAAGAACAACGAATAGAGGTTCTGGGGATACAACCAGACATACATAGCATGTGCTCCAGCCTTCTGTTCTAAGGAAGGAAAAGACTGTTTGAATGATTGTTTGATCATTGATATCAAGATACAGTCTTTTTCTCCTGGCTGTATAACTTAAACATGAATAGCAATCGGAGTACGTAAAATATGCGTGTGTATTCAACACACACACACACACACACACACACACACACACAGATATACATTCACACACTGTACACATACTGGAGAATGTCTCTGCAGCCACGAAAAGAATTGATTTTTCAATATGAGTAAATGACCTTCATTACACCCTCCAGGTCTTGTGTATTCTCAAGCAGCTGAACATTCATTCCCTGGCCACAAACAGCCAGCCTTAATCCCATGTCTCTCATTAAGCATGGAGAATGTGCTTTTTGACATAGTAAAACCAAAGCTAGGATAATTCGTGCACGTCAATGGATAGACTTGCTTGCCGAGGGGCTTTTCCCTGCTGCATCTAGAAGGTGCTTAATTGTGTCCCTTAGCCAGGAGACAATCACACACTGTATATAAATGCACAAAGAATTTTATGGAGCATGACACTCCCTGTAGGTCTCTGGAGATATGAACTAGTCTCCTCCATTTTCTAGACTTCAAGTTCCAACCAGTTGAGGAACATGCAGCATCCTTCTTGACATAAACATTGAGTTCTACATATGCCATGTGAGCACAAAGAAATCACATCTCATGAAATTCCATCCCAACAGATACTGAGCAATGACTGTTAGTATAGAAGAATAAGCATAATGTCCATAAATCTCTCACTTGTAAAAGAGGCAGATGCCCACATACATATATGCACAAATATACACACATACTTTGCATACATGAACACAGATGTCTCTCTCTATATATGTACTGCATATGTGTATGTACATAGTTATGTATGTGCAGGATTTACCTACCCCAAATGGACTTGTTGCCAAGAACCTGGCTATCAACAGAAATTCTAATGTACATCAACCCTGCTGGCCTCAGTCTGTCAGGAAAAAAATGGGCAGAACCTCGTCTCACTTTGTCTACCAACAAGATTGTAGAATAAAGCCAGGAACGATGGATGTGGAAGTACTTGGAAATGTGAAACACATTTCAGACCCTAGACAGGGGTTGGAGGATTCAAATGTGAAAATGCAAATGTCTGCAGCATATTTGCATGAGCTCCATTTTAGTACTACCTTTAAAGGGAAATGTGTTCATCTGCACCCATAATTCTTCAAATTACTTTAAATTCTGCAGCATGGTGTTTGGTGCATTATACATGAGATAAGACTTGTTTCACAGCTGGACAGCACAGGAGCACTTAGAATATCTTTGTGTATAATGTAGTCCTCTTAAAGTTTTATCTCCCTAAATAAAAAAAAATAGGAAGCTCAAAGCATGGTTTTTTATTCCCAACAAATCCTAAGTTTGTTTGGTATATTTTTAGAATAATGCCAAATTCCTTATGTTTCCTTTCACCTTTATAAAAATAACTTTACAGTTCTAAACTCTAGTTGATACTAAGGCCAGAGTGAAACACTGATTAGTAATTTTTTAATTTTTTATTAATTTATATTGTATTGTAATGATACTGTACAGAGGGGTTACAGTTACATGAGTAAGGTAATGAGTACAACCCCTCATTCAGAATGAAGGGCTAAACTATTTGGAAAAGCTAGAAATAATTGTGAAACAAGAGTGATCCTGACATAGTAACATGAGAAACACAGCTCAGTGGTATTGAAGAAACAGGATACGAAAACACATGGTAAATAACACGGCCACATTTCATGGGAGAAGGGCTTTCCTCATATTCTTTCCACAGATCCCTTAGTAGTTGTTACTATTACTAGTTCTCAGCTGATGAAATCAAAGTCCAATGAGTTATGGGATTACTGTATGAAGTTTTAGTTTTAACCTATGTCCTTCTTTGTTCCAGAAATTATTTGAGGAAGGCAAATAATATATGCATATCCATGCTGTACTCGCCTTACAGTTGAAATATTCTTGCTAGTTAGTGCCTTTGCCTCTATATTTTTACTTTTCTAGGGCAAGTTTAGGAGGATTTTCCTTAATAAGGCAGATAGTAAATTATTTTAGGTTTTCAGCATGTACCATCTCTGTCTCAGTACTCAATTCTGCCATTTTTTTTCATGGCAGCAGCTGTAGAGGACACACAGCAAATGTGAATAGCTGTGATCCAATAAAATCTCTCTTAGGAAAACAAGCCAGATCTGGTCTATAGGTGATCAACACTTGATCAAAAGTATTTTGCAAATATCATGAATTATTTCCTTCCAGATTCCTTTCACACTCCTTTTCCAATTTCCTCTGAATAACCTTAATCAGTTATCAGTCCCAAATGACAGAAGATTACACAGTATTGTACTGTTTGTGAGCAGTTGGGTCTGAGAAAAATGTGTGCTATGTGTGCATTATGTAGCTTAGCATGTACTTTACAGAATATCTTCAAATTTATTCTTTTCGTCTTTTTAGATATTTATCCATTTAAAAGACAAAATCTTTCCCATCCATATCTGCTGAGATAGCTCCTGTATCAGTCTGTTGTGCTGAGTGATCACTAAATATTATGAATAATAGAAGGAAATAAAAAGGATAATAAAAGGAACAAATAATAAAGGGAGCAAAAGGAATAAAGCAATAATTAATTATAAATTTAATAATTGAAAGATGAAGACAAATATATGGGACTTCTTATACAGGGGAAATGGCAAGATTGTATCCACATAATATGAAAATAATTAAAATTTACTTGTAGCTACTGACATCTCCTTTCTGTGCTCTAGGTTCCAGTGTGAGGGTCACAAATGTTATGTTTTCCCCCCAAGGAATTATTCTTCTCCTAATAACAGTCACTGTGCCATTGAAACACCCCTTCTCAAAGCACCATTCCTTGTTCATTCAGATAAAATCCTGATGAGCTGATCCATTTGCTGTTCTCTTCTAGGTTATTTCTCAGCATGGGGGCTGTTTTTGATCTTCCTTAAGTGCTAATATAATACTCTATGATGAATTCCATAAATAAAATATGTACTTGGGCCAGTTTAGGGAAAATTCTTGGTGTCTGTCAATTTGCTTCAATTTCAATTTATTGTCATAACAAGGTAAACATGAGCTCAAGGGGTGCCAAAATCAATAAATCAACACTTGGGTCTGGAGATAGTCTCTGTACTATTTTCCTCAGTATTTTGAATGAGAGATGGACCAACTGGCACATGTTTGGTCTCTTTTTGTCTCATTCAAAAATAATAATAATTCAACAAGACTGATATTCTCCTCAGGCCAGCATAGAGTAATTCCCTTATTTGTTCAACATGACTTCACATGGCAATCAGCAAAAAGTTTGGTTGCCAATTCCAATCTTACAATATAGAGCTGAGTAGAGTATGTTTTGTGTATCTTATACTTAAAAGTTATACAAATGCTTGTTGTTAGTCATTAGCCATTGTAGAAAGCAGATGCTGGTAATGTTTCTCTCAAAGAATGAGGTATTAAATATTGTAGTCTTCTCAATCATAACAGTGTTCATTGTAACTACCCAATTCTGTCATTATAATGAGAAAATACACATGTATAATACTTAGAAGAATAGATGGAAATATATTCGTTTTTTTAAATACTTTTTAAAAAATGCAGCTGGCCCCTACACTGTTCTTTGTCAGGGCTTGATAAAGAATCACTTTCCATAAGTTGGTCTAAGCACTTTACAAATAGATTCTTTTCACTGCCTGAACAATATTGTGGATTCCCATGGAATCCTTGACTTTCTCTTTGGTAATACGGATCACAATCGCAGTGATTTGGCTAATGTCCAGAGTGTTTGTGCCTGCCACCCTAGCATTCACTGATGGCCCATAGTAGGTAATCCAAAGATATTTAGTGAGGAAATTAGTTGCCTATTATACAGACTAGGATATAACCTAGAATAAGTATATGCTACTCAAAATTAAGAGGACGTCACAAGATGCTAGCCTATGTCATGGGTCAATTTTCACTTGCACTTAGAAATAAAACACTTTTAAGGTAAATAAAATTGCATGCAATTTCTGGGCTTCTTGTTAAGTTCCCAGTTGAGAGCTGAGTCATAAGTTATCAAGACAAAAGGTGAATAACAGCAGCTGGTTCCAAAATGGTAAAGAAACTACAGCTCAATACTATTGGACTGCAAACCTATTTTTCATACTGTGATTAAATGTTTTCAAGCTGGGCGCCGGTGGCTCACGCCTGTAATCCTAGCCACTCAGGAGGCTGAGATCTGAGGATCACAGTTCATAGCCAGCGGGGCAGGAAAGTCCATGAGACTCTTATCTCCAATAAACCACTAGAAAACCAGAAGTGGTACTATGACTCACACGTAGAGCGCACACCTTGAGCTGAAGAGCACAGGGACAGCGCCCAAGCCCAGAATTCAAGTCCCACAACCGACAAAATAATTTAAAAAAAAACAACTAGATGTTTTGGGGCTGGGAAGGTAGCTCAGTGGTAGAGCACTTGCCTTGCATGCCAGAGGCCCTGGGTTCAATTCCTCAGCACCACATAGGCAAAAAGAAAAAAGCCGGAAGTGGTGCTGTGCCTCAAGTGGTAGAGTGCTAGACTTGAGCTGAAGAGCTGAGGGACAGCGCCCAGGCCCAGAGTTCAAGCCCCATGACCAGACCCCCCCCCAAAAAAAACCCCAAAACTAGATGTTTTGAATCCTTATTTAAAATGTGAGCCATAAACAAATCTAATGTAACATGTTTTCCAAGCACATCTCAATCTATCCCTTCCCACTTTAAATGCTATTGCATTGGTCTATATACTCATGGTTTCTCACTCGAGTAGTGAAGTTTTAAATAGTCTGAATGATTCTACCCTACCTGTACCCTAATCTCGGGCCTTTAAAATTTATGTTTGATTAGTATACCTTATTCTTACAACACAGCATGACTTCCTGTGTTACTCATAAAAATAGTTTTCTAGGGATGCATACTCCCCCAGGGAATATGATCTTCTCCTCCATTACCTTGTCAAGTTAATCCTCTACTTCTTTCTGTTCCACTCTGTTCAGCCAACCTTGGCTAAGTGTTTGGAGGGAGTATTAGGCATGCCTCTGCTCTCTCAGAGCCTTTTCACTTTACCCCAGACCATTTCTACCACTTTCTTGCTCTGAAATATATCCATGCAATGCTATATCAAGATTAGAATGTAAGGTTTATAGAGATAGAGATATAACAAGTTAACCTTCCATCCTCCAAATGTTAGGAATATGTCATGATACAAGATAGACTTTCGTCATGTGGGAGGGATTGGATAAATTAATAAGTAATGGGTATTATTACTATCCACCAAATATTTTTACCTCTTTTTTTTCAGATACATGGTAAGTCTAAAAGATGGCCAAATGACTTGCTTTCAGCCAGATGTTTAGAGAAGTAGCAGAGATCACCTCAGGGAATAAATTATGATTCCAGGTAGCAGTTCACGAAATTTACTATTAGCATCTACCTTTGCTAGTAGATGTATATCAGCAGAAAGCCTCTCTTGTCCTTGAAACCTGAAAAGCTACAGGAGAAAAGAAAACCTATTCTGACTATGCAGACCATGCTGTAGGATCAAGAAATAAGCTGAGATTTTGAATTATTTTAAATTATTTTGTTAGAGCCATACCACTTGAACAAAACTGAACTCTCTTACAAATGTTTCAAATTTTTCTTCATAGATAGACCCTTTCCTTCAATAGCTACACTAATAATTTTCTGTTATTTTGAACAACTCAAAAATGTTTTTACATTATTCATAACACAGAAGGAAGAAAGTCCTGTCCTGTTTTCTCTAAATTCAGTGAACAAAGAAGAAATTCTGCATTACTGTATATAGTTATTTATGCACATCATAGACTTTAAAGGATCAGCATGAGTTGGCTCATGAATATACCAGAAAGGGCAATACTACTAGCAGACAGAGATGTGCTCACGTATCAGATATACTTGGGGGAGGGCTGTTCATGAATGAAATGGACATTCACAGGATAACAGAGAGTATATACAACTAATATTAATGCAACATCTAAAAATAAGCTCTGTCTAGTATGATTATAATTTAACAATTGCTCTTGTCACATGACAGTTATTCAACAGAGCCTTGTAAATAGCGATTATCACCATTTCAAAGTGAAGATGTTACATGAATAACCAGGGTAATGACACTACTATATATCATAAACTAGATTTAATTACTAGGAGACTTGTCAGTAATATTCTGTTCTCTTATCCACTCAAATCATGTATATTAATGGCAGATTTCCTATGTTTAAAAAATTGGGTTCATTTATAATTTAAGTATTTAGATCCCTCTCTCCACCTTTATAAAGAATACATTTCAGTAAGAGAGCAAGTAAAATGAATTATCTTGTACAGCATTTTATATCAGAAAACTTAATTAAGGAAAAGTTCTGTGCATTTATGGGTCTTAGACTCCTACAACTGCTGATAGAGATGATGGCACCACTGTGGTGCCTGACCGGTCATCTTTGATGATTATATTAACTCTAGGACTTCCATGGTCCTCACGAGTTATCAAGCACAGGTCATTCTGGTGCAAAGTGGGGTTGTGAATTGAGTTTTCCTTCCCCAAATTATGATGTGGAAATCCTAACCCACGGTACCTCAGATTGTATAATTAGAAATAGAGCCTCTAGACAGGTAATTAAGTTAAAATGAGGGCATTAGATTAGAGGCTAATTCAATCGGACTGATATTCTTGCAGGAAGAGGAGAGATTACAGCACAGAAAACAAAAGGATGATGATCATAGACAGACATGAGGGAAGACGGCTATCCAGAAGTCAAGGATAGAAGACTGAAGAAAAACAAAAAACAGCCTCTGCTTCCGGGTTGATATAGAACTTCTGGTCTCCAGAATTGTAAGGAAGAAAGGTTCTGTTTTCTAAGCCATCAACCCCATGATGGTTTTGAAGGCACCCCCATCAATCTAGGATAGCTGAATTTTAGACAATAGATTCTAACTCACACTGAAATTGTTTATGTGCCGAAGAGCTTGTGGAAACACAGGGTCTGAGACTCACAGGAGTCTACCCAGGCTGTGAGATAAACAGCATTGAAGGATACCACACAATTATTTATTGGACTCTAAGCACAATCTTGTATCGGCAGGGTTCATATAATGATATATTCCTCTTTTCAGTTACACATGTAACATTTATGAAACACAGTCTGTAATTTTGGATGTGGAAGAAATGTAACTTTGTCCTTAAATTTAAATATCTCCCTCTACCCTACTCTGTTGTAATAGAATCAATTGAATTTCAACTCAGCTGGGGCTTCTATGCCCATCCTTCCCTAGGACTATGTCTAGCTGTCAAGGACGTAGAACATATCAGTTGATAGAATGGCTTACGTGGTGTTATGCAGTAAAGATCACTTCTCAATGTGCTTATTTTCATCTGTCATATAAATTGTTGCAATTCCATGCTTCCTTGTTGACCTCTGGGTCTTGTGAGTCTGAATATTTTTTAAGCTAATTTGGGGCCATCTGGCATTCAGGAATCCCTCCAGTATCACTGGGTCATGCTGTTTCTTAGGAATTGTGAGTTCTTTCACTTCCTCTCTAACTCTTGAACCATAGGTGTGCTTCAGTGACTAGTTTTATCTTCTACTGCTTCTAAATGGGATTTCCAGTTTTTGTTTCCCAAATCATTTCCATTTTCCCCTTAGAGAAAGTATTCTCATTTTGTTTAAGGGTGCCCATATGTGCAATAATTTAAAAAGTTGTTAAGCAACTGAACGTGGGAATGTGGCTAAATTGAGTAGGATTCTGAAAGTCTTGCCTTTTGCTTTTTATTAAAAATTATTTTTTCCTCCTTTATATGGCTATTGAGAAGATGGAAACACTGAAAGGTAGATTATAAACTTGCTACCTAATGATTATGGAGGTACTGGTGTTGAACTATTTGAGTAAAAGCTGAATTCTTATTTGAGTTTCCATGATGTATGAGTGTGTTGTGTACAGCTGAAGTTAACACTAAGTCATCCTTGATCTCAGAAGTGAACTCTTAGATTACCCACAAGGTAACTTCTATTCCAGGACCTTGTTCACCTACTGAACAATTCTACTCTATTCTCAATTCCTTTTAAATGCATCATGATCTTCTTTGTTTCCTCCAGAGCTTAACTACTGAATGACTGGGAAGCTATTGAGCCTCTGATTGGGGAACTCTTCTCATTTACTTTCTTAATCTTTACCTTCTAATTGTCCCTCTTCTCTACAACCATCATCAATATTTTATATCATAAAGACCTAGAATTTGAGAACAATCTAGAACCAAACTGCCTAAGGTTGAATACTGTGAACTTAGAAAAGTTACTCAATCTCACTGTGCCTTAGTTTGCTCGTTTGTAAATGCAAAAGTGAAGTAATTCCATGGACATTGTGAAAAGTCTTTGAGATGTAATGACTGTCTAACATGGCCATTATAATAATCATCTTTTTCATACATGGAACTTCTTTTTCTTTTTCAGATGTGCCTTTCCATGGAGCCAAAGTTGGCCTCAAATTTGCGATCCTCCTATTTCAGCTTCTTGCATCCTGAGATTGCAGGTGGTAGTGACCACTCCTAATGTCCAGGCACGAAAATTCTTATTTATGTATCCTCATACATGCTAGAAGTTTTATTTTTTATATTAAGAATCTCCCTATTCCTTAGAGGAGCTCACCTTTGCAAATAGGTAAATAAATAACTCCTCACTCCAGGAGAAACAATCTGCCTGAGAAACAATGACCACAATGGCCTGGAGAGTGACTGCAAGAAAAACCACAATGCATAAGCAGCACACGAGATACAATGTTGGCTAATACTTCAAAACTGTATGCACTGCATCCCAGTGCCTTAAGTATTTCATGTTCAATCTATAGAGAAAACATAGTAAGTACTAACTATGACTACTTCGAAATTAATCTATAGGGCTGGGATGTAGTTCAGTGGTCAATTGTTTGCCTAGAAAATGCAACTCTTGGCTTCAATCAGCAATACCAAAAATGAAAAGACAAAAAATGAAATTAATCTATAAATGGTAAAATGCTCAATGGTCATTGGTTTGCCCAGGGTCAATAGGCGCAAGGTAAGTAAAGCAGAAAGCAGAAAGCAGAAAGATCTCGGAAAATCAGAGCTAAATGATTACCCTAAATTTATTTCGGAATTAAAGCCTGCAATTTCTCTTCCATAATGGTGAAAATGACTGTAATTTTCCCCTGTGTACCCACGTTTATATCCTTTATGTCTTGATCCTTGGATTATTCAGCTGGGGTAAGGGGAAAATATTACAAGGTACCTTTTAAAAGGTACCTTGGCAAAGTGAAACAAGACTTAGTAATAATAAATATTTCCTTCCATTACATATGATACTTGAAGAATAAATTTCCTCAGTAATAAACTCATGGAATTCAGGACAGAACTTGCTATATAGGCATCTTCATTCATGTATGACCCAAATGAAACTTTTAACAAAAACAAATGGCATACTGCACCTTCCACTGTTATATGCAGAAGCCTTCCATAAAAGACCCTATTTTAAAACCAATGAAAAGAAACTCCATCACTCTAGTTGAATGAACATAGTCATCAGGAACTGAAAATGGAAATTACTTAGCAGAGAGTCCCTGGAAACCTGTGGAGAAATGACTTAATAATCACGGTGACTGAGACACAGGTTTCCTTTTTTACTATAGCAAATAAAAAAAGAGACGTGGAAAAATACACTTCTGTGGGCTTTTAGAAATAGCTTACTTAAAACTAACTTGTTTATAATAGATACTTAACAATTGAAAAGGGCCTAGGGAAAAATATTCTGAGTTCAAAAGAAGAGGACATTGAATCACATTTTCTTGGCACCATTACATCTCTTTTAATAATTGTAGACACTCAGTTATCCATTGTAGTCATGAGTTGTAATTACCCTCTTAATCAACTATTCTCTCTACTGGGAAAAAATATTTTTTCTTGCCATCAATTTTTCTAAGAAAGAAAGAGTTTGCTGCATAATTTGTATGTGTTGGAAATCCCTGTTTCTCATGGATTTGAAATCCCCTTTCTCACTACAGTGGAGGAAAATTCACCTTGAAGAGTAGTGCATTAAAACTTCTTTCCTTAACAGAAACAGAAAGGAGAGATTTCTCTGAAAATTGAACTATCCAACTAATTTCAAATATACTTCAGAAGAGACATAGTAAGTAACAGTAGAAAACTACAGAATATTCCTAAACAATAGGAACTGAGATATGTTGCTTGACTTAGGCAGAACAAAGCTAAGGAACGAAGCAATGAGTTGGCTGAAGGAGGAATTATTGAAACATGGAGCAAAGAGAATTAATCTTTAACAATACCTTTTCAAGAACCAAACAGAACACTGGATTTGGCCAGTAACTATCATCCTCTTATTAGAAGTAGATGTAATTAAGCTAAGCAAGGGTGGCTCATGCCAGTAATCTTAGCTATCTAGGAGATTGAGATCTAAAAGATTTGGGTTCAAAGCCATCCACAGGCAGAAAAGTTTGTGCTATTCCATCTCCAAAATAAGAGGAAAAGTTTGATCAGACCCATGGTTCAAATGGAGTGCCGGTTAAGGAAGCAGGACACCCTGAATTTAAACCCTGACAGTGGTAATAAGAAAATATAGTGGATGCAACTTCTTCTTGCAGTGATAGAATCAGAGTCCAACAGGAATGTTTGTCATCATGGTCAGGACCATTAGATGAACATTATCGACTATTTGCCCCTTGAAAATGTTTTAGCCTGTTGTATTATCCCACAAGAGCTTACACAACATAATATCAGATGGTACCTTGAATAAAAGAAATGCTCTTACAGTTCAGAATCTAAGGTTTTTGAAGATTGGTTTCTGGTGAGTCCACTTTTCCTACACTGTTATATCTTCACTTGTCTCTTACACACACATGCCTCCTCCTCCTCCTCCTCCTCCCCCCCTCCTCCTCCCCCTCCTCCTTCCCCCCTCCTCCTCCCCCTCCTCCTCCTCCTCCTTCATATTCGGACTGTTAGTTCATTTAACCTTAATTTCCTCTTAAAGGACTTCCCACCAAATTCAGACCATTGGTAGTTCGTGCTACAAAATTTGTATTTTTTTCACTTAACATCATTTTACTTATTTATTTATTTTTATTGTGAGAATACCATACAAAGGGGTTTATGTCAAAAAACGAACGTTACAACTTTGGCATGGGGGGGGGAGGATTGGGTGGGGGAGGTGGGAGGAGTATGGGAAGGGAAGGGAAGGGAAGGGGAAACAAAGAGGAAGCAACAATGCTTGATAAAATTTGTATTTTGAAGAGGTATAATGGAGTCTCTGTGAGGTGATCTAACAGGGCTCATTCAGGTTAACCAAATAACTGAGAGGAATTCACACAATTTGACATTAGGTAGGTATTTTTGAGGTGTTACCATTTTGGAAGTACACTTCATAGCCTATGTTCATCAAAACAACCAGGTAGTTTGCTAAAAAATTCTGGACTTCATCTAAGAGTTGATGAGTCAGACTCTAGGGAATGAAGAGCTTCATTATTTAAAATTACTTAATGTTTCTTTTCTTTTTTTTTTTTTTGTATTTGAAACGTGGACAACAGACTATAAGCAGTTTATCCTAGATTAAGTTAAACTTCCTTTTGTAACATTAATTTTAAAAAGTTTCTTTGAATCTCAGAATAGAAATATGAGTCAAAGACTGTGTGGCCTGGGACATGTCTAGATTTATATTAAAATGATTTCCAGAATGTATTCTCTAAAAAATACCTTTCCTGATAGAGTTCTATATGCCTTATAATTCGATGATTTGTCCTCAGTTACTTCTGAGTTCTAGTAAAGTGCAAAGTGTATCTGTTTTTATTTCATGTTTTTGAACAAGGATTCTGAAGTCTCCAGAAACAAAATCTGATTATACATCCTCTGGAAAATTAATATTCCGACAATCTTCCAGCAATTGCGGGGAAGATCAGAGTATGAGTCCTATCAGATATTTGGGGGGGATGTAAGCTAGGCAGGGCATTTCCACCCCGTTTTTGTACAAGGTGGGAGTCACAGTCAGGGAGCTATAAATTCACAGCAGCTCCGTGTCCACACATCCTTGCAGGTGAAGGGCCTAAAGATTCTAGCTCAGGGCATATGTTCCCTTTTCTACAGCTAAGACTGAATCCAGAAACCCTCACAGAGTCTGAGAGTAACATAATCTTCAAACCTAAATGGCTCCTGAATCATTTATTATGCACACAGACATCTTATCACCCAGATGGAAGATCTCCTGAGTGACTCTCCAGTTAGGAGAGCAGCAGCATCAGGCAGCAAAGAACCCCCTCCCATAGGACAATAAGAAGATGTGAAAGGAAACAGATCTTGTGGTGTTCCAGAGAAGCTGTGTCCAGTCATCCCTAGATACATCCCTCTAATACTTACCATATGTTCACTCTACTTCAGTGGTCCATGGGCTCTTCCCACTTACAGGTGTCAGGGCTTCCTCTGTCCATATTCAAGCTGCCATTCATTTTTATTTTATTTTATTGTAAGGGTGATATACAGAAGGGTTACAGTTACATCAGTATGGTAATGAGTACATTTCTTTTACAACAGTGTCACCCCCTTCCTCCTTTTCTCTTATTTTTCCTCTCTCCAGACTGCCCTACCGCCCAAGTTGTAAAGTTCATTTCCAACATAGTGTCTTGTGAGTATCACTGTTGCGTTGTCCACCCTTTGTCCTTTTCCTTGCTGTCCTGGCTGAGTCCTCGCCACCCTTGTCTGAGAGTTGTCATCTAGCGTTTCAGACTTCATTTAGGATGCCTTTCAAAAGAGCTTCTCAAATTCTTCCACTCATTCCCTTAATCCAGAGAACACTATAGCTTTCAAGATATAGAATAGAGCTCCAAGAAAGAATTATTATGATTATTATTGCAATTGTTGTTACTTGGAGAAGTTTTTCATTTTATTCAAGTGCAGGGGATCAACTCTGGGGCCTGTACATGCTAAGAAATCATTAGGCTACCGAGTTCTATCGCCAGCCTATTGCTATTGTAGACTTATTATTTTTATAAAATTCAACAATGTCAGTATTGAAAGTTGTACAATTATCGTCATTGTTTCTATCATTGTTTTCTCAAGGAACGAACATTTTCCATCCAAAAAAATGTTAACTCTTCGGCACTTACCCATGTTTGGTATTTTGTAGGAATCAAGTGTTACTCACCCATGTTTAGTGTTTAGGAATCAAGTGCTACTCATCAAATAAATCATTGAACAAAATTAATAAAGAAGGAAGGAAGCAGGGGGAAATGAAGAGACATTTAGAAGAAGTTACAAATGAATGACATTTAAGAAAATGTTTTTAAAAGGGAAGCAAATAATTGCATATTCTTTACATTTGTAAAGAATAAAGAGTATCTTAACCTGAAATTTCAAATCATTCACATGTGGAGTCTTTTTAATTTTTTTAATGTCAATAAGCAGGGAAAAATTTTAAATTACATAGACATATGAGTGGAAGGTGATTTGGCTATGTGAGAAAGAGAAGTCACAGGTACAGACGGCTGGTAAAAGGTAAAAATGGTCACTGGTTATATGTTATGGTATCATAAGCCCATGAAAAATCCATTGATGAAGCTATAAGAAGTTATGGTGAAGAAATCAAAATTGAGGTTCTCTTTCTATCATGAAAAATCATTATGGTCTTGTCAGAGAGTGTTTTGTTGGTACTTCTGTTTTTAAAAAATGGTCTATGGGGAATTAGTATTAGTTGACAAATTTATTACTCTGTAGAAACACGGGCATATTGAAAACTTCAGTTGATAAATAAATGACACCTGAATATTCAAAAGTCTCCCAAAATAGTTCCAACAAAGCCACGGGTGGTAAAAGTGTTGCTGCAACTACTGAATATCCAGTAGTTCTCCCTAAGGGGTGTGTGTTTGTGTGTGTGTGTGTGTGTGTGTGAGAGAGAGAGAGAGAGAGAGAGTGTGTGTGTGTGTGTGTGTGTGTGTGTGTGTGTTATTGAGGCTTGAACTTGAATTCAGGAATGCTCTCCCCTGCCTTTTACCTTTAAGGCTGGTGCACTGCCACTTGAGCCGCGCCTCTAATTTGGAACTTTTGCTGATTAACTGGAGACAAGTATTAGCTACAATGCCTTGCTAATATTACTATTTTTAAAGAAATGAACAATGCTTCAAAAATCAATAATAAACTTTTATAATTTCTTTTCACATTTATCTATGCATTTAGTGCCTATCTATACTTATTAACTTTCTTTTTAACAGGAAATACACTAAGTACTTTCACATAATAATGTTATCAATATACTTTCTTGTCAATGAATATTAACTTACAGCATTAGCAGTAACAACAAGATTGTCCTAAGACCTTGCCTAAGTAGCCTCTTAGGGATCTAAAAATTCTCTATTTAGCTGATCGTTTTTTCCTTGAAAGTGGTTAATACTTTTACATACACATACATGTTTTTATATGACCCTAATTCAGATACACTTTTAGAGTTTCAATTCCCCTATGTAACTTGACTTAACTTTGAGGAGGTTTCTAAAAAGTTTTAGATGATGGGAAATTCTGTACTCTTCTTTAAGACTGTATTCTGAAAACATTGCTTATCACCCAGCTCTTCCATTTGCTCTGTTATCCCTCAAAGACATAGGCAATTATTGCTTTTGCCAACATTTGACTCCCGTTTTCTTTTCCTCAATATAAAGCAAGAGCTATTTTCTAATATTCTGATCAGGTTATGAAGTTCTGATGTGTAAGATCCTCCAGTGATTCTTCCTTCAGTGTCTCCTTATTCTGATTTACATACTGTACTTTTTTCTTTGAAGGGGTATTCTATGATCATACATAAAAACAGCCATCTGCTCATTGTCTACCACGTTATATGAGCGCAGCACTGAACAAGACTTTTTTTTAAACTACTTTGTCTTTTTTTTGTAAAGGTGATGTACAGAGGGGTTACAGTTACATAAGTACGGTAATAAGTACATTTCTTTTCTTGTTACCCCTTCCCTCATTTTCTCCAACTTTCCCTCTCCCCATCCCCATACCTCAAGTTGTACAGATTATTTCAAACATACTGTCTTGTGTATATCTCTGTTCCGTTGGTTCCCCCTTGTCCTTAGTCTCACCATTCTGTTATTCCCCTTCCCTTCCCTAATTCAAATGAACATATATACCTAGGTCCCATGGTTTCCCTTATTGGCAATAATGAGTATACATCTATGATAATCTTAGCAGATGAGCAGAATAGTTCAATAGCTATGTACATGTGACCACATAAGATGATGCTAAGTGAAATGAACTCCAAGACATGGACACAAGAGGTTTTTCGTTGTTGTTGTTCTTAATGCACTATGTGATTTTTTTTTTGTTTCTTTTCTATGTTCTTCCCCTATGGTATATCTCCTGTTGTCAATGTATTTGATTCTGTTACAAAACTCTTTTTATCTGTTCGTTTTTAATGCTTTTTGTTTTCCACTTGGCTTCTAATTTCACAAGAGTAGGGACTTTACCTATTTATTCCATACAAAGCCTGAGGGAGAGTAAGACTTTATAAAAAGGAATTCACATTGTTCTTGAAGGGCTTCTTAAGATCAACAAATTCTGGAGGTGAAGAACTAAAGGCTAGAATAGAAGTGGTCATTACAAAGTCAGATCACTGGAATAAAGTTGTCTTAGTGAAAATGCTATCCATATGATAATGTAATGATCTTACATTAAGGTCATTAGAAATAGAACCTTTTTATCACTTTGTGACCATTTTCCTTTATAGTTAAATCTTATTTCTTTAAAGGACTTTTGCCCTTTGCAGAAAAGCATTTGTGGACATAAATGAAAAGGTATAGCTTGAATAATGACACACAAACCACACAATGGGTTGTTTAGTTTTAGTTACACAAAGACATTGTACAACTTTGAATTTAAAATACTGCATGTCAGAGCTATTCTGTTTGGCAGAATAGGGCTGGAGGCATGGTTCAAGTGGAAGAGCACTTGCTTAACAAGTGTTAATTCTGTGTGTGCAGACCCTAGTGCCACAAAACAAATAAATAAAATTGGCTAAATGGTATCACTGTAATTATTCCATTAGGAATGAACTGGGTATTTATAAATGTCTCAGTGATATTTTTGGTTCAAAGATTTAGGAGGCATCCTTCAGAAATTTCATTGGGTTTGCTTGCTAAGTAGATGAAGAAGATTGTGAAGACAAGTCTTTCTCTAATCTCTATTTTTCTTTCCTAAAAGATTGTAGGCCCTTTCAAGGCTAGAGACATGTCTTACAATTTGGATACCAGAAAAAAAAGTAATTGAATTCAACACATTGCAATTCTTTATCCCCTGTCATTCACATTTTAATGATCAACCAGGCATGGTGTTTTCCATATTGTGTGTTATTATCAATCATTAAATCTATCATCTCATCAATAAAATAGTCGAAGAACTGTTCCACAGATGGATCTAGAGAGCTTGATTACTAATGTGTGACGAACCTCCTTCTTTTAGGCCCCACATGAATGATCTAAATGTCACAATGCAATCTAGCCCCTGTGGTGTCTCAAGAGGCAGTTTTTCTTGGGTATAGCAGAGGCCCTCAGCTTCGGCACCGCTCCAACCCTGGAAGTAACTCATCCTCGCATCTATTAAGCTATGAGATGAACGTCCTTGTCTTACTTTCCCGCTTGAAGGCATTCATTTATGCTTATTTCCATCCTTCAGTTGATGGATTGATAGGGAAACTTAAATACGTCATTTGTTTTTTTCCATCCATTCTTCGTTGCATGGATTCACTTCTGGTGCCAGATTGAGTCCAGAGCGATTTTAAAGTCTAATAAAGCAAGGAAAATCTCTTCTCCCAGTTGGGTTATTTTTTTACATGTTTGCTAATATGCAGCAATTGGGGGAGAGATGAAGTCCGTGGTTCATTTTCAAGGGAGGAATCCAATTTGTATGTTATGGATGTTGCTGTCACCGGACAGACATTGCTTTATCCCTCCACCACAGATGCATGCGGCGTCAGGGCTAGTGCTGGTGCAGCTAAAAGGCTCTCTGGCCTTTGGGGTTTTATGTATTGGAGTAATTAGCGGTCCTGACCATATCTCAGGAAGTGTCCGGATTGGAGGATTAGGATAAACATCTTCAGTCAGTCTTGTGAGCGTGATCAATGTAGGGTGTTAGCATCTCATTTGATGAGTTCTTTATCAAGGCTATGGGGTTTCCTAACTCTCTCTTTCAAGGGGTTTTCTTTCATTTCTCCACTCACCAGAGTTAGCTTTAAAAGACTGAAACAATTTCTCCACTCACCAGAGTTAGCTTTAAAAGACTGAAACAAAGTTAAGGATGTGTTTTGCACATAATTTATGCTTCTGAGACGCAGCTTAATCTTAGTTTCTGCCTGTCCATCTCTAAGCATCCACAGATGAGTGCCATCACACACACTCTCTCTCTTTTTCTCCTTCGTTTACATCCAACTACTATTCTTAGAGGCTCTAAAAACTCACTACTTATTAAATAGGTCTTTTGTTGATACTTTAAAAATAGACATCATTGTGTATTTGTTTGGTGTGGGGACTACAGCCCGGGGCCTTGAACCCAGGACCTCAAACATGCTGTTGACTGCTCTACCACTGAGCTATACCCTCAACTCGGTAAACTCTGTTGCTACAGCAGTTTTTAAATTCACTGGGAATTTGAACAGTAGCCACAGAGGTTTCTCATATACTTTCCTTGCATGTTCAACAGTGAACATCTCCCACCAGAGAAATATACCTGCTAGAATCGATCGACCTTCACCAACACATAATCACTACCCCCAGATCCTTCTTGGTGTGTATATTCAATAGGTTTGGACAAGTGTGAGATGACACGTCTATCACCAGAAAATCACCACTTACTCATCTTCCCTTCTCGTCACCTAGCAGCCATTGTGTTCTTACCCACTTCATGCTTTTACCTTTTCCAGAATAGTATAGCTGGGACCACAGAGCAGTTAGCCTTTGTAGATGCTGCTCTTTTACTTAGAAGCAGCATGCATCAAAGTATCCATAACTTGATGACTCATTTTAATTTAGTGCTGAATAATATTCTACTGTATAGATAGATAGACCACAGTCATCATTTATCAACTGAAGAGTTTCTTAGTTGTGTCCCAAATTTTGCAGCTATCCCAAATTTTGCAGGTAAAATGCCTATAAACATCTCTGTGCAGGTTTTAACACAGGAAATCTCTGTGCTTATGTACAGATATTGCCTATTTGAATTACTAATAAAACCAAAACAAAAATATTGAGTTAGATATCTTGGGGGATAATCTCTAGTTCCAAGATAGAACTCCTCCCCTGGGGCTCGATATCTCAACATTATTACTCTGATGATTAACTTTCCAACACATGAGTTTTTGGAGATAAGAAATTGAACCATAGCCTCTTTCTCTGAGCTCTTCTAATATGCCTAAATATCCCTGGAAATCTGTACATTAGATTTTGCAATCTACTGAAATCTTTTGATTATAAGAAAGATCTCAAAAAATAAGGATGTTCACAATCACTAAAAATAATTTAGAAAAGAAAAGAATATTATTTCATGTTGCAAGATATATTCCTGAGTTAGAGTGTGGTCCAGGCTTTCAGTCAAATATTGGCATCATCTATAGTTAGGATCCTAGCTTTATGCTGAAGAAACATAGAAAATGTTCTCTGGTTATTATCCAACAATTTCTTGTTGGTGGGCTGCATACCTGATTGTATACTTGCTGAAAAGTCCACCTTATTTCTCTACACAGCATCTATGACTACATCCATGTAATTGAGATAGAGTTGACTTCTAGTCCATGTTTTATCCTGTGCCTCACTTCTTGAATCCCTAATTCTACTGAGCTGTACTTCCATTACAATGAGTGTGCATACATTGTTAACTGGAATTCATGAAGCCTGAGATGGAGACTTCTTTTTTTTTTTTGGGTCCGGTGTTGGCGCCTGAACTCTGGGCCTGGGCGCTGTCCCTCAGCTCTTCAGCTCAAGGCTAGCGCTCTACCACTTGAGCCACAGTGCCACTTCCGGCTTTTTTCTTTTTGCTTATGTGGTGCTGGGGAATCGAACCCAGGGCCTCATGCATGCAAGGCAAGCACTCTACCACTGAGCCACCTTCCCAGCCCAGATGGAGACTTCTTTAGTCTCTGGCTTCTAGTAGAGTGCCCAGCCTCTGAGCGCCATGGACATACTGAGGTGTGACCAGTTTCTCCTACAATCTTTGTAGATGTCAAAAGAGTTATTGTTGCTAAATTCTTTTTTTACATTTTTAAACAAATTATCTTTAAGTAGTAATACAAAAGAGTTGACAATCTACCAAAGCTGTTTATGAATACATCTTGATCACTGTCATCCCTTATTCATCAAAGTCTGGATTCTAAGATAACCTGAAAGACAAGTTGTTCATTTCCCTATGACACCTTTGTATCGTGCTAACATTACAAAGATCGCTCTGCATTCTAACTTCTTTCCTGGTTTAGAAAATAATACCAATGAGCTACTTTAGAATGGAGTACAGCATCTGACAAAATCCTCGCTTCTGACTTATAGTAGAAATGAAGTTCTCAACTAAACAGCAATTCTCTACCTATAGGACAGATCTAAACACCAAGCCTTAATATTAATTACATTTCAGGAGCCCTTGGAAAATAGAAGACAAGGGAAGGTGAGATCATGTGATAAGAATTCTGTTCAGTCTCAGCTTCTTTCTTTGATATTTGAATGCCAAGTAGTGTATAAGACTTAGGCGGAGATGGGAGTGGGCAGGGTGGGGGGAAGATATGGGTAAATGTCATCATTTGCTCCAGTCTTTAAATAACTTGTACAGCTCTCAGGCACAAAGCAATCTTCCTATAGAGAAACAAACCCAGGATGTGGTTTCCAGGTAATAGTTCTATTCTGTTGTGTTAAAGTGCCTTAACGATCAGGGGAAAAAAATAGTTTTGCATGAATACGTCTTCTGGAAAGCACTTAACACAACAGTTATTCAAGATAAACTTGAGCAGAGGTGGATATAACGGATATGCTGACTCACCCTGTGTGTGTTTCCAGCTACCACAAGTGAATGCCTTTTAATCCAGTTTTCATGCATCCAGAACATCTTTTATAAAACTTTGAGAGTACCCACAGCATTGACAAAATACATTTAGCTATTTAGCTACTTGATTGAATAAGATTGAAGGACAGTCAGGCCAATTTAAAAATGATTCAGGTGAGTGGCATGCACATGCCAAAGCTTCCACTGTAATCAGCCCTGATCCATTCTTTTCCTCGCCAGGTATCATGTCATAAGACACATCCCCACAGGACGTGTGTCCACACTCACAAACTCACAATGACATCACCTCCAGCTCTGAGTGATGTAGTCAGGATAGAAATAGAATTGGCTACAGTATCGATCCCTGTGAGCATATGAGCAATGATGACTTAACCCTCTGGCATGCAGCCAACTTGTGAAATAAGAATTATCGCTTTCTGTTTTAATTTCATGATGAATTTGGAGGAACCTTTCATCTTTGAATATAGGAACAATCAACCCATGTTCAGCACTACCCTGACTACATTGATTATATCTAAAACTATTTGGAGATGACCTGGAGTAGGTAAATTATATGTAAGAAAGCCTAGCTGTTTCTCATGATTGTTCTAGAGACTTCATAACTCATTTATCATGACACTTCTTTCTGCTAACATCACACTGGACTTTACAATCTTTCTCAGGATGTGCTGTTAAAAAAATAATAAAAACAGACAATCAACTAGAATAATCATGAGGAATAAAGCCTATACTTTTTTCTTCATGGTATATAGCCAACAATATAAAAAACAAACTGTGTTTGTCAGCTATCCATCCTTATCAAAACAAACATTTGCTACTAAGAAGATCTGCAATACTGATTATTAATACAGGTCCTCATTTATGTTTTTTGCTGGGCACTGTCCCTGAGCTTCTTGCTCCAGGTTAGTGCTAGAGCCACAGTATCACTTCCTGCTTTTTCAGAATAGTATATTGCAGATAAGAGTCTCATGGACTTTCCTGCCTGGGCTGGCCTAAACCATAATCCTTAGATTCAGCCACCTGAGTAGCTGGAATTACAGGCATGAGCCACCAGCACCAGGCTCAGATCCTCATTTTAAATCTTTAGTATCTCTCCTTCTGGTATTATGGTGAATGGACAAATATTCATTCGTGTGTGTGTGTGTGTGTGTGTGTGTGTGTGTGTGTGTGTGTTGGTCCTGGGGCTTGAACTCAGGGCTTGGGCACTGTCCCTGAGTTTTTGTGCTCAAGCTAGCTAATGTTCTACCTCTTAAGCCACAGCTTCACTTTCAGCTTTTTGGTGGCTAACTGAAGATAAGAGTCTCAAGGACTTTCCTGCCTGGGCTGGCTTTGAATAGTGATCCTCAGATTTCAGCCTTCTGAGCAGCTAGGATTACAGGTGTGAGCCACCAGCACCTGGCTCATTCTCTATTTTGTTTTTCCATGAAAGAAACAGCATTAAGGGGTGCTTTTTTGTCTAATTAACAAAAGAAGTTATTGAGGTGGTGATGATTTTTCTAAAACATGCATTGGTATAAAGGAAAGAACATTACACAACAAGTCCAAACATTTGAGTTCTATTCTCCTTTAGATTTACAAATATCCAACCAGACATTTATTTGGTGGTTAGAAACACATGTTCCAATTTTGAATGTTGGTTTCCTTATATAGAAAAATATGGTCATCAACTAATAATTTTCTAAGACTTCTTCCATTACTTCTAAGATACATGCATAAACTAAAGACCATTGGGACACTCTTAAAATGCACAAAGCACAACAGATACCTATTTTCCTAAGCAAAACTCTCTTCTTTCTCTCTTTTCTTTCTAGTCTTTCCATTTGTATTCTACCCCATCTTCCTTATTTGTGTTCTCAGTGTTCATAGACTTGCCAGTCTTAATATTTACAAAGACCCTTCCCATACATATGCGCCCATGCATTAGAAAATAAAAACACTAATGAAGAGATTTCCAGCAGCTGCTGATTTCTTAAAATTTCGACTCAATTTTATGCATTCTTAAATGGAGCAGTTGGAGAGCAACCATTCCCACTGACTCATGGGACTATCATCTTTTTTCATCGCTGCCATTTTGGCATATGCTATTAACTTTTCCAGGAAATTCCGTCACCATTATAAAAACCTATGCTCCCCTCGAAACCAAACCAAAATGCCACCTTCTCATGGATGCCTTTGAAATTCTCCTTGTCAGTGTTGAATGCAGTGCTTCCTTGGCACTTTAATTGCATCTCTCTACAAGAGGACTATCTCTATTTCTCTCCTGACCACTTACAAGCAGTCACAGTTCAGGTCTATCTTGTGTATGTTAAGGAGATATATTAGATGTGTTCTTCTAAGTTTCTGAAGCCCAACTGACCTCCAATTCCAAAGTAAATCCCAGGATGCTCTTCATGGTATTCTTGATTTATTTCTATTACTATAACGACTAGATCCGGCTACTTATGCATTTCAAGCCCAGAATCTCCCTAGAGAATCTCCCTGACGGCTTAAGCCTTTTAAAAATGACGCTTATCAAGAGAAGAGGAGGATCAAGAAGGCTCTATAGGTCCTGTGATGTTAATTATTTTTTAAAAGAAGAATAGATTATCATATTTTAAAACTAAAATCGTAATTTTCTTTCATGTTACTTCTCTGATTATCTGCATATATTACTAAGGATCCTGTGGTCACAATTTTTAGAGCATTGTCTCTGGCCTATGGTCTTTACAAGAAAGCTGACTTGCACAAGTACTTGATTGGTACTTGACAACTCCCAAAGGAGGTACTTTCAAAGCAAAGCATTTTTGTATTAATTTTCTCATCTATATATTTATCTCAGACAGACATTTTCACATGAGTTTCACTGTGTTTTGGTGACTATAGATACACTATCATTTTAAGGTAACAGTTAACAAACAGGTATGAACATGCTTGCCAAATGGATAGAAACTCTTCTTTTGGTCTCTTCTACCCGCATCTTCGAGTAGACAAATCTTTATTACTAGTGAGCTCAACAACAGACCTTTCCAAGTCTAATTCTGTCATTTACTTGGTAGACAGGTTGACTGCAGCAAATAATCCCCTATCATCAAGCTTTCCAGATGTTTGCACAGCGGGTTCAGTGTTTTTAAACCATCTAAGTGACGGTCCCAAATGACAAATGTTCATTTTCAAAATTAAAGCTTATTACGAATTACCTGCCAAGTACAATGTGTCAAGAGAGACTGAATGAATTAGAAATTTTTGTCCATTGAGAATGAGTGAATAAGGAAAAACCTAAATGAGTCAAGCTATTACATAACCTGGAGGTACCTAAAAAGAATTCTAAATAACAATAATTTACTAAAAGCTGTTGCATTAATGACTATGACTTACTTTAAAGAGGCTAGTCCCTACCTTTTAACATGAACCAGGCTTCATCTTTTAACGAAAGCAATAATGGTTAAGAAATGCCAGAATAATCTCTATCCTGGGCATAATTTTATTTTTAATTATTATCCACAGGGACTCAGATTTAATATAGAAGAAGAACACATCTTGATAACCCTTCAAAGGACTGTGCTTCCAGGGTGTAGATGGTTTATACCCATAATATTAGCTACTTTGGAAGCTGAGATTTAGAAGATGATGATTCAATGATAGTTCAAGCAAAATTGTCCATGAGACTTTATCTCCAAAACAAACAAAAGCTAGGCTAGAGTTATCTCTCAAGTGATAGGGTGCCAGCTCAGTAAGCAAGCCAAGCAAGCATGAGAGCTTAGTTCAAACCCTATTACCAGCAAAAAGACCAACTGTAAACAACTAGCTCTTTTCTTCCTTTTCAGCTGTGTATTCTATTGCTGGCTACTGATCCTCAAATCTATTTCTTGACTTCATTGTAATGTGACTGGAAGCCCAGTTTCTTCATCTAGAATATATATGGGAACTGGAAGGTGGTGATGAACATTGTAACAGAATGAACATAAATATTTGAATATGTTTTGCAAAGTACCTTGAAGATATGTGTGCCATAATACTACAATAAATGCTACCATACTGAGCTACTTAGCACATTCTAGCTACTTCCTATCCACCGAATGGGTGACTTACATATATTAACTGCTTGTTCTCTACTACATGTAAGACCTGTAATCTTCACCACTGGGAGGTAATGATCTTCTGATCTATGGGGTTATCTGTTCAATGTTTAGCAACTGTTTTGGTTTTTGATGCTTCCTTTTTGCCATGCAAAATGAATGGTTTTGTGAAAAAAATATGTAAAAGTAAGTCATGCTTTTCCAAATACAAAGAACATACTTGTATAAGAGAAAAATAAAAGATCCACTTAACAGACACAGGAAAATGTAATTCCAGGTAGTAAAATAGTGTCTTTGGATAGTGTAAAGATTATGCCTTACTTATAAGGCTGATAAGGACTCAGTTTTATGATCCTAAGGAAGCATGAGTAGCTTACCTAAGAGCAACTGTTAGCATGGGCTGGATAGGATTTAACCCCAAATCTCTGATTCCAAAAAATTGGCCTCAACCTCTATGTAGTATGTCTGTCTGGGAGCCTAATGCTTAGTGATGTCACTTTGGTGCAAACCATGTTGGAACTTCTCCTTATATTGTCTTCAGACCAAGATTCACTAAGACACACAGAAGGTAGTAGCAGCATGATAACTCTAGAGACAACTATTTTATTTTTTGTCACCAAACAACATCATCATTAACTCTGATTTTCTGGCTATTCAGGCAGTAAGACAATGAATAGCCATAGTGAAGTATTCTACTTTTAAGAAGATCCTATGAGATCCAAATTCTACTTCAGTATATATACAGAACTTTTACTTCATGTAACATGACAGTGGATATTGTATAGATTATTATAGTCCCAAGCATATACATTTCAGCAAAAGTGTTTATTTACATTTCCAACTAGCCAGAAATATTTAATCAGTGAATCTTAGAACCAAGAAATAGATGATGTAATACTACTATATGAAGAAAGGAACAGCGTAAATTATTTTGTTGCTCCCTAGGATATTTTTGGTCCCAGAAAGAGAAACAGATCAGGCTGACCACAGAGTCAGAATTTGCTTCCCAGGGCAAAAACTAAAGAGAAACATTTAGATTTTCCATCTTTAAAATTATAATCAGCAGCAGGAAGTAAAGCAATACCACTGCCATGTTATAGAAATTTAAAGGCTTTTTTATAGAAGTCACAGCAGCAAATATTAGCATGATACTTGAAGAAACCATTCTCATTATCAGTTGCTTCTTTTTTCCCCCAGTTTATTATGACTTTTCCTTTAAAAATGCATTTAGGCAAAATTTTTTCTATGCTTGATTTAGCCCAAGGGACATTTTTTCTGAGGGTGAGGTTCAGGGGTGGGGTGGGGGAATCCTAAACTGATTTACTCCTGCATTTTAGCTATGTATACATGGCAAAATATACACTTTTGTATTTGAATTTATTTGTTTTAGCTCCTATTACTTAGGAAAGCATCTTATCAATGAAAAATCCATCTTTATGATATTGCTGTCTTTATTGCCAAAGTTAATGAATGGTCATTCATTAACAAGGCAAAGTGCCACCCCCGACCCCATCCCTGTTGTCAACGGTGGCAGAGAAAGGTTGCTCTGGAAATAATTTCTTTTTTGTTTAAAAGAGTGGCTCTGGGCTGAAGCCTGTGCTGAGGACACTTATTTAGAATAGAAATCCCCTGGTGAGCACTGAAAGCCATCATAGTTAAGACCAAACTCCAGGTAAGACAAACTGAGTTAATGGACCACTCACAGTGGAGTGTGAAAGTATTTATAGGTCTGGTATAGGCAAAAGTTGTTCCCAACAGTGGAGGTAGGTCAAGAGATAAGTATGATTGTTGTAAATCTGAACAAAAATTCTATAGAGGAGAAATCTGAGGTTATGCCCCCTTATACTGAGCACAGAGATAATACTTGCAGATAACAAAAATCAAGACTTATTTGAGTGAACAGGGAATTTAGAAATCTAGGAGGAACCAGACTTTCTATTTCATAGCAAAGAAAAGACAAATAAATTAAGAACAACATTGTGATTTAGCAGATGTAAGGGGCCTCTGAATTTAAATTTCAATATATAAATCCCAATTTTGCCATGTAAAATTAATAATGGATTTCTCTAAAGCCAAACCTTCTTCAACCTCTGCTGTAATTCTTTTAAGAAAGCATTAAATGAAAGCATTTCACTTTAGTTGAAAATCAATGGCACTTCAGTGAAGCATGCATCTCCCAAGTATTATGAAGTTGAGAATCATATAGTTCCGCTAGTAAGACATGGGGCCTGGCTTTGATGGTAATAACTTCATACAACACAGGAGTCCTTAAAATCAACTGTGTGCTTGCTTAACTTCTCCTTGAAATGCCAACCCAAATGTATCATATTATAATTAATGATGGTGATATGATGATAATGGGAATGATGTCTGTAATAAATAGAAATTATATTTACTGCTTCCTATAGATCAGCCACTAGCTAAATACTTCATATGCATCATCTCATTTGATTCTCTTAAGAACCTGGTCACTTGATATTATTAACTATATTTCTAGAGTGGAATTGAAGAAGAAAGAACTATACTTGGGGACATACAATAAATTGAAGATAGATTAAGATATTTCATTATATGCTAATCTATGGCCACTTTGAAAATGAATCAAAAGGTATTATAAATTCCATCTACTTGGAAGGTTCTTATTGCAGTTGCACACTGAGAAACTTGCATTCATCTTCCACTGTGGTGATTATAAAGATGAATCGTAAATATTCCTGCCCTCTAAGAACTCACTGTCTGATTTGCAGTATGCACTGCAAATCCAGATCCAGCTCATGTTGGTTTGTGATGAACTTTGTAATATGGAAGTGTTTAAAACCATGGGTACTCAGGAAGCAAAAATGGTTGCCTGAGCCATGTACTGAACGATCAGGGATGTCTCCTCAGAAGGAAACAATTCAAGTGTATTTCAAATGTCTGTAGACTTTCAATGAACAATGTGATTTGCAATGTCTTGGAACCAATGTTCTGGATGGCAAAGATACAGAATTTTTGACATCTGAATGAGCAAGACTGTAACGTGAATGAGGACTAGATTATAGAGAACCTTCACTACTATTATCAAGGAATTTAAATTTTATGTGGTATTCACTGGCAAACTTTCGAGTGGAGAAACAAGATAGTCTTTTGTAAGAGTAGTCTAGCAGCATAATAAACTCTTTGATCTAATTTTTAAATCAACTGATGGATAATGAAAATCTTGGTTAGTAAGAAAGAGAGTAACGAAGTAAGAAATGGACTTTTGCCTTAGCAATAATGCCCTGACCACACAATGAGCAATCTTACTTCATGCAAAATAAAGATTTCCTTTCATAGAATAAGCCTACAAAGAACTTGGCATGAGAAGGAAGGGCGTGTAATGCCACAGGAGAACACGGAGGCATTGCTCTGAGCTCAGCCTGCTCTCAGAAGGACTGTTGAGTAGCAGGTTTTTGCTCTATCAGAATGAGGGTCCAGCATAATACAGAGGCCCAGAATGGAAGGAGAGGAACTTTATCAAATCTACCACTTTGTTCCAACCAACTAGGAAGCCCAAGAAATGCAGGTAATTTTAGGGCAAAGAAAAACCCTCAAAGAAACAACTAGCCAATAAATAAGTGGGCTAAAGACTTAAAGAGAAACTTCTCTGAAGAGGAAAGAAGGATGGCCAATAGACACAAGAAGAAATGCTCAACCTCCCTAGCCATAAAAGAAATGTAAATCAAAACAACATTGAGATACCACCTCACCCCGGTTAGAATGGCTGTAATCAAGAACTCTAATAACAACATATGCTGGAGGGGATGTGGACAGAAAGGAACCTACTGCATTGTTGGTGCGAGTGTGAAATTGTTCAACCACTTTGGAAAGAAGTATGAAGGTTCCTCAAAAGACTCCACATAGAGCTCGTCTATGACCCAGAAATCCCACTTTGGGGAATTTACCCAAATGATCATACTAAAGCTACCAGCACAACTATGTTTATTGCAGCTTTTATTTACCATAGCTAAGATATGGAGCCAATCCAGATGCCCCTCAGTAGATGAGTGGATCAAGAAAATGTGGTATATATGCACAATGGAATTCTATGCCTCCATCAGAAAGAATGACATTGCCCCATTTGCTAGGAAATGGAAAGACTTGGAAAAAATTATATTTAGTGAAGTAAGCCAGGCCCAAAGAAATATAGGTCCCATGGTTTTCCTTATTTGCAATAACTAGTATATGTCTGAGACAAGCAGAAACGGTCAGATAAGTTGATGTTAGGCGAAATGAACCCCAGGATAAGGACTCAAATGTTTTTTTTTTCTTGCTTGCTATTGTTTCTAACATATTTATAAGATGATTTCTTTGTTGCTTTGTATGTCCCTCTCCCACGGTATAACCCCTGTTTTCACTATATTTGATGTTGGTATAATTTGTGGAGGGGAAGGGAAAAAACCAAATTGTTTAAATAGGGATACAGGTGGACCCATTACAATAAGGAGATGTACAAGATGTTATGTCGAAAAATGAACTTTACAACTTTGGCGGAGGGAGTGGGGGAGGGGGAGATTGGAAGGGATGGGAAGGGGAAACAAAGGAGGAAGCAACAATGCTTGATAAGAAATGTACTCATTACCTTGCCCATGTAATTGTAAACCCTCTGTATGGTATTTTCACAATTAAAAAAAAAAAAGAACTTGAAATGTAGAGTATTCTATCTAGCCTTGTCTAGGTAACAAGAGAAAAATATCTATTAGGTTTTTGTAAGTTGTGGAGGTGGAGGGTCACAGACAGGAGGGGAGGATATTTTTTCAAACTTCACTGTTTTCCAGTATCACAAGGACTGATTAAAGATCAATATTGTCTTTCTCACCGGCTATACATGATGCAATGAGATGAGCTTTGGAAATCACCTATGTTGGAATCATACTATCTTCCTTTCCCTACAAGATGAACTGAAACTGTATGTGTTAGAATTTTATTTTTGGTATAGAAGCTTATACCATATCTAAATAATGAGTGCTCAGTTTTACTAGCCATATACTATTGTGATTTGAGCCAAATCAATTAATCACATGAAACTGAACTTTCTTTTCCACTGAATCATGGAGTTTGAACAGAAACACAGTTTCCCAGGCCTGATCTTCAGACATATGCTAAGATAACATGCTTTGCTCACATGTCCGGTGCTTTGAGCTGCAGACTGAACCATGTGTGAATCTTCCTCCCAACATTCGGGCAGCATCAGTACAGACAGCCGTCAAAGCCAACGGCTTTGGCTGCCAGTGATGGTATATCAGTTTTTCATCAGCAATTCAGAATCATGCTATCAAGCTTGCTTTGGTCTTACATTCTGACAAGCACTCATTTGTCCTTCCAAACCTCTACTGTCCCTTTTGAATTTTCTGGGATTAGTAGGGTTATTGTTTGACTTTTTTTTTTAACTTTTCTAGTTCTCTACATTTTGCTTCCAGAGTTTCCTGTTAAAATAATTCCTGTACCATGCAAACCCGTTGTCAGATGTCCCTTCATGCCTTCTCAAATATCAGAGTCAGTTTCTTACTTAATATTCAAGAAGAATTCTTGAAGCTCATCTCTTTCAGAAGAAGTCCACAAAACCCACTAGTGCTCAGCTGATCACTTATTTCAGGCTCTGCTGTTTTCAGTGCATTTAGTCTAACTATAATCTAGTCAAAGCAAGGGCATAGGTCCTATTTATCACCCAGTGACTTTAGTATAGTATTACAATAGATGTAAAAACTACCCAATTATAAAACCTTTATGGATATTTAGATTTCTAAAAACAAGTATAGTTACTATAAATAGACCTTGGATTTAAAATATGATACTGTCCAAAGCAGGTGTTCCAATGAAATGGAAAGGAATTAGAACTTTGATTAGGACTCGAAATATATATATATATATATATATATATATATATATATATATGCATAACTAGAAAACATTCCATGCAAACTTGGTAGACACAAGTCTCAGTAGTATCAGCAGTATCAGGGCAGCCCCTTCCATGCATTTAGCCAGAACAGAATAGGTAAGTTTCATATCCAAAAGTTTTGTGGGTGATTCACCATAGTGGGAGCTTGACACAATTTATTTTGATTCTGTGAAGTTTAGCTTCTTTGATTGTAAGATAAAGTAACAGTAATGGCTGTGAATGATCTATGAATGGAATAAATAGAATATGAGTATAAAAAAGGTGATGGGTGCTGGTGGCTCACTCTTGTACTCCTAGCTACTCAAGAAGATGAAACCTGGAAGATGATGGTTTGAAGCCAACACATGCAGAGAAATTGTGAGAATCTTAGCTCTAATTAACCATCAAAAAACCAGAAGTGAAGATTTACCTCAGTAGTATTATTCCCTCCTATAAGTAGGAGGGTAGGAATTCAATTGGCTGTACTAGCAAAAATAATTAAAAGCCTAATTGAGGAAAATATAAAAATGAAAATAGAGAGGATAAAAATTGTGTGTGTATGTGCGTGTGTGCGTGCGTGTGTGTGTGTATGTGTGTGTGTATGTGTGATTACTGGAGTTTGGACTCAGGGACTGATATTCTACCACTTAAGGCATGTCTCCAATCCTCTGAGAAGATAAGAATACAATTTGTACAAATTGATTAGCATTACAGTGCCAAATAGAAAGGACAATAACTTTTGCCAGTTCTCTGACAAGGAAGATAATTTGAATGACAGAGTTAGATGGTGCAGAGTTACATAGAGTGGATATGTATTAGATAATTGAACTATTTTCCATTGAGCAAATAGATCAGTCCTTAACTCAACTGCCAGCAAATGCTTTAGTTAAACAATTAAAATGAAACAAACAATAACATTAGGCAAAATGATACATTAAATCAAGTAACAGCTGTGTCCTTAGGATATCTGTAAGCATCTATTTGCCTGGACATTGGTCTTTGGGAATTTTGTGAATGTTAATGGCAGTAATGGGTCAGAAATTAATCAGTTGGGGCCAGTTTTAAGAAATGGCTTCAATCCCTTAGTGGTTTGCCAAGATTCTGTTAAACATGTCCTATTATTGAAGATACAAGTCGAAATCACTTATCAGCAGTTCTTCTAAATAGCAAGGAACATGTATTAAAGAGGCCATGAAGGAATTTCTAATGAGAAAAAATGCTCATACTTTTTGAGAAATTAACTGCTCCAATAAATTCCAAAGATAAAGTAGGAAAAGTTATCACAATAATGTCTGTTGTAATAAAACTAAACTGTACAGCTGATAACAGTTAAAATGCCAGAAGGTGAGTTAATGACATACCATTTTCCTAAAAGTCCCTTTGGTCTTTGCTCTGAAATACAATTCTGACACTCACATATAAAGAACATGGCAGATCTACATGGGAAATATTCTATATGCATCTGTTCTAGAGGTTTATTGATGTGTATTTGTATGTGTATATATATATACATAAATATATACATATATCCATAAATAATACATATATCTATAATGTATATATACATATATATAAATATATACATAAATATATATATAAATACATATAATATACTATTATATTTTATATTATTATATAATCGAGAACATATTATATATTATATTATATAACATAATTATATAGCATAGTATTATTGTATATTATATATATATTAATATAAATGTATATTAAAATATAAGTATATATTTACATATAAGCCAAATAAATGAAATGAAACTTTCGGGAAGGTGAAATAAAATAATCCTAAGACCAAAAGTCGATCCTTGAAGTGTAAAAGAGATGGAAGTGTGTGGACAGAGAAAGTCTGAGTTGCTTGCTGGCATTGGAATACTCGCAATCAAAATGATGGAGTCATGACTATCTCCCTAACTTCTATGAATTCTGTAATGTAGGGAAACAACTATCATGATGATCTGTGGTCAACTTTTTCAGCAAGCTAAAGATTATCATCGTACAAAACAATTCCTTAAGATTATGAGAGAGAAAAATCAAGCAAACAGAAGTAGCACAGCAGAAATTGCTGAAGCATCCCGAAGTAGGAAAGTTTAGGTTCCTAGTTTTAGCATATATCATTGAACTTCTCTCACACATAAGTGTGGTCAAAGTCATGATGATGGTGAACCATAGTGTGTGTTTAAAAATGGAGAAGAAAAGGTCAAAAGCTGAGAGAGGAAGAGCTAATCAGAGAAAGCAATATAAAGCCAAGAATTCCATACGTGTACATACCCAGACACTGTTTTCCTACTTCTTGAATCATGGTGAAGGCCAAGTAATTCAGAACATCTTTTAAACAAACAGCAGAAGAAAATTAAACAGAGCTGCCTCCAGTTGTTCAAAAGACAAGAGGCAAATGCTCTCTACATATAACCACAGTTTGACTAATTAAGGAAAAAAAACCCCACAAAACTAGTGAAACAATTACCCAAGAAATAAAGGAAATTGAAAGCTGCCAAAACTCTATTTTAAAAAAGGCACAGAGAAAGAATGCAAACCATGACAGAAACAAAGCTCTCTTCTCCAAGCCATCTGTGCCACATCAGCTGCTAATAATGAGGCACTGAGTAGCTATGGAAATAATCAAAGGAAGAACAGCAAGAAGGCATGGCAATACTAACAGGTTCTTTTCTGCATTTCTGATCTTTGTTTATGGATAATTATAATTTGGCAATGTGTTCAGAGGCCCATCATATGCCTGTATTCTGTGTTTTATTTAAGCAGTTGCACAAAGGACTTTCTTCCAATTACCACCATGCCAACTAAATGCTTCTAAGAGGAGAAAGCCTCCATGGGAGAAATCAAGTAGTCGATTTAAATGTCTCCAATCTGATTTCTTCGTAAGTATAATTCATACATCTACACTCCAGTAAAGGCAAATGTATCTACATCTTATCTAAAATATATTTTGCCTTCAGATTATGGCTATGTCATGTTATCCTATTTAGAGGTTGCTTTCATATGCCCTTGATACTGGGTTGTACTTGTTGAAATCTCAAAGAAATACAGATGCAATAAGTTGGATTTAGAGTACAGAAAAAAGAGCCTATCATAAAAATAGGGAAGTATCTTTATAAGAAAATCCTTAAAATAATAAATTGGTTAAATTAAGCTTATTTATTATTTTCAGTTAGGCTCTTTAAATATGGCTCAGTTTTGTTAGAAATCAATTCTCAGTACATCAATATGTTGACTAGGATTTGATGGGTATGAGAAATTTATTGACTCAAACAAAATTTGAGAAAAAAATTATTAGGAAGAAGACAGAATTTCAGAGAATAGAGCTCCATAGAAATATCAGATAAAGCAGTTCCAGAAATCTAAACAACCTGTCTCAGTGGTTTCTTCAAAGTGCTCATCTTTGGATGAGTTTCTGTGATGTTTAATATTAAAATACCTAGGAGAGAACTTAATTATACCCTAAGTTTAATCATCTAGGTACACTTACCACTGAAGTATAAGACACATGATTGGTCAGTTTATTAAGACCATAGCCAATGATGATAAGTGAGCTGCAGCTACCAGAAGACATAAGGATATTGGGAAAACAAACAGCAAGTCTATAATTAAGGATGATCATGATGAATGCTTAATACATAAAAATCCTACAAAAAGATGAATTGTTGATGCAAAGTTCTGAGATATTTTATGGTTTCTAGAAATTAATTTATAACAGTTGTATTAAAATAATGAAAGAAATTATATTAAGTAGATAAATATTGAGCCAAAATTCATTAGCAATACAGTATGTATTAAATGCTGCAGAAAAAACATTAACACATATTATTTCACTAAATTATCACCTGAAATTCCTGTTAGAATTGATATTTCTATTTTGTTCTCATAGAAATTAATGATAAGAAAGTTATATTGATTACTCTGTTGTCACTTCATAATCAGGTTTATGATAGTCATTAGAATACAGGACAGATGAATTAGGGCGTAGACCATTCTGCATTATATT
Source organism: Dipodomys spectabilis (assembly GCF_019054845.1). Lineage (NCBI taxonomy): Eukaryota > Metazoa > Chordata > Mammalia > Rodentia > Heteromyidae > Dipodomys > Dipodomys spectabilis. Next base: position 6,724,915 of record NW_024870698.1, on the reverse strand, counting down.
TCTATTATTTGGGAAGAGTGATTTGATTGAACTAATGATTACAAACAGTTACCTTGCATCAATAAAGATCTGTGTAATGATACACAAGGAACGCCACACTTTAGGCACTACCAATGTTGAGCACACATGGACAAACATAGAATTTTGTATTCAACATGATTAGCATAGCGTTTCACAGAGTATTGAACACACACCTGCCATCACTCCTTTCAAAACTCTCACTAATGGGAGAATAAGAGAGGAAAAACAATCCACCAGGCAACCGCTGGTGAGCCAGAGAGGACATCAACGTTTTGCAGCAAAGGAAGCAGATGAAGCATTACCAAGACAGAGAAAGTACAATGCCAAAATATTTTCTGAATCTGAGATGTCATTTATAGTAAGATGCATCATTAGTTTGTTTCATTAGGAAAGAAAAATCACTTCCAATTATAGGTGTCACTTTTATGAGTGTATATGTCCACATATATTCTAGTATGGAAACTACTGACACCTGGTAGCTTAAATGAACAAAGGAATTTTCATTATTGCCTCTTCTAGCTCTGAAAGATGATTGTGATCAGCTGGCTCATGGTCTGCTATGTGATTGTTACTGGATGTTGGTCACTTGGAGTTTTCTCCTTGGATTTTTACTCACCTGGAGGATCATTTAATGCTAATTGTCACTTGTGACCTCAGTTGAACCTATTGTCTAGGATAGGCATATGTGTCCCATACTTTCGCCTTTGATTCTTCACAGCCTCTGGAAGCATAGCCATTAGAAAAATCATTCTAAGTCTGCTGGGTAGAAGCCATACTGGTCTTTAAGATCAACAATCAAATCAGATAGCCTTTCTTATACTCAGAACTAGAGGAGGCAGCTCATCAAGGCTCAACTAGGTTCAGTGCAGAAGATGTAAACTTCATGCTGTGATGAGATAAAAGGAAAGGGCACAGTATTAAAAGGACACTAGAGCTGGGGGCCAGTGGCTCATGCCTCTGTAATCCTAGCTATTCAGGAGGCTGAGATCTGAGAATCACGGTTCAAAGCCAGCCCCAGCAGCAAAGTCCATAAGTCTTTATCACCAATAAACTATTCCAAAAAAGCCTGAAGTGGAGCTGTGGATCATGTGGCAGAGTGCTAGCCTTGAGCACCTGAGTTTAAGCCCCATGATTGGCAAAAAAAAAAAAAAAAAAAAAAGATACATAGGATAGAAGATATCATTGTTTAGAAAATCTAATCTGTCATAATGTCACTTACTATAATACTGTTTTCCACATTCAGAAATATTAAAGTGTGGGGAAAAAGTATCTTGATAGCTAAGTTTTGAAATGAACCTAGATGCCCATAAATAGCTGGAGAAAATGTGTTGTATCTTCACAATAAGCATTATTCAGTCATAAAGAAGAAAAAACTGGGGGCTGGGAAGGTAGCTCAGTGGTAGAGCACTTGCCTTGGATGCATGAGGCCCTGGGTTCGATTCCTCAGCACCACATAAGCAAAAAGAAAAAAAGCCAGAAGTAGCGCTGTGGCTCAAGTGGTAGAGCGCTAGCCTTGAGCTGAAGAGCTGAGGGACAGCGCCCAGGCCCAGAGTTCAGACCCCCAACCAGACCCCCCACCCCTTAAAAAAGAAAATAACTGATAGACTTTGCAAGAAAATTGGTGTAACTGGAGATTACCATTTAGACAATATAAGCCAGACTCAGAAAGGGAAGTCACACATGAACAACAAGACATAAATGAGAATTAGCAGCTTTTGAAATAATATCTTCAATTAAAAGTCCAATTCTTCGCATGTGCTAGATCCTAGGTTTTTTCCCTAGTACCACGAAACAAAAACAAAAACAAAAGATTTTGCAAAACTATAATTACTTGCAAGTATAATGCAAAGATAGAAATTTTATCTGAAGAAATTTGACATAACTATATTGGGTGAGTGAATGCCAAGACAATAGTGAGAAATTTGAGTAAAGAGACCATATACGACATAAGAAAATGGTGATAAGAAAGGTCTAAAGTTGATAAATCAAGAAACGGAAATATTTGATGCTGCTGAATGAAGAGGGAAGGAAAGAAGATGGCTGTTGTATAATATTATACTGGTACTTATTTTTAAGAATTCTGAGATATAATGTCTAAATTCCAAAGCTTCTACCTACTATTTCCTATGTGTACACAGGTAGGATAATTTCCTACAATCGCAATACTAGGTATATAAAATGGAGAAAATACCTGTCAAGTATAGCATTTAAAATTTTCCATATTAAACAATTAAGTGCATTAGTTATTTTAATCATCACTAAACTCCAAGACATTCCAGTTTCCAGAGTAGTCTGTCTCAGGAAGCTTGTCCGATTTGTCCTAGTTCATGTAATAAGTACAAGATGAAAATGGAATTTGAAATCAGGCAACAAAATCCCCCAATATTTTTAACTTTTAGCACTGAAAAGTTCCTGTGGAATTTAAACGAAAGCACCTGGCAATGTACTTTACACAAAGGAAGTGCTGATTGAATACTTATAAATGACTAAGTGAATGTTCATTTAACAACTCAATAAAATGCATGAAACACATACTATAATGTTGTAATGATGATGTATTGAACTCACACAGTCATTAACCAGGCATTACTAGGATTTTACTGCATGATTTGGACATCTATTGATATATACAGACATACAACCACTCAGCGCCGACAATTTAATAAATCATACAAATCACAGATTACTCTGATATTTATGCTACTACCTAGTGTGCAAAAGTTGACAGAAAGGAAGGATATTTTCCATGATGAGAGTCTGAACAAGTAAAGAAATTTCTTCTCTTACATAATTATGGTTTTCAAATCTGTGCTTCAAGGAAAAAATTCTTCTTCTGACAGTTCTTCCTTCTCATCTTGAACTGGATCAATTTCCCTATCGATTATGCTAATGTGCTCCACATCAGACATGCCACCCAGATGCAAGAATGTCCAGAACTGAAAGTCTTTTAGGGGTCTGAATGATTTCTTATCACCCTGCCTAGGTTGGCCTTTCCACAACATTTTCATGAGTCCCTGGAGGAGAACGTTATCAAAGTCAGTTCAGTCAACAGTTAATTATCACATATAATAATAATAATAATAATAATAATAAAACACTACCATTCGGAGTTTAAAGATCTTAAATGCCTCAAAGAAGTTTTAAAGAATGACAAAAAAAGTTTCTTTTCGTTAAGGCATTTAAAAATGTAAAGATCTATAAGGGATATTTCACAAACCACATACAGAAACAGAGCTCAGAAACTGGCTTGTTAAAAAGATTTTAAAAGAAACGATGAGCAGTGTGTGTTGGAGACCCTTTCATGATGGAAATATTTGGGAAAATTAAACTGGAAGTCAAAATTCTAAATTCTGTGCCTAATTTTTTTCTATTATAACATATTAGTACTAAAAATCCTTGGATGTTGTGAATCATAATGCTATTACTCAACATGTAATTGAATAAAGAACATTATCATAGGTTGCTCATATACGTTACCCTGATACTTCCTTCAAAAATCATAGAAACTTAAAATAGCAATTAACTTTTTACAAGGTTTCTATTTAGAGAAACATAAATCAGTTTCTCCTCGTTGCCCATGGCTACCAAACTGGAAGATTTTATTTTCATCAAAGTCCTAGAAGAATTAGTTTTGAATGAAGAAAAAAAAAAAGAAGTTGGAATACCTTGGCTTAACAAAAGAATGAGTACTAACTTACTTTTTTATTGTCATATCCCTGATGTCAGTGTATACATATCTCAATGTTTTTACTTCTCAGGCCAAACATTTTAAATAATGTCATGAACTTAAAAGAGCAACCAGATCTTGAAATTTTTAATATCATTGATCTCCTAGAAATCAACACTGCTATTTAACCAAGTGATTCACTGTTACAAACGATTATAGAAAGGAAGACCGGAGATCTGGAAAAACTCCCCACAAGATGGCATTTTGGTTTGGTTTTGAGCCCATCCAAATGTGACCAGAGCTACTTTGTGGAACGTGTTGTAATGGAAGAATCCATTGACGTAGGTGGTAGAAGGTTGACAGTGTGATCGTAACATGAAGCGGGTTGTTGGGAGATTCAGGCTGTAGATTGGCTTTTCACTTGAAAACCTGGTGAAATTGTTCAGGTGAGAGAGAAGCAGAGGTGCGCCACGGTACACACACCGTCTGCCTATGTCATTTGTATACACATTGGGGGAAGAGGCACTGAATCAAGAAAACTTAATTTTGACAGGTCTGATGCATAGTCTATTTGGTTAACCAAAAGGAACACATACATTTACTACATTAGAGAAATTTCCATTATTCTTCTCTCAGCCATGAAAATCGATTTGGATGTGATTACACTCAGAGCTTGCTTGATGCGCCTCTGGCACCAGGAAAGGGAGAGACACATGGCGGGGGCAGAGTGCGGTTGCTGTGGCCTAGCTGGGCGCCCCGACAGGCTTTTGAAACATGGAGGATTCGAATACGAGTTAGCATACTCTGCACGAAAATGGACCAAAGATGAAAGAAGACTTCCACTGTATGTAAGTGGTCAGGGTTAAAAAATAAATAAATAAACCGAGTTCAATGCATCAAATAACCAAGTATTTTCATCATTTCATTTCTTTTTTTTACTATATGCTTTATGGAGAAAAGTAGAAGGATCTGATGGTTTGTGATCAGTATTTTATTTATCTCTTTAATAAGAATATTGAGCTCATCCTCTACACAGCATTTATTTGAGAAAATGCGACAGGAGCGGTAACTGGCATTCTCTTGCTCAGAGGTCTCCTCTCACTTTCTGTAAAACTTTTCCTCACTTGAATTCATTCACTCAGTATTTGTTGAGCAACTAAATGCAAGCTTGAGGGTGAAAAGGTCATGCAGAACCTGAGTTTCCTGCAAGATCCCCAGAGAATCAGCAACAGCAAACAGGGCCCATTGGAAGGTGTGGGTACATGAGAAAGTCTGCCTTCCTTTCCCTTGCTGAGTTTAGAACCACAGACATGGTCGAAATGCAAGTTTCTGGCCCTTAACTATCAGCACAAAGCCAGTCCCACCCTGAACTCATCCTATGCTTACTCGCTGTCCACAACAAATACATAAATCCAAATTGTAACAGTAGAAAGCGAGTCCTTATGTTTTAGTGTCAGCAGAAAGAAAACAGAACAAACAAAAAACAAAAGTTTCTCCCCAAAATACTTGTAGTTGGTGCAAAAAAATGTTTTGAAGGAAAATGTATAGAGAACACTTTACATGAGATACCATGAAATAGAAACCAAAATACATTTGAGTTTTGTTTTAGACTCTATTTTAGACTATTTAACTTCTAAAATTAAACATAGATTTGTTGAAATAGAAATTTCAATGGAATGGATTTAGCAGCACAACAGATGTAGTTAAGAAGAAAATTAGTAAACTAAAACATATCCTAAATACTCAAGAGGAAACAGAAAAGAAAATGAATGGAAAATATAAGTAACAACTACAAGATGTAAAAAACAACATGAGTGGTTTTATTATACATGTAATGTAGTCTCAGATGGAAAGAAAAGAGGAACTATTTAGTGAAATCAACTTTTCAATACAGATGTAAATGTACATGCACAAATCCAAGAAACACTGTGTCCTTCAAATGGGATACATAACAAGAAATAAATCTATTCCATATAGTGTCACTTCAAAGGAAAAAAGATAAAGGAATGAAAGCCTCAAATACAGTCAAAACTGCATAGTAAGTATCTAACAACACAGGCTCATTGAGATATCAATTATTAATTGACTTAATTTATCAGACTACTTCCTTCCTAGGACTCTGATAATTCTAGAAGGTCCTGTACAATTTTCAGGTGCTGACCCAAGCCAGGGGTTCAGTACGTATACTTTTCTGGAGTTAGCATAATATCAGAGGCCTGTCTCTGAGGCTGGTTTGGAGAAAATTGTTTCTAAATTGTTCTCCATTCTTCTCACAACCCCATGAGATTGATGTGATGCTCACGTGAAAAAGGAGAATTCTAGGACTAGAGGAGTTGTTGTGATTTACCTGAGTCAACATGCCTTGCATGCAAAATGATCTGGACATCAGTGTGGGCTGCTAGCTCCACATCCCTTTACCTCTGAACACGTTTCTTGTGCTGATTTGCCAGCACAAGAACTTCACCATTCTTTAAAAATAAATTTTAAAAGAAAATGAGTAAAACTAGAGAACATGTGAAGAGAGTTTGAAATGTAGAGTTAATAGGTGCATGTGGAGTCCTAAAATAAGAGAATATGAAATATGGATTTTTAAAATAAGAGAATATGGATTTTTAAGCCTCTGAAACATTTACAAAAACCATGTGCTACCATAATGTGGGTTTAGAGTAACTTCAAAATGTAATCAATATAATGACCGCATTCTTTGATTACAAGAATATAAATAGCAAAAAGATATTATATACACACTTATATACACTTCTAAATAGCATTCTAACATTGTTAAACTAAATAGCAGTAAAACTAGTCCACATGAAATCTTTTTTATACAGAAAGAAACTCAGTGTTTATATTTAAGAAGGAAGAAAAGCTGAGTATTTATGTGCTAAGTGTTCAACAAGGAATATAAGACAAGGACCAGTAACCCTGCCACATCCCAGTTTCTGGGAAGTGGATTTAGATCCAAGTTTGGGTCTAGTCTAGATTAAAGTTAGGGAGACCTATCCCAAAAGCAAGATGGATGCACAGCTTTACTCTAGTCTGTGTCTGGAGAGGCAGATGTAAGAGAATTTGGTTCTGAGGCCAACGAGGGCAAAAGCACAAGATTTTATATGACAAGTAAACTAAAGGCCAAAAGATTAGGTGTGTGGCCCAAACCACAGTATACTTGCCTAGCACGCAAGTGGCCCTGAATTCTACCTCCAGTACTACAGTGAAATCTAACAAAAATACTCAATAAAGTACTATATTAGCCAATTAAAAACTTGAAGATTTGAAAAAAATATTTTAAAAGCATACAAAAGTATCTTAAGACATTGATAAAATCTCCAGAAAGATTGACCAAAGTATAAGAAATATTTGTGTGTATCTGTATAAACATTTAAAGTTACAGATGGGGAAAGCTGGTACTAGGGTTTGAATTCAGAGCCACATCCTCATTTGGCTTTCTTGTTTCCCTGATGCTCTACCACTTGAGCTATGCCCAAACTCTGCTTTTTGGCTAGTTACTTTGGAGACCATGTCTAAAAGACCTTTCTGCCCAGCTCGGCTTCCAACCACATTGCTCAGCATTTCAGCCTCCTGTATAAACAGGATTCTAGGTAACAAGAAGTTTCTTCTTGTCTAACTATGTCACTGCATAAGTTACAAAAACACATGAAAAATAAAGCACTATAAAACATATCCAGATGGTGAATTTATGCCACTTATGGGTGATAAAATGTTGATGTCAAATAGCAGGTAGACTCATAAGCTTAACATTTAAGAGAAAGATCTATAAGAACAGGCAATCAGAAAGAGCTTAGTATGTTCTACATATACACGGCTATCGTTAGATTGTATATACCAGCTTGGTCATCCTATTTTTAGTAGGAGTAGCATTTTTATTATTATAAATAATATTTTATAAACAATGATCTGTAGTTTAGACAAGCTAAATAATTTCTCCATGATTAATTTTACAAGTGGCAGAATAAGAATCTCAACTTTGGCCATGAGTCTCCTCTCTCCAAAACTCAGGGCCTTGTATTTGCTAGGCTGGCACTCTATCACTTACCCACAGTCCCAATACAGAATTCCTGTTAGTAAACCCTGTCCCAAATGTCCTCACAGTTGGAGGTTTATTATTTGGGATCTATCAGTTTGTAGTTGATGTCCTGGAAGGAGAAAACAGTAGCTGGGATAATGATTTAAATCAAGAATTTTAAAGCATGTATGGGCAGAATTCTGAAGATTGCCAATAATTAAAGGGTAGGCCAAGGAGAAAGAGAGATTCACAAAGGAGACGTAAATGAACTGGTCAGAGATGAATAAGGTAAGAAAGGAGAGTGTGGGAATAGATAAGTCATAGAGAGAGGGCATTTCAAGAAAGAAGGAGCAGTCAATAGTGTCAAGCCCTGCCAAGTGTTCAGGTAGATAAGGCCTGGAAATTATTTATTGGATTTAACTACAAGGCCATCATTGCTGACATTGACAAGAACAGGTTCAGCAGAGTTGGGAAAACAGAATCCAGATTTTTGGAAGGTTGTAGAGTAAAAAGGAGAAATGGAAACAAGGACAGACAGACTTTGTTGGTATGTGTGGCTGTGAGTGGGAAAAGGAAAATACATTCCTTACAGAACTTGTGGGTGATGTATTTTAGGTATCTATATGCTGATTAGAAGCAAATACAGTAATAGATTTGAAATCTATAAGATGAAAGGGTAATTTATTTGTCATATATTTGCATTGTTTCATCGTACTCCACCAAGGTCTTTATAAATATTATTTCAATTTTCCCACAATCCTAGGAAATTGGAATATTTATAGTTCAAGTATGAAGAGGGAAAATCACCAATGCATGGTTGGAGTTGATCAGTGAGGAGCTGGCTCCATTAAACCACGGGTAAATGGCTACACAACAAAGCAAAGTTTTTGAGGGAAGAAGCTAAAGGGAATCAACAAATAACATTAAAAGGTGAGCCGTGGAGAAGAAGAGGGACATGGTTTACAATGAGTGGAATGAAGGAGGCTGCTTTGGGCAGATGTTCATGCATGCCAGTCAGGAAGAAGAACAGAATAAGGTCACCAGATGGCTTGTGCTCCAGTTGGTTTGTGTTGCGCTTTGGTTTTCTTTATGGACATGAGGGTGTAGAGTTGTGAAGAGTCATGGCAGAGGTAGCAAGGCTCTGAATGCATACCCTGTGGTGGTTTACAAAGACAGAAACACCAGCTGGAACTTTAGATTGGGAGTGGAATCTTCTAGAATGGGCTAAGCTGCCAATAAGACCTGATCAAGGGGTTGTCATGCAGCCCTCTAACAAATATGGAAGAATAATGTGGAAAGGAAGGTTGTTTATTAGGAATTAAGTGTTGAGTAGGAAGCATCCTCTAGAAATAAGGCACAAACTCAAAACTCTGCTAATAATTTTAAAAACACTGTGATTTTCACAGTTATATTTTATGTCCTCTATTCCATTGTGCAGAGACATAATTGTAATATATTTTATATGTAATACAGTGTTTTATATATATTTGTGTTCTTATCAATCTGTGTGTTCCCATTTCTCTTATCATCTTTCACTATTAAATATGTGTCAATGTAACTTAAAATCTGTATTGACTATGTTCACATTCATATAAGTAATGTAAGTGATAATATTGTCTATCATTTTAACCTAAATCTTTCTTTTCTTTTCACCACTTATTATCCCTGGATCTCACTTTCATTTTCTCTATCAATTGACAATGCCAGGTTGATTTTTTTTTACATCTAATTTCCTACTTTACTGCTTTTTCTTTTCATAACTCACTCTTTTTGATTATTTATGACTTGTTGATTTCTCTTTTTTGTTTCACTAGTCTTTGCTTTGCTTAATTCTTGAGCTCAAATTCTTACTTTTCATTTCCATGGTAATTTTGTTTAAAAATGTGCATTTTTATAAATTTTTCTCTAGCTGGAGATTAGGTTCATTAATTAGTGCAATCTGTGATGCTTGTGTTCTACCTCATTGGTATGACAAATTTCATTTATGTATTTAATCTGAACTAATTTCTGGTACTGTTATTTATTTTCAAAATATTTAAAACATATACCTTTGTTATTATTCTATGAATTTTCCTTATATTCACAACATAGAAAGCACTAACACATAGATTTCCTTTTAAATTTATTGATTTTTTTTTTTTTACCGACGTTCTACCACATGTTCAGTTTTTGCAAAATTACATGATGCTGAGATAAGGTATAAATATGCAACATGTATTATATTTGATATATTGTAATGATATAGAAATATATGTTAAACTATATTACTGGTGAACACTCAACAAAATTATAGTTTTATATAAAGCATACTGTAAAATTACAACTTTCTTAACCTAATTTCACTGACATAAGCTGACTAAGCTAACTGGGTTTGTGAAAGTAATTGGTAAGTCGGTTATTGACTACAAAAAACATTTTATCCATTTTTAGAATATTTTTTATTATCTTTTAAGTAGTTGTACCAAGTACTTGCCATTCAACAAAGCAGTATATGAATACAATATGTCTTGATCAATGTACATTGTATGTTCTCTTCTGTTATTTGAACCAATCTCATTTGCTTTCTGACATTTATATTGGTGTCAGTTATATGCATTCCAGCTATAAAAATGACTGTGTCTTATGAAATGATCTTTGCCTTGAATTTTACTTGATTGATATTAATGTTATGATGTCTGCTTACTTGATATTTACTCTCTGGCTCTATTTTGAATCACTTAGTTTTGTCAATCATTTGAGTATTTTTATTTTGAATTGAAATCGTAGGCCTAGCTGTTCTTCTGCCAGGACCTGAAGTGCTGGCTCTAAGCCCATGACCTTCTCCCCCATCAGCCACAGTGTCCTTATTTAAGACTTTCATACACTGGAACTTTCCACCTTGGGGTAAGGCTGTACTTCTTTCTATATTACAACACTCAGGTTTTACATGAGTAACTGTATTCTTTGAAGAAAAGAACTGTTCTTGTTTTTGTTTATCTGAAGTTATGGATACTAATAAAAACTCCTAAAATAGAAAATGGATAGAAGATGAGAAAACAGAAAAACAAAATGTCTGTAGGTCACGTTAGAAAGTGATGTGCTTTTCTTCCTTGAATATGCATCAAGTGACCAAGTTTATACATGTATATATCTAGATACATAGATCTTTCTCTCTCTCTCTCTCTCTCTCTCTATATATATATATATATATGCCATATGAGCTATACATTGTGTGAATACATTAGTACATATGGGTTTATACTCATCTATGTAAGTATCTATCTATATGTAGATGTTACCTGACTTGCAATGATTCAAATTATGATTTTTTGGCTTGGTGAGATGTACTAAATAGAACTGTACTTAAAATTTTGAATTTTAGGCTTGGCGCTGATGGCTCATGCCTGTAATCCTAGCTACTCAGGAGGCCGAGACCTGAGGATCTCAGTTCAAAGCCAGCTGGGGAAGAAAAGTCCTTGAGACTATTATCTCCAATAAACCACAAAAAAAATCAGAAGTGGCACTGTGGCTCAAGTGGTAGAGCACTAGCCTTGTGCTGAAGAGCTCAGGGACAGTTACTGCCCAGAATTCAAGCCCCGCCCCCATCCAACAAAAAAAATGAGTTTTAATCTCTTTGCCAGAATAGCAATTGAGTGGTAGGCTATAGCAGTCCCTGATGATGACAGAATTGCTTGATGATTTTGTGAGTGTGAATATACATATACATGTATATGTGTGCATTTGCCCCCTGTGTGTGGACATGCCTACTATATCGATTCTTAAGGCAAAAGAATCTACAAATCATAGACTGTAATGATGTGGTAAGAGCTTTCCTTTTATACTCGAGTCCTAGTGATTTTTGCTAAGTGTCTGAACTATTATTGTCATTTGCCTCTGAGACTTCTTGTTGTTAGACTATTTAAATGTTATACCAATTCATCTTCTTATTCATTAAACTGATGCTCACTGAGTTCTTTCTCTTTGACAGACAGTATGGTGGGCAACTTCTAGGCAATGAAGTAAATATGTACCTCAGTATAAAACTACACATTGTGATAGATATTAGGAAGGTTTATCTACTCTGATAGGCTAACAAAGGTGGAAATAATTCATAATGAGTATCCAGTACAAGCCTTGCTGTAAGGTATGTTATTAATTACAGGTCTTGACTTTCACTCTAACACAGGTAATTCTTTGAAAATACTGATCTCTGGCAAATACAATGTCTATTATCTTTCAGGTCAAATAGAAGGCTATTTTTCCCCTTTTGATGCTTGATTTTTTTTTCATGTCATTAATGGGTTTGATTCAATTTGACTTGGGCAAGTACTTCAAACATCTTAATTTGGAGTTCTGATTTTTAGTTAGGATCCTTATTTATTTCTAAGAATGGATAGCTTATAATGTATCTTTTTTTCAAATGCCAAAGGTAATTATAACAACATTGAGCAGGAATTTGAGCTTTTATGTACTCTCATTTTATTTACACTATTTCAGCCTAAAACATTCCTGTCAAATAGCTGATCTCCTTATTTGATGACCGATAGCATGGAGTGAGACATTTTCACAACCTTCAGAAGAGGAACAGTCCAACAAATGCTAATACAAAACTTAAGTGATGGGCTCAGAAGGTGGCTCAGTGGTAGAGTGCTTGCCTTGCATGCATGAGGCCCTGGGTTTGATTCCTCAGTACCACATAAGCAAAAAGAAAAAAAGCCGGAAGTGGTGCTGTGGCTCAAGTGGTAGAGCGCTAGCCTTGAGCTGAAGAGTTGAGGGACAGCGCCCAGGCCCAGAGTTCAGGCCCACAACCGGACCCCCCCCCCAAAAAAAAAAAAAAACTTAAGTGATTATCTATCTATGCTCCTTTGAGTCTGTCTGTTTTCTAAGACCTTCAAATTTAGTGTTCACTTTTGAAATGTTTATTGTGGGTTAAATTATGTCCCTCCAAAATATATGTTGAATTCCTTGCCGTTAGCCTTCAGAATCTTATTTGGAAATGTGGTCACTGCAGCTCCAATTATTGAAGTTCACAGTAGAGTTTGAAACCCATATGACCACTGCTCTTCTGAGAAAACTAAATGAAGTTAGAGATGCATAATAAAAGCACACTACACAATGACAGGTAGAAATCAGTGTGTTACAGGACAACTATGTTAGCTTGTCTGTTGCTGTGACAAAATATCTGACAGAACAACTTTAAAATGAGGAAAGTCTATTGTAGCTCATGATTACAGAGGCAGGGTGTGGAGGAACAGAAAGATTGCCTTGCAGTGACTAAAAAAGAGAGAGAATGCCTACATTAGAGGCTCTCTCCTTTGTCCCCTTTTATCATGTCTGAGGCCACAGCCTATGATACTCTTCATGTCCATCTTCCCCTTAATTAATTCTCTCCGGAAATGCTCTCACAGGTATACTCAGAAGTGTCCTTTACTAATTTCCTAGGTCTGAAAACTAATTAAGTGGATACATAAAGTTAACCTTCTACTAAGGAATCCCAAGGACTGTCATCTAATCACCAGAGACAAGAAGAATCATCGAAAGATTTTTCTCCCTGGGTTTCCAAAGTAGCATGGCCTCCAACATCTGATATAAGACCTGACTTTTGGGAACAAAAGTAAGTATGATTAAAAGAAATCTAAGTAATACACGTTCAGGTCCTTTAAACATAGCCAAGAGTACAGAAGGATTTGTTTAACTCAGGGGCTTCTAGGAACCTGCCCCCTCCCTTTCCAGACACCCTGTAACCTAGACTGGGAAGAAAAAAGTGACTGCTTCCATTCTGCCAGACATGATAACCATACATAACATCAATGTAGCCCTCATTGGGGATAAATGAAATAGGGGCTCTTTCCTTCTGGTTTAAGAAAAATAACTTGTCCTTCTATTTATGATTATGCTTTATTTAATCAAATTCCTTTGTTTCTATCAACAATAATTACATTTCATATATGTGTATATATGTATCATCCATATATATTCATCTATCTATCTATCTATCTATCTATCTATCTATCTATCTATCTATCTATCTATCTATATCTCATCCATCATGTCACTTTTTTCTCAGCAAATTCTTACTTAGTACATAGTTCATTGTCTGCATCTACACTGTGTATCTTCTCATGATATATATATTTTTTTTTATTGGTCATGGGGCTTGAACTCTGGGCCTGGGTGTTGTCCCTCAGCTCTTCAGCTCAAGGCAGGTGCTCTACCGCTTGAGCCACAACACTACTTCTGGTTTTTTATTGGTTTATTGAAGATAAGAGTTTCATGGATTTTCCTGCCTGGGCTGGCTTTGAACCGTGATCCTTAGATCTCAGCCTCCTGAGTAGCTAGGATTACAGGTGTGAGCCACAGGCGCTGTACCTTCTCATGATATTTTGAGATGGTTTCTTCCCCTTTCTCTTATCCTCACTTCTCTTCAAATTTCTCTTCTTCCCTTTCCCTTCCTCTCTTCCTTCTACCCTCTATCCTCCCCTCCTCTTCCTTTCTTCTTTCATTCCTTATCTTGCACTTTCTTGCATTTTATATTATTCAGAATTGACATCTTGGCATTTGAAAAGTGCCTAGGCCCATAGCAATATTCTCAAGAAACACTGATGAAATAAATAAATGAGAATGTACACATCTTTGAAGAAAACCATAAAAGTAATTATATTCCACGTAAATGATAAACTACCAGAAACATTATTTTATAGGAACTTGAATCAATAACACCATAAACAAATTTAAAGAATCTAAGATAAAAATTATTTGTTTGCATCAGCCATAAAAAGTTTACAACTATGACAATTTTATGAAACTTTATAAACAGCAGAGACAAAGTAAAAATTAGATAGACCAACGGTAATTTACTAACATAATCATGCTGTTCTCACTGGAGAAAGGCCCAGTTTTAAGAAAACTGAGAAAAGTAAGCATATAACATATTTCATTATGGTTATTACATTGAAATTCTGTATATTTAAAAGTATTACTCTAAAAAAATTCAAATGACTTTCAAAATGGCCCATGGCACAAAATATGTTAAAACTCCTGACCTCGAATGACCTTGTACAAGAGTGATGGGCATTGTTAATGATTTATACTTGTGTCCCCAAGCACTAAAAATGTTTTGATAATTTTAAGTAAAAGATGTAAGGTAAATGGTTGCTGTACTCTTTTTGTCAGCTTAAAGGGAATAGTTTTAGAAATTACAGCGTTTTTCCCCAGTAGTTTTGGCTGAGGGAGAGAGGTCCTCTCTGCCCTCTTTTGTCAAGTTATCCTTGATAGATATTTCCAACTATTCATTAAATAATATCTAAATCATAAAGCAATAACCATCATATGACTCGCACATAACTATCTGTTTCTAAAAGAATTATAGCACTGATGGCTTTTAATGGCCATTTACAATGGCAGAATACTCTTAGGTGATCTCCAGTGGAATCAGTCCAAATTGGTTACCCAGTGGAATTGATCTTTAGTTAAAGGTCAAATTCAATTTTGCCTTCAAAATTGAGAAGACTTGGATGTGAAGGTGGCCTCTTAATAATAATCTTCAGTGTAAAATTCACCTTATATGCATTTAAAAAATCTGTAGCTTGAAAAAGAGGAATAATACTCTTCCTCCAGCATCGGAGGCTTCACATGGATTGACAGACTGACCAGGTAACCATCATATGGAGAATCAGATCATCACTGTTCATTTTATACAAGGGACTTAAAAAAAAATACCCACAGAAGTGCAGCAAACCAGACTTGTTAACACTTCCCCAAAGACTTAAGTCACATAGTCACCCACAATTATGGAACAGTGATTGACTCATTAAAAGTTACATCAGAAAGAATTGAAAATGCATTTTTTATTCTGTTTGCAAAGTGGTTACCCAAATAATTGTGGAATAAAAAGTAGGCTGGTGCTTTTCCCAAACTCATCCATTGCATAACAAACTTCAATTGAGTAAGAGACACCAGAAGTCCCCAAACATGAGCAAAAAACAGAAAGGCATGAATCTCAGTCATTTTAATCTTATTATGACCAATACCCTGGTCTTAATCTTCCTACCATCTAGTCGACTTTCCTCCAAGACTTTTCATAGCACCGGTTAAGGCTTCCTTTCTCACATACTTCTCATGATAGATGTTTGCTTCAATCCTTACCACCAGAAGCTATTCTCGGTACTGTAACTTGAGGCGTTTTGTTAACCAATGGTCAGCATTTTCCACACATTGACACAAAACCCTGCATCTCTCATTACACCTTGTGTAAGCCTAAGGCCTACAATGGATTCCAAGGCCCATGTAGCTTGGACCTACTCCATCTCCCATTCTTCTCCCCTAAAATCTTATCCTGACTGGCCCAGATCTTGATGCAAGCCTGCATTGTGTCTTTCCTATCGATGCTCTCTGTCTAGAGACTCTTCTCTCAAATCTCTTCAAATTTGATGTCGTTCCACTTCTAATCTAAATTAGATTATGGAACAGCCCTTTCATGCACTAATAATAGTTTGCTTTCATTCCAAGTTTTTAACCCACAGTCCTGCCTGGTGCTGGTGGCTCATGCCTGAAATTCTAGGAGACTGAGATGTGAGGATTGTGGCTCAAAGCCAGTCCAAGCAGGAAAGTCTGTGAAACTCTCATCTCCAATTAACCACCAAAAAAAGAAAAATGGAAGAGGAGTTGTGGCTCAAAGTGGTAGAGTGCTAGCCTTGAGCATAAAGAGCTCAGGGATAGCACTCAGGCCCTGAATTCAAACCCCATGAAAGACAGAAAAACAAAAAACAAACAACAAACAAAAATCTCCCAGTCCTTACAGTGGCTCTGTAGCTCCAATAGATGTACCTCCTTCCTGCTTTTACAGCCTTTCACTCTTCTCCATCATTCCAGCCTCCTCATGGGGCAGGTGGCCCCATTGATCTAGGATACTTTGCCTAGTATGTTCTTTTCCAATGAATCTTCAAGGCTGGATTCTTAAATCTTCAATGTCTTTGTTTAAATTTGACTTTCTCAGTGGAGTCTTCTCTAACCACCTCTCTTTAAATTCCATTCCCCTGCATTCCAGTCTCCATTCTTGCTTTATTTTCTTGCAAATACATCTAGCTTTGCCTCCATATGATTTGCATATTCGTTCTTCCCTGTCATCTCTGCCTGGCATGTAAGTCGTCCTAAGAGCAGTGGTTGTCATCAGTTCTGTTCTGTGCTGTCCCCGTGGTCTTCCATAGTACCCAACACATGTAGACACTCAATTAATAGTTGTAAGGGAAACAAAATGAAATTTGTACTCTTGGCATTTGGAAATGCTCAAAGGAAATACATGTGTATTAGTCAGTGGCCCAGCAAGAAACAAATGGCACATTCAAACTAATTTGAGCAGAGTTTAATAAAAGAACTATTTACAAAGGTGAGGGCAGGGTATAAGAAGACCACACAGGAGACTGTTTCTCCCCCAGGCTAGAATCATTGCCAATTTCACCTTCCCTCTTGGGTGGAAGCCAGAAAATAAGACAGCCTTTTGACATGGTCAGTTTCAAGGCATCAAGCAGCTAGGAGAACAATGCCATGAGGGGCAAACAGATGGTATTCAGAATAATACTGCCAGTGGTTTTAATGGGATGACTAAAAGAGTCGGTAGCTTCCCAACTGCTGTCTATGGTCTTGTTACATATGCACACATATTTAAAAATCTCTAGAAATTCATGAGATGATTAATACTATTTGTAGCCTAAACTTTGTTATGAATAAGACCTCTATGTTCCTGAGGCACAGCTCAGTGAGGCCACATACTAAGGGTAAAAGGTAGGATGTTGCTTTAATATATCATTTTAATATGTCATCATTAATGATGTTGGAAACAAATATATGCCTTTCACAGCCAAACACTATCAACAAGTTGAAATACTATGGAGAAATAGTTTAAGAATATGTGATTGATTTGCTATTTGGGATACACAAGATATAGAGAAACCACATTTTGAGAGGTTGAATCAGGAGTCTATTTGAAAGCCAAAGATTGAGTGGGGACACATATCCCTGAAAATCTTGCAGCTGCTAATACACTTAATACTATTAGGAAACTGAGTCATGAGGGTAGTAAAGAAAGAGAAGAAAAACAACCTCAACAAACTAGATCATTGCCAATGAACGGTTGAAGTGGGACCATGGTGACCTGAGGGGAGTCAGGGGACATGAGGCATGGTGCAAGATGCAGCAGAAGTGTTCAGGGTCTAAAGAGGGTCATGGTCAGGGGTCAAGGTCATAGGGAGCTCAAGCGTTCAAAGAGTCTCAGGAGTTTATGGCACAGCTCTGGCAGGTTTAGTACCTATTGTCCAAGTACCTGCTCCTGCCTTTAGGAAGTCAGGCACAACATAACAGTAGATCACTTCTAATAATGAGGAAGGACATACTCGAAGGAATGACCTTTGGCAGTAGGTTTGAACAATGACTAGCATATCACAAAGTGAATGCCACAGAAAGCTCATCATAGGCAGAGGGAAAAGTAAGTATGCAGATAAGTAGGAAACAAACTCTTGACTCCAGGATGTAGGAACCTGGAGATTAAGTGACAAAATATAAAATTAGTAAGAAACCAAGAAGATGATTTGTGACTTGATCAGTCATAGAAGGAGCTGGCATTTTACTCAAAATGCGGCAAAAGCCATTTGAGAGCTCCAAACTTTAGAATGACACAATCTGGTACATATTTTAAATATAGTCTCTTGCCACTCAGTAAAAATGTTATTACAATTTGGTTTTGTAGTACCTCTTCCTGTCACGTCATTTTTCTGTTACGTGTTCCATAATTTTTGCTTTCTCTTAAAGAAGTCACAAGAATTGTTTAAAATGTTTGATTTCCTTGAATTTCTGTTTCATTTGAATTTATATCAACCATCATATTTTCATTTCTTTTGTATGTCTTTTTATGGTTTTCTGATTTCCCCATTTTTTTAGAACTAATGGAACACTGAGCTGTTCTGTTTAACTTCTGGTTGTTGGAGATGGCACATATTGATCAACATATCTTCTTATAAGACTATCTACCTTTTTATCTGTGTATTTACCTATATAGCATGTGATTATTTGTTTGTTCAGTACTAGGATTTGAACTGAAGGCCTCATGCTTACTAGGCAGATACTCTACAACTTGAGCCTCCGTAATCTATTTACAGAATTTGAATTTAAAAATCAAATTAGTTAGCAGCATAAACTCTAGAGCCAGACACACAGATTCTTTTTTTTTAATTTGTGAAAATACCATACAGAGGGGTTGCAATTACATGAGCAAGGTAATGAGTACATTTCTTACCAAGCATTGTTGCCTCCTCCTTTGTTTCCCTTTACCATCTCTTCCCATCTCCACCCCCCTAGACTCCTCCACACCCTCCACACCGCGCCACAGACACACAGATTCTAACATGCCACTACCTGTGTCAACTTGAGCAAGCTTCCTCACCACTAAAATGACAATAATAAAACAGTCTGCTGAATTGTGATCATGCAATAGCTAGATCCACACAGAACATGCATATTTGACCTTTTTTGAAAAATGTCAGTTGCAGATATACTTTTCATAAAGATCTTGAGATCACCTCATTCTGGAATAGGATGAGTTCCAAATTCAATTACATGCATTTTTATGAGTCAGAGAGGTACACAGAAAAGAAAAGGTCATTTAAAGATAGTGACAGAAACTAAAGTGACGCTTCAAAAGCACCTAGTATTGTTGGTTGCCACAGAAAGCTATGACAGAGGCAAGGGACAGAATTCCATCTCAACTCCCTTCCACATGCTAACACATCGCTTTCAGATTTCTGGACTCCAGAGTGGTAAAAGAAAAAAAATTCTGTAATGTGAGACATCAAGTTTCTGTAATCTACTAGAGTAATCTAGCAAAAGAATACACATACTTGGCATTTAAATGCATTTTAAGTGTTTCCTAAACCAAGATAACATTTTTGCTTTGGTGTTACTTCTCTCTCCTTCATTCAGTAACCATCCTATATTTGTTGAAATATTTTGTCCTTTAATTTCATTTTTCTATAATCTGTTGCTACCTCTCTGAATGTTCACAAATTATTCTTTAGCAGTTGTCTTAAAATTCTCAGCCACTGTGTCAGCATATAAAATAAAATCAGCATATCTAAAAAATTTATAGATATCTTATTCTGTAATGTATCTTGAATCTGGCCTCTCCCTTTATTTGCTATGAAGAATTTTAAATCAAAAGTATGTGGCAGTTGAAGTTCTAACAGGATTTGTAAAGTCTAAGCACTGTAAATCTACCACAATCAATGAACATTCCTTTAAAGTGGGTTTACATTACCTGGTACAAACAGAGATATGAAATATATTTTATTTTTATGTCTTCCTATGATTTTTTTTATCATTACTGTCATTATCATCCTCATCATCATTATCTTGTTCAAGTTAAAAAGGTTTATGGAGTCTTGCAAAAACAAGTGACAAATTCAGATTCAACATGTATCATTTCTTTAGGTATATAATTATATTTTGCATTTTAGTGTTCATTTTTTCTTATACTGAGAGACTTAGTCTGAATGTCAATTACTCAAACATGATTTAAAAGTAGTGAAAAATCTATTTATCATCTTTATCATTTCCATATAATATACCTACAGAGCCTGAGATTAGCAGAGGAAATGCTGTCACCTTTCATTTTTCTACCTAATTATTTACATATTTTTGGATAACAGTGACAGAACCATCAACATTGTTAAAAATACGCATTCACTAATGTCCAAATAAGATTGCTAAACTGGCCAAAAGGGTATTTGGGATCTTCCATTGGCAGTACAAGTAAATTGTACTGCCAAGGCTCTCATATTTCATAGAGTTATTTTAAAGTGAGTTCCTGGCTCACTTGCATCTTCTCCCAGTCATTCATTAATACAGCAAAAATACTTGATTATATATTCAGTATGGGCTCTATTATTGGCATAAGTATTACAGAAGGTGAGGAATACTAAATAAAGCTCCTGCTCACATTCTATCAGGATTTCAGTCCATAAACAAGCAAGCCATGCAAAACTCAAGCTGAGATGCTGATAAATGCCAGAAAGGACCTAACACCATGAGAGAAACAGTATGGAGCTCTGCTAGTGACAGAGCAGTGTACATATCTAGTGGTTTCCAGCAAGTAATCCCATTTATTTGCTTTCCTGTTTTAATTTTAAGTCAGTCTAGGACAAAAAAGTACAATAGTCAATGTTGAAAACAGGAAAAAGGATAAGATAGTACTGAGTAAAACATATGGTATTCACAAGGCTTGAATATGGCTAAGGACTTAGACTTCTCAGAAAGAGCACAGTTAACATCAGACAGGAGGATTAAAAGAAAGGTCATGCCTTGTGTATAGCCACGCATGACAAAGAATTCCTAGAACTGAGCTGAAGAAATGGAGAAGATTTTTTAATAAAAAAAAAGAGAGAAAAAAATTGGTAGTTTTTAGCTAACATCATTCCTGGATCAATCATCAATAATTAGTAAGTAGTTCACCAGTTAAAAATTAATTTAATTTTTCAGAACCTGTTTATTCTTCCTATTAATGGAAAAAATATTTTACCAGAGGATTCCTATACTTTTAAGGCTCTTATATTTGTTTTTCACATTATTTAAATTTCCCTTGAGAAATTAATCATTTGAATTTAAGCTTTCTGAGTGGTCTATTACTTTAGTCAAACTCCCCTGCCATTGCTAAAACTGAAAACAGATATTAGACAACCAAGTGAGAATGAGCAATATTAGGCTATGTCAGTACTGTGAGCCTAAAGAAGACAATGAAAGCTCTACCAAAAGATGGGGTAAAGACTAGATTTATTCCTAGATTACTTATATCCATTCTTCTGGGGAGAGCCATTATAATCCTGACATTTTAGTCATCTATTTCTCGTATTTTGATGATCCAAGGACAGTTTTTAAAGGAGTCCAGAAATCTCAGTGTTCTCCTCAATTACATCAATATTGTCTTTGCTATTTAAAACGAACAACTGCATAGAAGACACATCTGACTGCTCTGGGTTGTACAGCACATAAAACAGCTTCCTTCTCTCATACCAATAAGACTTTCCTCTAACATCCCCAGACCTTAATACTTGGTAACTTACACACATCCCATTTAGGACAGAGCTCCTAAATAAAAACTCCCAGCATTTTCTCTTTTGCTCATCTTATTGGCATTACTGTAAAACATAGTTCATTGTCATTCCATGGCAGTAGCAGAATTTTTATCCTCATCTTTTTTATATTGATTTGATGGTTATATAAAATGAAGGTAAATCTTGATATCCATGCTGTTGCATTTGAATGGAAAACAGTGCAACTTCTGAAAGAAGATCACCATATGCCTTCAGGACAAGACACAAAGAGGCTCTAGTCTTTGCACTGTACTATTTTCCAGCATCCAGATAACCTAAGCGAAATTGGCTTCGTCTCTACAGTTTTCAGACACATTATGCTAGCGCTCCCTGCTCTGCAGAGTCATAGCAAGATGGCCCAGAAGCACAGTAAACCCATGAAATACTCCAATGAAGAGAGTCAATTCCACACTTAGGAAAGTTGCAATGTTTCTTTGCAATATGATTTTCAGGGGTTAGAAAATGTTCTACCCTCAACCTCTTCATAACTGGAATACACTTTATCTCATGTATTTTATTGCTTATGTTTTTTACTAAACTCAACTGCTAAAAAGTGAATTGAAGACGACTGTGTTGGCTTTCTTGATTAGCAATGTGTGAAATTCCAGACAAATTCTTAATGCAAAGATTACCTAAGGATATGTATGACATTTTGTTTTGAAATGTCATGTTGGATTTGGATACCCATGGCTCACATCTGTAATCCTAGCTGCTCAGGAGGCTGAGATCTGAGAATTGTAGTTGATAGTTAGCCCATACAGGAAAGAACTCATTAACCACCAGAAGTGCAGAAGTGGCTGAAGTAATAGACTACAAGTCTTAAACAATAAAGCTAAGAGAGTATACACAGGTTCTGTGTTTAATCCCTAGAATAGACATATAAGTAAGTAAATAAATACCAAAGTCACCCCAAAATGTAATTAATATTACAAACTAATATTACAAATAATATTACAAAATGTGTGAGGAGTCCTTATAGGTCTGCTTAAACTTTCCTGGTGTATTAGACTAGTACAATAATCTCCACCTTAGAATTTTAATGACCATATAGAAAACAGGAACTGGAATAGAAACCTCCAGAGAAAATCAGAACATCAAAGACTTACCCATGGAAAGGAGAGACTAGTAAAAATGCCCACAAAAATGAGTGACAAGTAATATCTTTTCAGTAAAACTATCTAGAAAGAAAAATCCTAGTCTTCAATGAAAGTATGGTTTTGTAAAACAGAATCACTTCATTAGCAACTTTAAATTCTTACTTTGTAGCTTGCTTAAAACCATACAATGAGAAAAAATTTTATAGTTGTTAGATAATTACTCCAGAAGCCAGCCAAACCAAAAATAATAATAACAATTTTATTAAAAGCATAATATAGATCTATAAATTTTCTGAAAACAAAAACCTGAGGGAGGGGCTGGGAAGGTGGCTCAGTGGTAGAAAAAGCTGGAAATGGCGCTTTGGCTCAAGTGGTAGGGCGCTAGCCTTGAGCTGAAGAGCTGAGGGACAGTGCTCAGGCCCAGGGTTCAGGTCCCATGACTGACAAAAAAAAAAAAAACCTGAGGGATACAAGTAAATGGTAAAAAAAAAAAGATAAAAAAGATAAAAAAAAACCAAGATCTATAAAGCAAAAGTTACTTTACTTTCCATGAATAAGTTTATTCTTCACATTTTGTTTATTTATTTATTTATGTCAGTAATATGGCTTGAACCAAAGCCTGAGTGAGCTCTCTTAGCATATGCTGCTCAAGGCTGGCACTTTACAACTTGAGCCACACAACTCTCCCTCTGGCTGTTCAGTAGTTAATTGATCATCAGATTTCAACCTCCTGATGAGCTGATTATAGTTGTGAGTCACCAGTGCCCTGCTTATGCTTCACATTTAAGCTCCAATGGATTTGTGAATAAGCAGACTTGTTTTATGTGCAAAAGCAATTAGTGAATCTCAGAACTAATAAAATCACTCTGAATCTAGCACAGAGATACAGAGATAAAGTATTAATATTTCTATTATAGATCGAATCAGATTTCCAGAAAAGAAATGGCTCAGACAATAGAAAAGATATATTTGATCTTATAATGGCATAGAAATTTTCATAAATGATGATATTAAACACAGATCATGAAATATAACAAATCTACATCTGGATAAAATTTTGAAAATACGCACCCCCTTTATGTTGTAGCAGGAGTGTAGACTCATTGTATTAACTTTTAACAGCATAAAGACTATCTAGAGGATACTTTAACAAGGTTCAAGAATAACTTGAAAATGGTGAAAAATAGTAGTGGCTAACTTAGAATCATAAATTCACATGGCTTGTCAAAAATTCAGACAAAATAGTATTCTTAAAAACAAAATGAAATCATGAGCAACAGGAAGTCAAAGTGGCCTATCTCAAGAAAGAAAATATTAGCAGTCTTACATACAAGAAGATGTGCAAGAAGAAATGATAAGCATAGACAATAAAATAATAATAAATCTAAATAAACTTCAATGATATGAAACTATCACAAGAATGATGATAAAACTAACTTTATGGCCAAAGCTGTAACTATGGATGATTTTGTTCAAAAAGTTCTTGAAGTTTCTTATGTTAAGGATTAAATTCACACGTCTGTTGTTATAGAAAGTAACAAATTGATTTGAAACATAGGAGATAATTTCCAAATGTGTGAAAAGAGAAATGGCATAAAATATCCCTGAGACTCAAGTAAGTCAGGAAAAAAATAGAACATCTAAAATAGGAGAAAACAATCACAATATAAACTGTTATAAAATTTCCAATATAGTAACAATCTCCCTAAATATACTAATCTTGATAACTAAAAGTTGTCATGCTATATAAATAAAACAATATCCTGCAGCTAAATGTTGCATATAAAAGACATACTTAAATCAAATAAAACAAAAATCTCTAGCGGAAACTTACTGAAAAGGTTCCAGGCATTACTAACTAAAATAAAATGTAGTTTTTAACTGATGTAAAAGAAAGTAGACACTAAGAAAGAGGACATTGCTAGTAATAATTTGACTATAAGAGTAAAGCTTTTAGGATAATGGAATTGCATGTAAATTCCAGACTTATAAAAACATATAGTGCCATAAGAAGAAATAAATAGTACTTAAAATAATAGCAAATAGCACAATAAAATTTTAGAGTTTTTAAAGGACAAATTAAGGAAGAAACATAAGTAAGACTGATTAACAAACATTGTTTAGTATAATTAAAACAAGTGTAACAAATCAGCAAAGAGAGTGGATTTGTCCAAAATAATGTATTAAATATGAATAGAATTCTGACAATCACATTATCATTTTTGCCAAGAATTTGTCTATGAGATAAGGTAGAATAGCCTCAACAAACTTCCAAATTGATATCATACAGAACATTTGTAAGAAGTAAGAAAAGTATACTGAAATTTAACTTTAAAATCCAATAAAATGGCAAACTACATATTTCCAAATAAATGATAGTGTAAACAAAAGTATCTAAGTAGAAATAGAAAGTTATAATTGAAGAGTTAGTTCCTAAGAAATTTGTTAGCTGAAATCTTCGCATTACATGACAAAACACTGAATATCAGAAGCTAGTTTAAAAAACCTACAGTAAACTCAGAAAAATTAAAATAAATGGATGGAATAAATATAAGATAGTATTATGAGGCTGCTCTAATCAATTGATATTCTTTGAAAAGGCAGACAGACAAACTAGCATACAGATTAATTAGAAAAAAAGGGGGAGAGAAGGAAATGAAGTTCCCATTGATGTAATTTAAAACAGAATCTAGTTTTCCTAGATAGATGTTAGACTCAACTGTTCAGTTGTTTGGGGACATCCTGTATTTACCAGGCCTAAGATTTAGTTACAAAAATGTAAGCATTTTTTATAGGTAGAAAATGTGTTTAGAGTTCACAATTTTGTGTAGGAGGCATCTAAGAACGTTCAGAAAAGAATATTTATGGGTGATAATTGTGTTGTGAGAGCAATGTTTTGCTTTGTGTGTTTCTTTCCTCATTTGAGATGAAAGAAGAAATATACTTCCTATTTAGGTATAGATTGAGAAGTACAATCTTCCCTAAAGGCATTTTGCTATTAAAGTAGCTCAAATTGGAAGCAGGAATTGGGGAACCAGCTATGGTTACATTAAGAGGTACTTTGGTATTTGATTGTAAACCTGGGGTTTTCTTTTGTTTTCTCTAAAAATCTCCTAAGCAAATGCCTTCAAGTTTTCTGTTAGATTTCTGTTATGTTTCGTTTTCTCCAGAACAAAATAAATAAAACAAAGAAATGCTCTTCTAAAAAAAAATCTAGTTTTTAAAACACCAGCTAGAACTTAAAAGAAACAAAGATATTATGAACATCCTTATGTTCATAAAATTTTTTAAGTAGGTAAAATGATCATTTCCAAGCAAAACTGAACTTAGTAAAACTTCCTCAGAAATTACAAAGAGTTTCTGTGTGCTAGTGGCTCACACCTTTAATCCTAGCTACACAGGAGGCTGAACTCTGAGATTTATGATTCAAAGCATGAAGTCCATGAGACTCTTATCTTCAATTTGCTACCAATAAGCAAGAATTGGTGCTGTGGTTCAAGTGGTTCAAGAGTGCTAGCCTTCAGCACAAACATTCAGCAACAGTTCCCAGGCCATGATCTCAAGCCTCAGAACTAGTACACACACACACACACACACACACTCACACAATGTTTTTCTTTCATTGTAAAAACAACGTGCCACTGATTTAAAATCTAATTCAATATCAACTGTCTCAACAATTTTAAAACTGAGTTGGAGTGGATATTCTAGACAGACAAGAGTATATTAATGAAGTCTTCAAAAACACGAAAATAAAGAGTAGTAGAGAAATTATCAATACAATTTAACAAAGTTAGATTTACCTTGTCACAAAACCAGACAGGCAAGGAGATCATACTCATGGATATACCCATAAAAACTTCCAAATTACTTATCAACAAAACAGTAATATACTTAATGGTGTGCTTATCTCCTGGTTACAGGGCTCATTCAATTTTAGAAATGCTACCAATGTAATTCACCATATGCTATGTTTCAAATATGGATATTATCTTACTAAGACTCATGTGTGAAAAGCTCAGTACTCAGGGTGGTAGTGTTTGTGAGGTACTGTAGATCTGTAGGGATTAGAGGCTTCGGAGGAGACAAGGTCATTGAGGACACACACACACACACATAAGGGCTCATAAGTACCCAGCACCCTCTACCTTCTGCTTCCTGGCTGTTGTGATGTAAGCAGTTTACATCACCTCACACTCCCATCATGATACCTTCCCCAAGGCCCAAATGATAAAGACCTTGGATGTGGGCTATAGTTCCAGAAACATTAGCCAAAACAAATCTTTCTTTTTATAAACTGTTTCATGTGTCTCGTTACAGTAATGCAATACGTACCATATTAATTAATATTATTAAATAATAAAAGAAAGGTTCTTCAAGAAGATGTATTCCTGAGAGGCATGAACCACAAAGAAAACCTCCAGGTACATGACTACAAGGAGAGGTGGGAAAATGGTAAGTTAGGAGAGGACATGTAGAGGAAAGACAGGTAGTAACTGGAGAGACACATATGCCTCAGCATGTGGCTTGTTCTTTCCTGTGATCCTCCCTCCTAGCCCATTATTTTACCTTGTATTTATTTAACGTTTGGCAAGAGTGACCTACATGGGCCACCCCTGTTCCCAAACAACTACACTGAGGGCTAAGCACAGGTCAACAGGCCTTGCTTGGGCACCAGACAGAAACAAGTGACTGGGAATCTTTGCTTCCACTGGTTGGGGAAAGAAGAAAAAAAAAGCCAGCACAGAAGGAAGGTAGTAAGATAGCACATAGAACTGGGTTTAATCCTGAGGCTTCCTGCACATGCAGTTCCAGGAGTTAAGGCAAATCTATTCAGTCCCCAGAGAAAAATTTCAAGTACATGAACCAATTATAAGACCCCACTCATTGCTCTGGACCAATGAGTGAGCCAAGCTACATGGACTTTCCTAGAACCAGCATTATGATTGAAAGGTCATATTTAGGGTAGAGCAAGTCTACCTAATTCCGGAGAAAAATTTTGACCAAGTGAGCTGATTAAAGACCTTTACAGACTAGCAGGTTGCTTAAGCTGCTTAACAGTTGTGTCTGCTTACCAAGAGAGAGAAAGCTGGACAAGCTACAAGCCCACTGCTAGAACTCAGTAACCAGATCCACACCCCAACATAGGGTAGCATTCAGAAGTGCTTGAGCAGGCTGGCTAGAATCCTAAACACATTACTCAAACCAGCAAGTATGTACTTATGCAAGTGATGGGAACAATATTCCCTGCTTCCAATAAAAACTGGAGGCCTAGGTGGAAAAGGGACTATGTCTCATAGACAAGGCTAGTTATGCCTAGATTCATTGAGCAAGAAAATTCATCAGCTTCCAGAGGGGCTGAGAGCTCTTCAACCCACTAGCTGGGAGGCATTTGCCATTCATTCCAGCTGCTCTATCAAATGCCTAGAACCAACGCCATGAACCCAGACAGAGTACTGCAACTCCTTGGAACTGCTATTTCACAGAACCTGCTCTACCTCTCTAAAGCTGATTTTGATCCAAAGCCTAAACCCACTATACAACACTGTGACCATTGTCACAGGCTGTCATTGTTGAATCCAGGGACCGCAGAGTGTCAGAGAGCATAACAGAACTGCACATAGAAAGCTGAGGGCCTGAGAACATCTATGCTACTGACAGAGCCTAGCAGACAGACATTCTCTTTAATAAAGAAGAATACTGACTTTGAATTTAATTCTATTCTTTTTCTAATTTGTTGGCAAATTTTCCACTTATTTTTTTTTACTTTTTCTGTTTATTATGTAATAGAAAAAAATCAGCTGAAGATAAAAAATATAGAATGAACTGAACTATGGTTGATTCAAGGGATATCTCAAATAGAAAGTCAAAACCCAAAGCTCAGCAAAATAAAACATCAGGAAGAGGATACTCAAAAGGTCTGGGATAGGGTGAAGGGGAAAGGAGTTAGATGAGTGAATAAGAGAAGAACGGGAGAAGGCAGTCAAGAACTCAATGTATATCCTACAAAAGCATATAAAATTGAGAAGAGTGAAGGGGTGGGTGGGTGGGGAGGGATGGCTGAGAATGTTGAAAGATATATTGTGCTCATAAATAGCTTTGTTAAATGGCAGCTGCTTTGTTAAACTACTTAAAGATAAGTTGATGTTAGGGAAGTGAACCCCAAGATATGCATTTAATTTTTTTTCTTTCATGCAATTGTTTCTAACATATTTATAAGATTATTTCTTTGTTGCTTTGTATGTCCCTCCCCCACGGCATAACCCCTGCTTTCACTGTATTTGATGTTGGTATAATTTGTGGAGGGGAAGGGGAAAAACAAATTGTTTAAATAGGGATACAGGTGGACCCATTACAACAATGAGATGTACAAGTCGTTATGTCGAAAAAGGAACTTTACAACTCTGGTGGGGGGGGGGGGAAGTGGGGAGGAGGATTCGGTGGGGGGGGCGTGGAGGGCAGAGGGGAGGATGGGTAAGGATGGGAAGGGGAAACAAAGGAGGAGTCTACAATGCTTGATAAGAAGTGTACTCACTATCTTGCCCATGTAATTGTAACCCCTCTGTACAGTATTTTCACAATAAATTTTTTTTTAAAAAACGAATGAAAACTATGAGAGGATAAACAAGAAATTCAGAACTACATCAAAAGACCAAACATATAAATCACAGGATTTACAGGAAAAGTGGTTCAAGCTAAAAGCATAAGATATGGATAGCTCTTTCCATATTAATATTGATATTTTTCTGTCTCTCTATACACACATATTTGTGTGTACACGTGTATATATATGTACATATACATATATATATGTGTGTATATTTTTCTCAATTTTCCAATCAAAAAATAAAGTTATAGAATGATGATCTAGATTAAAATGCAAGACTACTTTTCCTGTCTACAAGAAACATAACTTACTGACAAAATGAAACATTGGGTTACATGAAAAAGTAATTTCTTAGAAATTAATGAAACTACAAAAGTGAGCCAAAGTAACTATTCTCATACCTCATAAAGTAGATTTCAAACCAAAACTATTCAGAAAAGACAAGGAAAGTCACTTCATATTAACAAAAGGACAGTCAACAGGAAATAATCTCTAGGATTGACTCTAATTAGATTTTCCTGTTATAGGTTGAGTCATATGGGCCTTTATATCTGAGATTACATTGCCACAAATCGGGGACTGATGTCTGCAGCACATTGCATTTTAGCCATATCTTCTGTGTCTGGAGCCTCTCAAGTGCTCATCTGATGTAGGTCATCTGTGCTTTAGAATATCATTTCCTAAAATCTCATTTGGGGTGCTAAGACTGGGAACTCATTAAATGGGGTAGGGTAGACAAAGGTGTTCAATATAAGCACAAAATATGGTTGAAATAAGAATTAACTACAGTTAATATAGAACCTGGTCACCATTCATTAGTTAATTTATAGAAAGATATCATGTTTTACAGAAAACTGGATGAATTCTTAGTTTTCAAGATTTATTTATTTAGTCAGTCATGGGGCTTGAACTCTGGGCCTGAATGTTGTTCCTCAGCTCTTCAGCTCAAGGCTAGCGCTTTACCACTTGAGCCACTACACCACATCTGGTTTTCTGAGAGGCATTTATTGGAGATAGGAGTCTCAGGTCTTTCATGCCTGGGCTGGCTTTGAACCGCAATCCTCAGATCTCAGCCTCCAGAGTAGCTAGGATTACAGGAGTGAGCCACCGGTTCCCAGCTTAGTTTTCAAGACTTTTTTTTTTGCAACACAAATAGTATTTCTACTCTACCAGAAGATCTCAGGTTCCAATAATATATGCAGATTCAGTTCCTACAACACAGCAAATATGAAATAGAGACAAAATACTCTTATCGATGTCAATGTGATTTTCACCATCATCCTCATTACCAGATGAATGTTCTCTAGGAATATATCTTTGGGCAAAAATCTTTGAAGTTCTTTTAGCAAAATCAGAAAAAATACGTTCACCTTTTAGTTCATATATTCTTTTTCTGTTTGGTACATCTTTATATTATGGTCCCAACTCCAGTGTATTGCATTTGTTTATATATCTTTTTCTCATTAGATTGAGATATTTTGCTAGATGCTATTAAATTCATTGTTGTAGCCTTTGTTTTAGTTTCTTACACATAATTAGGAAGAAGAAGAAACCCATGCTGACTGGGACTCTGCTCTGTGTCAAGCAGGATAGAGTATACACTACAGGCACCATGCTATGTCTTCCTAATAACAACTACATTATATAAGTAGTGCTATTCTCACTTTTAAGATATGAAGGTACTAATTCACATAACCTGGCTAAAAATCAAGATGTCTCATCAATTCCAGAGTAGGGAATAGAAACCCAGTTTACTTTAATCTGAGAATTGCTTACTATCTCTCTATAGTAACATTTCTAAATCTGTAGAATAAAGTTCTAGGGATTCTTAACCCAAAATTTCCCAAGTCTTTGAGATCTCCGTGAATCTTTGAATTTGAGTTTCTGTAAGGACATTTAAAATAAATCTGAACATATTGTTGACGCTGTATACACTAGCTCTGGTAGCATCTTTAAGACCTCATATTTGAGCTTATTTTCTACATTACTACCAAGGGAATGACTAAAGTGTCAGCCTTTAGCTTTTATCACAGTGTTTCACAAATTGGCATCTGCAGGCCCCTGAGGATTGCCACCGTCCTCTTGATAAATGTTTGTTGAATAAGCAAAATGATAAAATCCTCCTCAGGGAATAGATCTCCCTGGTGGCCAAATGGGGCTTTCCTTTCCGTTAATTCCTCTCCATTCATCAGTCAGTAATAACAGGGGGCCTGCAATTATGTTCCCAATTTTCTGTTCCAAGGAGTAGTGGGGAAGGGACAACTTTCGAGGCTGAAGAGCAGTAGATGGTGTTAAAAGCATCTTTAAACTAACCCATGAAGGGACAGCTCTATGGAGGCCCAAACATGGGCATTTTGAGTGGGTGACAGTCTGTCCTGGCATGCTCCCTATTAATAATCTTCAATTGCTACAGGAATTGAACTCCCTTCATTTTTGCTCCTATGTCTGGTTTGCTTCCAACCAAACCAGAACATTTTCTGTGCCAGATGAAAACAAAGAATTCCAAGGTACTCTGAGTAATAATTCTACTGTAATGCAGAAAAGCATGAGTATAAAGGTGCAGTTAAGGCAGTAAAAAGAGGCAGTTAATACAGTAAACCTGCACACTGGTCTTGAAATTCATCATCCTGTTTCATTCCCTCTTCTTACTAACGGGGTCAGCCAGCTCCCGTTAGTGAGCACGGATGGTTAACATCACCCATTCAATAGTGAGGACCCGAGGGGTAGCAGATTTCTGCTTATGCTGAACGGGAGTTCCAGCTCTCCTGGGACTGCTCACTCTTGGGGACAGTGAGCTTTCTGTCTCTGTTCCCTTGAGATAAAAGCCCTGAAGCAAATCTGTAAACTTCCTCTCTTTCTCCCTCGCTCTCTATTAACCATGTGTGAGTCAGGCTGGTTTTCTATAATTGGAGCCTGTATTGCCGGCCCAGATCTGCACACAGGTCTTATTTTGAAATAAAAATAAAGGTTATGGGTAGGCTTTACTCCTAAGCTATCTACCTTTTCTAATGTTTTTTTTCTTTTTTTTAAATCAGGAGGATAGTCATGTACATGATCAGCTATTAACAAAGCTAATCACTAAACTAACAACTTGTTACATTTAGTAACTGATCCTGATATCTATTTTCTAGTTTTGTGTCATGGAGAGAGGGAGAAAAGATGAGTCCTAGATCTTGTTATCTCTAAAACTAAATTTTAAAGGACTCTTTCTCATCATGCACTATCATTTCTTATGTAGATAGTGTGGAGAAGAAAAGATCTATATGGATGATAGTCTTCTAGCAGGCAAACTGTCAGAACCTTTATGGTGAAGTAAAATGAGGCTCGTGGTGGCCCAATTTTACCTAAAACTATAAATAACACCTTAATGAAGAGGAAGACATTTCAACAAAAGGAATCCCAGTGATATCAGGGATTGAGGGAAGTAAACGTCCCTTTCCCTTTATCACTATTATCTTCTCTGATCCACTTCTATATTCTATTTATACCTAAGCTATCACTAAGAAAACATCAACTGAGCCTGACCATGGTGGCATTATTACGCCTGTAATTCTAGCTACTCAGGAGGCTGAGATCTGAGGAATGCGATTCAAAGCCAGCCAGGCAGAAAAGTCCCTGTGAGACTTTTATCTTCAATTAACCACTCAAAAACCAGAAGTAGCTCTGTGGGTCAAAGCTCTTGAAGAAAAGAGCTCAGGGACAGCACCCAAGCCCCATGACCAAAACCAAAAATCAATTGAAAATGATTTTTTTCTTTAAGACATGTAAAACCATCTTAAGATAACTCCTGTCAAATTCTCTGTCACCTGAGCTACTTGTTGAAACTAGAACTCACAAATTTGAGTATGGGAATTATTATTGCTTCCATGTACAGGCAAAACTATGTACCAACATCTACTCTAATTGGACACATAGGTATAAAAAGTGTTTACAAATGAGTAAGTAGACAAGTACATTTAGTGTGGTCACTGAAGTAGTCTTACAGATGGCTGAATTGGAAGTTAAGTAAGAAAGCACTCTGATATGCTTGTATGAAGTGATAGTTTATTGTAATAAATGCAATATATACATTGGAAGCAAATGTTATTAGTCACGGGCATCAAGCAGTAATAGTGAAAATAACTTGCCAGATATCTCCAATTCCTCTTTGGAGAATTGCTAGAGAGAAATGTGGGATGGTATCTTATTCTTCTGCCCAATATGAGCAACAGGCTAAAGGTTTTCATTTCCCTTGCTGGCAATTGTAGGCCTGTAAACAGTTCACGTTCCATCCATGCTGAAAGCCCTGTAAGAATACACTGTGCCTGGGGAAGGACCGAGCCTGGCTGGACACTGCCACCACATCAGGTTCAGGTGTTAATAGATCCATGACATGCTTACCTCCCGTAAGGCCAGTTTAGGCCACTTGCCAAGCTGCCATATCTTTGCTCCTGGGGAATTATTCCGTTTTGACTGTGACAGCTTGATGCATGGAGAGATGGTTGTTATAATGGTTTGCCCATTCTTGATTACTGACATGATGAACAGAGGATTTCAAAAAACCATAATCCAAATTCACTGAACTTGGACCACTGTAGTCTTTTGATGCAGTTATAGGTTTAAGTTCAGAAACCTTTCTGATGTAATAAGTCTTCATCAGAATAAGAACTACTCTGAATCCATGTGACATAAAAAAATTTTGAAAAGTAATAGTCACCATATTTTGAGGGTAATGTAGCAAATTGTATTTTCTAGCATAGTTTTTGTGTACAAAGGTCCACTTCCAAACTTACCCTTTCACCTGAATCACATTGAAACTGTCTTCATATAACATCAGGATTCAACACAGACATTTAAGATGCCACTTATGGTAGTCATTTCTAGTTAAAACCCATACTGATTTCTTCTTGTAATAAAAGTCCACAGAGAGCCTAAAAATCATAGTTTTCCTTGAAATCTGTGTAGTTGGGTGACCAGGGTCTAATATACAGGAAGTTAATATTTACACATCCCAGTTACAACTTTCTACAACTTCCCATTCCAAGTTTCCCATTATCTCTTTCACGGAGACCATGGCTTCTTTCTCTGCTAGGAGTCCTCCTAGCCTAATTCACGTAGTTATTCATTCTCTTGGCCTATAGATTGATGCCATCCCTACCTAGATCCCAGAAAAGGGGGAACAAAATAGCCAAGTTTGCTCATTTAGGAGACTACAATTTTCTGGAGAAAATTCTTGGTAATGCAGGCAGTTTTACTTGAATGGTTCTTTAGGTTCATTTTAATCATTCTTCTGCCTGGTTTTCTTTTTTTTTTTGGAAATCTTTTATTTATTTACTTATTTATTTTTTGGGTTTGATCGTGGACCTGAACTCTAGGCCTGGGTGCTGTACATCAGCTTTTCAGCTCAAGGCTAGCGCTCTACCACTTGAGCCACAGTGCCACTTCCGGCTTTTTTTTTCTGCTTATGTGGTGCGGAGCCACAGTGCCACTTCTGGCTGGGGTTTGTTTTTTTTTTTTTTCTGCTTATGTGGTGCTGAGGAATTGAACCCAGGGCCTCATACATGCAAGGCAAGCGCTCTACAACTGAGCCATCTTCCCAGCCCCTCTGTCTGGTTTTCTGAAGTACCAAACACTGAAACTTGGCACCAAATTGACTGGTATCAATCCTGATGTTCCTGAATGTTCACAGGGCTTTAAAAGAAAACCCAAGTGTCTATATGCTTGAAATAGAGAAACCCTATCAACTAATGCTTAGAACTCAGCTTAGGTTTTTGGTGTTTTTTGGTTTGTTTTATTTTGTTTTTGACAGTCACAGGTCTTAAACTCAGGTCTTGAGCTCTTTCACTCAAAGCTAGCACTCTACCACTTTGAGCCACAGCTCTACTTCTGATTTTCTGGTGTTTAATTAGAGATAAGAGTGTCATGGACTTTCCTGCCTCAGCTGTCTTTGAACTGTGATCCTTAGATCTGTCTCCTGAGTATCTAGGATTAAAGCGCTTGGGATTTTCAGGCTTCCCCCTAAATACTCAAGTTACTCTACAGATCACCTGGGCAGTGGCCTTCATGGACAGTATAGTAGGAAGAAATGATACCCAGACATATGAAGAAGAGTGGAAGGT
This sequence comes from Dipodomys spectabilis, assembly GCF_019054845.1. Taxonomy (NCBI): domain Eukaryota; kingdom Metazoa; phylum Chordata; class Mammalia; order Rodentia; family Heteromyidae; genus Dipodomys; species Dipodomys spectabilis. The sequence continues at coordinate 6,689,287 of NW_024870698.1, read as the reverse complement.
CCTGGACCGAGCTCTGAGAAGGAAGTTGAGGAAATCACAAATGAGAACATAGGATTTGTTTAAGGCACATAAGACCATTCACTTCCTCAAGCTAATAAATGCCTGCAATGCATCAGTGGTGAAACTAGTCACAGGAGCAGAGGCCTTGTAACCAGTGACAGGTACAGAAATGCAGGATACAAAGAAATAAGTGGTAATTTGCAGGCATGCCACAAGACTCTAATATTATTTTTGGGTCTCTCTGCACCATTACTTTTAAATAAAATGGAGAAGAAAGAAGTATTAATACAAGTGTAGAATTACACTACACATTCTATTTGTATGTAGCCTCGTCACTCAGGCACAAAGAGGTAATAATGACTTAGAGATCAGATTGGCTCACTGGAGCACAGCGCTCGCACAGAAAAGCCCCAAATGATTTACACAAAAGAAAGAACAGGAAGGCAAGATTGGTCTTTTTTTAAAAAATATTCAGCCACTTTTCCTTTACTTAGTCTTACTAGCAGCTATTAAGAAGATTCTTTACACCAAAATATTTAAATCATGAATTCATGCATGAGGATAAATGAAGACATTTCTAATTTCTGGTGAAACTGAGAACTGCTGAATATCTTTAGGATATTCAGCAAAATGACTTGGAAGTAGGCTTCCCTAATTTCAGTTGTTCCAAGATCTCCACGGCACCTTCCAATTCTCAGCCGTCACAGGCACGACCGTCAACCATGTCCGGAGGGCACCTCCTAACACCACAGACCCGGCGGCAACAGGACTGCTTCTTGCATTCTTGTGCTTATTTCAAAAGCAAATGCATCTGAGCGACTCAAACCGGGTGAGTCTCTGAAGAGTTTCAATTAATTTTATACAATCTACAATCCTCATTTTGCTCACATTTAAATCAATTTATGTATTTAATTAACTCACATAATTACAGTAAAAAAGCAAAACAAGCCAGAAAAAAGAAATTATGCACCCACACAATTGGGTTCTCCTCTTGAGAACAGGCATACCGGTGCTGAGGACATTTGTTGGTCTATGTGAAAGGGAGAATGAAAGTTGGATGATCTCACAAGTTGTCCAGATGAGACAGGCTTGGGAGAGCTTTTTCTATATTACTGACTCTTCCACACAAACATATGGAAAGAATATCTTAAGATAGAGCAGCACCTGGGCACCCTTGTAATCCTGGCTACTTTGGAAGTACCTATTGAAAGATTTGGATATTGAAAGGATGAGTTATATGAAAAAGAACGCAAAAGCTTACATGAAAAGTAACTGAAGAATATAAAAGGTTAGAACTGTGGCTCACATGGTAGAGCCCTGACTAGAAAGCACTGAATTCAAGGCCTAGTACCATCAGAAAAATAAATAGAAGCAAGAAGCATGACCTATACTAATGAGGCCTAGAAAAGTACCTGATATATAGCAACATCCTAACTAATATTTGTTGAATGGATCAATGATGTATATATTTTCTTTAGAGTATAAAATGAAAACATCTCCACTAAATACTTTGTTTCCTTTATGACTAAAATATTCATGTTATTCTTTAAATGACTTCATTAATTAGAAAACATCAGAGACAATAATAATACTCCAGATTCTGTTTATATAGGAACTATTGATAAATTTCCTTTGAAGCTCTATTCTCTAAAGCATGAATATTGTTTTCTTATGGTGTGTTAGCCTTTATATATCTCCATCCATCATTTTCAACTCATATGGGCAGAGAGATAAAGGAAGAATGGGATGTGTTCATTATTTTACTCCTATCTCTGTACTCTACAGGTGGCACATGCTTTGGCAAAAAAAAGTCTGATGAATTAATGAATCATTGAATATTCCAGACACTTAAAATGAAATTACAGGTTATCAGACTATAGAAAGAAAAATACATAAACCACTTCACTTCATATTGAAAATATCAACCCTAGAGCAAAGACTTGTTAGGGATTAATAGAATAAAAAGGACCTAAAGAAAAGCCTATATACTTTCACAGAAATATAGAGAATTCTAATATAATTGTCATGGTTCTGAGTGACAGGGAAGACCTTTCTGATATTTTCATGAGGCTATGATATGAATAACATAAGCACGTGGTTGGCTAAGCCCAAAGTCATGAAACTCTTACTTTTGGATGGCTTTATATTAGCATTTCCAGACACTTCACACTCAAACTTCTCAGGCACCTCTAGACTTTAACCAGTCCAGTATTAGGTCCCAGGATGCATGAGTCAGGTTATCACTGGGATCCTCCCCTGTCTATTGGTCGGAGCAGATTGCCCTGAACCAGTGTTCAAGTGATCCATGATTCACCACTTGCAGCCCTGGGATCCTTCTCTTCCAGGTATGGTCTCAAAGAGCACTCACTACTAACGCTGTATCTGCAACTTGACCATTACAATAACCTGGGCAAACCTCACCCCATAATAATGAACTCTTTGGACTTATCATTGAGAAAACAAACAACCTTTGCTATCCTATAACCAAGATCTCTGTATTTTTTCCAGATCAAAATTAGCTAAAGAGAACTTTAAGCCAACAGCATTGTTCAAAGTAGGCTGCATAGATCAATTCATCTCCAGAAAGAAAGCAAGGGAAAAAGAAAAGTTCTTCTTGGTGTCAATAATACTGGGATACAGCAGGCCACTGATAGCAAAAGGACCAGCAGAAGTTCACCGTGGCAACTTAGGAAAATCATTGATTTGTATTTGCTCTCATTATTTGGTTTGAATCAGAGTAAATTTCTAGCTGATTAGAGGAAATCTGTTTTGACAAATTAGTAGAATATATATATATATATATATATATATATATATATATCACCATATAAATATGAAGCCTACAAAATGACTACAAGATTGTAATATTAATTTCAAATTCCTTCCACATCCACACTTTTCCAGGTGTCTCATCATGATAATAGAAAGTAGCCCATACTGAGCCAGACATGGCTCAAGCCTATGTGTAGAGTACAAGTATTTTCCATCCTCCCAACAGCTGCTCGGAACCATTTAGATATCCTTATTGCACTGATGAGGAAACAGACTCAGAGAATGCTCAGGTCAGAGAAGAGCACGTGGCAGAATCAACGCTGTGACTCCGATTTGTCTCGCATGACATCAAAGCATATGTGTGTCTTTGTTGTTGTTTGGCTTCTTCCTTCTCCCTTGTGCTCAGCTGTTTGGGCACAGAGACTTTCCAAAAGCACTTCGCAGGCATTTGTGTCATTTGCTGAAACATGCCGGGCATAGGTGGAGGAGCACGTGCCGCCAACACGAGGGAACACGGTGCCAGAATAAGATGAGGTGACTTTTACTACAGCTCTGCTGTGGTAAGAAAGTTCTCCAATTCATACTTGTTAGTATTTTCACAGAATAACTTCTGTAGCGCTGCTGTGTTAAGGAGGCAGAGAAGAAGAGGCAGATTGTAAATGCAAAGTGAATAAAATGCCATGGAGTTGAACTGAGGTAACTCTGAAGAGGAATGATGGATTCCTTAACACTAGACCAGCCGTCAAACGGAGGGAGTCCTTTCCCTTCCTCTGTCTTTGCCTACTAGTAAGCAGGCTGGTAATCTGATTTAGGTGGAATTCTCATTTCCCATGCCCTGGCTTTTAAAACAGGAAGAATGAAGGAAAACAAACAGTCTTTATAAATAAATTAAAATTCTAACTAAAAAGCTAATTATAAGTGTATTTGTTTTGTTGGAGGTAAGGCACGTCTGTTATCATAAAGATAATTAACTGAGTCTGACAGATCTAATAAAAGAACAAGTTTAGCACTGGCTTAGCCGGAAGCCGAAGGCAAGCAATTTTTATAATTGCTAGTTATTGTAACTGGGCTCAGAGAAAATGGTCTGTGATATTTAAACAGTAGTGTTAATTTGCATTTAGTCTTGCCCTCTTTTTCCATAAAAGAATAAGTTAAAAAATTAGATTAACTACAAGAAACCTCCACAATCAAAATATTTTTAAATATATAGAAACACACAGAATGTAAAGTCTGCTCATCTCTGTGCTTGAGAATACCTTTAAGCAGATAAATGAACGCCCTTACAAGGGAAATGTCTTTTTTTTTAAAAATCACCAAACAACTCACTTAGCTGGACTTTGTGACACAAAAGAAAAAGATATGGGATCTGAAGTGATGGTTTAAAGCTATTATGTAGTAACTTTATTTCACAACCCCATTAGAGTCATGCATGGCTGCCTCCACCATTGGCTGTGTCTTGAATTAAGAGGATTAACACTAATAGTAAAACAAAGAGCATTGCAAATAGACAAGCAAGGATTTTGCCTTTGTAACCAATCACATTCAGGAGTAGGAAGATAAGGGAATAAAAGGAAAGGTGCCTGGCTTGCAAATAGGATGGATGGCTTCCACTGTCACTTGGCAGCTTCCCTTTAAGGAAAGTTGGCCTCATGCTTCATAGCAGACTCACTCCTGGAGCAAAACAAATCAACCTTTTTAAGAGTGGAAGTTACTCTTTAACTGCTCCCATAATAAAGGCCATAGAAATAAGTAATAACCAGTGTCAGAAAATAGGGTCATAATACACTACGAAAAGCACTTTAAGGAAAAACACCTGTTAGTCAAGTACACATTTTATTATGTTCCACAAATATGGTGATAGAACCAGCCCATTACATTTGGTGAATATGTTGTATAATTTCTCCATAGAATGCACATTACTGTTACCAAGGTGAATATTTAACCATCAGCCTAACTAATTGTATTACCAATACTTGTAGGAAAAAAATGCTAACAAAGTACATGGAAAATAGACTTTTCCCAGTCTCTGACTTCTAATTTATTTCCTCACGTTCTCCTTGACTTTCTTTCATTTTAAAATGATTTCCCCCATTTTCTGGGATATTATGACTGAGAAAAAAAAAACAAGTTTGATACACGTTCTTGTTTTGCACTTTAAGAAGGAAAAACAGCCATCCTCTGAAGGATGTCACTTTTGATCCAACTGTGGCCAAGTAACATTCTTTTTCTCCAATTTCCAGTCTCCCCCCAGCCCCCTTGTTTCCCAGCTGGGTCCCACCTGTAACCCTTAATGCTCTCCTGGTCTATTTCTGGACCAGTACCTTTATGATACATTGCCAACCAATATTCATTAATTAAAGGGGAAGGAGGGGGAGAGTATGAGATGGAGTTTGTTTCTTTAAGGATCTCAGCTCTGCAAGTTATTAACAATATTGAAGGAGACATTCACGACAGAAAGTGAGAAGAGTTTCTAGGGGTAGGACAGGTAAGCTGAAGATTGATCAGGAATCCTAAACTGATCTCAGACGCCTAACAGAAGGAGAGAGGCAAGAGGCTTCCTGAAGGATGAGTGGGAGGAGTAAGGACACCCTAGGTAGGAAAAAGAAATGTGACCAACAGAAACTGAAACTTTGCTGTTAGGCATTGACTTGCACAGATTCGCCTCTGTCTAGCTAGAGGTAGCTCATAAGATTGGATGGATACCTGGGATATTTCACGAACCACTTGCTTTTCTGCCTTTTCTTCATGCTTTTAAGTTCTAAAATATCAAACACCATACCCATTATTCTGGTTACAAAGCAAAAATCTGCAAAGCAAATGTCAACAAGCTGTTGAATGCTTGCAGTTGAGATTTCATGAAAATACTAACACATTCAACACTACTCATAGGTCCTTCCTTTGACAACTCATTGTTATTATTGTTGTTGTTGTTGATGATGTTGTTGCTACTACTGTTAATAGGGACTGGATTGCATGCCAAGTACATGCTGCACCAGTGAGCTACATTGGGGGCGGGGGAGGTAGGAGCATCTTCACTGCCACGATATGGTTGACTTGAAGCATCTGAAATGAAGCCTCATGCTTTTATGGAATTAAGCTAATAGGTCTTCAAACTTGGGGTGGGGGCAGTTAATTTCTCATTACCCAGCATTATCCAGATACCTTTGAGGTGGTTGATAAACCAGAGTTGATTCTCCACTTTTTTCTAGGTGCCATTCCAGGTCATTGCTGGGGAATGTACAAGTGGCAATGAAGCTTGAAGGATGGGGAAAAAACTCACAACTGATGGAATAGGTGTCTCCAACCTTTCTCCACATATGGGTGGGCAGAGCACATGCTTCATTTCTTCTGATTGCTAAGGGTCACTGTGTACAGGCAGGGTTCATCTGCCTGGAATTGAAACCAAATTGACTATTATTTATATAGTGCTAGGTAGGAGTACATAGCATTGTGGGGTGGAGGAAAGTTGCCTGAAGATGAAGGATGGGAAATCGTTGTACTAAGGGTCCTCATCTTCATCTTCAAAGTACAACATGCCAGGGAACCCTTCACTGAAGAGATGTGGGGGAAAGCCTTGACTCTGAAAAATTAGAAGACAATACAATGGATTGTCCAATGGCTTAAGGAATAGATCAGGCACTTGGAGGAGGAAGTTTGTCTCATATCCTGTAAAGTGGGAGGGTCTACTAGGAGAGGCAAGGGAGTCAAGAGGTGCAAAAAGGGAGAGTCAAATTTCATGCAAATCTTCACTTTGAAAGATCCTGTCCAGTATTTTTGGCATTGAATACAGAAGGAAGACTCTTACATGAGACCTTACGCACTGAGTCAGGTTAGAAATATATTCTAAGTCTCATATCCTTAAAAATTCTTCATAGAAACCGGGGTGTGGTTAAAAGAAGAAATCTGGTAAAGTGTGTGTCACTGAAATTTTCTTGGAACAATTTCATTTTCCCTGCAGTGTAACTGGTGAGGTTCTCAGGAAATGAGTTTGGCTGCTTTAACTATGATTCATTAGTGGAGTCAGTCGTGAGAGGAGGAGCAACCTTGCCTGGCTTTATACAAAGGCTAGGTGTTTTTATTATTACCCATCATTTCTCACGCAACAGTCCTGTTACACAAAGCTTCTCAGAATCCGTGTTTAATTCCTCCTCAACTTTCAATGCAGGTCAACTTGTGGGTCTTAAAAGATTGACTGTAGCCCTTTAAAAACATTCTCTGCACTGTAGTGTATAATTAATCATAGCCACAGACGCAAAATGTATTGTTTCCTTGCTGAGAATAGCATGTTTTCTTTGCTTATGAATTGATCCCTTTAACATTCCTCCTGGGAATATATTTCCCCCATCGAATGCAAGAGGGCTTTAAACTACAGATGTGCTAATCTATCTGTAGGAAGTTGCAGGGCTCATTGATTTGTGGGATGCATAGGTATTCATCCACTTTGGTTGGAGACATGAAAGAAGAGACAATTAATTAAGTCATTCTGCAGTTATTTTTAAAATCAGAATTTAAGCAGAGACAGAAATATTCCCGGGGCATCAGAGATTGGAACTGGTTTAGATAAACATTTGAACTCATACAGATTAAGTTGATTTCAAGAAGAATGAAAGTTACATTCTGCATTAGGGATTGTACACAGTGCACCTCTTACATGATGCTTATGGTATCTATCAGCCATCAGTTTAAAGTTCATATGCAGTGGTATGCTTCCATTTGAGTGTTTGTGGTGTGTGATTTCCTCTCTCTGATTACAAGGAGTTTTAGAAAGGAACTATCAATTATTTTCTCTGTTTGTCTTCAGAAAGGTATTTTGGAAAGCAGTATATTACTGTATAGTTCACTACTGTAAAAAGAGAAAGTGAAGCCAGTGCTAGGCTCAAGCTTATAATCCTAGCTACTCAGGAGTCTGAGATCTGAGGATCATGGTTCAAAGTCAGTCCAAGCAGAAAAGTCCATGAGATTTTTATCATCCATTTGGCTCCCCAAACTAGAATATTATTTCTCAAGCACCAACCTTGAATAAAAAAGCTGAAAGTGTAAAGCACTAAGTTCAAGCTCAGAACAAGAAGAGAAAAACTCCAGGAATCTTAAGATTTTTAGATTCAAATTCTGACCATTCTAATAATAATTTAGAAAAAAATTTGTTTCAGACTTAAGTTCTTCTATCTAAAATATTGATAAAACTGAGAGTGTTAATATGCCCATGTGCATATAGGGATCTCAAAGGACAAAGGGAAATAATATAATCTAATTCAATAGTCAAATTGAGTCACACTAGGTTTGCATAGAGTAGATAGCTTCCGTATAGCTCTTTACTTAGTGAGTCCAACATGCTTATTCTCTTCTTCCACTATGGAAAACATTTCTATTGTTTTCTTCAAGTCATATTAAGAGAAGAGTTCTTTACCTCTGAGAGAGTAATTTCAACATGTCCTAGATAATAGGCAAGAGTTGATGTTCCAAAAAAAGGAAAAAAATACAAACAAACAGAAGAACAGCTTTCAAAATGTCCTTAAGCAAGCAATTATGGCTCATAAGAGGACCCTGCAAATTTCCTTTTAAAAAAATATTTCAGATATATTTTTTAACATTCACAAAAACAAGGATAGGAAAAATTTTGAGAACAACAGAAGGGAGAAGAAAACAGGAAAGAATAGAAATGTACTGCTGTTATTATGAAAATAATATGTACTTATTGAAACTTAAGAAAAATGAAATATGTGCTCCTTATGAGTTGTGAAAAAATAAAGCTGTATAAATAAAATCCATCAGTCCCCAAATACATGGCATATGTTTTATATTTACCCAAGATAGACATAATTATTAGTATATTTTTCCTTATATCTACAAAAATATTCATAAAGAATATACATAAGAATATATTTAAATATACATAAGAACACTTGCTTTTACTTTAGTTACAAATGAGAATACCAGTATCTTCTATATGAAGTTTCCTTTTCTCTCTTAAATTTTACTGGCATTCACCCTTCTCAGAAATTTTGGATCTAATTCACAATATTTAACAATATAAATTTATTAAAATTTTGGTTTTTGAATACCTCCTTATTAAGAGATTATGTATTCCCTGGTTTCCATACTATTCTTGTAAATATTAAAAGGATGACAAAAGTAATGGATTCTTATGAACAACTTGATGTCAACAAACTCATTACCTCAGAAAATTTTCCTATTGATGAAGGTAGAATAGCTCTGCATGTATTTAGATCTTCTTGATTTCTTCTATCAGAGGTTGTGTTAGATTTATACATAGGTACTTCATTTTATTTATGCTAATTTATGGCTGGCATATAAGAATGCAGTGGTATTTACATTTGAATCTTGAATCTTAGAATAATTGCTTATTAGTTCCATCAGTTTTGCCTTTGTTTTGTGGACGGTTTGAGATTTTCCTACATAAATAACCACATCATGTGCAAACATAAAGAGTAATGTCTGTCCCAATGCCATGTACCTTTTATTTGATTCTAATTTTATTTATGCATTTATTTGTCTATATGTTTATTTAGAAGATGTTCTTGCTATGTAGCCCAGCTTGGCTATAAACTCGCTATTCCCCTACTTTTGACCTGTTTCCCATTTACATTTCTTTCATTTATATTTAAATTTAGTACCAACATATGTCATCTAAACATGTATTAGTATGTCTACCATTTCATATTTATTTGAATGTTTTTCTCTATCTTCCACATAGTGTAAGGGTGTGGTCTTCCTTTCTTATCTTTCTAATAGTTTCATCAGCCCTTCTTAGATATACACCATCATTTTCTCAGTGATGATAAGTTAAACTGTTTTCATATATAAATTACTCCTATCTATACAAGCTTAGTTATTTTTTCTAACCTGACTGATATATTCTATCATTTCATAGATCTTCTGTCATTAGGTTTTTTAAGACTTTTCAGGGAATAATTCTTAAGCTCCATTTACTAAAATGCAACAAATACTGTCTTAAATAACTGACCAGAAAAATCTAAAATCTGTATACCTTACATTTTCAGCTAAATCATTCAACTATAAAATACCTTTCTCTCTTCAAAGCTGTGATAGCCTGTTTACCTTCACTTGAACCAAAAGATCTTTACAGAGAAAAATGCCACTTGTTTTAATACCAATATTATATCATATTACACTAAAATTTTTAAAAGTTATGTAAATTGTTATGCTGTGCTGACTTTTATTTCCACTATCTAATTTCAATTGTAAAAAGTGGGTTATTGTCTTGAAGGAATTATTCAGGAACCAGAATTATAATAAATACTTAAATATGTATAAATACATAATGTCATGGTTTATGTAACATACAAATTTATTGAGTGATACAATAGCAAAAAAAGCCTGTTTGACATGTATTCTATGTACTTTAGAGATAGAAAATTATAGTACAAGTATTAGACAAATAGTGTGGCAAATATTAGACCTTATTGCCCTCTATTTAGATGACCATTCTAGATGGTGGCATTTATCAGTAAACAGAAGACCATCTGTATCATGTCCTCAATAAGGAAATTCATGTAAAATGACTGGATAGGCAGTTATTTGTAGACAGCATTTAAGGAGCATATGTATGGTATACACATTTAATCCCTACAACATTCCCATGTGTAGGAAGTAATCTCCTAACTCTGCTGTTGCAATGGACGCTAAGAAAAGCTAGTTCATGTGGCGGCTTCAGGATTTGGACTATCACTGATTCGTATGGAACAGCTATAGTAAATGTGAATTTTATAGGAAAGTATTCGAAAACAGAATCAATGGAAAACCATAATTAGTTAAGATGAGTTCATTGAAGGAATGCCTCCAATGCAGTATGCGTGGCATTCTTGGTGGAAGACAGCAGGAGATCTGAAGGAAGATCTCCACAAAGACTACTACCCCTATACAGCCCTAAGCCAAGAAATGCCAAAGATTGCCAGTAAACCATCACAGTAAAGGAGGAGCTGCGGAAGTACTCCCTTACAAATTTCATAGAGAATATGCTGACACATGAATGTTAGATTTCTAGCCTCCAGAATTCAGACAGACTTCCCGTCTTGTTATTTTATGTCACCCAGCTTATTGTATTTTGTTGCAGGAGCACTAGAAAATGAATGCATTGTGTGTCTTCATTGGGGATTTGGGGGATACATTTTAAGATGGGTACAGTGCTGTAAAGGGAGGTGAGAAATAGATTATTGTAGGTCACCCACATCAGGACCTTTATCAGGCCACAGAGAGAGGAATACAGTCTGAAGAAAACAATAAAAGTCAAAGAAACACATCAGACAAAAATCACTAGAAGATCAATTTAGTAAACACAGGAAGAGGAAAAAGACCCCAAATACAGGAAATCAAGAAAAATGGCAGGAAATATAACACATATCTCTGTAATAACCCTAAACATTTATGAACTCAATTCTCCAATCCAAAGAAGAATAACTGAATGGATCAAAAACCCAAAATCCATCCAATGTTTGTATTCTGTTTTGGACTTTTTAATTGCTCAAAGCTTCCACTAATTATGATATATTTCTTTTAGTATGTTACCTGTATGTCACATTTGTTTAATAAATAATAGATATTAATCTCCGATCTTAGTTAAAAAAATTTCAGATATGGACATTTGCACAAAATAACATAGCTTTAAATATAAAGAAGCATCAAGAACATCATAAAGCCTGTCTGGCTAACTTACAATAGACAATAGCCCTATTGAAAAAAAAAAGAGAGGGAGAAGCAGCAGCACAGTCCCCAACCTAGGCTCTTCCTTTCCTCCACTTCCCTGAAAAAAAAAAGTAAAGGAAACTCTTTTTCCACATTCAAAAGTCACTTTCCTATTCCTACCAGTAACTCTCCACTCGCTAATCTTTATCTGTTATGAAAGGGTAGGATGACATTGACATGTAAACTCTTTCACCTAATATCAACCCCACATAAAAAATAAAGATAAAGACAATTATATACAGGGGAGGAAAAAGTAGAGCCAGAAAGCTACAGAAAAAACTTAAAAAAGAGTAAGAAATAAAGACAAGAGATTCTGGTGTCAATCTGGCTGCCATTTGCAAGAAGCCTAAATGGGGCCTTTTATTTAGGAAGATAAACAGGTACAAGTAGAATTCACTCTGCGTGCGTGTGTGTGCGTGTGTGTGTGTGTGTGCGTGCGTGCGTGCGTGCATGCGTGTGTGTGTGCGTGCGTGTGTGTGTGCGTGTGTGTGTGTGTGCGTGCGTGCGTGCGTGCGCGTGCATGCGTGCGTGTGTGTGCGTGCGTGCGTGTGTGCGTCCGTGTGTGTGTGTGCGTGTGTGTGTGTGCGTGCGTGCATGTGTGTGTGTGTGTGCGCGTGTGTGTGTGTGCGCGTGTGTGTGTGTGTGCGTGTGTGTGCGCGCGTGTGTGCGTGCGTGCGTGCGTGCGTGTGTGTGTGCGTGCGTGTGTGCGTGCGTGTGTGCGTGCGTGTGTGTGCGTGTGTGTGTGCGTGCGTGTGTGTGTGCGTGTGTGTGTGTGTGCATGTGTGTGTGCGTGTGTGTGTGTGTGTGTGTGTTTGCATGCAGACGCACCGCAGTGCATATGTGTTCTTGTACTGGGCCTTGAACTCAAGGCCTAAGCACTGTCCCTAAGTTTTTGTGTGCAAGACTAGAGCTCCATCACTGGAGCTACAGCACTCCACGTCTGGTTTTCTGATGGTTAATTGGAGGTAAGAGTCTTATGGACTTTCCTTCCTCTTTGAACCACAGTCATCAGATCTCAACTTCCTGAGTAGCTACGATTACAGGAGTGAGCCACAGACACCACACATGTATGTACTCAATTTTTACTGTAGGGCTGGGCTATAAAAAGACCACAAAAAGAAATCTCTGTAATCAGTGGGGAAAACAAACTGTTTCATAACTTTTGAAATCATTTGTTAGAATATTAAGAAGTCTTTCGTGGTCTATTGAAGACACAAGGAAATTAAGAGCACAATAAAGCTAGTATTTACTAGTTTTACACTAGTGTAATATGACAGTTCAATTTAAAACATTGGAAATATATGAAAGTGTTTTATTTCTTTGCCTCAAGATTAAACGGGGCTTTTGTTCTTGTTATATAACATAAAATATGGAATGAACATCATTTATACGCCTTGGCAAATTGCTATATGCCTTTTTAAATGTGGATCACCTTCCAAAATTGTATTTTATGCATTTTCAACGTCAGGAAATATTTTGAAATAGCCTTCAATGTGAAGTTTCTGTTACAATTATTTCCTTTTGCTGGTGGTATGGCTCAACTGGTAAAACACAATCAAAATGAGCAAGCCAAGTAAGCATGTGGGCTCAGTTCAAACCTTAGTACCAGCAAAAGGAAGACAAAGGAAGAAGAGGTACTGGTGGTGGAGAAGAAGGAGTAGGGGAGGAGAGAAGAAAAGAAAGAGGAGGAGGAAGAATCACTTTTCCTAAGACCGTCTTCTCCATGAATGTGGATAAAATTTCTTTCATTAATTTTCTCTGGTTTTATATCTAAAATATGTAAATGGTGGTAGTTTCCATTTTTCTGTCTACTTTATGTGTATTTGACTAAACTTCCTTTCCACTTTGTCATTTTATTTATTTTCTTCTCTTCTATCGTAGTTGGAAAATTCTGCCTATTACTCATTTTTTAAAATGCGTAATGTTCTGAATTCAAATTTGGGGTGCTCTAAAAAATCAGATGTTGAAAGCCTAAATCTTTAGTTTAATAATATTTGACAATGATGAGTTTGGAATGAAATGAGCTCATGAGGATAGAGGCTTCATGAATAGGATCAGTGCCCTGATAGAAAGTCGTATGAAAGGTATATTGTTTTTCTTCTCTGCAGCATGAAGATACAATGACAAAGTGTTTGTCTATAAATGAGGAGCAGAGCCTTCACCATATTCCAGAGATACTGGTATCTTGTTCAGCTTAAAAGACTTTAGAACTATGAGACATACATTGCTGTTCCTGGGCTTTGGCATTCTGTTCTTGTAGCCTGAACCAAGAGATCCACTTTTTTACTAAGAGACAATGAAACAAAGAAGATAGGCTTTGCTATCAGCAGGTAAGCTAATTAAAATATGCATAGTAACACTCAGGAACAGATTTTGCAGAGGTGACATGATTGGTCAGTGATCATGATGCACATCTGGTTTTAATACAGTGGTTTACAGTCAAAAGAAGACAGTGATCTTTATGCAATTATTTACAGTTAATATACCATGGTAACTGAAATGGGAACCTAGTACAGATTTTTAAATAAACCATGGTAACTGGAGTTCATATATATTGGAACCATCAAAGTGAAGTTTGCCTGCATAAAGTTAATTATGCATGAGGTCTTTGGAGTTACACAGCAAGGAATAAGGTGAGACAAAGAAGTAAATGTAGAGGAAAGTGGTCCTCAGTGTCGAATGATCTGAGCAGAAACATTGGCATTATATGAAAACTTGTTTAAAATGCAAATACCCGAAGTGGCACTGTGGCTCAAGTGGCATAGTGCTACCCTTGAACTGAAGAGCTTAGAGACAATGGCCAGGCCCAGAGTTCAAGCCCCATGACTGACCAAAAAGAAGGAGGAGGAGGAGGAGGAGGAGAAAGAGGAGGAGGAGGAGGAGGAGAAGGAATGATGTCACTGGGCACTGGTGGATTATACCTGTAATCCTAACTACTCAGAAGGCTGAGGGTCATGGTTCAAGGCCGGCCTGGGCAGGAAAGTGAGTCTCTTATCTCCAATTAACCACTAGAAAACTGGAAGTGGTACTGTGGCCCAAGCGGTAGAACGCTCGCTTTGAGCTGAAGATTGCAGGGAGAGCGCCCAAGCCCAGTGTTCAAGCCCCACGACCAACCAAAAAAAAAACAAACCAAAAACAACAAACAAATACCAAACCCTACCTGGCTACAGGAACCAAAGATTTGGATTGGAGCTGAGCCATCCTAATAAAGACTACAGGTGATTCTGAAACCAAAATTGCAGGACACATTCATGAAGAAAATATGGAATTGTATAGTAGATGAGGACAGAATGGAGATACACTTCATACTAAACTTTTATATATATAAATATAAATATATAATATTTATATATAAAATATATAAAATAAATATGTAACTTTATATATATATATATAATATGTATATATATATGAGATATCTGCAAAACAAAATGTTTAATCTTCTATGGTTTGTGGTTGCTTCCAGAGATGGCTGCTAGGTGGTGGTCTCCCAGAGATTTACAACAACTGTAAACATAAGCTGATGAGAAAAATCAGTGTAACCTCTAATCTTTGTGTTTCAGTCATAAAAAGATCCTACTGAATAGGAAACATAAACCCAGAGGCCACAAAAATTCATCCTTTTGTTTTCTGGCCAAGCAAAATTCTACATTTAGGTCTCACTTCAAAGTTTCATGCACTTTATGCTTGGTTTCTCCAAGTACCATACTGTAATTAAGAAATTATTTATGGGTTCAAGTTCAAATATTATCATTTGGTTGGTTGTGTGTGTGTGTATATATATATGTGTGTGTGTCTCCTTGAAAATAATACCTTATTCATAGGGTTGTTGGAGACAATAAAGGTAAAGTTCCCAAACCAATTAACTATAATAAGGAATTCAGTTCTCTTCCTTAATTCTCACACTGTTTCCAATCTCTTATTTCTTTTGTTTTATGGTGTGTGTGTCTCTTTTCTTTTTTTCCTTAATATAAATTTTTTATTGAAAAGATACTGTACAGAGGGGTTACAGTTACATGAGCAAGGAAATGAGTCCGTTTCCTAACAAGCATTGTTACATCCTCCTTTATTTTCTTTATTTTCCCCCTACCATCCTGTTCTTCCCTCCCCCAAATTCTCCCCCCCCAAAAAAAATTCTCTGCCCCCATCCCTGGCAGAGTTGTAAAGTTTGTTTTCAACACAGTGTCTTGTACATCTCATTGTTACAATGGGTAATCCTATATCCTTATTTCAGCATTTTGTTATTTCCTTTCCCCTCCCCAAATTAGAAAAATGTATATACAAGATGCAGGACACTGACATCAAATACTGTGACAACAGGAAGAACATACAAAGAAACCAAAAAAAATCACATAGTACATTATAAGTACATTAAAACAGATGCTAGAGGGGATATGGCCAAAAGCGAATCCTACTGGGAATGTAAATTCCTTCAACCACTTTGGAAAGCAGTATGGAGGTTCCTCAAAGACTCCACATAGAGCTCCCCTATAACCCAGCAATACACTTTTGGGCATTTACCCAAATGATCACAAACAAGACCATTCTAAAGCTACCAGCACAACTATGTTTATTGCAGCATTATTTACCATAGCTAAGATATGGAACCAACCCAGTTGCACCTCAGTAGATGAATGTGGTATATATATAATGGAATTCTCTGTCTCCATAAGAAAGAATGACATAGTCCCATTTGTTAGGAAATGGAAAGACTTGGAAAAAATTGTATTCAGTAAAGTAAGCCAGACCCAAAGAAACATAGATTCCATGGTTTCCCTTACCTGCAATAACTAGTATATGTCTAGGACAAGCAGAAGAGGTTAAAAGCTATGTACGTATGACCATATAACCTGATGCTAAGTGAAATGAACCCCAAGATAGGGATACTCAAGAGATTTTATTTTTCTTGTTCTTTTTAATGTACTTAAAATCTCTTATTTCTTGTTAGGTATTTTGCATTTATCTTATGCCTGTAAGTATTGTATCTAAATAAGATGAAATGAGAGAGACTTTTCTTTTTAAAATTATGCCAAGAATACACGCGATATTGAATTAGAACCTTCTGGTGAATGACTTTTTTGGCCTGTCCTGGAGTGGCTTGGACCCTGGGCCTGGGCACTGTCCCTCAGCTTCTTTTGCTCAAGGAAAGCCAAGTCCAGCTTTTTCTGAGTAGTTTATTGACAATAAGAGTCTCACAAAAAAACCTGCTTGGGCTGGCTTTGACTTCTAATCCTCAGATCTCAGAGTCCTGAGTAGCTAGGATTACAGGTAGACGCCACCAGCCCCTGACTGCATAACTCTTCAACACTATCATCTCAGTAAAAATAGTTAGAGGCAACTCCACGATTGTCTCATGACTGCTAGATCACTACTGGTACTTACATTTTCTCTGCTTCTTGTAAAGCAGAAGAAGCCTCTCGGTCTTAATCCATTTGTGCTGCTATAACAAAATATTGGGTAGATTTGGGTAGATGTCTGAAAAACAGAACTGAATTTTCTTGGGGTTCTAGATGCTGAGCCATCCATCCAGTCTAGGCACTTCTAGGTTCCTTTGTGAGGTTTCAGAAAGCTGCCTTCACTTCAGAAGTGCTCCATTAGTACATGACAGGAGAGAGAAGTGAAAGGAAGCACAACATGATGTGAAACATCTTTGAGATGTTTGAGCCTTTATCCATTCACAAGGTGAGGAGCCCTCATGACCCAATCACTTCCTAAAATACTCACCTCTTAGAATTACACTGCAGCCCCTGAGCTAGGAAGGGGGATATGTGGGCAGGAAATGTGGCTTAGTGGTAGAGTGCTTGGCTAGCATGCATGCAGCCCTGGGTTTGATTCCTCAGTACCACATAAAAATATTACTTTTTTAAAAAAGAAGAGGAATATATCTATACCACAGCACTCACTTTCTGCTACAGGAAGCTAGGTCACTAAGTGTTCAACAATGGGAGATGAAGGAAAAATGTACAAGCCCTGATCAAACCCCTACCCTTCTCCTTTCACAAGAGCTGAGACTCCGAATGGATGAAGTGGCAACTTCCACAGTTGAAGACAGCCTCGTTGTGTGAATGAAGTCACACAAGAGAAGGACTCTGAGGACTTTCCAGAGCAAAGAAGTCATGTGATTGTGAAACAAGTAACTGTTATATATGTGTACACTGGCCCAAATACCCCCAAATTCATACTTATAAATGCATTGGGTTAGGCCAAAGTATCATCTTAGTTCTTCTAGTGTTTTAAGTCCCTTTTTCTTTGTTTCTGTTCCAAGTCTTTATTCTCCACAACCCAGAGAACCTTCTTGTTCTTTTGGAATAAGCACAGTTTTTTTCTGAGTGTGATGATGACTAAGTTTTGTTTCACTCTTCTCTGAGTAGAGTAGGTGAACTTGGAAGCATTCTTCGTAAGAAAATAGATACCTAAACTTTAAGATCTCAGCATAATGCGACCTGGGATAAATCACATTCAGGAAAGGAAGCAAAGACTTAAAGTGCAAAGGTATGTGGATGAACATATGAAAAGGTCAGAAGCTGAAGGAATAGTGCAAATTAGGGAATGGAAAGGGAGATAGATGGAGGAAAATGGTCCAGGTAGAACGCTATAAAAACTTATGCCCCATGGTGTGCTCTGCATGGTGCTAAGTCTTGCAGGAT
This sequence comes from Dipodomys spectabilis, assembly GCF_019054845.1. NCBI lineage: Eukaryota > Metazoa > Chordata > Mammalia > Rodentia > Heteromyidae > Dipodomys > Dipodomys spectabilis. The sequence goes on along the minus strand of NW_024870698.1, from coordinate 6,671,144 downwards.
TGAATTTTTTTTCTTGCATGCATTTTAAATGCCTTGATTTGTACTTAATGACAGGGAACTTGTATATGCCACTCAGTAAAGATGGATTTGTCCAAGGCCCTGCTAAATCAATGCATATTCACTGAAATCTCTTGTCATTGTTCTGTCAGAGAAAGCTCGGCATCCATTCTGCCACATGGCGCTCTGGCTGGTCTGTATCTGTGTTTGAAACCAGCTGGGACTTTTACTGCCTTCATTATGCCATTTATTTATCAGTAGACAGTTTTCCTGTAGTCTTTGTTTTCCTTGGTAGAAGTTATGCTTCTTTTGTTTGTCTTATAATAGAGAGCAAGTCATTTCCTTTTCACCATTAACAATCCCATCAGTCACACACTATGACTTATAATTTTGAGTGCCTTTCAGCACTTGTAGGACCAAAAAAAGATGACATTATTCACAGCCATAACATTGTAGGTGCAAGAAATTCCCTCCAGAGGTCATATAATCTAATCCTCTGACTCCAATTGAGCATACAAGACCATCACTTATAGATAAAATCTTTCCCTTTGCTTTATGTTCACATGACATTGATGAGAGCTACATTTTCTATGAGCCTAGAGGAAGAGAAAATAGCTCATTGCAAGCCAAAGAATACTACTTCTCTCTTCTCCTAAGATTTACAACCTGGCAAAGAAATGTGCAAACGGGTCCTCTCTGTAATCCACAGTTATGGCAATGTGTGATAGTTGAAGGCTAGGGTGGTGTATATGTTTTCACTTCCTGCATAACAAATTACCACCATTTACCTTAAAACAACACATCATTATCTCGCAGTTCCATGAGTCTGGATTCAGGGAACAGGTTAAATGCTCTTCTGCTTGGAACAGTTGGAAGTACAAATGCCTGAAAGCACTGTGGCACCATCAAATGTTCAAGGTTCTTTTCTCAGCTACTCAATCATCAAAAGTGTTCAATTACAGAACAAAGACACCCAGTTTCCTGTTGGCTACCACAATACTCTGATCCTTTATCCCACTGTTTTCACTCCTCGCACAGGGCCTAGGAAGAGCAGGAGATACTTGAGGACCATCTTAGAATTTGTCCCATGATGCATGCACATATATTAATCCCATTATCTTAGCTTTTCATGTTTGGTGTCTTAAAATAACAGCAAAACATGTGCTAGCTCAAGGGGGTATGAACTTTGGGCTGACTTTAGCTAGGTAGCTGGTTATTTGATCATCTCAGCAGGTATATTCATACCAGTTCAGAGAGCCATTATGGTTTTTTTTTTCCTTGAGACTTCTTAGTTCTGGATGGTGTCAGATGTTGTATTAGAGCAACACGAAGGGGGACGAGACCCCTTTCTTCAGAATCTGGAAGACCACCTCAGGTTCGTGCAAGGTGGAAACAGAATCACAAGGAATGGTAAGTAGGTACATGGCAACTGCCAGATTGTGTTTCACTTGCTGGTGTTTTATTGGTTAAATGGCACAATCTAAGATTCAAGTGAAGAAGCACTTTCTTAATGCAAAGAACTTAATGAAAGACGTTGTAGGTATTTTTAAAATCTACCCCCGCATTAGAAATCTAGACAAACAAGAAACAAGCTAGACTGTTGGTACCACAGAATGTTAACTATGAATACAGGATCCTAATTCCATTCTCCACATACGCTGTACTTGACTTACATAAATCAGTTAATGATTCCGTAATACGTCTGAGCTTTTTTTTTAATCCTCCAATTTAACTCTTCAAATTAGAGCATACATTTTGAAGCTCATATTTTCCTAAATTTCTCCAGTTGTATTTCTTTTGTTTTCTGGTTCATTTTTCAAAGCATCTTGTCTCCTTGAAAATTCAGTGTTGAAAGATATAAATCACTATTTCTCTATTACCTTGTGGAAGACTTTGTAAGTACATGCCCCCCCATGACCCCTTCTCATTTCTGCTTCATTAAAAACTAGGATGTACAATTAGAATATGTAATTTGACTCAATTATATTCAAAAACTAACCAGATCTGCACCTCCTCTCTAAGGACATCGAAGCCTTTAGCATTCAAAGAAAATGATAAATGACTCAGCATATTTGATGCTAATGCAGTCAGCTTTCTTTATGCTCAAAAAACTACAGGAAAAAAAGTAGAAACGACTTTTTTAAAGGAAAGTGAAAGGGGCAGAAAGTATTTGTCATTTAGCTTCATTAATAAAAAATCCTAAGAAAATAATCTCAAGGGTGGTTTTTAAGGAAGCAGCAAGGCAGAGGGAAGTGCTGACTCTGCCTGAAATGAAGTTATTGTGCCATGGATTCTAAAAGAAGAACAAATATTTAAGAAGAAAATATACGCATGACAGATAATGGAGCAAAACGGAGAGGAAAGGCAGGCGCCGGTGGCTCATGCCTGTAATCCTGCCTACTCAGAAGGCTGAGATCTGAGGATCACGGTTCAGACCAGCCTGTGCAGGAAACTTTGTGAGACTCTTATCTCCAATAAACTGCTAGAAAGCCAGAAGTGGTGCTGTGGCTCAAGCGGTAGAGCGTTCACCTTGAGCTGAAGAGTGCAGGGACAGTGCCCAAGCCCAGAGTTCAAGCCCCATGACCGACCAAAAAAAAAAAAAAAACCTGAGAGAAAAGAGGATAGATAGACTCTGTGCCAACTGGCTCACTCCTGAATCCTAGCTACTTCAGAGGATGAGATCTAAGGATCACGGTTTGAAGATAGCCAGGGAAGACAAAATCCCTAAGACTCTGAACTTTATCCACTAAGAAGCCTTAGAAGAAGATCTGTTGCTCTATTTAGAGCACCAGCTTTCAGCACAAAACACTAAGGACATGGCCAGGCTCTGAGTTCAAGGAAGTAGCTGGACAATAGCAAGTACCCAACCTGCAGGTGGTTAGGATGCTTACATCATCAGTTTATGGTTATATTTAGATTTCCAAAGAATTATGTTAGTCCAGATATTATGTAGACTCTCTTTCCCTAAGATTACCAGTGGAATGATATTTGAAAACAGAAGTCTTTTTGTATCACTTACCTGTCTTACAGAAAAAGAAAAACACAGACTGTTCCTCATTAGCTGAAGGATAAAATCCAAACTCCCTAGCCTTTCAAGCAATGTAGTCATAGTCTGATACATAGCAAAACAATGTATACACTCTATATAGTAAACATAGATTTAGAACAAGTTATTTATTATCTCTGAGTTGTTGCTTTAATTTACTCCTCTTCTACTTAGAACAGTCATTTTTTTTACAGTCCTGGCCAATTTCCCAAGGAATAGCAAGTCGGTAGTGGTTTTTTTCTGTTCTTTTTTTTGTGTAGTTGTTTTTGTCTTTTTGTTTTTCTTTTCCTGTATCTCTATTTTGTACTCCAGAAACCATAGTTTATTGCACTTGGGCCAATTATTTCCCTATGCAGCAAATAATTATTTATTGATCTGTCTTCTTCATTACACTATGAATGACTCCAGAACAGGGCCAATATCTGAGTCACTTCTGTACTTAAAGCACTGTGCCTAAAGCTTAGACTAAACCAAAAAAAATTGACAAATCATTGAAGGTTCTAGAGAGGTAGAAGGGAATAGGAACCTAACTCCTTGGGTTGCTAAGAACTACAGCTTCTCTTAAGAATTTCTTGTTGTTATTTTGAATGTGCTATATAATTTTTTGTTGTTTTTGTATATTCTTCCCCCTATGGTATATCTCCTCTGGTCACTTTATTTAGATTTTGGTACTCTGAATTTTGTATATACATTTATCTAATTTGCTGAAACAAGGTCACAGTATGACCCACTGCAACAATGATACCCACAAGATACTATGTTGGAAGTGAACTTTACCAGTGGGGAAAGTAGGGGAAGAAAGAGTAGTAGGAGAATAACAAAGGAGGGGTTAAATGCTCAACAAGAAATGTACTCATTACCTTACTCATGTAACGGTAACCCCTCTGAACAGCATCTTTACAATAAAATAGTTTTTAAAAAAGAAATGCCTTTCTATGCCATTTTTCCTCTTCTTTTTTTCCTCATTTTTCTGATTTGAAGCAAAAGTAGAATGGCACAGAATTGTAGGACAAGCCAGACATTCTGTAGGGATGCAACATTTGTATTTTTGGAACCACATATGTGGATTTCCTGTGATTGCCCTGAAGTAGAGAGTATGAACTACTACTACACTATGAACTGCTGAGATAAACCTGACTAATACCACTTGTCTTGGAGAAACAACTATTTCTGCTCACTTTCATCATCACAGATGTTTGTGTTTGAATGACAAACCATACACACACACACACACACACACACACACACACACACACACACACACCACACACACACACACACACACACACACCCTAAAACTATATTTACTTCTTCCTATATTCATGCAGTAAATCCATGCAAGTATTTAGAAGAGAAAGTAGACCACAGATAAAAGAATTGGGAGATGAGAGTTCTCATTGAAGTCCAGTCAACTGGAATCCGTTTAATTAGCTAAAAATGAGATCACAGAGGAAATAAAAAAATACTACAAAGTTTAAAGTAAACAAATAAATAACTAAATTGTATAATATTGGGAGAAAGAAGTGTTTTACTGAGAAATGCAATGCACCGAACATCCCTAGATGTTATTATAATCTTTGCTCTTTGTTAATGCTTCCCCCCTTACTAAACTTTTTATAAGAGTTGCAAACAAATAAAATGTTGACTGGCTTGACTATCACATCTTTCTCTTGTAGTAGAGGTGCAAATGAACAAAATAATAGTTACCTGGTTGGTGATAGAAGATAGATTATAAAAAATGTATCCAATCAAAGCAATCTCTAAGTGAGATCAAAACAACTAGCAGAACTCATCCGGGTTGCAGACAATAATGTCTTCTTCAGCACAAGAGGTGAAGGAAAATTTTTTTAACAAAATATTATTGCTGAAGGACCACAAGGGATTGTTCCATGAAACTCAGCAAAAGTATTAGAGCTTCCAGAGATTAATGACTTGTCCAAAGTCACAGTGTAAGAATAATGCATTGCTTACAAAGTACAGAATTTCTGTCTCTCACACTTTTAAATGCCACATCTCACAAAAACCTGCAGTGACACTGGTTTACATTTATACAAAATCTTTTATGGAAACTCCATACCATCCAGTTTCCTTCCACACACAAGCACCACCAGCCCATGTAACATGTACCAGGGGTCATTTCCCATTGCCCCATGATAAAATTGACTAATTTTACTGGTAAGAACTTGCATGATAACAATTGACTATCTTTCTAATACCTCTTAGTTCATATACACCATAATTTACAATGTTCTTAGCTGATATCATGTCAGAAAACCATAGTGATAATTGACCACGCCCCAAGTAGTGGCCATGCGATGCCTTTTAAGAGGCTTATGTTTGTCTTAGAATATATTTGCAACGCTTGATGGCTTTTCTCTTGTCCTTCAAAGCTCAGTACAATATCACTGTTTTATCCCTGCCTTCTTTACTTAAATTCATCTCTACCAATTACCTTGTACAGACTAAAGAGAAGGTAGGGTTGTTTTATTTCTTGAAACCTGGCTGGTGCATTCTATATGCTTCTATTGTCATGTGTGCATTAGCCTACATTGCTGAATTGTTAAAAACAAGAGTTATGGAATCAGAAAGGTATGGATATAAACTTGTCTGCAGGAAACCTATTTATGAACATTTCCAAGTCTTTTTCTCTGGTACTCGTCACTTCTCCAAAAGAAAAGAAAAAATGAACAACAACAAACAATAATAAATAATTCTAGGGAGCATCCAATGGGCTTAAACCTGTAATCCTAGCTACTCAGAAGGCTGAGATCTAAGAATCATGATTCAAAGCCAAACCAGGCAGGAAAATACATCAGATTCTTTATTATCCACTATTAACAACCCAAAAGCTGGAAGTGGAGCTGTGGCTCAAGTGGTAGAGAATCAGCATTGTGTGGAAAAGGTGAGGGATAGTATCTACACCGTGAGTTCAAGCCCTAGCATTGGCATGCATGCCCACATGCACACAAACACACACACAATAATAATAATAATGATGATGATGATGATGATGCCAATCACATACAGTTTTCCTGAGAATCAGCCAGGGAATAATGAGTCAGGGAATAATTTACCTTTCTGCCCAGAAGTCATGGAGTGCTGGCTGGATTAATTTTCCTTGTTAAAGTGGAACCAAATGGTTTATTTTTCACTCTTGTGGCTAGCACTTTCCATGGGGATTATTGCAAGGCTAAAACATTTTAACTGCCTATGTCATTTTCTTCTGTTGTGTACCCCAAGTCTAGAAAGACATATCGGACAGGTGAAAATAAGCCTCAGAAATTTAGAAATATAACCCGTTCAACCTAGAACTACATAAAACTCTAATCTTAAATGATTGATATATTACGACGTTTTTTCTATTTCCTCAAATCCCCAAAGTATGAGAAAGTATAGTCATCAACTTTCAAAATGAAATTTGGGGCCTTGTTACAACCTTCGAAATATTCTTTTGTCTCTTGAAAACCTAGTCTCTTCATCTTTGAAGACATGGGAAATGTTAGCCTAGATAATGTATAATTAAAATACACGTACTTACACAAACTGAAATTAATAAATGTATCCTGAAATATTCATGTCCTTGGACATAACTCTTTCACATTTGGAACCATGCTGACAAAATCAAAAGAAACAGTTTCTGTACCTTCTAAAAATCTCACAAACATTAAAATGTATTAGCTCTGTGTAATCATTTTAATTCACCTATTCCCCTAACATTTAAGATCAGAAAAAGCTGAGTGTGATGAATTCTAATTCCCAACAAGCAAACATTTGACCACAAAGAGGATGGGCCAGAATTAGCTTCCCTAAACCTCATAAGCCGGTGACAGTAAAGGTAGTATCTATCCAGCGTCTGCCTGATAGGACTGCCACAAAACACTTCCTACTGACAGACATCATATTAACTCTGATATCAAACATATCTCTGCCAAGATTTTCAGCCAGATGGTCACCATTCATGAACTTTTCAAGCAACCCTAACCGAGTTTCCAGAGCAGTTATATGGCTTCCATAATCCTTCTGAACATGAGCCAGCTTGCTGCCCTATGTGACTTGTGTCCTGGGGACAGCATACCAAGTCAAGGCAGACTCACTGAACTAAAATACCACATGACCAGGAAATGTTCTTTATGCTGATAGAGGGTGGGATAAATGTTTAACATCCGTCATGAAAAGCAGAGTTTTTAGCTTGATTGTTAACGTGCTTACTACACAGCATCTTAGTTACCACGGTGTGATGTGTAGTAATATTTCTCTAAAAAAAAATCCATAGGAATGGATCTCATGTGTCAACTGTAATAAAACCAAATGATTCCCTTGTACTATTTGTATACATTTGGGAAGATTTTCATAGAGCCTTTTTACCTGACTTTGGTGGAAATAATACCAAGTTTTAAGAATCTGACATTCTAAGATCATCCAATAGTTTCTGGTCTTTGAACATGACAGTCATTGCAGATGGCTTTGTAACTCTTCCATAAATGTTCCCATTCCTCACTGTGAGGCAGTTATGGAGAACTGTCATTCTTAGTATTGCATCTAATTGGTCAAGAGAGCAAAGCTCTAATTAAATAACCCCTAAACACTTTCAGCTCTGTAAGGCACAGTAGAAATGAGTTAGGACAGCATGGGGTCTTCTTTTTCCACTATTCTTTCATAGAAGATGCATTAGATTACGTGACCTTGGTAACATCAGTTGAGAATACCAGAATGAGTCTTCAGTAGTCTTGACATCTATGGTTAATAAAAAGTATAAAGGGAAGTGATTTTAACTTTCAGACCTTGTCAAGATATCCTATCATTTGTCACAAGGTTGAAGAGTCTTCAGAATTCTGAGCTACTTGAACTCGGAGGGGTGAATGAAGGTGAGGGTGTGTATACATGTTTAAAAATGTAAGTCATATTTAATCAAGGATAAGTATTTTTATTTGAGCAAATAAATACAAGTACATATATTTTAGTATATTTGAGTGAGTGTATGAGAATTTATGCACTGTAAACATAATAAAATTATAAATTATAAGACAAGAAATAAACAGTTATACTTTGGGGAAAGAATTCTTTCTATGTTATCAAACACCATACAAGAAACATGCACATACACAACACACACATAAACCATTTTATCTTTAACAAAATTGAGATCTCTTATTGTACTTCCTCTGACTTTATTCTCTGGATTTCACTTTGAATATGTAAAATTAAACTGAAGAGGAAAATTAAATGTTTTACAAGAATTCAAGCGGATGTCATAATTTATGTACCCCAATTTCCTTTTATTATTGTGTTAGTTTTTTCCCCGAATTTTCACCACTGCAATTAATGCTGAAGGAACCTCTCAGAAAGCAAATATCTCCTTTGGCAAATATCTCATTATTTTTCATGTCAAAATTGAAATTCCTAAGCCCAATGCCAAAAATGAGTCATAGGACTTCAGCAAAGGAATACCCTGGAATATTCTCAGGGTGTATCTCATGTTATTGTGGTAGAATGAGGGAGAGCTGGAGATGCAGAGAATTATGGAGACCACAGAGAAGATAGGATTCCTATTTCCAAAGAGGAAACTGTACTCTAGAGAGTAATTTTTCAAGCAAGGATTGTTCGAGTTTGAGATTATAGTCCCACTCTAAAACTCAAAGTAATGTCGTCATTGTTATTTCTTTCCCTTTCCCTTGGAGAAAGAGTGCTCTTGTATTATTGTTTTATTTTTTAATCATTGTTGGGAGAGTCCACAAGAAACATAAGCCTTGGCTATCACCCTGCAAGGAGGCAGGTATTGTGGTGTTTAGCATAGAACCATGCAGAGCTGGGTTCGGCACGTTTCACAGGTTTTCTAGAGAGAAAGCTAGTGGGGTGAGACAGTCCTTTCCTCCCCTTGAAGCTATCTTATCAGTTTTTACTCCTGATCCCCCGTGGATGCAGAGGAGCTGTGAGCATAAACCCTCCCCTAAACAACTCAGTCAGCTGAAGTGCCAAAATTAAGCTTCTTAATTTAGCACTCTGATTTGAAAACTTTCTCTCTCAGTTCCAAGTCAGGTATTTATAAAAGTTTTCACTTATCTGACAGAGTCCAGCTTTTTCCAAATAACTTCCTCCCTCCTCTGGGAAGTATTTACTCAGTTGCCTGCCTCCTGGAGCAGAGAAGGAAGTCATCTTGGGGATAAAAGCCTTCAGGACTTGCCTAAAATATAGGGACTCCAAATGAGAGCACTTGGATGTCACCAGAAGGGGTCATCAAGCAAGGTCATAAAACCAACCACAATTCAGTTTATTGAATACTTTTTTATGCTATGCCTGGCAGTATCTGGGGGCCTAGAACAAGATCATTTAAATTGGAAATTCGCAAATCCTACCCACTCACACCTCTCTGCAAATCACACTCAAGTGAAGTTTTAGCGACAAGAGAAATTAATTTATTCCAGCATTGAGCATAAAAGTATTCTAGATCTTCCATATTGTTACCTTGTAGAAGATATCCATGCACCCATTCCAAGGATTTACCATACCATACATACAGCTCCAATTCCAAAAGAGAGACTAAACCTTTGTATTACTACATGTGTGTGGAGACTTAATTTTATTCTTGTCTTACAAGTCAGGGTGGTATCTCTAAAGCATGACTCTATTTTGAGGACAACTGAATCAGCTGCTTCACACCTACATGTGAATAAAGAGAACCTTCTATATGACAGTCTAAACCTGCCGCTATACACTTGCTAGCTTAAGGATTTAATCATTGTATTGAATACAAGTCTGCCATACCGGGGAAAAAATGGTCAAAGTAGCCAAATGTGTGCCAGCGAGTCTTAGACTGACGAAGTACTTTTCCCATATGAGATTAATATTTTGAATAAAAGTAGTGTAAAAAGATAGTTATATCTAATGATAATTAGGAATCTTACCTATCGATCATACATCAAATTTCTCATGTAAGGATCCATGACAGTAATGAGCTGTGAAAGTTACAGTTGGCCAAACATAAGTAGAATGTACATAAGCAAGGTCACAACAAAGTTCACTCACCCCAGGGAACATACTGAGGTAACACTGGTCAGAAAAACCCCTGGGAACTACAGGTTGACCCATTGTAACAATGAGATGCACAAGACACTATGTTGAAAATGAGCTTTATAACTTGGGGGGCGGGGGAGGAATTAGGGAGGTGGGGTGGGAAGGGATGGTAGGGGAAAAACAGAGGAGGAGGTGACAATGTACCCATTACCTTACTCATGTAACTGTAACCTTCTGTAGAGGGTTTTACACTAAAAAGATATACTAAAAAAATGAAAGGTGACTCAGAATTCAGTTCAGCTACTTCTTGTTTGGCCTTGGGCAAGTCAATTCTTTGTGTGAACTCTTCTTTCTTATCTTTGCTCTGGGATATGAGGGCAATAGGAGGTTACACAGGCAGGCACCAATGTGCTGGTGCTTAAGGATTTGCTTCCAATGGGAACAAGAAAGAAAGCACAGATCCCATTCTCACCTTTACAAGTGAATACTAGGACAACCCGGAGTTTCCCAGAAGTGTGGAAGATAAATTTGATTAAGGAAGGGACGCAACATTAAAGACAAAGTGGCTGTGTCTCTGCCGCTTGCTGAATGACAGGCTCCACGGGTGGCCCTGCTGGCCCCGAGAAGACAAACTATATTTGCAGTCAGCATGGAACAGACTGTAGGTCAGAAATGAGCCCCTTTAGCCACACTTGAATGATTGGATAGCAGGCTTGTCAGATGTGTCTGACTGTGCCGAGAACGGTGATCGGCATATGCTGGCCATCTTTTCCGGCCTTTAAAATTCTAGACATCCAGAGAACGTCTGTAGCTCAAGGATTTGGATGTGCTTAGATTGCAGGAGGCAAAACTCAAATGTCCATGGCTTCAATGCTAAAACAGACCTTGTCTCCCCCCCAGCACACCCCCATTTACTATTGAGCAAGCAACATAAAGCTTTTTGCTCAACTTTGATCTTAAAATTCTTGCTGACTGATTGAGATACCCTGATTCGTGTCTCTGGCATTAATAATAAAATGGCTTCCATTCTCTTTAATGTAAGTCTGATTGCCTACTCTTAGGTAGAAATCTGTCTTTCTCTATCTCTTAGCCAGCACAAATTTGTGCGCAGAAAAGATCAGTTAAGAATTGAACAGATAGATTTTTTGTTTCCAAATCATCACATACATAAATTTAGAGATGAAAGCTATCATGATATATAAATCCACATAACTTTATAAGTAGAAATATAATTAATTTTCTAGACTGTGAACTTCAGAGTTTATGGGGACAAGAATCACCATATCCATTTTTCAGTTAAGGTGTAAGAAATGTAGGGTTCAGGATGATGAAATGATCCAGTCATTGCCAACTTGCTACTGCTTGGGAAAAGCAAAATTCAGAATTCAGGTCACCGTAACTTACTTATGCCATGTGAAATTACAAAATTATGAAGATGAACTGATGCCTTATTTATACAATGATAAGCATATTTAAAATGCTCATAGGAAAATCAACTTCTGCAAGTTAAACTTTGGGCCACAACTATGCCTCTTCATATTAACTTTAAGAAAGTGGACTTTTAAAACTAAGAGCCCCAGTGTTCGTTACAATGCTCCTTCCCTGTTGAAATTGTATAATGAGAAGTTCACATAATTAAAACTTCTCTGGCAGGTATCATAAAGAGCCATCTGCTACCTAAAACTATGAACCAGGACCCTGAACATTTTCTTCCCTGGAGAGTTTCAAAGGACTCTAAGAAGCAGAGGAGCAGCTCAAGGATTAGAATATAGCAGGTCTCAGAATAATAAAAAAAAAAGGCATGACAAAAGCGGTTCTATAACAAAGTGTTCAGATCGGATAAGTATAACTTGACTAGTCATCTCACAGATGTGTTGCAATTTATTCCAGAGAATTGGAAAGAAAATATGGATGGATCACCACAAATCCATCACCACAGCTGGAAAATCAACTTCAAGTTCTCACCCGACAGAATGCAATGTGTAATCATCACTCACATACATCTCCCAGAAATATGTACTTATACACATAACAAAATGAACTTTGCAGACTAATCTATATACCGACTGTCAAAGGAGTGATATAGAGAGTAGAGAGATAAGAAAAAGGAAGAAAATGTAGGAAAACAGCATTTGGGTAGGATGTTCTTTGAGTCAGGCTTTTTGTGCATAATTACATTTCATTTAAATTTCTCAAGGAGCAGGTAAAGCAAATCGTTCTCACTTTGTTGATGAAGTAGCTTACAACTCAGAAAGATTAAAAAAACCCTGTCCTAGGTCATAAAGTATAGTAAGTGTTAAGAATCGAAATTCAAACTCACATTTATCTGACTGGAGAGGAACGAGAGCTTTTCATGGACTAGGTTAAGATGGTTAAGGAAATTGTTTTGTGATCTGATGATGGTAGAGTAGAAGAAAGCTAAGTAGTTATTTTAGAATAAGTATAACATTAAGTGCAAAAAATAAGCATATAGGTAGAGTGAGAAAGAGAGATAAATAATTCATAAATAGAATGAAAACTTAAGACAGAGGCTGATTGCTAAAATTAAAATTAAATTAAATATACCATAGTTAGCTTAAGCCCCTACCATGATTAGTTTTATTTCTGGTTGTGTTACTCTTTTTTTTAAGAAAAATATAATATGAAAACTGGAATTTATAGGACCCATGTTAATATAAATTTATTCAAGGTAGAAGAAGACAAGACTCTAAGGTCATCACCATCATTTTAAATTCCTGGAATTTGTGTTTTCTTGTAATCTCTCCTCCTTGAGGACAGCAGGAGTGGAATTTGATTCTAACTGCTATAAAATGGCAAGAGTGTTTAGATGTCACTCACATAACCACATAACATTATATAAGACTGTCTTGACTGCTCCTATCCTGTTGCTGTTGTGAAAGAATCAGGGTGCCATGATGTAAATTGGTATGAAGAGGAACCAGTCCTGGAACCAGGCTCAGCCTGCTAAAACTGAAAGTGGACGTTAGTCAGCAGCCAATACAGATCTGACACATCCTACAGCTGCAGGTAACGCAGTGGAAGATCAGTCTTGATACCGTTGAGCTTCCAGACTAACATCTCATTTGCATCCTGGTTAGATTTTGAAGCTGAGGACCTAGGTCCATCATGCTCTATCTCCTGGCACACAAAATTGTGAGTTAATAATTTTACCTGGTTTCAAACAGCGCACTTTCTGGTAATTGATTACACTGCATTCATAATATCGATTTTTGTATGCTGGGAAAATCTCAAAGAGCTTTAACTACTAAGGGATCTAATGTCTGACGCTATTTGTTGTTTTTAGTTACATTTCTAGCCGAGATGGCATAAATGTGTTAGTGCTTTGCTTAGCCATTATTAATAGGCTTCTGCCTCCTTGGAGATAGGTCCCACAACTTCCTGCAGGAGCATCTTTGGATTATATGCTCAGTGTATGCTCAAACCTGGGGTTCCTCTGCCCTAAAAGAACTCTGAGTACTCACAATTATGACTCTCACATTAGAGACCATCATACCAGGGTTCTGGGTTAGCTATGGTGACGATGGAACTGTCCAAAATGTAACAAATCTCTTTCCATCCCTAAGTGTATAAAGAACAATTGAGCTGGGTGCTGGTCGCTCACACCTGTAATCCTTGCTACTCAGGAGGCTGAGATCTGAGGATCGCAGTTCAAAGGCAGCCCAAGTAGGAAAGTCCATGAAACTCTTATCTCCAATAAACTACTAGAAAATAGGAAGTGGTGCTGTGGCTCAAGTGGTAGAGCACTTGCCTTGAGCTGAAGAGCTGAGGGACAGCGTCTAGGTCCAGAGTTCAAGCCCCACAACTGACAAAAAAAAAAGAAAAAAAAAGAACAATTGAACTAGGGCAACTAGCTTGAATTTGAATTTTCCCAGATAAGCCAGTAGATACGGCCATCCCATGCTTATATATCTTAGACCAACTTCAAAACGAGGTGCTCTTCAAATAAATTTACCTGAAGTCTTGCCATTTTTTTTCTAAACTGAGTCCTATACCAATAACATCCTTAGAGGTACTCTTCCAATGCAGCCGCTTTTGAAGCAACGATGAACTGTCACTACAGTAACAATAAACTCTTAACTGGACTAATATCTCATTTTTAACAAAGACTGTTTATTGAAATGCTTCTTGGTGGGCTCTGGATATAGCTCAGTAGCGACAATTTGTTTTACCTGTAAAAGTCACAAACTTAATTTCCAGCACTAAATAAAAGTAAGATCCTTCTTTGTATCTCCCTGCCTTTAAGAAGACAATTCTTTCTCACAGGTTCTAGGACTGGCTCTTCTGAAGAGAAGGTTTTACGACTTGCTTCAGAGAAAGTTCAAATCATTTTTTAATGGCCTGGCAAGACTATTTGTTACTAGCTAATTAATGCTAAGTATATAACAAAATGCCTAAGATAAGTTTGGCATCACAGAATGTATTGTAATTAAATAATGGTATGACTAAGATTTCATACTATACAGAATATTGGTGTTCAGCACTATATTGAAATTATGACTAGATATTGACTAGAATAACTAAAACAAAAGAATTTCCAGTATAAATGTTGACAAGGATATGGGAAAATGACACATATGAAAATAGCCCAATTCTTATGCGTTGAACATGAAATTTTTATGCCATCTAGCAGTGCCACTCTCAAATACTTACCAAAGAGAAATTAAAACATATGTCTACATGTACTTGTACATTAAAAAAATTATAGCAGCCTCACTGACGACTGTGAAAAAGTAGAAACAACCAAATCTCTACCAACTAGTAACATGATAGACAAATTGTGACATAGTCATAAAATGAAATGTTCCCTGGTATTAAAAAGGATACTGATACACATATCTTGGATGAATCACACAGACTTCATTGTAAAGCAAAAGAAACCAGACATTGCAAATGTAATTTATTTGAAGCTCAAGCACAGGAAATAGTAATAGAAAGAAATGTACATTAGAGAAAGGATTGTTTCTGGGTTGAAGATGGAAGGACTTTTGGGTAAGAGGCTGAAGTATATATTCTGGAGATATGGAAATGTTTTACACTACAAAAGAAATGTTCGTTAAAACAGTGATATTGTTCTGTCAAAATTATGCAGTTAGTATTTATGCATTATAATTGGATGTAAGTTTTATCTTTAATTTTTAAAAAATGTCACAAAAAGAGCAAAGCAAAAGATGCTTTAACTATAGCTAATTTTGAAACACCTAAGGATTTTGCTTTACATTTCTGACATCTTAACAACCAAGAAAGGGGGGTTGATAGTTCAGAGTGATGCATGTAATTACAATAACCTCTAGGACGTTTCTCTGACAAATGTTTTCAGAGGAACATTTATATCAACCATGTCCAGAACAGAAAAATATGAACGATCATTATCTGAAAATCATACTTTATGTAACATCATGAAAAGACCTGGCTTTATTCTTCCCAAGGAAAGAGAAGATTAAAGAGACCCAAATAAATACCATTTCATGTTTGAAAACTGTGGAACCCAGAAAAACAGGCCGTACTCTGTGAGCTCTCAATGGAAAGGAATTGACATCTGAGCTACACTGGCTGCATCTAACATAGGAGTTTGCATCATAATCCTGGTGTCCAGGGAACAACTCACTCGGTAAAGGAGAAAACACTGCAACCAGGGGAAGAGCAAACATAGGTTTCGACCATTTCTTGTTCTGAATATCTCATGAAGAATTTCTACATTGAAGGCAGAAGTGCTCTCTGTTTCTAAGAAAACAATTCTGTTCAGCAACCTTGAAATATTAGGTTTTGCAAGTTTCAAATAATTGTGGAACTAAGGCAATTCTTGATGCACAAAGTATAAGTTGAATAAAACAGAACACTCTTCCATGATTACCAACATGGCAATGTCTTTCACTGCCAACTCCATCCAGTCTTTAAGACAGCCCATGCAGACTCGCAGTCCAAGCAGTTGTAGAATTGCCATACAGTGATTCATTGCTTATTTTACCTTGAAGTAAAAATAGAATGCACACTTCTTATTTTGTTTGCTATTGTTCTTTTTTGACTCAAAATAAAAAGCTTGTTTTTAAAATCTGTTTGTCTCAATAATGAAGAGACTATATTGTTTTCACTTGCTCATGTAACTGTAACCCCTTTGTACAGTATTTTCACAATAAAAACAATTAAAAATTAAAATTAATTTTTTAAAAGATGTGAACCATTTTCAGAAGTGATATGTACCCAACGTGGAATTACTGGTGGGGGGTGGTTGTGGAGTGGGTAGGGGAGAGAGAAGAAGTCAAGTGTTTGTGTGTGTGTGTTTGTGTGTGTGTGTGTGTGTGTTAAGTTAGAGACTAAGTTAGAGATAGAAATTACTGAGTCTAAAAGATTTCCTCTTATATCAATCTATATGACAGATGATTATTTTATAATGTTATAATCCTAAATATTGATTTTATACACGATCCATTTTACAGATTCTGTATACCTCTACAGTATTTCATTATTTACATTCAACTTCTTTTATAAGCATATCTGTGTGACTGTATAAACCTCCTTAAGGACAAGGGCATAAGCTAAAGAGAAGAGCAGCTGTGAAAGGCAACGGAAACATTGCTCTCATAAAATTTTAGTGAAGACATTTGAAATTGCTAGCTGTATGTGTCATTTGTCTGTGCAGATGAACTTCCTTTAGTAGAGATGATGGAATATTTGCAATGTAGGTAGGTGTTCCACAAAATCACTTTAGAAATTATGGGGTTTCTCTGCACATGAGCCTTCAAATTATTTTTTGTTTTAATTTTTCTTCTTTTCTGTATTTGGATAGTTGAGGAAAAAACTATGGAAATATATTAAGCTGGAGAAAGTGAGTAGGAAGTTTTCTTTAGACTTCATGTAAAATAGAATATTATATATTTTCATTTATTTGCCCCCAAAATTTGATATATTTGCTGGTGACAGTGGCTCACAGCTGAAATCCTAACTACTCTAAAAGGCAGAGATACGGAGGACTGCAGTATAAGCCTAGGCAGAGGGAAAAAAAGTTTGTGAGACCTCATTTCAGCCAATAAAAATTAACTACAGTGACATGCCAGTCATCCCCTCTATGCACCTATGCAGGAAGAATGAATAGGAAGATCTTGGTCCTGATGAACCTAGGCAAAGAAGATGATTCTAGGAAATTGGTGGGGATAGAGATGGAGGGATGGAGATGAAAATCACAGTTCAAAGCCAGCCAGAGCAGGAAAAGTCCATGAGACTCTTATCTCCAATAAAATACCAGAAAACTGGAAATGGAGCTGGGTTCAAGGTGGTAGAGGGCTAGCCTTGAGCAAAAGAGCTCAGGTACAGTGCCCATGCCCTCAGTTCAAGCCTCATGACAGACAAAAAACAAAAACAAGAACAAAAACAAGATTCATTGCACTCATAAATGGATGTGTTAAATTGAAACTCTTGTAAAAGAGAATTTTGAAATAAAAAAAAATTAAACCAATATAGATGGAAAGAAGTGGTTAACTTTATTTGAAAAATTATAAAATCCAGAAAGAAAACAGAAAAAATGTGGCTCAGGATGTAAATTAATAGATAAATAAGTTGTTAAATTTGAACTTTTAAAACAATCTGTGAGATATATTTTTGGTTTCACATAAACAAGTTACTTAGTAGAAAAAGGTAGACCATTTTTTGGAAAAAGCTAAAGAAAGAAGTATAAGAGTAATCTTCAAAGCTTTGTTTAGACAGTCATGTTTTTCTGGATGAAATGTTTTTCTTGTGTAGCTTTATTGGAAAGCAAGGAAGGCTTGATGAAAATGCAGATCTAAGCTTAATGGATTAGGGTCTGGTAAATTATTTAAAGCCTCTTTTCTTGAAAAAAAATGTTGCATGCACTTGATTTCTTGCATTTTCAAAATCTTTATGACATTAATGGTAATTCTTCATGTATGTAGTAGTGTGAGGAAAAATGCTATCCAGATTCAAGAACGATTCCCTCAATGCTATTTCAAATAGTGTACACAAATGCTGTTCAAATAGTATGGAAACTACATTAAGTAAACACAACATCTAAACAAGAAAAGTTTAAAATATCTCCTTTCAATGTCTAAAAGAGTGTCTGAATAAATTTAGAGCAATTTACAAGGTTCTACCCAAGCTGAATTGCATTGATTTATTTTCCACTATTATAGAATTTGTAATGATGACTTGACAGATAGATCCGTAAAAGGCTTCCCATGTAATTAGGTAGCATAAACAAGATTGCTGGGATAACTGAAGTGTACCAATTAATTTTGAAATATTAATGTAGAAGCAAATGTTTGGCCAACTTCAAAGATAGCTAGTACTCAATACTTTACCTTATAAAATGTTCTCTCCCCAAACTTAGTTTTCTTTCTGAAAGCCATTTGTCACTCTTTACATTTCAAGCCATTGTTAATATATCATAATTCACCTTTGAAATTGTTTAACAAAAACTTCCCATTTCATGTTCTTATTCATTCTCATCAATTCTAGGCACTGCTGGAACACACCTGTATTTTAGTGCAGAATTTTGGTTCAAAGCCAACCTGGGAAGAAAAGTCCATTTCTCCTATTAACCAACAAAAAGCTGGAAGTAGAACATAAGCTTTGAGGGGAAAACAAAGAAACAAAAGAAGAGTTTGAGGCCCTCAGTTTCAGCTTCAGTTCTGGCATGAACATACACACACACACACACACACACACACACACACACATGCCATGGCATTTCTATGTTATGTGCTCTTGTTCTTTGTCAAATTTTTCTTTGAGTAAACTTTTCTGTCCCCTCAATTAAATAAATAAATTAAATATATATATATATATATATATATATATATATATAATTTGCATTTTAGACCTAACTTCCCCACATGAGAGAAAACATGCACCTTTTGAGTAGGAATTGAAATAACAATAAAATTTGTGATTCCGTGTATGATGTCATTCCTTATAACTCTACATAACCCCAAATTTGAAAGAACCTTGAGTGACTTTATACTCACCAAATATTTTATAATTCAGATTTTTTTCTATTTAGCATAGCTCATACACACAGTATCTCACATTCTCCTTTATGTTAATAATTAAATATGAGGAATGCCAATGGATAGGGCTGGAGAGTATTTCATAAATTGACTCATAAAATATTTGCTAAGTGTCTATCTTACATTTGAACAAATTGCTTAACTTCTGACAGGTGAGCTTTACTTTTTTTTTGTTGGTCATGGGCCTGAACTTTGGGCCTGGGCACTGTCCCTCAGCTCTTCAGCTCAAGGCTAGCGCTCTAGCACTTGAGCTAGTGTTACTTCTGGCTTTTTCTGCTTATGTGGTGCTAAGGAATTGAACCCAGATCCTCATGCATGCAATGCAAGCACTCTATCACTGAGCCACCTTCCCAGCCCTAAGCTTTACTTTTTCAAGAGTGAAGATAATGTTAATGTCACATGACAACTCAGGATTAAATGGGATGAAGTATGCATAACTGTTGCCTATTATCTTTTCCTTCTTGGCATTTAGTGATGTTTTTTTCACAATTATTAAGATTCCACACTCCCATATTTTATCTTTACAATAATCAAGCAATAAAAGTTATTTTCATTATCTCTATTTCATATATATATGTATATATATAATTCAATGAGTTTATGGAGCTTGTTTTATACTACCCAGAAATTTGCAGGGATAAAAGAGTTCTTAGCTAGGCCCAAATTCCTCATTCATATAATCCTAGCTGCTTGGTAGACTGAGACCTAGATGACTGCAGTTCAAAACCAGCCCTCGGAAGAAAAGTCCTAGAGATTCTATCTCCAACAAATCAGAAATAAGCTAGAAGGCATTTAGCTCAAGTGGTAGAGAATCAACTGTGAGCAAACAAGCCTACTAAGTATGAAGCCCTGAGCTTAAGCCTTAGTATGCAATAACAATAAATAAATAACTAAATAAATGCCTTTATGCATCCTATTTATAGTTATATTTAACAAAGAATGTATGGTCATAACTTTAAATGGTGCAATCTGATTCTTATCAGAGCCTATAAGAATGTGTGTGTGTTTGTGTCTGTGTCTATGAATGAGAGACACAAAAAGAAAGAGAATGAAAGCTAGCTGTTTATTAAGTATGGCAATAAATTTGAGGTCTGATGAAATATTTTAACATTTACAATCATCTGGGATAACATTCTATTTCCCTGTGAGTTACAACATCGCCTCTGCAAATAAAAACAGGAAAACTAAAACAGTCCCTGAAAAACAAGGAAACAACCACTGAATTTCTTGTTACATTTTCAGAAACAGAAGAGTAAGAGATATAAGCAGAAATTTACCTATACAGTTTTTTTCTTTTTCTTGTTTTCTGAGCTCTTGAAATATTCTCCTCTTTTGTATTTGAAACTATTTTATTTTATAGGATATTTTTTAGCACATGTATTTGAATAATCTTGTCTCTCTGATACTCCACGTAGGTTCTTTCCATTACCACTCTCCTAGTCCCTATGACTGCCTGTCACAAATATCTCTGACTATCCTTAACATTTCCTTAATTATCATTGGAATCTTTTCTGTGCCCTTAATAATGATGTTTACTTGTTGTGCATTTGTTTAATGTGCAAGTGTTTTACAAAGTATTAATGGGAAGAGAAATATAAATTTCTCAAAAAATATCATTTAAATGGTTATAACAAATAAGTTAATTGCAATTCTCCATTGTCTTCTATTTGGATCTTTTTAACTGTATTTTTTGGTCTTCTCATTTTTGGTACTGGGCCTCGAACCCAGGATGTTGCACTTTCTAGGCAAGCTCTTTGCCACTAAGCTACATTCCAGCCCCAAATTCTCCATCATTTTCTATTTCTCTTTTTTATAATTGAATCAGAAGTAGCATCACTTTTTTTAACCTGTACTTCTACTCTCTTCTCTTTAATATTTGCTAGGTATATTTTATTTTCTAAGCCCTTACTTTCTTGGGATTGAAATGGAATTTGTTTAATAATAGATGATAGATACATAGTAGGTATACAGATAGTAGATATTCAGGTAGATAGATAGATAGATAGATAGATAGATAGATAGATAGATAGATAGATAGATAGATAGATAGATAGATAACAGTTAGACTGATTGATAGATAGACAGAAAGCGGAGTGTGTATGGACTATACAAGTACTGGTTTATGTGAGCATGTTTGTATATTTCCCTGATGTCAAAGATCGTAAAGGGAAGCTCATAATTATCACTTTAAAATGTCAATGGGCTAGGCTTTGGTGGCTCACACCTGTAATCCTAGCTTCTCAGGAGGCTAAGATCTGAGGACTGAAGTTGGAAGTCAGTTCAGGTTGGAAAGTCCATGAGACTTTCATTTTCATTTACCCACCAAAGAGCCAAATGTGAAGCTATGGCACAAGTAGTAATGTACTAGCCTTGAGCAAAAAAGCTAAGGGACAAGACTCAGGACTCCATGTCAAGTCCCAGGAACACACACACACACACACACACACACACACACACACACACACATATTCATGAAAACAATTTGCAATTTCTTTCTTTTGGAAATGAACCTTAAGCAATATCTATTCATTTGAGCCCTATGCAATTGTCATTATTTCACTATTTGTGACCAAAAGAAAGAACGGACTTATCTTTTGTTCAACATTATAAAAGCATTAAAAACATTTGGCAAAGTGTGAAAGTATAGTTGCTCAAACAACTCCAATTGTTTTGTTGTTGGAACACAGACAACCAAATTATTTCACTTTTAAAATAGATGAATGGAATTGACTTGCTTGGGTCTTCTATAGAAGCATTTTAAGTTAAGCAGAACTCTTTTCAGTGCAACCTCACTAACAAAGGCTGTAGTTAGCATCAAAACAGAGCAAAGCGGCCGAGCCTCTGGCCACCTCCCTGGCACTCTGTAGGTGGAGTGCACCAGAATAAACTTTGCCTGGTTCTTCTCACTCACTCTCATAAGCCCTGCACCAACCATCTTCCTAAACATGTCTCTTACTGTGCTTCAAGCCCACAGTCAGGCAACATTTATCCTAACCAACATTTACCCAAATCAATACGTTTTAATTGAAACTAATGGCAGTTAGCTTAAACCAACAGATTTTTCACTAGCCTAAGAACAGTAAATCAATGCATTTCTCAAAATTGCTATATCTTATGTAAAACAATGCATTTTCATTTTGTCCAGGACACATTTTTATTCCACTCTAATCTGCCAAGTTAAAGAGTCAGACTGAAGTAATAGATTTCTTTCCTCCATACCAGCCCTCAGATCTTGAGTGAAAGAAATGTATTAATCATTCAGATATATGAATTCAATTTCATTCAGTTTAATGTAACAGACATTTATTGAGCACCTACTGTTTGTGAGATACTATGTTTGACATTCTGGAGGGAACAAAGTGATTAAGATAGAGTTTCTGTTCCTAGCAGCTCATAATTTAGTGGTGAGTACTTCCATGGACAGAATTAATTATAACAAGACAAATAGCTGGGGAATTGCAGTGAAAGAAGATATTAGCTGTGACTGAGGGGCTCAAGAGGAGAAGAAGGTGGCACTTAAGCTCATCTTTGAACGATGGATACCTGTAGTGGGAAGAATACACTAGATAGATGAAATAAACAGGACAATATATTAGTTAGGTGATGCCAGCTACTCTAGCCAATATTCCTTAACAAATATAGCTTAACAAAATGGAAATTAATTTCTCACTCACAGACCACAGTGGCTATTCTTCATCAGGAATTAATTGCTCTACACTTGATGATGATGAGTCTACATTAAAGGGTCTTTTCACGTTAGGTTCCTGCATCATCTAGGACTGTAAACTCTCAGCCTCCTACCAGAGAAGTAAGTCTGGAAGCATACACCTGGCTCTTCAGAGCTCAAGAGAAGAAGTGCTCATTTCCATTGGTGGGAACAGGTTTCATTGTTCTACCTCAACACAATGTAGAGAGTTCATTCCCTCCAATCAGAAATAAGGTAAAAAAATACTAGGGTGATGAGTGTGGTAGGGAAGGCATTTCATGAATATTATTGAAAGTAGTCAAGATCAGAGTAGAAAGAACTCTCTATGGTACCCTAATTTGTCCATGTTGCCTATAATTCATCAGCTGAATGTTTCTCACTAGGCGATATTTTCACAATCTTAATAGTTCATTAATGCTAGAAGAAAAGAAATAAAATGAAGCAAGCACGCAGAAGACAAAATGAATGCTGTATTTATAATTATAACCTCACATGGTTATTTCACCTCTGTGTCTTCTACTATAAAGTGAGACTGTTGGCTTAGCCCCAAGATATTTTACTTTATACATATCACTTTTCATTAATAATTCTAATCTATTCTCTCTACATTTATTATTAAGTACTTTCTGTGAGCCAGAAATGGTTCTAAGTTTGGAAATTCAGATTTGTATAAAACATACAAAATTTGTCTTTAAATAAAAGTTGCTAACCAGGAAAGGAGACAAAAAGCACACATAAATAAATAATTAGATAGATCTATAGATAGAAATAGGTAAGTAGATAGATAGACAGACAGACAGATAGATAGATAGATAGATAGATAGATAAATAGATAGATAGATAGATAGATAGATAGATAGATAGATAGATATAGGGAAAGAAAGCAAAAGAAGAAAGGAAGGAGCAAAAAACAAGTAAAGAAAGAAATGTATAGAAAACATACATGTGTCTATAGTTATAGATACACATTGTCAAGAAAGACTAAGTTCTTTCTGTTGGAGGCATAGAATTCCATTGTGTATATATACCACATTTTCTTGAAAGAATGACATTGCCCCATTTGTTAGGAAATGGAAAGACTTAGAAAAAATTATATAAAATGAAGTAAGCCAGACCCGAAGAAACATAAGTCCCATGGTTTCCCTTATTTGCAATAACTAGTACATGTCTGAGTCAAGAAGAAAAGGTCAGATAAGTTGATGTTAGGGGAATGAACTCCAAGATAAGTATTCAAATGTTTTTTTGTTTTTTTTTTTCCTTTCATGCAATTGTTTCTAACATATTTATTTATAAGATGATTTGTTTGTTGTTTTGTATGTCTCTCCCCCATGGTATAACCCATGCTTTCACTGTATTTGATGTTGGTACAATTTGTGGAGGGGAAGGGAAAAAAACAAATCGTTTAACTAGGGATACAGGTGGACCCATTGCAACAATGAGATGTACAAGTCATTATGTTGAAAAGCGAACTTTACAACTTTGGTGGATGGGGGGTGGGGAGGAGGATTGGGTGGGGGGAGGGGAGGAGTATGGGAAGGGATGGGAAGGGGAAACAAAGAGGAGGCAACAATACTTGATAAGAAATGTACTCGTTACATGTAATTGTAACCCCTCTGTATGGTATTCTCACAATAAAAAAAAAAAAGAAAGAAAGACTAAGTTCTAAAAATAAATATTTCAAACAATAAGATAACCCAGACTAGCCCTCTTGACAAAGGTAACCTCTCATACTTAGAAGAATAGGGAAACAAGGTGTGTGTGGGGGGGGGGGGGGTGTGTGTGCATGTGTGTATACACACATACATATACATACTATATATATATAGAGAGAGAGAGAGAACTTGAATTTGAAGCACAGGGTATGTGGATACAGAGCAGAGAAGTCAGTCTGATGGGAGAGCCAAGAGCGTAACTGATTTAGAGAAGTTGTCATGAGCGTGTCCATATATGGCCTTTGTGATTTGAAAAGGTTCTAAAGATTATGACGTCAGGCTTGAAATCCAGAACTTCCAATACCATCTCAGCTTTGTTTCTCTTCTGATTTAGTTCATTGTTCTCATAGATCTTGACTGTCTTTCTAACAGCCCCCTTTTTCCATTACTTCTAAAAGAGTATTAGGACATAATCTTTTTGAAAAATTGTTCCATTCTTCTTCTTGCCTGCAATAAGTAGAGAATCCAAATTTTTTACAACTGTCCCATTTTCTTTTAGTCTAATGAGAAGGATAATTATATCATGAGTACAAAAAAACAATATCCTCTTCTTGAATATATTCACAACTGAACAAAGAAATGAAATAGAAAAGCAGAGAGAGAACAGGAGATTAGGACATCCATTCATCTGTTCCCTGGCTCCACCATTGTTTGCACAGGATCAGCTTTGAAAAAGTAGCAGAGACTCTCCACCTTAGGCTAACCACATCACTTAGAGAAGGTGTTATCTAACTGTCTTCACATGGAGATTTTAACTCTTCCTCCTCCCTCCCTGCTCAGCAAAACCACAGGTAATGTCTGAGTGTATAGAGGTTGTGTTTTTTATTTACATTTATGGCAGACCACTAGCAAGGCAGAGCTCTGTACAGATTGGAGCTTATAAATCAGGATCTATTGCTGATGAATAGTATGGTGTTCTCTTTAGTTAGAAAGATAGATAGATAGAATTAGGTAGACAGACAGACAGACAGACAGATAGACAGACAGATAGATAGATAGATAGATAATGGTAGGGAAGGAAAGCAAAGGGAGGAAGGAAGAAAGGAAAGAAGGAAGGAAGGAAGGAAGGAGGAAGGAAGGAAGGAAGGAAGGAGCAAAGAAAGAAATTTATAACTCATTGATTAAATGGGAAGAGAAGCCCTTCCTTGTTCAGAGTGGTTATTTCATTGTCTAAGAGCATGACATTATTATTATTATTACTGACTTTATTAACATTTATTTCCTTATAATTGATTGTTCCATTATTAATAATTTTTTGGAGGGGCTGGGAAGGTGGCTCAATGGTAGAGCGCTTGCCTTACATGCATGAGGTCCTGGGTTCGATTTCTCAGCACCACATAAGCAGAAAAAAAAAGCTAGAAGTGGCACTGTAGCTCAAGTGGTAGAGTGCTAGACTTGAGCTGAAGAGCTGAGGGACAGCGCCCAGGCCCAGAGTTCAGGCCCATGACCAGACCCTCTCCCCCCCAAAATAATAATTTTTTGGTCATTTCAATAAATGAAAAAGTTTGTTGGCATAACATAGGTTATGCAAGCTCAAGAAGAACAATTGGTTAGATAATAATGTAGCCAACAGTTTTTAAGGAATTTCTATATGTTAGGTGTACTATATGTAGTATTTCTAATACTTTCCTATATAAAAACAAACTAACTTGGAGACTGACTCACCTGATGATTTGTCCATTAAATAACATTCTCTATCATCTTCTTTTCTTCTACAGACTTTCAACAATGGCATTCTGATGTGAACAGACTGATTAAATGGCTCATTTTAAAGCAGGCACACATGTTCAGCATTGGGCAAGTTGGAAATTGCATGTGTAATTGACACATGATTGCATGCCACCCACACACCAGCATATGGGCCTCACTCAAAATGGAATTAACTCTTAACTTGACTAATGCCTTCCAACAACGGTAGCTTTGGATAGATGAAGGTTATGGTCATCTTTTGAGTATATAATTACATACCTGAAATAATTAGCCTAAAATTTTCTTGTGTGATAATACTTTGTAAAATATCACCAAGTTTTCAAAGCTTTGCATATACATTTTGTTTCTGCCAAATTTTAATTGGCAATATATGGTATTTACATTGGTTAGAAGTAGATGATAGATAGGTAGATAGATGGATAGATAGATAAGATAGACAAATAGATGCATTAGTTTTTTTTTTTTATAAAATGACAAAAAATATTCTCCTCAACTCTCATAACCCTAGAACATTTCCTGGTAACATTCTCATTAAGCTTTCTTTCAGATATAAAAAATAACTACCTTTAGTTTATAAACTGTCTTGATAATTGAACACAAATGTAGAAAGTCTACCATAATGCCCACCATCTAAATCTTTAAAATGCTGATATTAATTTATAAAAACATATTACATATATCTAATGATTGCATACTAAGACACATATGTTCTACATCAATATATACTGCACAAGTGAGTGGAATTTTCCTTTTAAATCCAAAGCTAAAAATAAATTGATACCAAGTTCCTCCCATTTTAATGAGAACTTTCAAAAACCATGTCATTGATAGTTTCTGTGGGTCTTACGTTAATTAATCAGTAGAACTGGCCCTACTTCCAAGAAAAAAAAAATCCCAACAAGTACTGCCACAAGTCCCTTCCTAGTTAAATAATAAGACCCAAAGAAAAAAATGTTGACAATGCCAAATGTCTTGGGAATACAGTGATCATAATTGGACAGGAAGTGCTCCTCCACTCTACAAAGCTAAGTCCCAGTGTTAGGAAGAGAACTTGTCTTAGAGATTGGCAATATCTGAAAGGAAGAAAGACATGCATCTGTTCCTCTTACATAATTGATGTACTATGGAATCGATCCACATGTAGGGCTGGAAATATTATAATAAAGCCCTTCTTCATTCAATAATATATGCTAATAATAACAATAATCTGAAATATAACAAGAGATCTTAGGAGAGACTATATCTTCTGAAGTTTAGGAGTTTCTGTTTCAGGGCATGAGAGATTTGTTTCTGACAATAAGACCTCAGGATGCAGCATGCTTAGGATGAAGTTGGGGCAACATCTAACCTCATCTCAGTTCCCTGTAGCTCTGAAAGGGCATTTAAAAACAGTAATCAGGGGGCTAGGAAGGTGGCTCAATGGTAGAGCGCTTGCTTTGCATGCCCGAGGCCCTGGGTTCGATTCCTCAGCACCACACAAGCAAAAAGAAAAAAGCCAGAAGTGGCGCTGTGGCTCAAGTGGTAGAGTGCTAGCCTTGAGCTGAAGAGCTGAGGGACAGTGCCCAGGCCCAGAGTTCAGGCCCCACAACTGGACCCCCCCCCAAAAAAAATAAATAAATACAAAATAAAATAAATAAAATAAAAACAGCAATCAGCTCAGTGCTTCACAGTAAAAGCATGTGTTCCCCATATTCACAACTAGGAGAATGTTTCAGAGGCCTGAGCTGCTGGTCACAGCTGACTGACATACTTAAACAGGCCAACAAGTTGAGAATGTTATCTGACCAGATCTCTTCTACCTCTCTCATCAGTCAATACACAAAACTCTGAAGAGGGACAGATGCTACACTATGAAGTAAAATAACGATGGCCTTCCTAACCTCTTTGAGCACTTTGAGCCATAGTTTAAATGTGAACTAGTATAGCTTATTTTCTTTATCTCTATATGGTGTCTGAGGAAATGGAACCCATTGCATTTCAGTGATTAGTCCATGTGACTAACTTAAACAAAAGAAGCAACAGTAACAGCAACAGCACCTGTTTCTAGGGCTGGTATTCAAAAGAATACAGTAAGGATCCAATGTCTGTGACTTCTACACTTGAATTCACCATTTTAATTTGGAATGAAGACCTCACTTTTGTGAGGTAAAGTCTATCCAAGTTTTCACTAAAGGAAGTGTAAAGTAACTTTAACAGAGAAAGGAACACAAGTTAAAGAGCCAAAAACCACCCTATGTTTGTAACTTACTAAGTCAGGAATAATTGATCAACACTCAATAAAATAATTTTACCAGTATAAGATATGCATGATATACATGTTATGTATAACTTATATAGTAAAAATGAAAGCTTTAATAAATCTGTTTATGAGTAAAACAACTGTTACCATGTATAGCATTTGCTTAACCTATGTGAAAATGCTATGCAAATGCTAGAGATAAGTACTGGTAATAACTGAAATAATTGATCATAGTATATTGGATTTACCTTTATTTCCTAGGTGTTCATCTCTAACTTTATTGGAAAAAAAAACAGAGAGAAGATAAACACAAATGCATCTTCTTAACAAAACAATTTCTCATACTTTATATTTACATTATTACAATGGAAATGGTAGCTGCTTGATCACAGGGGATATTTAATATTAGATTGAAAGAAATATTAAAAAGTACAGCAGACTGGATAAAACAAGTCTCTACTGGCACAGGGGAGGGTATTGGTGACATGCGAGGCCTTCTCCATATCTAATTTTGATAATATGATTGATGATGTGATTTCTCATAAGTGGTAGAAAGAAACAACATCAAAACTAATCACATTATGCTGGCATTTGGAAGTCTAAATAAAAGGTATGTGAACTCATTACAGGAAGATCTTCTTTCATTTGAAATTTAAATCTGCCAGCCCATCCATATTTGTCTCAGAAACTCGTGAATTTGTTTGTAGATGAAAATGACCAGAGTTAAGTAATCAGTTGCAACTGATTACTGTTTATAACAGACAGCCCAGAGACTTCCTGGCAGCTACCAATCACCTTTACAAACCTCAGAAACACAGGGGATGATGTGATACCTAAATTCTTTGTAACCACATTTTTGTTCTCTCTCCTTTCAAAGGAAGAAATAACACCCAGATCCTAATGTAATTTCCCTTTGCACATTTAGCTTCTTAGGTGGGTTAATTTTTTCTTTAAAATAGAAAGTTATAAGTAGTCAAATGAGAGGATAATATGCCTTCATTTCATACACTTTTCCATGATCGAGTTGTGGCTGTGTAGCAGTCTCTGGTAAGGGGGAAATTAACTTTTAATATAAGAACATGCACTAGGAGAACTCAAGAAGTCTATCATTTCTCCATTATGTAGTATTACAGCTCCATAGTTGTGCACCCTACATTTAAGCTATCAAGAAATTTAGGCTGTTGAAAAGTTACAAATGTGTGAGTTCTCCCCATTATCCTAGATGGGCAATACAATTTGTGGAAGACATAATAAATACAGGGAAATTTAGTATATTTGTTCAATCGAGAGTAGGTAATTGAAGTACAGGATCCAAAGTCAAACCATAAACAATAATTAGATACTGGAAATGTGAAGAGTTGTCCGTGGCCCTCATGATAATACAGCTGAACATCAGCAAAGAAAGAAGCTGGCTTGCAGTTGGAAGCAGATTATAAAGGGAATGTATGCTTAATAAACATCTGGAGAGCCCGTGATAATATCTGAAGAAGAATCTTCAGAGACGGGGGCTCTCTAATCTTAACCTCACAATCTGCATTTGTGGAGGAACATGTGATTACATAGATGATGTTATGTGCATCTGGAGTGGAGTTAGGCTGATGTCTCATATGCTTCAGCATTGAGCAAACTGCAATAAAATGTGTCGTATCACTTAGCGCATCGAGGCTCGCAGAATTTACAAGTTAAACATTCTAGGTTTTTTAACTGTTATTTTATTGTAAAGATGCTGTACACATGGGTAAAGTAATGAGTACATTTCCTATCAAGCATTGTTACCTCCTCCTTAATTTTACGTTTGTACTTTGGTGCAGATAATAGAAAGCAACAAAAACATAAGCTATTGGAGAAACTTGAGTGGCTCAAGAGTCCATGTCCAGAAGAAAGTACCTGTGGGACTGCTGGAGAATGATGTGTCTTCCAGTTGTACTAGGATAAGGACAGGTGGGATATTTCCTTTAAACTTTTCCTAGGAGACACTCAAAAGAACTACAATATAAAAAATATTATTATATCCTCCTAAACATTAAGATACAAAAGGACTAAACCTGGAATATAAACATTCTACCTATAGGATATACATATTTATATATGTATAATAGTATATTCTATTTGTCCAATCTAGAGTAGGTAATTGAAATACAGGATCCAAAGTCAAACCATCAACGATAATTAGATAGTGGAAATGTGGAGAGCTTATCCTGGCCCACAATAAAAGATATAACCTACAATGATAAATATTAAGTCCACATTTTACATAACAGAAAAGCTGTGAAACATCAATTAATATATCAAACTCCATGGCTAGTAAAAAAGAGTAAATATGGGTACAATAAAACAATTGAGTAATGTGTTAGCCAAATTAGGCCATTTTTTATTGCTATGTATGCCAAGATAGCAGGCTTAAATGGATATATCCACGGCATGCCAGAATGCCATAATCATTCCAAAGGATTCTAGATAGGTCTGTGTGTACACCTGTAATCAAAACAACCCGGAACAGTGCTGGTCAATGCTGCTCTGTACACCCATCTCTAGAAATGTGCCTGGTAAGGTCAAAACCCAAACATCACATGTTTTCCTTATATGTAGTCTAAAATAATAATTATTATAATATAAATGGACCAAAAATGTAACAGGTATTGTATGAGACCAGATGAGAGTGGGGGTGGGGGTCTGTGAGGTAGGATGTGTATTTACATTTATATGTAAGGGTAGCATTGTGAAACCCACCAGATGTTGATTGATAGGAGGGAGAGGGTGGTTAAGGGAATATAGTGGAGCAGGTGAACTTGCTACAATTACACTGCATGCATCTATGAAATTACCACAATACAACTCCCTAAAACTATTAATCATTCCTAAAATACACACACAACAAACTTATAAGCGAAATCTAGCTTCCACATACAAGGAAAAACATGCATTCTCTGTCTCTCTGGGCCTGACTTATTTTCACTTACCATAATTTTTTCTAGGTCTTTCCATTTCTTTACAAATGGTCCAATATAATTCTTTCTAATGGATGAGTAAAATTCCATTGTGAATATATACTACACTTTCTTGACCGATTTTTCCACTGAGGAGCATCTGACTGATTTCCATACTTTGGCTATGGTGAATAGTGATGCAATGAACATGGTTGTGCTAGTGGTTTCACTGTATCCTTGTTTGTTATCTTCTAGATAAATGCCCAGAAGTAGAATTGGTGGATCACAGCATTTTGGATGGTATGCAGGTATACAAAAATGTATTAACTGAGATTTATATGGTAGATTCAAGGAGAACTCAAATACTGTAATTCTTTAGGAAGGCAAAGCCAAAGTTCAACGAAATAAACACTAGGAAGCAGGTACTTGAAAGGGCAGGAGTGAAGTCAAAGGAAAGGGATAGACAAATGAAGAGGTGAAGAATGGGAAAATATAGCTAAGAATTCAACAAGTGAAGGGGAAGGGTAGGTAGTGGAGGGATGGGTGAGAATGTTGAATGGAGTAACAATGATCAAGATACACTGGATTCATAAACTGCTTTGTTAAATTCAAATTCCTTGGTATAACTACTTAATTATAATAAAAGAAAGAAACTAAGAAATGGACTTAAGAAAAAAATCTTTAAATTTATTTATTTACTTATTTTTGAGCTGGTATTGGGATTGGAGTCAGGGCATCATCTTCTCACTTGGTTGGCCCACCAAGTCTGGTGCTCTCTCGCTTGAGTTGGGCCTCCACTTCCAGATTTTTACTGGTCAAATGGAAACAAGGATCTTATGGACTAGCTTTGAACTATCATCCCCAGATATCATGTTCCTGAGTAGCAGGAAGATTGCAGGAGTGAGCCACCAATGCTTGGAAAATTTATTTAATTTTAATGAACTTAAAATTAAATAGCAATAATCGCCAGTGGCAAGCAAGAGGTAGAGCAGACTGTGATGCCCACTTGAAGTTTACTGGCTTTTTCCAACTATCTGTATTAATACTCTGATGTGTTTAATTTGGGACTCTGGCAAGGCAGAGGTGGCCATACACTGATAAAAAAAATGCACATAAAATTTTCTCATGGATACACACAGCAAGTCTCGAGTAGCTCTAGTTTCACTTCAGACACCGTGAAATTCTGGAAATTCCTTCATTTGCCATGATTATGTAGGGGTTCCTGTTGATGCTGTTGTTTCTAATCAATGATTGGTGCCTGATCCTCTGCTTTGAATGTACTATTTCCATCAAGGGTGGTATGAAATGCTAATTGCTTGACTGAGAGTATTGTCTATCAAAATAATGCTAGAGTCATTGTCAGTTCCTTTTCTTATCTATCTGCCCCTGGGTATCTCTGACCTGCATCTGTTGAAGAATGGACATTTAAGGCTCATTCCATAGTGGGAGGAGATTGCTGAAATCCATCCAATTGTGCCACCCGTGGGCTTGCATACTATTAAACAGTATAATAGCATGGATGGAAATATGTGCTAGCAGTAAAACAGCATCCATTTGAAAAGCAATTTAAAGTCTATTTCTAACTGGGTGTTATGCAACCTACTTAAGTCTCAGTTTCTTCATCTATCAAACAAATTTTAAAAATTACTTTCCTCCATGAGTCATTGTAAAATGGTGCACATAATCACGATTAATAAGATACAGTAAGCATTCACGAAATCTACTAAATGTTTTGGGCCTTTATCAAGTGGGTTAGAGGCTGGGACCTGGTAGCATGAAGCTTAGTTGATCCATGAAGATACCAAAGCCTGTCCCTGTGATAATTCGTATGTACTGTAACTGGGCATACACTGGTTCAGGGAGCAGATGCTATAGATCCCAGGGCAAGTTTCATTAACAAACATAAAACTCTCCTCAAATCTTCCTAGAGACCTTCATCCACACATGTCCTAGGAAATCAAAACTCACATTCAAAAATCAAATCTAAATGTATGTTTGTTGATCTTCAGGAAAAAATCCTGGAATCTTTAATCATGCTACCATTGACTTATATATTTATATATTTTTTTCTAGCACGGATTTAAAAATCTAAAGGATACCTAATGTTTTGATAGTTGCTAGATATCCATTGGAGTATGAATTAAATATGACCCTTGTTCTCATAGTGTATGATAATCTAGTACATACATACTTATCTATATTCACTATGATTCTGGGCAACCTCATAAACTCTCTGAACTTGTACTATTACACATATTATATCATCCATATGTATGACAGGGCCCTTCAAACTACTACTGTGAAGGGCCAATTTTAATTTCCAGTTCATTGAACTGATATTCATATTCAAATCCACATTACATAATGATAGACAACACTCATATCAACTGTGCAGTGAGACAAGTCCACCGACTATGAGCTTTGATATCATTGCTATAGAATTAACGTAAGATTTGGAGGCACTTTCTACATAGGTACTAAAAACAATGTGTGGACCAGCCCTTGTCCACAGATCACAAAGGAGAGAAGTAAGGATAGCAGCAACAATTACCCAAAATAAGATTACTATGTAAAT
This sequence comes from Dipodomys spectabilis, assembly GCF_019054845.1. NCBI lineage: Eukaryota > Metazoa > Chordata > Mammalia > Rodentia > Heteromyidae > Dipodomys > Dipodomys spectabilis. Next base: position 6,637,183 of record NW_024870698.1, on the reverse strand, counting down.
TCTAAGTTGGAGGAAGGGGAGAACTTGATAAAGAAGACAAAAAGGAGGCTGAGTTAGAGCTTTCCTCCAGCAGTTCCTATTTTTACAGCTTATGTGCTATATGGATTAGATATTACTTGGAGTTGTTCTTACTGGGATGATTACAAATCACACTTTCTCACTAGGTTAATGATGTGTTCAGGTTTATGGAATCCTCTCCAGAAAATCCAGATGAAGAAGCCGTTTGTGATAAGTTCTCCATTTGCTTTGTGAATGACTCAGAGAGGAAAACTAATGGGAAATATTTAGCTTTCTAATTGGGACTAGGGTGAGGATCACAGATAACAGGAGCTATTTAGTAGTAATGCAGAATCCTGTTAGAGAAAATCACCTAGTCACTTTCCTGGGAAAAAAAAATCTGCTCTTAGAGAATTTTTCTTCTGCTCTTATAGAATTTCTAAGCAGAATCAATTGCATCAAGTTGGAGAAACTCTTATGAAGGAAATTTAATAAGCCAATTTTAACATAATTTATAAATCACTAATGTATTTTGTGTCTTTTTATTATGAAACAAGTGGAAATGAGTATTTTTCTTCAACATAGGCAGGAGGATCTTGCAATATTAAATGCAGTAATATGTGTGCATGGCCACTCTTTCACTGCTGTTAAAATTACAAAATGATAACTTCTTTGTTTTCCACAAAATGGCAACATAAAAAAATGAAAAATCTAGCTGAGCACTGGTGATTTATGCCTGTAATGCTAGCCACTAAGAAGGCAGGGATCTGAGAATCACAGTTTGAAACCAGAATGGGCAGAAAACTCTCAGAGACTCTTGTCTTTGGTAATAAGCAGAAAGCCAAAAGTGGAGGTGTGGTTCAAGTGGAAGAGAACCAGTCTTGAATGAAAAAGCCAAACAAAAGCACAAGACCATGAATTCAAGTTCCAGTAATGGCACAAGAAAGGAAGAAAGTAAGCAGGGAGGAAAGAGAGAGAGAGAGAAAAAACAGGAAAGAAAGAACAAAAGAAAGAAAGAAAGAAAGAAGGAAGGAAGGCAGGAAGGAAGGAAGGAAGGAAAGAAAGAAAGAAAGGAAGAAAGAAAGAAAAAAAGAAAGAAAGAAAAAGAAAGAAAGAAAGAAAGAAGGAAAGAAAGAAAGAGAAAGAAAGAAAGGAAGGAAGAAAGGAGAGAGAAGAGAGAGAAGGAAGGAAGGAAGGAAGGAGGGAAGGAGGGAGGAAGGGAGGGAGCGAGGGGAGGAAGGAAAAAGGAGGGAGGAAGAGAGTAAAATCTAAAATTATTCCTAATCTCCACATCCAAACTCACACACTAAATTTATTAACTTTTTTGCAATTCAAATAAGCATCTTTTATATGTTTATTTTTTTCAGTTCTGTAGAGTAAAAGTTTGATCTTCTAAGTTTGAAACTGGATAAATTAAATAAAAACTCAAGCTAGTGCTTTAATTAGTAAGCTCAAATTCTTTACATTTGTATTCTCCACACAAACACTAAATTTATTTGGTGGTACATTGTTTTCCTTCAGCAACACCATTTTTGTTGTTGTTGTTCTTGAAATAACTAGGCCTGTATGGCATTTCCACTTCTCATAATTTTGTTTCTGTGGCAAATTGGGATATACAGACTGTAGCCAAATTTTGAATAGAAGCCCTTTGTTGATCTAAGCCCTTTACAAAGCTTAACTCTTTTCATTTTGTGAACTAGATTCAGCAGACACAAAAGAGAAAATTAGAATTTTTTTTTTGTGGATTTTTTTTTTTTTTGCACCACAATACTCCATGCTTAATCCATAGCTAAATTACTGTCAAGATAGAATTCGTTAGGTTTGATTGTAACCTAGGCTATTGATAGAATTGCAATGCCAACAGAGGCTTCCTACGAAGTTAGCTTCATGGCTACTTCTGCAAGAGAGGAGGGCAGATTCTTCCCGGTACTCAGCCATCAGCGCTTTCTAATTACAGGATTCTGTGGTATAAGGTGAACCTATAGGATGACCTACCAGAGGAAGTCAGCACTTTTCCAGTGAGTACCAGCAGATTTTTTTAAAAGTTCTCCCAGCCCCCTATTCACTTTCAAATGGATCAGATTTCCTTTTCTTGGATATTTAGCTTCGGTCCATTACCGCCACCCCCTCCCCATACCCCACTCCCCCCACACACAAAGAATCTTTCCTCAAAGAAAGCAAAACACTTTAGCAAAGACTAAGTTTTTTGCTGAGTGATGGCCGTTGCTTTGTTCATGGATAGTGAGCATGTACTCAGTTAGCATTCCCAAAAGGAAAATTGAGGAAGAGGTCAGAAAAATGTTTTCAATAATTGCTGCATGATTTCCTCTCCTGGTAAGTTACAGTGTTTTATTCAACATTAATGGTATCACTTGAAATTCTTAGGATACAAAAGATCCCTAAGTACAGGCCCATGTCAAATGTAAGAGACTGATATCAAACCTCTGAGGGAATCAATTAATTCGATGTTTAAGTCTGCTCTGGAAGTAATATAACAGCTAGGTCAACAATGTGTCTCACTGTAGTTTGTGTGTGTGTGTGTGTGTGTGTGTGTGTATGTACACACATGTGTGTGTGCACATATACATGCCTGCGTGTGTAAATATTTGATCACAAATACCATGAGTAAGGGATCCAGTCATCTCTGTCAAGCATATAGAAATTTCTAATCAAGTTATATTTTTTTTAACAAACCAGCCAATTAACTTTTCAGTATCCTTCTAATACAGGTTGGTAATTTATGTAAATTTGGGAGTTACTGAGAAGCCTTTTAACTTCATTTAATTTGGTCTGAAAATTGTTATTTGGAGTCTCTTATGGTTGATTATTTCCACTCATGAATATTTGGGATTGGGAGAGCAACAGAGGAGACAGGGAGAAGGTCGTGAGCAAGTTGATATCACTTATACCTGCTGTAGCTCATAAAGTTCAACTGCCTAAAACCCAGTTTTTACCAATAGATAATAGATCATACAAATGCCTGATTATTTAATGGTGATATAAGCACATCCCAGTATGTGTAGTCTCTAATGAACTATGTGTTTTATTATGAATTATGTCCTTATTTTGCTGTATCCTCAGTTATGTATATATATACATTGTCTATATATATTGTGTATATAGTGTATACATATATACAATGTATATATATACACACTATATATTTATATATACACATACATACACACACAATGTGTCTCCCTCTGGGCTTTTAGAGCTCAGACAGATCCTTACAAGAATTTGGCTTCTAGTTCATTAGGGGTAAGCGCCACGTATAGGAATCAGCCTCTGGAATTCTAACTCCACTGGGCACTAAGAACTGCTTTATTGATTGTAGAAATGCAGAAAGCACAGTTAAGAACTCAGTGTTTGAAGTTAATCCCTTAGAATTCCCATCAAGTCCCTTTCTGGATAACTTAGTTAACATCTCACCTGCTCAACTTACTTGGCTGTGTAATGGGATGAACAGATCAACCCAGTGATGTCAAAAGGTGAAATTGTTGGGAATCAAAAAGGAAAGTGATTTAAAAGTTTGTCCAAAGATTTCACTGAAGAATGAACTCCTCATTGAGGGGATATTCAAGGAACTAGGACTTGAGCTTTTATCATTCTTTGTAATCTCTCTCATCTAGGATCACCTTAACACTAGTTTGTAAGAAAAAGGAAATAAAACAGGAATTTGAAGTGCATTCCAAAGAGACAAGTTCACATTTGTGACTCAGTAACATAGAGAAATTCCATAAATGTTTAGTACTTTACAGAGCAAGAGAGAGAGACAGAGAGACAAAGAGACAGAGAGGCAGAGACAGAGAGAAAAAGAGAGAGAGGGAGACTGAGACTGATGCTAGGATATCTTGTATATGAAAAGCCCTACAAAGTACGATATGATAGATCACGGTTGCACAGTACACATGGAAGGGGCATTCAGGAAAGCCTTAACGTGGGAACTGCTGTCGAAGGTGATCCAGAGTCAAACCAGCTGAAAAATCAAGAGGACACTGGTTGGCTGGAGAGAGGAAAACCTAATCAAGTAGAAGGATGTTAATCTGAAAGCAACGCTAGTTTCTGCATCCATCTCCCTGAGACCTCCAGTAACAATTCCATCTCCTTTTTGTTTTGTTTTGTTTTGTTTTGTGTTTTTGGAAGGGCCAACAGTGTCTGGGCTTCTGAGTCTTCACTTAATAAAGAGAATATAGATAAAATAACACATCCACCCCCATGTTTCAGTGTTCTCTGCTACAATACTATACAAGCCATCATCCTTAAAGAGTGTCATTTTTTATTTGTAAGAATCATGAAACATCCTGAAAGTAACTGAATTATGCGATCCATGTTAATGCTAATCAAAGTTATCAATGTTGAGTGTTCTCTTCTCCACATGGCATGGCCCTTGCTGCTCCCATGATGCCAACTGCATGATTTGTACATAGCCCTAATTTTCTGATTACACTGATCTCCTCCGTTCCTGCTATTCTGAGTTTTTTACCCCTTGCTATTTTTGGTTTTATTTCAGCAATGATACTAGGGAAACGCTATTAGGAAGAACAGGATATTCAAATAAACCCCAGCCAAGAAAAGAATTAGAACTGAAAATGCATTGATCTTTTGAGCATCTGAGTGAATAACAATCAGATATTTAATACTTTAATTTGATTGAAGAAAAATGATTCTTAAAGGCATATTCTACAACATATATACATGTATTATTTCAAATATATGAGTCCATCAGAATTGAACTGGACCCAATGAGTCATTGGACAGGAATTGGAAATTACTTCCCCTAATAATGCATATTGTCTTATTCCTTCTCAGATGCTGAGGGTGAACAAACACATAAATGTGTTGGAATATAAAAGCAGATGTAGTATTCTATTTTTTTTAGAAAGAGGGAATGTCTAAAATCAGAAAAGATGATTTCTAGGGCATAAAAAGGGAAGGAAAGCAAGGAAACATATTTGGTGTAATGTCCAGGGTAGAAGTATATCCATTCCTTTATTGTCTGAAATGAAATATAACAAAAGGAGAAAATCATCCCTGCCACCTATATGTTGTGTGACCTTTGACATTTTATTTTGATTCTTTGAGCTCCAGGTTTGTATTGTAAGCACAGCCTTATTAAAAGAAAATCTGAGATGACTTGATGCTAACAAATCCTACTTGAGCAAGGAAAGGGTAGTAGCACCAGGCAGTACTCTCCACCCCAAATCACCTGGAAGTCTTCCCTTTGAGTCTTATAACTACAAAGAGGGAAGATGATAGATAAAGATTGGTACCAGTTGGCATTTTCCTTATTTTGGAAAATTTCCCAAACTTTCAACCTGGGACTGGCTGGCGGGTACTCCAACTTGGGTAACTTTATTTTTTACATAGTAAGCTAGGCTATAAACACTTTATAGAAGGGCTACCTTGCGCCAAAGTTTATCACACAATATGAGGATAAGTATAGTCCAACATTGTCCATTTCTAACTGCTTCCCAGGTGTCTGTGAGGATGGAGTAATTTAGCAAGTGCGAACACCCTTACTGCGTACTGTGCAGGCCACTCTTACTCAGTGATGGTTCTTTCTTGTCTTTCTGTTTACTGCTGTTGCCTTCAAGGTGGGTTGGCCTTCCCAAGGCAAAGATGTCTTTCTCTGTTGGTAGAAAACATCTTCTAGCTACACTCAATTCTGAATATTTCAATGTCTGACTTTAGAAATTAGTTGGCTAGTGTGTTTGTGAAATTTATACTCTTGGTAGAACTATGGGACAGAAAAACATGTACCAGGGTTTTCTGCATAAATTTCCTAAAACTAATTTTGTATTGTTTTCGAACTATAAAATGACTGCTTGCTTAATGAATTTAGATTAAAAAAAATGAGACTAGTATAGAGAAAATAACCATTTCACAGTTATCACTGTCCATTGTTAACATTCTAAATATGCTTCCTCCTAGTATGTCCATACATTCCTACACATATATTGATAAACATAAATGAAAAAGTCTCATTTACAAATCAGACAAGATGGAAGACCATAGACATTTATAAATATGTAAAGTTATGTATAATAATATATAAACATGGCATATTAATGTATATATACATTTATGAAGCATATATAAATATATGTATATGTAAAATATGTTCGTGTAAGGTATAGGCATGGTATATGTGTGCTTGCGCTTATGACCTATAAGACTGTTTACAACTTTTCTTCTACTATTAATAATTGAAAATATAACTATATCCGTTCATTTCAGATTATGTTATAATTTTAGAGTGATTAAAAAAATATACTGACTAGGTCTAAGGTTGTTTAATATAAAAATATATGTGTGTATATATTTGCTACATATTCAAAGAGTACATTTGCTAGCATTTATTTGGACAAGTTGGTGATAATGTCCTATCTTTGGTTCATATTTAAATGAGAACTATGTTTTATAAGTATGATCATATAAAATAGTTTTTAAAAGGAGATTATATTTTAATTTTCTTTATCCCCCACCAACCTGAGCTGGAAAAATAAAAATCTATCAAGTTATCATGGAGTTCTCTTTGCCTGCAAGTGCACAAGCCACCCAATAATCATAAAGATTTAGCCAATAGATCATAGTGTAACAAATATTAACTCTGTGGATAGCTCAACAAAACAAAAAATCTCCCCAAATAACATTTTTGTTTTCTGACTTTAACCATGTCCTGGACTTTCCAGAATCTTCTCAAGTACTGTCTCTCGAAAGAAGGATCTGTCAAGACCAGTTTCTCCAGCTTTCCTTGTCATGATGGGAGTTGGGAAACTCTTCAGCCTTTGTTCAAGTGGAGAACAGCTTTCTCCCGTGCATTCATTCTGTTGGGTTTTCCACAGTGGTGTTGTAAGGAGCACACTGGACTGTCTTTTCAAATGTACATCTGTCCTGGCTGGTAGATTCTGGTGCTGCTTTTCCTCGAACTCCCTCCCATGTTTTACCTCCATTATATGACCAGTATCCTCAGCCCACCTCAGCTTTCGGGTGTTATAGATGCCTCCAGAGACTAACCTGCAGTCTCTAGACCCTTCCTGGTCTTGGTGCCACTCTGTGGCTGCCATTTGGAAAGCCACATCTGTGTTTGCTCTCAGATCAGTTCTCCCCGCTGTATTTCCTAGTTAGTCCATCAACTGTCTACTTCACCCTTCATAGCCATCGCCCCTCCACCACCTTGTCAAGCGGGCTGATAGCTCCCCAAAGTGAACATGGTCTCCAGCTTTACCGCTGTTCATCAATTACAGCTTTCTGTGTTGGGGAGGAGGTAGAGGACACCAAGAACTTCTTTTAGGGACATAAAAAAACTACTGACCAAATTTCTGCTGCTTTGATCATTCCTTTATTTATGATGTCTCTTTTCCTATGGGAAGAAGGTCAGAAGACCTCTCCTTTCTGAACTCTTCTGCCTCTTTCTACAAATCAACAGGCTGGAAGGAACAGCTTGGTTTTCCCTCTTTCTCTTTAGCAGTGACTTTTGCCTGGTTAGATTTTCCTTTTCTCTAGAGACTCTAAAACTTGACAACTAACTTTTCACTGTTCATAGGGACAAAAAAAGGTGGACAGGAAATAGAATATGTGCACATGGATTAAAAATTTAGAAATATGTGTTCATAGCTAATTTATAGATATGGGATTATTGGTTAAAAAATAAGAGAAGTTGATTTACAAGATACCCCTAAGAAAGAGTCTCCTGGAGATAAGAAGAAACAACTCATGGAGCTCAATACCACAATAAGAACTCGCACTTCTGTGGCATTGCTGCGTGCTGAGTTCTAGTCTAAGCATGTTATATACATGAATCCTCATGGAACATATCTATTCTCATGTTAAAAGCAATCCTCTAATGTAGACACCATGATTTCACTCTTTTAGACATAAGAAAGAAAAAAAGAAAAGAATTTATTTATTCAAAGTCAAACAACTAGTAAATATAAGAAAGATATTTCAATTCAAACAATTCCTGGATTTGGAAATAGCAGCAGAGACACAGACAAAGTTATCAACAAAGAACTAAGGCAAATAAGCTACTTTATAGACAATAAAAAAACCTGAAGGATTTTGAATAGTCACCATAAGCCAAGGAAAGAGGAGAACCAACACTTCTGGACCCTAGCCTGGTTAACGTACAGTACTTTGATTCATTCTTGATACCACACGTGATAAAAGATAGCTGAAAACAATTATTCACTCACATGGATAACAGAAACCAATTCTAAAGTCAGTTCTTGACATATCTAAGGGCGTTTACACTGGAAAAGAAAACTCTAGGAAAAGGATGGGAATTTCCCAAGCATTTGTGAAGCAGTCACCCTACTTTCTTTGCTCCCTTGTGTTGAGTTTCTCCCCTACCTTCCCCAAGGACACACTTATTTCAGTCCATTGGCGAATCATAAGAGACATGCTATTGAAAACAATTGAAGACCGCAAGTCTGACATTGAGACTCTCTCGTTATGAACTAGAGAAGCACTGAAGCCATTTTATAACATGACTTTCATTTATATTTTTTATTGAGAGAGATACAAGTGAATTTATATCCCATATAACAGGAATTATGCACAAACTCAGTTTTCCCAAGGGAATATGCCTCCAATGCCAGCCACTTTCGAATGGAGAATTTGTGGCGGGGCATTACATGAAGCCTGACTTCAATTCAATATAATGCTAGAGGATCTAATAGTAGAAGGGCTAGAATGTGACCTGGAAAATGATCATAATCTACACAATACAGTTAAGGTGACTCCTGATACTCAGTATGTGGCTGACCCAACTTTCTCTTCATAAGATAATGCATTCTGAGAGAAAAACATGGTACTTTATTACTTACTCTCCTGCTTTCAGATCAAGAATTCACTATTCTCTTCCTAAATATTTACTGCATACAGAACTGGTTTTCCCATGACATGTAATTTTTTAAAGTAGCCAGGTGTTGGTGGCTCACATCTGTCATTCTAGCTACTCAGGAGGCTAAGATCTGAGAATCTTGGTTCAAGGCCAGGTCAGGCAGGAAAATTCATGAGACTCTTATCTCCAATTAGCTACCGATAAGCTGGAAGTAAAGTGGTGGCATCAAGTGGTTGAGCACCAACCTTGAATGAAAAAGCTAAGGGAGAGCAAAATAAGTGTGTCCCCTGAGTTCAACTCTCAGTACTGGCACACACAAATACACATACGCATGCACACAAACACACAAACACACACAGAATTATAAGACATGGATGTAGCTTGTAGTATATGAACTTCAAACAGAAAAATATAATCTTCTCAATTCTCTTTCAGTCATTCTGAGTAGGCAATGAGGACATTCTCAGTTTAGTCCTATGCTTTAAAACGACTCAGATTCTTATTCATCCTTTTGTGCAAGAAGTAATATTAAGGAGCAACCCAGATATTATTGAATGATGAAATTCAAGAATGTGATCGAATAACTGAAACACAGGAAGATGCTGACATGTGAAAATGAGCTTGCTATTACCTATTATTTTTACATCTAGTCTTCTAGTTAGATGATTTTTCCTCCCTCCACATTAATACGGACATAATATAATTTCAATGAAACATTCAACTATTCTTCCTAAAAAAACATGCTCTACTTTACTATATTTCCTACTTAGTCTATTTCTCTTGAATAAAAAATGCTTTCACACATAAAAAAAGCAATATATCTAGCTGGGTACCTGTAATTTATATCTCTAATCCTAGCTACCAGGAGGCTGAGATCTGAGAATCATGGTTCACAATCAAATGAGGAAGGAAAGTCTGTGGGACTTTTACCTCTAATTGACCATCAAATAGCCAGAAGTGGAGCTGGGGCTCAATAAAGTGCTAGCCTTGAGAGAAAAGGGCTAATGTATAACACCCAGGTTCTGAGCTCAAGTGTCGGGCCAGCATGCATACACAAAAGCAATGCATCCTAAATTGTTATAGTCTTCAGTGAAACATATGGACTTAATATTAAGTTTTCAAAAACTTTGTTCAAATGAATACAATCACCCACAAATCAAATTAAATTTGAATACTCTAACCAAAGCACTTATATTCTTTTCCTCTTCACCTATGCAATGCATTGCTACTTACTTCCTAGATTCTTTCCTGCAACAAACTTTGTTTACCATCAAACAAAATTTTATAGGAAATTAAGCACATCATGAGTGCATTCTGTTACATGTATTTCACTCATTGACAAAATGACCACAAATGCTGAGAGTATTTAGAATCTAAGCAATCAAGAGTAATACTCCATTTTACTTTAAATATCAGAAATTAACCCTGTAGTTCAGGGTATGCATATGTTGGGAAACTATTGGAAGTAATGTTTCATGCAAGAAATACATAAAAAACAGAACGTTACGTTTTGACATTGAGCCTCAGTCCTCAAGCTTCAACAGTGATTAAGTACTTATTTATTGTATGCCGAATCCACAGGCTACTGCTTTTCTTTATTAGGGAATACTGGATGTTTAAATATTCCTACCATATCTGATATGTTTCCTGCCAGGTCCTGGTGCTTAAGGCATGAAGCCTGGATTTATTATGACTTCTTCTAAAATTGACCACTTTTTTAGTATGCATTTCTTCAAAATGCTTCTTCTTTTTGGAAGAGTGATGTATTTCCACAAGTAACAGTTATTTTCACTCTGACATACAGCCTGAAAGCATTTAAATATCTCTTCTTACTTAGGTCTGTGGACCTAAAATATATCTAAGGAGACAAAACCATCACAATCTAACAGCTAATCCACCAGAGTTCTCCCTGAAGTAAAATATTAACCCATATTGTTTTAGACACAGCAATTCATCTTTAAATTAATGTTTTTTCTGGCTTTAAAGCTTTTTCTTCATTTTCCCAGCCCCTATTTGTTTTAGTTTTTTCCCCTTTATATGTTCTAAGATAAGAATGAGAGAATACTCCTCATGGGAAAACAATTCACAAGTGAGGATACTAGAACAATGTTATTAAAGAACTTGAGAACAAAAATTGTCAACTTGGAATTTTATATTAATTGAAAAAGTGTTGGAAAAGTTCAAAGGCAAGATTTGTGGTTTCAGTAAAGAGTTTAGAAGTCATCACTCTCATCTTTAAAACAAGCAAAAAGCTAAACAAAATGAAAGTTACCAAATTTTCTAAGAACTATCAGAGGATTGAAGTGAAAAAAGAAAGTGCTATTCCAAAAACCTAAGAGACAAGAGAAACAATGGTCTCAACTGCAAGAGCAGACACTGGCGCCATACACAGAGAAACACTTACAAGGTAACGTGCAGGACCCAGTAGATTCATCGTCAAAGTCTATCAGATCTTCAATGAAGCATCAATACCAATACTCCTCTAACACTACCAAACTCATTCCAAAACTGGACAAGGACACATAAAATAGGAGAATTATACTCCAATTTCCTGCATAATCACAGATATAAAAATTTTCAATAAAATATTTACAAAATTAATTTAATAGCATATTAAAATGATCACACACCATGATCAATTTGTTTCATTCTAGGGACTCAAGGATGGTTCAAAATATGTAAATCAATATGTATAATTTACACATAAGTAGAATCAATTCACAAAGAATTAATCTTTGATAAAATTCAACATTCTTTTATAACAGTTACGAATAGAGCATGGATATAAGGAATGTATTTCAACATACACATATGACAAATCTATAGCCCAACATCATATGAAATAAGCAGGAATGGAAATTCTTTCCTCTAAAGTTAGGAAAGAGAAAATGGTTCCTACTCAATTTTTCCACTCTTATTCACCATGGTCCTGGATTGCCTAGTCAGAGGCTTAAGGCAAGATAAAGAAATTAAATAAAGTCATATAGGGAAGAAAGAAATCAAATTATCTAGTTTCATGGGTGATATATTTGTATAGTTAATAGAAACTAAAAATTCCAGCAAAAATTCTTCCACGTAATAAATGCAACCAGAAGCTAAGCAGGATATAAAACCAATTTACCAAACGCAGTAGCTTTCCTACAAATGAACAATTGACAGGCTGAACTGTGAACATAATTTCATTCACAATATCCTCAAAATATGAAATAAAATAATATAAAATGCTATTACATAAATAATGCATACTATAAAATACTAGATACAAATTTAACCAAGTAGGTTAAAGCTTCTACAGTACAAAAATAAAACCTTTATGAAATAAATTGAAGAAGACATCAGAAGATTGGAAAGATCTCCATTTTCATGGATTGGCAGAATTCCTTAAAAATGGCTGTACAAATAGCCATCCATTGTACAAATTCCACACAATGCCCATCAAAATTCCTACGCTAACCTACTTATAAATAGAAAAATTAGCCCTAAAATTCATATGGAAGCATAAAATAAAACCCTGAGTAGTGAAAGTAATCTTGAGCCAAAGCAGCACTATTGGGGGCATCATAACAGCAAGCCATTTAAAATGGATCATTCTAGCATGATTTTATGTGCAATCCCTTAGTTCTTACCTGGCTCCCATTCTCTTCTACCCGCTCACGCAAATGTTCAGTATTCTTAAGTTTAAGCAGATGTAGCAGTATGATAAATTGTAATAGCCTAGTGGGAAACAACACTAGCAAGTTATTTACTGAACTTACAGTGTTGGTCTTGAGTTCTAGAGGTTTTTCTCATTTCTAAAGTTGCATAAATCCTTGACTTACCCCACATCCCCTTTGCTGGGATAGTTTGCCACATTTGGAATATAACGAAGTTGTTCTGTCATACCCTGAATCCCATCCTGAGGGATGCCAGCTTACTCATTTTTTTTTAAAGAATTGATTTGCATGCATTACATAGGTAATTCATTCTCAAGAAAATATATGTTAACTTCCTACCTTTTGAGTGTGGGCAGCTCATGGTAACTTCCTTCAAGAGAATACAGTGCTGAATGAGGGGAAGAAAAGGGAAACTTCACAGGAAAGCAGTCTGACAACTACTGTGTTAGGCAGGTAAAGATCAAAGTTAGCATAAGGAATGATAAATTGTATTGATCGCATCTACCTTTGAAATTGCATGACAAACATGGTAACTTATCTCTATGGCCTTCTCCCCGCAAATCCAGGTTCCTGGTCTAATTATAAGAAAACCACGACAAAAATCCCATTTGAAGGACATTGTGTGGTATGTAAGATTGACCTCCCTTAAGGTAATCAGAACCAAAGCAATCAAAGGAGGCATAATAACTAAATATAACATGATACCTGTGATTAGACCCCCAAACTACAACCATAAAGGAAAGTCTAAGGAATCTGAATAAAACTTGGCCTTCAATGATAATATGTACTACTGGGTGATTAATTGACAATGAAGGTGTTCTCAAATATAATATAGGAAACATGCTAAGAAAGGAAATTGTGCCAGTTTTTCTGAAACTCTTTGCACTATCTTTGTAATTCCTCAACTGTATAAATATACCACTATGTAAAGTAAAAAACTTTATATCTCATCACTATTCCCTGATAATTAAGACAAATGCACTTTCTTACATTAGCTCCTACTTTTTGCATATAATCTAATGGTCATGATTATTATTTAGCATTCTAGAGCATCTCTGGATTGCCTTTTTAAAGACTATATTTTCATATCTGCAATTTGAAACGCCCATTAAAAGTGGTTGTCAGGCAAACTGTTATTAGTTTATTTCCCACTGATATTTGTCTAATGCTGTATCTTGAAGTTGGCTCATTTTTAATGCAATAGATCATTCATCATAGATAGAATTTAATACAAAATTGAAAACGTTGACCTTCTTTATAGCTACCTTGTTTAAGGCACTGAAACTTACCTCTGTTTGCTAAAATAGTTTCTGATTAGTAAAGAAACACTTAACCTGATGCTAAAAAAGGAAACAAAATTATGCAATTCAATTATATTATTTTTATGATCTTACAACAACCATAAGTATATCCTATGTAACAACGGTGGTCTTTATTGGGACAAAGGATAAAAGAAGGTTGGCAATCTTCTAATGGGGGCAGACCCTTGATTCACTTGTTATAAGGTGAATCATCCCAGAAGCCACATTTTGCAATATAGAATATTGGAGTCTTTATTATACAGTTAACAGGCTGCAAGCATCCAGTTGTTACAAAGGCCTGCAGCATGCAAATACACATAACACAGCTGGGAAACATGCTGGAAAAGAAATATCAGAGGAAAGAAATATCAGAAACAATACCAACAAGCCAATTCAGCTCCAATGGAGATCTGAATTGGGACGCCAGGATGACTGGAGCCAGGAGACAGGACACAGGACACGATCACAGATTATATACATGGCTGGCGTGGTGGAGGCTTGAATGGTCAGGGTCTAAATCGGTCCTCGCAGGGGGCAGATCCTCAGGAAATTCCCAGTCCCAGGCACTGGACTGACAGATTCAGTAACCTATCAGCCAAGTGCCCTCCCTTTTCTCCAGGGATCTGGGTATGCCCTTTATCTGGGAGGCAGGTGATAGGCAGCGGGGTTTTCTTCTCCCAGCATGAAGACAAGATGCCAGACCCTACAATCCACCATATGGCCAATATGGCGTGGGCCAGACCTAATCTCCTTACTTTACACTGTTACACACTTTTAAATCCAAATATCCTGTGAGGCATTCATGTGGAGATGTTCAGCTTACAGTGAGTAGGGTGAAGTTGTAGTCTGCCACTATTCAAATTGCCCAGGTGAATACAAAGTGGTTCTGCAGGGAGGGAGGGGAGAAAATGGCAGTCAATGCACCACCCTTAAGAACACAGAGATTAATAAGAATTAAGAAAACAGAGATTAATAAGAAAGTAAAATTTAGTGGTGCAAACTGACACACATCAACATTAAGAAGGAAGCAAAGCAGAAGCAATTAAAGCTCTAAGAGGAGCCGCAGAGACTGGGTAGTGACCAGACCAGCCAGGAAGAGTCAAGGCAGCAGTCACAGTGTGGAAGGAACAGCCAGCCTTGGGTTGTTGTCAGTAACTGCCTCTCAGAAGCTTCTCCTATGAGGTCTCAGTTAGTCTTCCAAAATCTCACTTACCCAAAATGATCCTTTTTTAACAGAAGACACTCAGAGCCCAAATGATCACTGTCTTTGTGTCATTTTCCTTTATAGAAGATTAGTAGAGGTGTTTTTTTGTATAAAAAAGGAAAGAAAGTGGAAGGTATTGCTATGCAGAAAGACAGGCATAAGGAGCAAGAGAAGAACACACTTCTGTCTCCAAAGTAACAACACTAATGAATCAGTTCTTATGACATGTCTATTCTTGAAAGGCTCAGCCCTTGTGACCTAATCACCTCTAAAAAGTCCCACTTCTCAATGGTATTTCTTTGTGGATATAAGTTTCCAACAAGTGAAGGTTGGGAGAAGGGTGATCACAATACTGAGAATCTGAGAGCTGACTCTCTCAAATGAACGTCACAGTAAAAGCATGCGTAAGATACAGACTTTGGGAAAATTGAGAATGATGAGGTAAATTACTTCATTGACTAAAGAAAGATAAAGCCAAAATTCAAGAAGATTTTGAAATTGGGGGTTGGAGGTCAGGGATTCAAAGTGAGAACCACTAAGTAAAGGAGAAGAAGAAGATGCAGGAGAAAAGGAAAGAAGAGGCCCCGAGGTGGCTGTATCAAAAGGGCCCAGAGATTAATTTGTGTCCTAAAAGCACTTTTCAACTGTATGTCCCTTTACTGTTTGGGGAGCAGCGGTGTGGAGGAGGGAGTTTAAGCATAATCCCTAAGTAAAGGGTGTTGGCATTATTGTATTTATGCCATGATATAGGATATGGGAAGAGATTAGCATAGACGCTCTTGATTACAGGTCTGAAGACCTTCTGTAAGTTGGAAAACATGAGTATAGAATTGCATGGTAGATTTGGAAAGAAAACTAGATGGAAGGACTATTTACTAGGGTAGCAGAGTATGTGATATAAAAAGAAGGTTTAACTAGAATTCAGGAAGAGAATGGGTTAAGAGAGTATACTTCAAAGAATAATTGCAATCTCCTTATTTCCAAATTGTTATTCTGTGGATTGTAAGACGTATTTTTTTGTGGTGGTTGTTTCTGTTGTTTTTTTTTTTTTCTCTTTTTTTGTAAATTGAAAGGCATTTTTTAACTAACATAAATTTGGTTAAAGAGGTAACAAATCTTAATTACTCAGAAAAAATACTGATGTCCTAAATAGCATCAATGAAGAATCGTTTCAAAGTTTATTAACCCTACTCTCCTACATTTACTTAACTATACCTCATTTTATGTTCTTCTGTGTATCTCCTATTAACATACTAAAATATTAATGTTCCATGTAACAATGTAATTTGGCAACTGGCAGTGTAAAGAAGAAAAGAAACCAAAAAAAAAACAAAAACACCCAAAACCCTACCCGAAGGAGGACAGAGGGATCAAAGAATCAATATTTAAATGATCATTTTCAGTTCTGTGATAATACACAAAGGCTGCACAGAACATGTCTGTGATCGCCGTGTGTGTGGACTATAGTTGAAGTTCACTTGAGTTGAAAAAGTAAAGCATTACTGGGATGCCCTGGGGGCCTGCTCACACAGAAGGATCCAGAACTAGACCATACTCATGACTGGGTATATGACGATAACCAGCTTCTCACATGTCAATCAGATGTTGGGATTCATTTTTGGTTTGCATGTGAGAATACTGGATAGGAGTTGAAGAGGCAGCAGAGTTCAATGTTAGGAATGTACAAGAAGTATAAGTTAACAAAAACAGAAATTTGGTAATATCAGGAATAATGAGGAAGCAGTCACTCTTGTCTGGAAGCTGCATTCATGGGATTGGGCTTAGCTGAGCAGTTGCTTTCAAAAGGCCACTGTCACAGAAGAGCCTAGGTTTGGTTTTGGTTAGGGATAATTTTCTAAGATAATTCTGAACTGAATTATATCCTCTCAAAATTTACATACTAACTCCTAGTAGCGTGTGATTATATTTGACAATTGTGTGTTTACAAACATTAAGTAAATTTAGAAGGCTAGGCTGAGTCATAATCTGTTTTGTCTGGTGTCTTTATAAGCAGAATTTGCACACAAGAACACATAGAAGAAAGACAACCATCTCCAAACCAGGGCAATCATTTGGGAACAGAACCTTTCTCACAACCCTCAGAAACAAGTAATTCTGCCCATTATCTTGACTCTGTCCCCAGAACTGTGAGCCAATGAATTGTGTTTGGTTATTCAATGGTTGTTCACTTTAGTGCTGTTGTTATTTTGCAATACTGGGGAATTGAACCTGTGTCCTTGCATAAGCTAGGCTAGCTCTCTACTGCTGAGCTATACTTGTAACCTTTTTTCTGATTTTCACTTTGAGTCAGGGTCTTACTCAATTGCTGAGTCTGGAATTTAATTTTCTTGTTGAGCCCAGGTAGGCCTCGATCTGGAGGTATATCCTCTGGCCTCAACCTCCCAAGTAGTTAGTCTTATACGTGTATGCCATCATGCTCAGTTTGAAGCCACTCAGTAGGTGGTGTTTTGTAACACAGCCCTAGCAAACAGATACATTCAGTAAAACAATTGGCAATGGGAGAAAGATGACTGGATTTTATTTTAAATTTTATTTTAATATCCCTCACAGAATAAGTTTTTCTAAAACCACAGTGAAAAAAAGGAAAAAAGAAGAAAAAAGACAGGGAGCTACTAGGATCGGATTTTCTTTCCCCTACAAGGGTTGAAGCTATGCCTTAGAGAATCAAGACCCTACATGAGTTGGCCACTGATGCTTCATTATTAAGAGAAGGGAATTCACCTCAGAGTGCTTTTTTTCCTTTAATCAATGTGTTCTCAAATGTCACAACATCATAGCGGGGCACAAGTGACCTGAATGCTCTAATACGATCTGCACTCATATTTTAATATGCCTTGATGAAAACTAATCTTTGGCAAGTTAGCTGGCATTTTGCTTTTCAGAGGAAGGGCAGGAAATACTTCTCCCTCTCCATTACAGAAGCCTTTCTACTCACCTGTTTTTTTTTGTTTTTTTTTTTTTTTTTTTTGCTTCCCTGGATTAACTTGCCCACTATCTAAGGCATTCTCTACATAAAGATTCATGTTGCGTGGGAATAAGTTTTCAACTGCGCATGACACCTTGAATGGTAATACAGGCACCTACGATACTCTGGTGAACATAAAGCTTGAAATTTTAGGGAAATCAGTCCATTGGGTGGCTGGAATTTTCCTATATACTCTAAAATATTTCTGATTGTGGAAGACAGCAGGAGGAAGAGCTGCGGTTCAAATCAGAGTCAGGTGTAACATGATTTTTTTTTAATATATATAAAAATGAATCCTGTGCAGGCTGAAGCAGCTCCTTCTCCATCTGTCAGCACATTCTTTACAACCATGCATAAACCTTATTATCACACTCAGTGTGTTACGGCAAAAATTATCCTGGCCCTTGGAACAGTCTCTCCACAGCTTTGAGTAAAATTCAGACTTCAGTGCCGTTAATATAAAAACAAGCTACCTAGTAACCGGAGAAGGGAGAGGAGAGATATTTTCCCTTGCACAGAAAATTTACTAGGCTTTCTTCATGTGTTTCACAGGAACAAGAGTAAATATTTTGCATTGAATAAAATAGCTCCTGATGACACACATTTGGCCTTGATAAAATTTTTCCACTGTAGTCACATATATTAACCTTTGATGAAAAGACCACAGAAAGAAAAGGCATGAGTTGAATATGGAATAATTTCAGAGGGTTTTTTTTTTTTGCATTAACCTTTGAGTTCTGAACTGCTGTAGTTGTGTGTTTGGGATATATTTGGATAGAGACATTACTGTCATCTTCTTCCTATTTATGGGCCTGACCTTTGTATTATAGTAGCCTGCTTTGAAGAGCAGTTATTTTTAATTGCTTTAGGTGTCCGGAGAGACTGTTCCGTGCCTACATTACTTATAGACAGCACCCTGGCACATATGTTTGCTCAATGAATCTTACAATGACTGGATATTTATAACCACATCTGAATACAAGAGGAGGAACTGTTGCATTTTAGGGGTGGTGTGTTCATGTGTGCGTGTGCGTTGTGTGTTTGTGGGGAAATGTGTTTGATTGTTAATGTGGCAGTGTATTTAATGAAGTGACAGGGAGAATTAAAAGTGATGGATTGTTCCGGCTGCACTGGGACCATCTGAGATATAGTCTCCCATAATGCAGTGCACTAAACCCAGCCTGTACGAAGCCCTCCGTGTATGATTCAGGCCTGCAGCAGGACTACTCAAGGAGGTTTAATGAGAGAGATGGTTATGGCCTGGGCAGCAGGAGGCTGAAATATAGCTGTTTGAAGACAATAAAAGGAGCCGTGTCCCAAAAAGGCATCTGACTTTTGACAGGGTGCCTGGATTCCCCAGTTTCCCCAGTAGCATTGTTCTATGGTGCCTGATTGGACAGAATGATTGTAGAAAATATATTTGCATGACAATTCATTTAGAAAAGACTTCTCCACCCTTCCCAGCTAAATAAGGCCTGCCTGTGAAGTTATCTTAGTGATTGAGTTACCAGACTAGGACAAATCTATGTCTGAGATATTCATGGCTGGTAAATAGCTCTGGTCACAAATGTGTCCCCAAAGTGAGAAGCCTCTTCATCTCTTACAGCTGGTTAGGAATGCAAACTTGTGGGCTGGGAAGGTGGCTCAGTGGTAGAGCACTTGCCTTGCAAGGAATGCAAACTTGTTTCCCAGAATTGAATTTCTAAGAACAGGAAGGGAAAGAAAGGGGGAGAGAGGGGAGGGAAGGAGGGGATCTGTATTTTATTCATTAACATTTTAAAACTGTGAGCTATGCAACTTGAGGGTAGGGATAGGAGAGGACAAAGGGGGAGCACAACGGAATGGGTGACATTGTTCAAGAAGCATTGCATTCCTTTAGATGGGAGCTGGTGGCTCACGCCTGTAATCCTAGCTATTTAGGAGGCTGAGATCTGAGGATCACGGTTCAAAGCCAGCCCGGGCAGGAAACTCCATGAGACTCTTACATCCAATAAAAACCACTAGGAAACCAGAAGTGGTACTGTAGCTCAAGTGGTAGAGCACTCACCTTGAGCTGAAGAGCACAGGGAAAGTGCCAAGGCCCAGAGTTCAAGCCCCACCACCAATAAAAAAAAACATTGCATTCATAATCTGATGGGCTATTGTAATTTCTATGTACACTTACTAAATAATAAACAAAATTAATTGGCAAGTGTTTATTGCATAGATTTATGGGGTATACTGTGGTGTTTTGATATATGTATATCACGTGGAATTATTAAATAAAGTTGCAAGTTTATCATCTTTTTGTGGCATGGTGAACATGTTATGTGTGTACTTTATTGGCAATTTTAAAATACCTATTACACTATTATGACCTATGTTTAACATGTTTTGCCACAAATCTCAGAAAATTATTCCTCCATTCTAACTAAAACCTAATCTACCTTATGGACTTAGACAGACATTTCCTTAATCCCTTGCCAATTAAGCTCTTCACACACACACACACACACACACACACACACACACACACACACACACACACACACACACAATTAGACAGATGCTTCAAAGAAACAAAACCAACATGGTCTGCCTCTGTATCTGCATCATTATCCCTCTGTCCATCGTTATCTATGGTTTATTGTAATAAAGAATTATAACCAATAATAAAGAACAATGAGAAAGCAGACATCAAACAAGATTCATTGTATTGATAAACCCATTTGTTGAATGGCAACTGTGATGTACAACTAAATATAATTTTTTAAAGCAAAAGAAAAAAAAAAGAATGAATACTTATGAAGGCAGAAAAGCCCCACTAGGCCTGGGAAGGTGGCTCAGTGGTAGAGCGCTTGCCTTGCATGCCTGAGGCCCTGGGTTCGATTCCTAGCACCAAATAAGAAAAAAGCCGGAAGTGGCGCTGTGGCTCAAGTGGTAGAGTGCTAGCCTTGAGCTGAAGAGCTGAGGGACAGCGCCCAGGCCCAGAGTTCAGGCCCCACGACCGGACCCAAAAAAAAAGAAAAAAGAAAAGCCCCACTAACTGCTGTCCACATACCAAACCCCAAGTAAGCAACTTCCCCTAGAATTTGTATTTTAATAACCTTTCCAGGTTGCTGGTCTTTACTCCTAGGCTTCCAATTTTAGTAACTTATACAAGTGGTGATAGAAATGAGAAAAGAAAAGTAATTATAGTTAGTAGAGAGTCCATTGCATTTAAGGGAAACCTTTAGTTAATGAGAACAAACTAAGTAGATTCCTAAGGACAGTCAATGCTCTTACCTAACCTGGACCTCCACCAAGACACTTGCCCATCCAAGACTCCCTCCTCACCTCCCTCCCTCCCTTCTTTACCCCCCCATACTGATAAAATGAGAAAGATAATGGCGTCTACCTCATGGCATTTATGGGATAAAATGAAATTGCATATTTGATTATAAACAGTAAGTGCAGACAAATGTTAGTTGTATTTAATATTAAATAGTCCTTCTTGTGCTCTCCATCTGAAGACAGATCACAATGAAACAAATTTACAACAAGCCTGGTAATGCCAGCTATTCTGTGCATATTAAATTCTCTTTGTGTGCAAGATCCTGAGTTAAGTAGAGTACATACATTATGCTACTTACCTGATTTAATTCTTAAAGCAACACTAAGGAGGCTGTAACAACTGCACCCCCATATTCTTTTTAAAGTGAATCAAGTGGATGAAACAAGCGAAGAATTTATGGAAGGAAACGCAGCGTATAATCACATCCCAGGACTCACACTCAGGACTGTCTGGCTCGATGTGTTTTCCTAACCTCAAGACAATTCCTTCTCTTAGGGAAGTCTTTTTCTTAGTGAAGTCTTTCTCTTAGTGCACCCCTTTGATTCTATCTCTTGGTCTGTAGTTCCCTTAATGAATAATAATAGCAATAGTAAAATGGTACTCATGAGTTACAATGGCATGCTTTGAAATTAGAATTTAATAATAATAATTTGATTAACTAATCAAATGCATCACCAAATGCATATTCTAGAAGTTAAGACTCAATGTGGTATTTTCAATATGTTGAAATTTTATGACATGTCATTAGGATTCTGCCTTCATGAATGGATTTTTAAACCTCACAAAATGGCTCTAAGAAGGCAACTGGGCCCTGTTTTGCACCTCACACCCTTTGCATTCACCAGTCTGGGAGCACAGCCTTCAAGTCGCCATCTTGGAATTAGAGACTAGGCCCTTACACACATTGAACATACCAGTGCCTTGCTGGGGGGACTTCCTAGTCCCCAAAACCATAAGAAATACATTTCTGCTTTTAATGATGCACTTTGAGCACTGACAACCGAACAAATGATAGAAACCTTAACACATGGCCACACTTCTGACTAGCGAGGCACAAAAAGCTACTCTAACATATTTTAAGGGGTAAAGAGAGCAAGAGAGGTTGTTAGGGCCTCACAGGCCAACGCAAGACTTATTTCAACTTGCAATCTCGTTATGCACATTCTTGCTATCTTCTATAAATAATATACTAAAGAAGCACCTCCGGATACACTGGGCATTTCCCGATGTTGCTATTTTGAGTCATCAAATCATAGATGAGATAAAATAGCTAACCCAGGTTAAAATATATGCAAACCAAAGATGCTGCAGGTATCAAGTGCTTGACTATTGCTCCAGTGTGTTTTCAAATCTTGACAATGTAAGTTTTTTTTTTTTTTCTGGTTTGATTTCTCGCTTCCAAGAGAAACGTGATTTAGTGTATTGAAAGCAACCTTGTCCTGCTGGGTCAACATAACTGGTAAGTTGCAGGACCAATGGATACCACATCCCTGTCTTTTGTCCCTTCTACTTATATTGGGGAGTCAAAGCTAGCTCTGGCTCTTTCTTTAAGGAACCTGTGTAGGAATTGCTACTAAGTAGTTTCTTTGTAGACTAGCTATTGGAAAAAAAGAAACAAGAAGGAAAAAGGATAGGAGAGAAACAGAACAGCAGAGAAGAGTAACAGCTGCTGGCCTGCCACGCAATGGTCTGACCATTCAATGCACAAGGCAGAGCAAAGTGACCCAAATCTCCTTTCCTCACATTCTGGAATGTGAAAAGGATTGTTCTAGCTTCTGTCAGTTCCTCTTCTTTCCTTCCCACTCAGAGGGAACAGATGAAACAAAAATGTCAGTCTGTACAACCTTTGCAGCCTGTTAGGGAAGAAGCATTTCCATCTTCGTTCCTTCTCTTAGGTTGTTTCTAGGGAAGAAGAGAAGATTTTTGGTGGAGAGACACTGAAAGTCCGGTGACCTAGAGAAAGGTATTTAATCTGAGTTTTAATTTCTTAATATGTGATCAGAATAATAAACTTTAATTCACGGGGTAGCCTTGAAATTTAAATTAGATGAAATACTAAATGCATTCTTCTTTCATTAATTTGACCAAAAAACCATTTAGTTCTTATTCTATTGTAATTCTATGTACAAGGCATGGGCATATTAACATGAAAACTTCAAAGAGTTTCTAGTCTATAACTAAAATAAAGATTGCAGCACTTGGGTTCTTTATGGACTTGGTATAAAATAGTAATAATATTTTTATTTCTAGTGATTTTCAACTAAAGTGTTAAGATTTTAAAATTATCAATGTAGATAACAAAAACTGTATTTTATCATCAGTGGAAATCACAAAAATCATGTCAGTGAAAATCATGTATAATCATATTGTATATTTTGTCACTTTATTTAATTTATTTTTTTGTTGGTTGTGGGGCTTGAACTCTGGGCCTAGGCACTGTCCCTGAGCTCTTCAGCTCAAGGCTAGCATGCTACCACTTTAGCCATAGCACCACTTCCAGATTTTTCTGTTTATATGGCATTGAGGAATTGAACCCAGGACCTCATGCATGCGAGGCAAGCACTCTACCACTGAGCCACCTTCCCAGCCCCATATTATTATATATATATATTATTTAGCACATTATACCATATATACTACACTATATATATTATAGGTAAAACTATATTATGATACATTTTATTGATATAGTTGAATTTCATCATGACATAGTTGTTTCAGTTATTTATATTTTGTTTATGTTTATATTTATGGATTTATAGGTTTTGTCAAGTTGCCAAAGAAGGTCATGCTGTAAGAGGATATAAACCTGTGGGTTTCTAGAAGAGATAGCTTAATAAACTGACAATTCTAATACACGATATGTAATCTCATCACAATAGTATAGTTGTCATCGTAAGAAGTATAATTATTACCATAATAGAGAACTTAGGAGATCTCAGCCTGGCTTAGTGTGTGCGTATGCCTACATGTGTGCCCATGTGCACTGACATAATCTCATGTATGTGGGGTGGAGATTTGAGGAAGGCGAGTCAGTGTGGCTGGTTCTGTGATATTTACAAGGTAAATAATGACTTAGCTAAACTATATACGAGGAAGTTGGCATTAACCAAAAACAGTGATCCGGTGAAGGGTGATGAAGGGTAAAATATGAGGAAGAAGGGTGTGGACCTTATACAGCATAACATCTCTACCACCAGACAAAGTCCAAGGTATACTTGGAAAAATGAGGAAGATGAAGCTGAAGACATGGGCAAGTACTAGACCAGGAAAAAGTTTGGATGCCTTGCTAAAGAGTTTAGTCACCATCCTGGATGTGGTGTAGTGCCACCGGAGATATGTTTTAGCAGAGGAATGCACTCTTGGTACTCGTGTTCTAGAGAGATTACCATATTTTGAGTGCACAGCACTGTAGAGATGGCGGGAGTGACCAGTGGAGAAAGGAAAGTCAGGGGTCCATGTTAGTAACCCAGGCAAGAAATGACGCTGCCTGAACCGCAGCAGTGATAAAGCGTGAAATTACTTTTTGTGCAACGTAAAGTATCACCATGGGGTTGACAGAAAGAAAGGGGGGGAAAGTGAGGAAAGGGAATAAAGAAGGAAAGAAAGAAAAGGGGGACGAGGGAGAGAGAAGAGCAACAGAGAACTAAAAAGCAAAGGGAGACAGGAATTGTAGTCTTTGGCTAAGTAGACATTTGAAGTCAAAGTGTTTCATTAAACACAATCACAACTGTTAGTCTACCCTGGGGGTATGACAGAATTACTGGTATCCCCACTCTCAGCCAATCAGCCAGATGGCAGCCGATTGGTTCCAATGAAAACGAACCAAAACCTTTCTTCAATGTTTCAATTGTTGCACAAATAGCCAGGGCCAAGGTGACCTCAGTGACAAGAAGCTGTTGTCAAGCATATAACCTCCAAAAGACAACAGGAAAGGTGGCACAATTCCCTATTAACAATCAGAATCAGCCAGAATTGTTTAGACGTTCCCAGAGTTTGACTGCACTCATGCACACACATGCACAAGTGCACACACTTTATCTCTCCTGGGATTTGTACTTAAGAAATATAACATGGGAACTGGGAAGGTGGCTCAGTGGTAGAGTGTTTGCCTTACATGTCTGAGGCCCTGGGTTCGATTCCTCAGCACCACATAAGCAGAAAAAGTCGGAAGTGGCGCTGTGGCTCAGGTGGTAGAGTGCTAGTCTTGAGTTTAAGAGCTGAGGGACTGTGCCCAGGCCCAGAGTTCGGGTCCCACACTGAAAAACAAAGAAAAAAATATATATATACATCTGTGTGTATATGTGTATATATATATAATACATGCTATTTCTATATTTGGTTCAGAATAAGAGGGTTATAGGAGCATATCTAAGGAAATGAATTGACCCAGTAAAACAAATCAACACACATCTTTAACATGCAAAATGAGGTTTAAAAAAATATGAAGCAATCAGGTAAATAGCATGTAAGATGGCTGCGGAAAACCAAACTTTGCTTACATAGTTCAACTGATACTTTCCTATAGTTCTTTAATTTATTTTCTTCACTTTTCTTGTTTCCTTTTTGTTATCAATTCCTGGTGCAAAACAGGAATTACCTATTACATGCCTCGAAAACTATCTCTGAGGCCTTGAGTTCCGGGAAGATGGCGGAGGAGAAGCTGGAATCTGAACAAGCTCTCGCATAGAAAGCAGTTTTAGAGTTCCAGTGAACAGTCCTAAGCCAGAGAATCACACCAAGTGTGCCATCACAGGACAGAGAGTTAGACAAGAGAGGGGAAGCCAAGACAAGGAGACACATCTGAGCGCCTGCCAGCAGCCGCGGCAGCGGCGGCGGCAGGGTCGCGGCGACGACCGCAGCCGCGGCCATACCTGAGCGCTCACACAGAGAGTCCAGGACGAAGGAGCCAGACGCAGCGGGCGAGAGGATTCTACTCAACACCAGCAAGAACCGACAAGGAGCGGACATCTTCATCCTGCAGTTTGCAGACCAGAGACGACCCAGGATCCAAGACTCGGCGTGAGTAGAAGCCCGACATCCTCACTCCTTCTACGGGAGCAGAGGAGGGAAGGCCACCCCTCCCCCCCCAGCACCGGTGATCTCCATCTTGGATACCGACAAAGCTCGGAGGAGCTGCTAGCTCCAACTCAGGCCTTGGAATAAAACGAGTCATATAACAGGTCACAAGAACTTAACGGCAAAGTGACCTGCCAGACTCAGCTCCATCCAGGGAAAAGTCACACAGCTCAGGCACCAGCCATTGGAGTGGCTTTCCTCACTGGTAACCAGAGCCAGAGGCTGCCCCTCCCTCTAGCAGCCTCCACAATCAATTGAAAAACAGAAACCCTGAGAATGGCTCCAGGGTGGGCTCTGTGAATTTTTCACAAAATAGCCCCAGGGAAAAGCTACTGTTTGTTGAAAGGCCTCAACTCTACCAGAACCTAGCCTCATCACCCCTCTTTTGTGATTCTCAAAGCAGATCACCCTCCCATTAAACTAACCTGGGAGGGGGATCTCAAAATCTTGGGTAAAGCAGAGCATTTTTCTGTCTGTTCGAACAAACTGACTTAAGAAACCAATCAAGCCACAGGACCTCAAGCTGACCAGAGACTCCAACAAGAGGCTGGTTACAGACAAAAGGGAGATACAGGATTCTTCCCACCCCTCCCAAAAAAATTAAAAAAAAAAAAAAATCAAAGAACTTTTTTTCTTCTTTTCTTCTTTTTTTTTTTTTTTTGGTACCTTATATATATAAATTTTTTTTTCCTTTTCTAAAACTTTTATTAATCTTTAATTTTTGCCTTTTTTGAAAAAATAATTGTTTTCCAGTAACTTTTTTTTCCCTCTTATAATTTTTATTTTAGGAATACGTGAATGTACGTTTTCCTTTCTATTCTTGTCTTCTCTCTCTTTTTCTTTCTTTCTTAATTATCTTTTTGTTTTTTGTCTAGCTCTACTGAACTTCTGATCTTTTTTTTCTCCCTTTCTTATCCTTTTCACCTTTTCCTTTCTTTTGTTCTTCTGTATGTGACTTAACTCTTGTCCTGCACATCCTCAGATAAACCCATAGTTAACTAGTAGACCCTATCCCCCATTGTGTACACACTTAATCCACAAATTTATTACTCAATCCAAAACCTCTGAGACTTAAATTCCTTAATAGCAGTACTACCTCTTTATACCTATATAATATTTTAAGCATTTTTTAAGTTTTTCACATCTCCTCTATCTCCCTCCTGTTTTCTCATTATATTCACATTCCTCCCTAAATAGATGGTCTTTCAATCTCCATAACTATATTAATTTTTACGTTTCTAATTCTTTTTCTGGTCTCTTTTCATTTCCCTTTCCCTTTCTTCTTTTTCTCTCCCTCTCTACTTGCATCCTGCCCAACCTATTTCCTGCATTGAGATTAGGACATAGTTAACTCTCCCTGTGCCTCCCCACACCAATCTATTCCTAATTTTTACCCACATCTCTCTCCCTAACCCTAATAATTTCTGGTTTTCCAAATTCTTCTCTGCGGTTCGAAGCCCATTAACCTATAGTTGTTTGATGTTGAATAGATGTATCTGTTGAACTAGATTGTATCTGTAGACTATTGACTGTATAAATGCAAACGTTGGTTGATGGTTGCCTTAAGTTAGTGTTCTAGCACAAAACTGGTGCTATTTTCATCTCAAATGGGCAGAGTAAGCCGGAAAAACACAAGAAAAATGGCAAATCCGGGTATCTCAATTCCCAATCTTGATAATCAGGGGTCAGATCAGATAATGAACAATCCAGAGGAGAGTTCCCAAATAGCTCTACAAACACTGGTGGCAAACATGATAAATGAGAAGTTTGACAACTTACAAAGGACTCTGTATGGGCGTGATAGGGAGAGAGAGGAGGCATCCCAAAAGTTTATACAGGAATATCGTAAGCGTGAGGAAGCTACTCAAAAACTGATACAGGATTTGCGTGAACAACTTGAGAATACTCAAAGAGAAAGGGAGGAATGGCGTGAGCAGGCTGAGAACACTCAAAGAGAACTGTAGGAATCCCACGAACGGGAGGAAAGAGAACTGCAGGAATCCCACAAAGGGGAGGAAGCTAATCAAAGAGTAATTCAGGAATTGAGAGACCAGGTAGAGAACACACAAAGATCACTAAAGGCATTCATGGAATCCATTAACAAAGAGCTGAAGGAAGTCAGGGAGACCACAAAGGGAATGCTGAATGGAACCCAACAGAAGGAATGGGAGTCCAAAGAAACCATAACCAATCAACTAAGTGATTTGAGGACAAACACTGAACACCAAATTAAGGAAGTAAAGAAATTCATACAAGACCTAAAACAGAGCTTCAACAAAGAACTTGAAGCCATCAAAGCTGACCAATTAGAAGGAAAAGAGATAAAAAACAAAGTAGAGAGTCTTGACAGCAGGTTAGACCATGCAGAAGATCGAATCTCAGGGATTGAAGACAGCCTAGATATTATAGAGAAAGAACATACAACCATCCAAGACAAGTCCAAGAAGTATGATAGATCTATCCAACACCTGGAAGACACCATCAGAAGGCCTAATCTAAGGATAATGGGTGTAGAGGAGCACCTAGAAACAGAAGTTAATGGTCTAGGAAATTTGTTTAACAGGATCCTAGCAGAGAACTTCCCAAACATACAAAAAGATAGGCCTATTCAGATACAAGAAGCTTTTAGAACCCCAAATAGACCAGACCAGAATAGGACATCCCACCGTCACATTATAATCCATACAGGATCAACTCAGACCAAGAAAAGATCCTTAAAGCTGTCAAGGAGAAAAGGGTAATCACCTATAAAGGGAAACCAATTAGAATCACCTCAGATTTCTCAGCAGAGACAATCAAAGCAAGAAGAGCCTGGAATGATGTATGCCATGCCCTAAAAACAAACAACTATCAACCAAGAATACTGTACCCAGCTAAACTCTCCTTCATAACTGAAGGCCAAATAAAAACCTTCCATAGCAAAGAAAAATTGAAACCAAACCAGCCCTACAAAAGATTCTTAAAGATGTCCTACACATAGAAAACCAACAAGACCGCAACAAAGGCCAAGAAACTGCACCCAAACTGAGAATCCAAGAACCATAGGAAGAACCCAGTTTTCGCAGCCCCCAAGAAGGTGGATAACATGGCAGGAACTCCCAAATACCTCTCAGTCCTACCTCTTAACGTTAACGGACTGAACTCTCCAATTAAGCGACATAGACTGGCTAGTTGGATTAAAAAACAAGACCCTTCTATCTGCTGCCTTCAGGAGTCACATCTTGCCCGTAAAAACAAACACATTTTCAATGTTAAAGGCTGGAACAAAATCTACCAAGCAAACGGCCCCCATAAACAGGCGGGAGTTGCAATCTTAATATCAGATAAAATAGACTTCAAATTAAAATTCGTGAGAAGAGATAAAGAAGGTCGCTACATACTAATTAAAGGATCTCTCCTTCAGGAGGATATTACAATTCTAAATATCTATTCGCCAAACAATGGAGCACCCAAATTTATCAAAGAAACACTACTTTCCCTCAAATCCCATATAGATCCAAAGACATTAATTGTTGGGGATTTTAACACACCACTCTCCCCACTAGATAGATCAACTCGGCAAAAACTCAACAGAGAAACCGCAGATCTAAACAGCTGCATAGATCAACTAGACTTAACAGACATCTACCGAACATTTCACCCAGCAGCATCAGAATACACGTTTTTCTCAGCAGCACATGGAACGTTTTCTAAAATAGGCCACATTTTAGGCCACAAAGCAAACTTGTCTAAATTCAGAAACATTGAAGTTATACCTTGCATTCTCTCTGACCACAAGGGAATAAAATTAGAACTCAACACCAAAAGCCACCAAAGAAAGTGCAGTATCACATGGAGGCTGAACAACACACTGCTGAAACAAGAGTGGGTCATGGAAGAGATTAGAAAGGAAATTCAAATGTTCATGCTATTCAACAAAAATGAACGCACAAATTACCAGCTCCTCTGGGACACAGCAAAGGCAGTACTCAGAGGCAAGTTTATAGCTCTGAGCTCCTACATCAACAAATTGGAGAGATCTGAAACTAGCAATTTAATGACACATCTAAACCTCCTTGAAAAAGAGCAGCAAGATAAACCCCAATCCAGTAGACGGAAAGAAATAATCAAAATTAAATCAGAATTAAATGAATTAGAATCCAAAAAAACTATAGAAAGAATCAACAAAACAAAGAGTTGGTTCTTCGAAAAACTTAACAAAATTGACAGACCCTTAGCAAATCTTATCAGAAAAAGAAGAGAACACACCCAAATTAATAAACTCAGAGATGAGAATGGAAACATCACCACGGAAACAACCAAGATTCAGAACATTATAAGGGAATACTTCTCAAAACTTTATGCTAATAAGTTTGAGAACTTGACAGAAATGGACCTCTTCCTAGCAAATATTGACATGCCAAAACTAAACCAATATGAGTTAAACCAGCTTAACAGGCCCATATCAAGCATTGAAATAGAAACAGCAATAAGAGACCTCCCAGCTAAGAAAAGTCCAGGACCAGATGGTTTTACAGCGGAATTTTACAAGGCCTTCAAAGCAGAGCTCACACCAATACTCCTCCAACTCTTCAATGAAATTGAAAGAGAAAGCTCACTACCGAACACATTCTATGAAGCCATCATAACCCTCATCCCAAAACCAGGCAGGGACTCATCAAAGAAAGAGAACTATAGACCCATTTCTTTGATGAACATTGATGCAAAACTTCTCAACAAAATTTTGGCCAATGGACTTCAACAATTCATCCAAAAAATCATACACCACGATCAAACAGGATTCATTTCAGGGATGCAAAGCTGGTTCAATATACGCAAATCAATTAATATTATTCATCACATCAACAGGAGCAAGAATAAGAACCACATGGTTATCTCAATAGATGCAGAAAAAGCATTCGACAAGATCCAACACCCCTTTATGATGAAGGTTTTGGAAAAATTAGGAATCCATGGAACATTCCTCAATACAATAAAGGCTGTATATGACAAACCTACAGCCAGCATTATACTTAATGGTGAAAAACTAAAGCCATTTCCTCTTAACTCAGGAACATGACAATGATGTCCACTCTCTCTACTTCTCTTCAATCTAGTATTAGAATGCCTAGCTACAGCAATAAGACAAGATGCAGACATAAAGGGGATCCAAATAGGGAAAGAAGAAATAAAACTCTCCCTCTTTGCAGATGACATGATCTTGTATTTAAAGAATCCCATAGACTCCACTCCCAAATTACTCAAGCTGATTCAAAACTTTGGCAAAGTAGCAGGTTATAAAATTAACCCCCAAAAATCAATGGCTTTTCTGTATGCCAACAATGAGAAAAGTGTGGCTGAAATTAGGAAAGCAACTCCATTTGTAATAGCCCCACAAAAAATAAAATACCTCGGAATTACCTTAACTAAAGAAGTGAAGGACCTCTATGATGAAAACTTTAAAATCTTGAATAAGGAAATCAACACAGAACTTAAAAAATGGCAAAACCTCCCATGCTCCTGGATTGGAAAGATTAACATCGTGAAAATGGCAATACTTCCCAAGGCTATCTACAAATTCAACGCAATACCTATCAAAATTCCACCCTCATTCTTCAAGGAAATAGAAGAGGCAATCCAAAAATTCATATGGAACAATAAAAGACCCCGAATAGCAAAAACGCTCCTCAACGGAAAGAACACTGCTGGAGGAATATCAATACCAAATTTCAAACTCTACTATAAAGCCATAGTAATCAAAACAGCTTGGTATTGGCATAAGAACAGACCTCAGGACCAATGGAATAGAATTGAAAACCCAGAAATGAACCTACAGACCTATAGCCATCTAATCTTCGATAA
The DNA here is from genome assembly GCF_019054845.1 of Dipodomys spectabilis. Lineage (NCBI taxonomy): Eukaryota > Metazoa > Chordata > Mammalia > Rodentia > Heteromyidae > Dipodomys > Dipodomys spectabilis. The sequence goes on along the minus strand of NW_024870698.1, from coordinate 6,604,961 downwards.
GGGAGCTAAAACAATAGAATGGAAGACAGACAGCCTCTTCAGTAAATGGTGCTGGCAAAACTGGTTAACTACATGTAGAAAACTAAAGCTAGATCCTTATATATCACCCTGCACCAGAATCAACTCCAAATGGATCAAAGACCTTGAACTCAAAGCAGACACTCTGAAAACATTACAGGATGGAATAGGAGAAACCCTGGGTCTCCTTGGCTCAGGCCGAAATTTTCTGAATAGAGACCAGGAAACACAACAAATCAAAGAAAGTTGGACAAATGGGATTGTATAAGGTTGCAGAGCTTCTGCAGGGCAAATGACATAGCTAGCAAGATCAATAGAAAGCCCACGGACGGGGAGAAGATCTTTACTAGCCATACAACGGACAAGGGTCTCATATCTAAAATATAGTTGGAACTCAAAAAATTAAACCACCCAACAACAAATCCTCAAAGAAACAACTGCCCAATAAGTAAGTGGGCTAAAGACTTAAAGAGAAGCTTCTCTGAAGAAGAAAGAAGGATGGCCAATAGACACATGAATAAATGTTCAACATCCCTAGCCATAAAAGAAATGCAAATCAAAACAACATTGAGATATCACCTCACTCCAGTTAGAACGGCAAAAATCAAGAACTCTAACAACAACAGATGCTGGAGGGGATGTGGACAGAAAGGAACCTTACTTCATTGTTGGTGGGAATGTAAACTTGTTCAACCACTTTGGAAAGCAGTATGGAGGTTCCTCAAAAGACTTCACATAGAGCTCCCCTATGACCCAGCAATCCCACTTTTGGGCATTTACCCTAATGTTTACAAACAAGACCACACTAAAGCTACCAGCACAACTATGTTTACTGCAGCATTATTTACCATAGCTAAGATATGGAACCAACCCAGATGCCCCTCAGTAGATGAATGGATCAAGAAAATGTGGTATATATACACAATGGAATTCTATGCCTCCATCAGAAAGAATGACATTGCCCCATTTGTTAGGAAATGGAAAAACTTGGAAAAAATTATATTAAGTGAAGTAAGCCAGGCCCAAAGAAACGTAGGTCCCATGGTTTCCCTTATTTGTAATATCTAGTATATGTATGAGTCAAGCGGAAAAGGTCAGATAATGTGATGTCAGGAAAATGAACCCTTAGATGTGTATTTTAATGTTTTTTTTCTTTCATGCATGTGTTTCTAACACATTTATAAGATTATCTCTTTGTTGCTTTGTATGTCACTCCTCCACAGTATAACCCCTGCTTTCACTATATTTGATGTCAGTATAACTTGTGGAGGAGATGGGGAAAAACCAGTTGTTTAAGGATACAGGTGGACCTGTTGCAACAATGAGAAGTACAAGTTGTCATGTCCAAAAGAGCTTTACAACGTTGGTGCAGGGGGGGGGGGGGGGAGAAGGATTGGGATTGGGGGGGAGGGGGGAGGCTGGGAAGGGATGTGAAGGATAAACAAAGGAGGAGGCTGCAATGCTTGGTAAGAAATGTACGCATTATCCTGCCCATGTAACTGTAACTCCTCTGTACAGTATGTTCACAAATAAAATTAAATTAAATTTAAAAAAAAAAAAAAAGAAAACAATCTCTGAGCTTATTGAAACTGGTTCTTCTGAATGATTGTATGGCAAACAAATGATAGTCTCCTTTTATCTTGATAAATTTTTGAGTAACTGAATAAATTCTCAGAAAGCAAGAAAAAAGAGTAATTCGGGTTTTGAAGAATACCCAAATCAAAGACTGTAGAGATAATTTCCTCTCTAAAGATGCAGTTAAACAACTGAATGAAGTTATATGTACTTGTAGAAGAGATCTTCATTTAAAAAATTCTGTTTTCCACTCCAAAGACTCTACTCACAAATCACAATTCAGCAAACTCAAATCCACTTTTTCAAAGGATAAGCTTTGGTATGAGGGAGGGGTGCCAGGAAGTAGATTAGGCAGAATCAAACAGGAACAGGAAAGGAATGTGTTATTAGGAAAGTCTCCTTGAACAAAAAGTAAAATCACAAAAGGATAAAATGAATTTTTTTTTAAAAGATGTTAACATGTGCTATTTGGGGCTAAGCTTACATAAAGGGCTTTATTTCTCTACTAAGCAGGTTAATATTTAAATTCATATTTAAAAGGTTTGGGTAAAACTTTTGAAGCTAAAGACTGTTGTGTTCTCATTCCCAAGAATAAAATTACAAAGAAGAATGTAAGTGTTCCATTAGAGGACCTAGGATTCGGTGAACTCCTGAAAGCCCAAAAGAAAAAATAAAAGCTCAGATTTAACAATTTTTCAATAGCCAGAAACATTTTCCCAACACATTCCAAAAACCCCTTAATGATTCTTTACCCAGTTTGGCCTCCTGAAGGTTAGTGCATAATTAATGAGGTGGTAGACATTCTCCAGAATTAGTTTTCATCTAAATAAAGGTGCCTGATGTTTATCTGCAACCTTTGTACTCATTGTTGCCTTGAATATACTGAGCTTCCTGTTGGTACAGGGAACTATTGATTTGCTGACTAATCTTTTTATCTGATCATTATAGATTGTAACTCTCAGTCTATAACCTTTACACCCAGTACTACTGTGGTTAAATAAAACACAATACAAAATAATTAACACGTTCCCATATCAATATTTCTCTCTCAGGCAAAAGTAAAATTAAGGCTTCAGTGTGACAAGTGAATGTCTGTATTTTTAGAGAGAAGTATAAATAGAAGATGAATATACAATCTTTAGTTCCTTAATATAAATTACTCAAGAAGAATTCATATGTAGCCTTGGGGAAATCAACAGCTCCTTCAATTGGATTGCTTCTGTCACTGTATGGACACAGTCTTGTTTGATGTGCTCCTACCATTTGTCTTGTATGGAGTCTTTTATCTAAATCCAAAGCAATGCAGTCATCAGGGCTGAGATTCAATAATGGCTCTGCAGGAGCTGTCATCCACAGTTTGCTATTCATCTTGTAAAAGGCTTTGAGTTTTCAAAGTACCAACTAGGGTTGGCATTTCAATGCCACGGACAGATCACTTAAAGTTCCTTTGTGCTCACAAGAAAGGGAGTGGAATTGAGAATGGGAGGAGAGTAAATGACCAACCTCTTACTCTACCTGACTACCTCAGGGCAACCCCCAGCTTCCCAAGGGAGCAAGGACATTAGTTGAACTGACCTGCTCTGCCATGGGACTTGGCCACTAGTGGAGAATGAATGCATGGGGTGGTGTTTACTTCATACTGAGTTCCACTGCTTATAATTAAGAGGAGAATAGTGAATGGGAAGAGAACAGAGGAAGGAAATTTAAGAAGCAGAAAAATGATGATGAAGAAAATATTTTCATACTTAATGATTTTAGGGATGAATAAACTGAAGGTGTGACTTAGCAAGCCCAACTGTCACCTGTTGTGGGAGTACATTAGACCGGGGCTACCGTTATTCAACCTGGTTACTTAGCTTACTGCCTGAATACCTATTTCTCTGCTCAATTCTGACTCCATAGCCTGGCCTTTTGAAAACATGATATTCTATTGAAAATGAGTAGTGTACAAAAGGGTACAAAAGGGTCAGGTGGCCAGATGTTGCAGTATACACATTTATCCCAGAACTTAGTAGGCCAAGGCAGGAAGATTGTGAATTCAAGACCAACCTGATATACTAAATAAAAACCTGTCTAGACACTATGTTGAGAATGATCTGTACAACTGTGGGCCAGGACAAGCGGGAAACCGGGAGGGAGGGAAGGAAGTGTTGACATTGCCCCAAAATAAATATACTCATAAGAGACCCAGAAACACAACAAATCAAAGAAAGGTTGGACAAATGGGGTTGCATGAAACTGCAGAGCTTCTGCATGGCAAAGGACATAGCTACAAGATCAATAGAAAGCCCACGGATTAGGAGAAGATTGTCACTAACCGTACAACCTACAAGGGTCTTATGTCTAAAATATACCTGGAACTCAAAAAAATAAATCCCCCAACAACAAATCCTCAAAGAAACAACTGCCCAATAAATAAGTGGGCTAACGACTTAAAGAGAAACTTCTCTGAAGAGGAAAGAAGGATGGCCAATAGACACATGAAGAAATGCTCAACCTCTCTAGCCATAAAAGAAATGCAAATCAAAACAACATTGAGATACCACCTCATTCCAGTTAAAATGGCTATAATCAAGAACTGTAACAACAACAGATGCTGGAGGGGATGTGGACAGAAAGGAACCTTACTGCATTGTTGGTGGGAATGTAAACTTGTTCAACCACTTTGGAAAGCAGTATGGAGGTTCCTCAAAAGACTCCACATAGAGCTCCCCTATGACCCAGCAATCCCATGTTTAGGCATTTATCCAAATGATCACAAACAGGACCATACTAAAGCTACCAGCACAACTATGTTTATTGTAGCATTACTTACCATAGCTAAGATATGGAAGCAACCCAGATGCCCCTCAGTAGATGAATGGATCAAGAAAATGTGGTATATACACAATGGAATTCTATGCCTCCATCAGAAAGAATGGCATTGCCCTATTTGTTAGGAAATGGAAAGACTTGGAAAAAATTATATTAAGTGAAGTAAGCCAGGCCCAAAGAAACATAGGCCCCATGGTTTCCCTTATTTGCAATTACTAGTATATGCCTGAGACAAGCAGAAACAGTCAGATAAGTTGATGTTAGGCGAAATGAACCCCAAGATGAGGACTCAAATGTTTTTCCTTTCTTGCGATTGTTTTTAACATATATAGAAGATTATTTCTTTGTTGCTTTGTATATTCCTCCCCCACGGTATAACCCCTGTTTTCACTGTATTTGATGTTGATATAATTTGTGGAGGGAAAGGGAAAAACCAAATTGTTTAAATAGGGATACAGGTGGACTCATTACAACAATGAGATGTACAAGATGTTATGTCAAAAAACGAACTTTATAACTTTGGTGGGGGGGGGAAGGGAAGAGGGGGGAAGGGAAGGAGGAAGCGGGGAGGGGGGAATGGTAAAGGATGGGAAGGGGAAACAAAGGAGGAGGCAACAATGCTTGATAAGAAATGTACTCATTACCTTGCCCATGTAATTGTAAGTCCTCTGTACAGTATTTTCACAATTTAAAAAAAATGAAAAAGAAAAACAAAAGAAATATACTCATTACCTGACTTACAATAATAACAGTAAAATTGTTTTAAAGCTCTGTCTAAATAAAGGGAAGAGAGGATAGCACAAAAGTCCCCAGGATCAGAATACCATTAAATTCAATAAAATTTACCGGCCTCACGAGACTCAATTATAGCATTTGTTTGACAGTCCTTGAACTCAGGAATATAATGAAATTTACCTAGGGTGGAAGCTATGTAAGTATTATACTCCTCCACCAATTGTGACTCTTGATATACACTTTTGGAAGAATTGTTTTCCTCCATTCATACTTTGGGAATGAGATTGTCTGGGAGGAGCTAAAACAAAATACAAAGAGTTCCATGTAGCAATGGAGACTGTGATTTGAAAGCTAGCTCTCATTCTGATTAAATAGATGATCTTAGTCTTCAATTTCTTTACGATAAGGGATTTTAAACCAATGAGTTCAAACATATTTTTCTTCCCAGACACAGAATAATTCATACAAATGTCCTACTTGACTGTACTTCCTTTATAGCCAGGGATATATGTATTCATTCATGCATCAACATATAGCATTAAGCATGTACCGGGTTGCCTCTACTATTTGAGCATTAATGGCTCAGATTAGAAATAGTTTATAAATGCATACTTTTTTTCTTGCCCTCATAGAACTTGCAGCCTAGTAAGATAGGCACATTTTATTAACACCACCAGTAGTTTCTAGATTTACAATTGTGTCAGATGCCTAGAACACTAACCAACGCACAAGGCTATGACATTTCACTAATGAGGAAAATTAACCTGACTGAAGAAGTCAGGGCTAGCTATCTGAAGCTGTTACAACTAAGCTGAGACAAGAAGGCTGATACAATGATCATGATCATCTAGCAAGGAATGAGGAAACCTTGAGATTTAAACACAATGAAGACTTAGTTCCTTCTCAGGCTTTAGAAAGAATTCCTAAGTAAGGAGATTTTCAAGAGCCCAATTTCAAGAGGTAAAATTATCCTGAACCTCATTGGTGAGGACCAGGAAGTGGATCTGTAGTAGGGCTGATAGGAAATGCCACAGAGCTTGAGCTCCAGGTGTCAAGAACTAGGAAAAACATGGACTCAAGTAATTGTTCCCTCCAGTCTCTCTGTCTCAGGGCTCATAGTTTGAGTGCCAGTTATAGAGATACTCATCCATTCACAGATGTTTGCTTAAAGAAAAATAAGTTAACTTTAAAGCAAAGAAAAATCTTTGCTTTCTCCTACAGCATCATTTAATGATTGTTGCTATGGGAAGTGATGCCAGCAGTTCATGTGGCACTAATAAATAATCCACTGCATCTCAAGGGGGAATCCTCACACGGGTGACACCAATATATGCATTCCAGGAAATTTTGCCAGCCTTGAAGTATGGTCCATAATATGTTAAAATGCTACTTTGTAAACATGTGTCTCAGAAAGGGGCAAACTGAAAATCCTGATTGGTGAGTTTAAAGGGTGTTCATGGTGACTGATACATGACTAAAAATGAAGAATTTCCAAGCAGATCCATAACTACATACATTTCTATGTATGTATATGTGTGTGTTATAACCATAACACATCCCACATGTAATTGTTCTAGATTCTGTGTATGAAATCATGGCTATTTGCTTTCTGAATCTACCTTATTTTACTTATAAGGATCATCTCCATTTCCCTTCAAAGAAAATAATTTTGCTTCAAAGAAAATAATTTCACTCTTTTTTATAGGCAAATGGTACTTTGCTATATAGTATACCACATTTTTTTATCTATTCATCTGTTGACAGGTATCCAGGTTGCTTAGATATCTTACTTATCATTAATAATGTTATAATGAACACAGGTGTGAAGTTGTCTCTATTATAGCTTGTCTTACATTGCTTTCAATATAGGCCCAATAATATTTTTAGCAGATTCATATTGTACTTGTATATTTAGTTTCTTGTAGAACCACCATATTGAGTTCCATACTGGTTGCAATATAATGCATAAGGGTTTTATTTTTGGCACATCATCCCAGAATTTGTTACTGTTTGTGTTCTTGACCATCGTCATAATGACTAGTATGAGATGAAATCTCAATGTCCTTTTGATTTGTATTTACTTTATAGGCAGGAACCTTGAACACTTCTTGAAAATATTTTTCTTCCATCCTTCAGTCTACCACTTCATTCTAGTGACTATTTCCTTTTCAGTAGAGAAACCCTTGGATACAATTCCATGTGCAGTATTTGCTTCTGTTTTCTGAGCTATTGGATTCCTATCCTGAAAACCCTGAGCCTTCTAGTGTCTCCCTTACTTTTTCCTGCAGTCATTTCAAAGTTCTGTTACATGGTAAGGCTTTTGATCTGCTCTGAATTGACTGATTTTAAGACAGGATGAGAGACAGGGATCTGGGTTCAGTATTCTCTATGGAGGCAGCCAGTAGACACGTTTAGCTTGGGTCACAGTATCATAAAGTTCAGTCTATGATTCTTTGGCCCCACACACTTGAGCAGGCCATCATGGTAGTGGAAGGTCATGGTAGTAGAGAGCTATTCACCTCAGAGCAGACAGGAAGCAGAGAGAGAAACAGGAAGGGGCCGGGAATCAGATATAAACCTCCTAAAATAGCACCCCAAGTGGAGACAAACTGTCTAACAAGAGCCCTGGGTAATATTTCATATTCAAATCATAACCCACCAGAGACAGTGCATGTCTCTATGTATCCAAGAAAATTGAAAGATTGTTGAAGAAACTGTGACTGAGTTATTTACTTTTTATATATATTTTCATTAAAATTGTTTGGAAGAAAGATTTATCTGAGGAAACAGCCAATATACATTTGACAATATTGTAATAGGTGATAGACAATTAGCTGTTAAAATAGTGCTTAATAAAGATTGCTTCAAATTCTTCCAAGAAAATTTGAATGTCTCCAATATAAAATAAAGCTATAATAATGACATTGTCAAGGAAATTGGTGGTTTTGAGTTAATTTTCTTAACACAATGCCAAAGCCACAGGACAGGCTCTTATATAAGAATACATAAAATCTAGAGTTAATAAGGTGAACAGAGAAATAAAAATAGAGTAGGGATTTTTAAATCTGGCAGAAAATATTATACTGCTACTCGGGGCATTCATGTAGTGAATACAGCCTTTGCTAAAATTAATGTTGTGGACAATTATGAGGTGACTTTATGGGATTACTAGATATTAATAAAACTAAAGAGGCCGTCACATTTTTGTCTTCTCAGAAACCAACCAATAATTGTTTCCATGACTTTCCTTGAGTACAGCAAGATAAAGAAGATAACGGGACCTCAAATTTATTGAAAGCCTGGAAAGTTATTGTCAGCTAGAACGGAGCATGAAAACTGCATCCGCTGAGCTCTATAGCTTCAACCCTGACTTGCCATACTCCTGCATCTGGTGGGGACCAGATTCATTTCTAATCTCATAAAGCAAAACTGTACCTTGCTCCAATTTCCCTGTGTACCTTTTCTGTACTGGCAGCATGCAGTATTCACAGCCATCCTGTATCATCTCAGTGTTTGGAATGTGCTTTTCAGAAATACTTAAAATAGACGGTTCTGGTTATTCACAGCCCTCTCTGACCACTGAGAAGGAGGTACAACACTTCCCATCAATCTCATTCTCTGTCACCAAGATTTGTTTTCATTCTGTATTGGAATATACATCAAACAAGCCCATATTTGATTCAGTGGAGCTACTGACAAATCCTTTTCTTTGGACTGTGAAATTTCACAACTATCTCAAATACCTTGGCTTCAGCCTATCCACCTGCACTGTGGTATTAAATGCATACACAGTATTCCAGATTTCAGATATCATCAAGTGGGTCCTCTTAAAAATTTAGGAATGTTATCTTTTGGCCCATCAGAGTATAAATAAGGCCTTCTCTGTTGAGTGGAGGTTGGGGAGAGGTGATCTGAGCTCTCTTCCTTGAAGACTGCATGAAGCTTATAACTCATCTTGCTCTGTCTTGCTTATTGACCTACCCTTTTTCTATATTCAATAAAAGAGAAGAATTGAATTTTCAGATCATCCTCTGGACCTTCTATAAGTTCTATTTGATGCTCTATCTCTCCACTTACTTTACTACCTGTTAGTAAAGTGTCAGTGTGTCAGCTCAAATCTTAATCTAAATCTTTAACAACTTAGCACACTGCAACATTGTTATTAATTAGAAAAATCAATGTTTTTAGCATCCATTTTGCCTCATATTTAGAAACTCTAAAGATTTTCAAAGGTTGAAGGAAAGCAACAAAGGGTTGAAGAGACTTGAAATTAGAAATACAGAAAAGACAAAAGTGAAACAAACCCTAAAATTTACCCTGTCCAAAGAAATCATGGAATAACTGAATTTTAGGAAGAGGCCTTTCGTGCTGAAACACTTGATGAGATAATCAGTTCTTTATCATTTTCATCTCTACCCTAAAAGGGTAGAGATGAAAAAGGTTTAGATAAAAGGGTGGGCTATAGCGATCAATCCTTAGTGTATGTAAAATTGAAACTAGAGATTTTTTTTGAAACTAAATTTTTTAAGTGTGCATAGTAAGCAATTAAGCAAATGGCATGAGCGATTTGCTCAGTCTTGAGCCTTCTGGAAAATTCCATAGTTTATTCATGAGAAAATAAGTGAAAAAATATTTACTATTATGAAAATACTTCATAATCTTCCTCAAGGGTCTTCTTGAGGACCCATACACATTCTTAGAATACCTTTTGACAACTGTAAAACTAGGTGGTAATAATTAGCTTGACTTTATTTTATAAGGGACTTACAAAAATCCAAATTTGAACTCTTAACAGGCAAACTTTCTCCTCAGGCAACTATTTATAAGGTCAAACTGTTGTGGAATTCTCAGCTTGTAAATCAGAAGAAGAAATTAAATTAATAGAAACAAGCACAAAGAAGCTTTTAAACAATCCAACATCTATCTGATTCCATGTCTTTCCTACTGTACTTTCCTCATTATATGTGCAGACAGATAATAAACATAACAGTTTGTTCATGTCTATTGGCATCTGATGTCAAAATGTAAGATACAGTATTGATTTATGTTTTTCTCCGTTTGAGCTAAGACCTGCAACAGAAAATGAACTGTGTACTTAGATTCTATCCAGTAGCACTTCAAAAATAATAATAAATGTAATCTCGCCACTACTCCAATCTTTTTCTACTTGCCTTTCAGAGATCCTGTTGTCGTTTTGTAAAACACACTAGTAGATATTTCAAGTATAATACTCAGTATACATATGCAAATATGGGACTAGGAAATTTGAGGGGACAGGTGGGGTTAGAATAGATGAGAGGGAACCACAGAGCACGCTGCACCATGCCATAAACTGACATGTTGATTTGAGTCCCTTTGTACAGCTATTTAAATGGAATAAAAATAAATTTAATTTTCAACAGCTTCAGTGCCTTTGATATAGACAGCTAATTAATTTATCCCCCAAATCTTTAGCAATTTATCACACTACAAGATTGTTATTAACCAACACATTTTATTTTCAGAAAATATGAAGTCTTAAGAATTTATTCTCCAATAATTATTTTTGCTCTATTGTGCAAAAACTCATCACGTAAATGCATTTGAAATTAAGCATAATTTTCCTTGAAGGAGGCTTGAAGAGAGAAGAGAGTGACTCATATTCAGAATTCAAAGTGCTTAGAATGCTTTCTAGAATTTATTTATGATAAAATTAGAAGATTAAGTAAATCACCAATAAAGAATAAGTATTCCTTTTCCACTGAATAATTCATAACTTAATAATTTTGGTCAGTTTGGTACTTTCAATATAATTACTCTAAAGATAAACAAATGTGGAATTTTCTAATGTTTTATGACCTTAGAGAAATTATGTGGGCCTTACTTTTTGTTTTGGGGGATGTTTTGTTTTGTTTTTGCCAGTACTAGGGCTTGAACTCAGGGCCTACTGTCCCTGAACTTCTTTGTGCTCCAGGCTAGTGCTCTACCACTTGAGCCACAGCACTGTTTCTGGCTTTTTCTGAGTAATTTATTGGAGATAAGAGTCTCACAGGGACTTTTCTGCATGAGCTGGCTTTGAACCGTAATCCTCAGATCTCAGCTTCCTCAGTTGCTAGGATTACAGGTGTGAGCCACTGGCGCCTGGCAGAATTACATGTTTTTATGAAAAAACTTCAAAGTAAAATAATGGAATGAAGAAGCACATTAAAAAATGTCTAATCTCCATTTTGGAGATAAAATATATGAATTATATTTCATTTAAATTGTATCAAATTATTAATTTTTTAAAAAAATTCTTCCTATTCTATCAATATTTTGTAAATTCTGTCTTTAAATGATTCCATAATTTCTTCCTAACAGTATAGTGTGCTGTTGGTTTTGAAATTTTAATTTATGTGGTTTATCCAATAAATCAAATAATGAAAATTCTTTAATATCTAATCTTATTTTAAAGTGGCACGCTGACTCTCATTCCTTGTAGATTGCTATACAATTTTTTATTATGCTTTCATCTTCAAAGAGATTTACTCATCAATAAATGCATGATTTGAGCTGAATGTACCTTTCTCTCAAGTTAACGTTTGACTACAGAAATTTTGTCATTCTGGAAAAATTCTTTATAATTAATTTAACATAACAATCACTCTTACAACCATCATTAACTGCCAGGACATGGTGCTAATGACTGAGGAGAGACAGCAATGAGCAAAAACTGATAAAATGTCTTCCTTCATACAACTTAGATGCTGGACTATGAAAGCCAAGATAGCAACTAAATAAGCAAAATAGAGTATCATAGAAGAGATAAACGCTCATAAGTAAACACAGGGAAAAGTTAGGAAATGCTAGTATTAGAGAATGAAATCTCGGAAAGAGTATTCCAGACTTAGAGAATCTAGTATCTCCAAAGAGGGTGCATTTAAAACTAGACTCCTTTAATGGCAAACCCCTTGTTAAGTATTTTTCCAGGGAGATAATTTCCATGGAAATTCCAGGTTAACACATGCTATCAGGTCATTTCCTTTGAAATGGGTTGATTATTTTAAGTATAGGTTACCTGGGCCAGGATCTTTACTTGACAATGCAAGCAAGTTTTAGCTCTAATTTCATGAATTAAAATTAAAATGGCCATATACTTCTAAACTCCTTTAAATCAAAAACCTCTTGTTATTTTTGTCTGTACTGTATTCATTATTATAATGAAATATGAGGCTAGGTAACATTAGAAAGAAAAAAGGTTTGTTGAACTCGCTGTCATCAGGCATGATGGCTGCCTTTGCTCATTGATGATAAAGATGTGAAGACAGATGCAATCACCCTAGCTAGCAGCAGCAAAGACAGAAATTACATTGTAAGATTGATAGCCAGAGAAATGCAGGATCCTGTAATCACCTCCATACAATCTGTTCTAAGTGGCCCAAGGATCTTCCTACAGGCTACCTCCTAAAGATCCTCTCATCTCCGTACTACCAAAACAGCCTTCAACACATGAAGCATCAGGTTTGTGGACTCTATCTAAGCTGTAGCCGTTGCTAATAGAGTCAACCCATCAAACAGCTCCGACACCACCTTGGTATATGGTGACTACTCTTGTTTTAGGTTTATTCCATCTATCTGACTCTGTAAACTCTGTAGATAGTCTTGAATAAAATTGCTCCCTTGTCCAAGTCTTCATCTGCACCCTAGCTCTTACCATTTCATTTTGGTATTTGTATATAATTTCTATCAGTCTGTAACTTTCTCCTCTACCCTTGCCCCTCTCCAAAGTGGTTAACCTCTGTAAGCAAGGCATTTTTTGGATGGCTGTGCCATCATCTTATATTATTACCTGGTGCACAGTAAAGGTTCAGCAAGTATTTGCAGGACAAAGAAACAATGGACAACTGAGTGAATTAATCAGAATCTCTAGAAAACTCTTTAGGTATTAATAGCTGTTCCTCATCGCAGAGTACTTCTGAATCAGCCGTCAATTTGGAGAGACTTGTTATGGAAGGGGACAGGTGACACAAACTAGCAGGAAGGCATCCAGGAGGCGGCCTCCTGGCCTGTTTCTGCTTTCAGTTCTATCTTGAGGAATTACTTGTGATTATTTTTTCACTTATGTAGATCACAGAAAAGGGTACATTCATTATGACAAATTTTAAATATGATTGTCTGCCTCCTGACAGCTTTTTCATGCTTTTAAGCCTTTAAAAAAAAATCAGCTTTTCACTTTTTGTAAGATGCCATGTTATCATCGTCTGGAAACCTCAGAAGGTAGCTCTAGATTACCGTGTCTCACACAGTCGTTTTTCATTCTCATCTACAAAAGAAAGGAATATTTCATAGAACACCTATTACCTCATGACAGCCATTATAATGGTCAGTGTTTAGATCCATTTGTGATTATCAGTTCATTTTACTGCTGGAAGATCACTTAATGGGAAATCTATTCACAAAGTTTTGAAGTTTGTGATGCAAGAATGGCTGACCACTGAGTGCTAAAACTTATGTATTCTGCTGATTCAAATTTCATGCCCGTTGACTTAGTAAATCCTCAAGCCAATCTGCCCACATTCCTGCCATCCTCTGAGAGTCATCCCCACAATTGCATGGATATCAAGCCCTCTTTTCTCTCTTCTCTCTCCTCCCTTCCCTCCCTTCCCCTTCCCTTCCCTCCCCTCCTCTCCCTTCTCCCTCTTTCTCTGTCTCTTACTCCCTTCATCTTTCTCTTCTGTTTGTGTCTGAGGTATCTTCCCTCTAAAAATGCTACCCGAATACTTGGTGACTTATTCCCATGTAATCCGCTTTACTTTTTAGTTATGGGATATATTAGCATATCTATTATGTGAATATTTGGCTTTGAGATGGATGTTGGTCTAAAGATACAAAATTCAGATAGGAGGAAAAAGAATAAAATTTCCAAACAGCTATTGCCTACACATATAATCACTATGCATGTTTCTTTTGAGCAGTGATTTTCTTATTACAAAAATGATAACCCATTTCCACATACAATTATACATATATTGCATGATGGGAAAGCAAAGGTGATTATGTCACACTTCACTAAAGGTTTTGTAGGACTCTTCCATGCAATAACTGTTTGATCTTGAGTAACTAATATATCTGTATAAATCCAAACTTTCTGTAGTTTAAGAATACAACTGGTACACAGCATAAACAAGTATAAGAGATTTTACTTTCTACTTTGTAATATTTTTGTTTTCCAGTGTATAAATTATTATTCAAATTTGTATAATTTACTATAAGTTTTAAAACATATTCTGGATAATGGTGGCATGTTTTCCATATTTGTAAGCAAGAGTATAAATTCTTTACTAATTATTTGTGGATATAATTATGTTTATTAAAGAATACATGTGTATGCACTGTAGTATTAGAGAGAAGCGTAGTATTACTCTATCATTTCCATTCTTAGACATGGCGCAGCTGAATAAAGTCATGAGATTGGGTCTTGCCAGTGTGTGGTGCACAGGACCTGAGACTTAGGAACAGCATAAAGAAGCTAATCAATAGTTCTCCAACAAGCTCTTCTTCTCCCATGCTGACTGAGTATATTATATGCTCCCGATGATATAGGTGTGTAATGATGGAGCCTTTCTCAGGCTGGATGACTGCCATAGTTAAGTGGAAGACAGATGCCCTCCGGCAGAGGCCCCAAGAGACAATTAAATTCTAATTTGTGAAGACAAATTTACTTCTCCCCTATGCATCTAGAATAATAATATATGTGACTCCATGGAAGAATTGTAAAATATGTTGAACTGTGACACTCGACCCAAAAACACTGCCTGACTTGTAGTGTATTTTAGGGTGAGTAAGAAATAATTGAGTTAAGCCACTGAAGATTTTGGATTTTTTTCTGTAGAATAATTATGGCAACCCTAACAAAATTCTGTTGTTTAAAAAAAAAAACTTTTATTGAGTAGCCAATACAATTTGTTTCATCATGAATTACAAGAAAGCCAAGTTCTTTCATATGCATATAATTCTTTTTTTTTGGGGGGGGGGTCTGGTCATGGGGCCTGAACTCTGGGCCTGCACGCTGTCCCTCAGCTCTTCAGCTCAAGATTAGTGCTCTACCACTTGAGCTACAGCACCACTTCTGGCTTTTTTTCTTTTTGTGTATGTATGCTGGGGAATCGAACCCAGGGCCTCATGCATGCAAGGCAAGTGCTAAGCCACCTTCCCAGCCCCCATATAATTCTTTATAGATGCCTTGAAATGGAAAAATACATCAATTTTCTCTATTCTTCTCCACTTACAGACTATATCTTTAGTGCTCTGTGTTCTTATAACACTTATTTTTATTATTCTATGTATTTATATTACACTTTTCTCTTGAAATACGTGGAAAGCTCTTAATCCCCAAACTTGAAAGAGCTGCGGTAGCCATCACTGGGGTTTATAAATGAGATTCTATTCCACCAAATTTCTACAAGTACAAGCATCCTTACCTTCGTCAGGCAGAGTCCCAAGTTTCTCATGTGATTTTCTTGGCAGATAGCCAAGCTGTGATAATGCCACTAGTGCTACCTGCTAGTCTGAATCTTCTGAGTTCTTTCTTGTGACTTCACCTTGACAATGCTGCTGAAATGTGACATTGCTATAATTTCCTGTCTGTTCTCACTGCTTCTGCCAGCCCAACACTCCTTGCTGAGGTACCTTTCAGTATTACCAAAAATGATAGGATAAGCAATAACTCAATGTTCTCTGTGAGATAACAAGTGGGAATGCCCTTAATGTCCTTTTGTTAACAATGACCTCTTGGGCTGAGGACCAACAACATAGATTCCATTGGACTGTAGGACATAGATTTCTTCCAGGTCATAGTATATCACTCCAGGCTTAGGTCACAAATCACTCCAGGCTTAGGCCCACAAAGGCCATAAGTTTAATGAAAGTATAGACAAAATGAAACAAAACAAACCTGTAATGAAAGGCAAACAAAAAATAATCAAAATAATCATAAACATTTTAACCCAGATTTAAATAAAAATAAACATTTCCCAGAGAATTTGTAAAAATCAGGCTCTGCAAGACTGTTTTGAATTTTTTGATACTCTATGATTTGAAAAAAACTATAAGCTAAAATTCAAAAGCATCTCAAAAAAATAAAATCCTGGAACTCTAGACAGAAGTATGGATATATATCTATATATATAGAGAGAGTATACCATATATGGACATGGTATATAATATATAAAAATATATTTTATAATATATTTTTATTTATTTTATTTTATTTATTTTATAATATGTAAGTATATATTTATTATATAAGTATATGTAATATATAAATATGTATATATAAGATATACATATATGTATTTATAATGTATAAAATAGAATATATGTATATATAACATGTATATAAGACATATACATGTATTTATAATATGTATATAAAGAAAAATCTTAATAAGAAACATAGTTCTGCCAGGCACTGGTGGCTCATGCCTACTCAGGAGGCTGAAATCTGAGTATTGCAGTTCAAAGCCAGCCTGGATAGAAAAGTCTATGAGACACTTATCTTCAATAAACTGCTAAGAAATAGCCAGAAGTGGTGCTGTGGCTTAAGTGGTAGAGCACTAGCCTTGAGCACAAAGAGCCTCAGGGCCAGTGCCCAGGCCCTGAGTTCAAGCCCAAAGACTAGAAAAAAAAAAAGAAGAAGGAATAAAACATACTTCTAAATATCCTTCAGTCTTTTTTTTTTTTTTTTTTTTTTGGCCAGTTCTGGGGCTTGAACTCAGGGCCTAGACACTATCCCCGAGTTTCTCTGGCTCAAGGCTAGTGCTCCACCACTTGAGCCACAGAGCCACTTCCTTTAGTCTTCTATGACAGAAAAGCACAGACCAGCGGCTTGTATATTTCTCACAGTTCTGGAAGTCTCAGTGTATTTGCCACCCAGTGAGACTCTACTTCCTGGTTTTTACTGTGGAGGGTAAGGAAGCTCTCTGAAATCTGTTTCATAAGATTATTAATCTCATTCATGGCAACCATAATGATGGAACCATCTCTTAGACAACCCATCATAGAAGATATTCAATGTCTGAATTGGAGGAAGAAAAGACCAGCACCTTCATGGAAGGTATCTACCAATGTTGACTACGGTTTTGCCTACCTCCACTCCCACTCAATCTCTAATTTTCATGCTGCCCAGAAGAAAGCATGACCTTTAGCAAGTACAATGCCATTATTGCCACGTTCTTGCTGTGAGTCTCAGTGGACTTGAAGTTCTTCTGGGAGGTACTTCACATATCCCTAGAAGCCATTCATGGAGATCACTCAACATACCTCACCAGCTTCAGCCCTGTCTCCAGCCATACGAATCTTATTCTGTAATGGGTCATCCATCCATTGCTGGGTGTTTTGGCCTTCTGTTTAGTTGGAGGCCATATCTTCTTCTCACCTCGAGATATTTTTATGCATCTTTCAGAGCTCAGTTCAGACATCTCTCCACCAAGAGTTCCCCCAGAAAACTAGAATTACAGTTAGTCTTCGAGCTTCTTCTACTTTTGATACCTAGAATTGTTGCAGAGGTGATTCTATTTACTTCCATTCTTGAAGTCAGGGTCACATTAGTAATTATCATTTTATTCCTATTCCAGGGGGATTTAGTCTTATTCTGCTTCAGGGATTTGGTTTAAAAACTTCTCAATGTTATACATGGAAATCATTGCTAGCAAATAGGAGATGTTTACTAAATATTTCTAGAATAAGTTTAAGTGAGTAAATGAAAGGATGAATGGACAAAAAGAATCCAGAGTATTACTAGGATTCAGGAATGTACTTCTTTTCAGGATAATAATTGGGCAACAGACTGGTATTTCATCTTATTGTTCATCAGAACACTAATACAAATCTTTGAGAATAAAGCTGAAAAATAACAAAGCTCTTACCAGTCATAATGTTCTGTAATGTAATTTTAATGGACCTCAGGTGCAAAAACAGCACATTGATCACAAACCTTGGTTCATTTTGGATTATAATGATTTGTGCAAGTATGGTTCTTATGTATTATTTATTTTTTGCATTGTGTTGATTGTTCATCTGTTCATTTACTCACACACTCACTTGTTCATCCAATTGTGGTGAGATGATAATGAAGACATGAGAATATACTATTTAAGCTGACGATTTGAATATTTTCCATCTCTTCCAAGTTCCTCATACTCTATCACTGAGGTAAAGAATATCACAGATTGATATTTTTCTCCTTCTGGTGATATAAAATTATCTTGTTATGTAAAAAGCTAGGCCTTAAATATATGCATTTACTTTTTGTACTATTTTCTTTTTATTGTTCAATATTCTACTATTGAGATTTATTCATGTTTTTGCAGCTACTCAAATGTATTTATTGTTTCTACTTAACATTTCCTCATACAAATATACCACAATTTCTTTCTTTATCATTTCTCTTGTTAGTGGATATTTGATCGTTTCTATCATTTTTATTTGTTTTTGTGAACAAGTCTCCCAGACATTCTTATACATGTGCCCTCTAGTAATGCAAGTCTGAGAGATTTCCTCAAGGTCCTGCTTTTTTTGTTGAAAGCTTCCTTTTCTAATACTACACCACACTCAAAAATGAAAGGGCTTACTTAAGACTCTGCTTTTGAAGACCGATTGGATACTCCTTTAACAAACTTTCTTTATTGGACAACAGATTGGCCCATTCATGTCATGGACAAATATAATTTGTCCTATGTTGGAACAAGATAAGCTGGATTATTGTTATCCTGGAGCAAGGAAGACCCTCATATTCACACATTAGGGCAGCTACTGTGAAGAAGAAGTGTAATTAGATACAGAGTAAATATTGGAAAGACATATGCTGGTCAAGAGATGGAAGCGATGGAAGGAATGCATCCAATAGGAAGAGATCAAAAAGAGCTTAAATCTAAATTGCACATGGTGTTGGCTGTATTTTGAAAGATAATTTACATAATGAAAGAGGCATTCAAAAGAGCAAATGTAGCACCCCAGAAGATTGTCATAGATAAGTGCCTATATTTTTGCTTTCTCATGGCCTGCACTGCATTCTACAACACAGGGCATAAATTAGTGGAGGTAACAAATTCTGAGGCTCTTCAAATTTTCCTTTCCCTGTCCAGGGCTCTGTTTTGACAAAGGAACTGAAATGCATATCACATCCTAATTACCAAACTGCGCATTGATTTAGCAGCCATAAACACATGTAGCCTCTCAAAGGGCCTTCCTATGTCAATTTAAAAGACAACTTTTGAGAATTTCTGAGGAAGAACTCTGACCTTCAGAAAACAAGGGCTAAGGAGGAAGTGACCCAAAGGGTAGAGAACTTGCCTAGCAAGTACAAGGCCCTGAGTTTGAGACCCAGTTTCCCACCCTCACAAAGAAATCTATTAAAAAAAAGTAGATTTTACAAAAAAAAAAATGGCCCAACTATGATAGAAAATTTAGGATTTCTACTACAAAAATAACAAATTTCAAAGGCTTTTCTCCAATCAATATCATTTTTTCAAGATTATAATTATATACATGTTCTCTCTTTACAAGATATCATACTATTGTTTTCATTTCTGGGTTGTCTTCAACACAATATATTGAGAAACTTGAAACTAGGCAAATGTATTATAGAAAGAGTTTTTCTGTATCCTAACATCAAACAAAAATAATCAGTAAGAAGTGGTTGAACATTCAGAGGTCTAAAATAAACCAGATATTATAAACCTAATAAAAATAAAACAAAACACTTAAAGCCGGGCGCTGGTGGATCATGTCTGTAACCCTAGCTACTTAGGAGGCTGAGATCTGAGGATCACGGTTCAAAGCCAGCCAAGGCAAAGAAGTCCATGAGACTCTTATCTCCAATAAACACCAGGAAATCAGAAGTGGTGCTGTGGTTCAAGTGGTAGAGCATTAGCCTTGAGCTAAAGAGCTGAGGGACAGCGCCCAGGCCCAGAGTTCAAGCCCCACAATCAACACAAACAAACAAACAAACAAATACTATACATGTGGATATACTAATGCCACATAAATATATCAATAATTATAAATTAATATATAGGCATTTTCATTAGTATTATTCATATATAATATTTATTTTTTCTTCTGAAGTTTTAAGTCAGGAAATGGAGTTTGTTCTGTTCCATTAGGAAGCCTATGCATGGCCTTCTAATATTCTTTCTGAAAACTATTTGACAATACCAACCTTGTTCTCCTGTAATCCTTGGGACAAACAGTAATTTCTATTTATTTAAGTCTTAGTTTTCTGACTATTAATGTGCAAAGGGTCATGTTGTTCAATGAAGGCTTAACAAATGTCCTGGTTGGAATATTAATGAGTTACTTTCAGTCATCACAAAGAAAATGAAAGATTCTTTTGAAAGGTAAATACTAAACTGTTGCAGAACTCATTTGGAGACAATGAATTTTTTTTAGAAAACATTCGAAATCATCTGGCTTTCAACGGATTTTCAGTGTGAACCGGCAGTCCTGTGTTACCAACCTGTGTTACCAACAGATCTTAGAGCTACCCCAGTAGCAAAGTTTCTTTACTACCATCCCATTCCACAGATGAGAAAATTGAGAGTAGGAAAATCAAGCCTCATATGAAGCCAAACAAGATGTCAGGTCCAGGATCCATACCTGTGGGACTCCTATTGTGTATTCTTGTTACCATACGCTCCCTTATTCCTGATAAGCAATTTCATCCTAGGAAAATGTTCTGGGGCATCCTAAAGCTGGTGAAAGATAAAAGATACCAGACTGGAGGTTTGGGGATTCTTTTTGGAAATTTTTCTTGATATAACATATTACCTTTCTATCCCAACATAGTGAATACACACACACACACACACACACACACACACACACACACACAGAAACAAATAGAAACACACACAAGTAGTTGTAAGATACTTGAACATGAGATACTTGAACATAAAATAGTTTCTCATGCTTTGTGATCCAACCAGAAGAAAAAACGTTTTTTGAACATGATTAAGTTAAGCTTAATTTTCAAGGTATATTTCAGGATTCATAAAATAGCTCCCTTAGCTGTTTTATTCTGTTAGCTTATCTTTGCTCTCTTCAATTGCTTCCTTTCTAGTATTTACTGTTGGGATGGGAGTCTGTGTGGTATAGTAAGCCAACCTACTTAGGAGACAAAAGCAGGAGGATCACAGTTTGATGCTGGCTTAGGGCAAAATGCATAGGACCCAATCTGAAAAAAAAAAAAAAATGAAAAGACACAGAACATGAAGCATGGCTCACATAGCAGAATATTTTCATGGCAAGTGTAAGACTCTAAGTTCAAACCCCAGTACTTCTGAACTTACAGAGAAGGTGCACTTTTAGTACACAGGCTGTTGGAGAGGACTGAGTATTACAACAGTTGTATGATGTAACTGGCTGGGGTGTGTGCTATCTCTTACACTGAGGCTTCATCTTTATGTGCCTCCATCTGACATCCCTCACACAGCCTCATTCTTGTTTTGTTTTTTGTCGGTCATGGATCTTGAACTCTTGGCCTGGGTGCTGTCCCTGAGCTCTTCAGCTCAAGGTGAGCACTCTCCTGCTTGAGCTACAGCACCACTTTCAGTTTTCTCCTGGTTAACTGGAAATGAGTCTCAAGGACGTTCCTGCCCGGGCTGGCTTTGAACTGTGATCCTAAGATCTCAGCCTCCTGAGTAGCTAGGACTACAGGTGTGCGTTATTTTCTTTTTGCTAAGGGCTTATGCAAGAGGCTGGAAGTGCCTAGGAGTTATCTCCTATCTACCAACTCTCCCAAACCCCATTGTCAATCATTTCTCAGCCACTGATCACTGGTTATTGCCCTTCAGTCAAAACAGTTCTGAGGCCTATATTAAACCTGTATATCCAGATTTCTTCCACAAAAATGTTCCCTTGCCAATACTGGCAACTTCTATGATGACATACCTTGCCTATTTCTATGAAGGTGATTATATCAAGTGAATTGTAGGGACAAATGATGAGAAGAAAGACTGGAGAGAAAGGCAAGGACCAGGAAAGAAACAGCTCTTTGGGAAAATCCAAAGGGAGTCAGACTCATTTGGCACTGGGAATTACTATTGAAAGCTACTTTTGACTGACGGGGCCAGGGAAACATTCAGTCCTTGGCATTAATCATCAAGGACATGTAGAGGTTGGGACAGAGAAAGCGGTAGAGGAGAAGCATGAAAACATTGGAGACAACTCCATATTGTTGGAAATAGGAACAGGAAAGAAGTCTTACATAAGAAGTGTCTAGAATGTGTGTGGCTATGACTGTGTTAGAACACCATAAGTGAGTGGTCCTAAGTTATAACTACTTGAAACATGTTTTCACTTTTCTCCAAATGCATTGTGTGAAAAAGCATCTCTGTATTAGTAAACAGGAAGAGAAATTGAAATATTATTCACTGATAAAATAATTATTATGCTTAACTGTATTTAAAAAAAACCCACCTGAGTAGAGATAATTATTCCTACTTCTTACAGAAAGAAATTCAGGATAAAGGTTTTATATAAGTCACCCAGGATCTCACTGGTAATAATTGGTAGAGTTATATATGATCCAGGCAAAGTAGAGTTCAGGCCTGTGCTATTGCTGGATCTATCCTTGTGCGGGTGTGTGTGTGTGTGTGTGTGTGTGTGTGTGTGTGTGTGTGTGTGTATGTGTGCACGTGTGTGTGTGTGTGTGTGTGTGTGTGTTTATTTGCTTCAGCTCTTTTCTTCTCTACACTGACATCTTACAGCTTATATTTAAAAGGGGATTCCTTCAGAATCAGCTATGAAATAGACACCAAACTGCTGTTAATGGTTTCAAACCAGCCTTTGTTGTAGAGCTTTTTATTTCCCTCATACAGTTATGAAGCATTTGATCTACTTCAATTAAATTTGATTTTAATGCTGAAATTAAAACAAATGTCTTTGTCAGCAGAGATGAATACCCTCCCCAAAAAGGCATTGACACATCTTAATATCCACATTTGTGATGCCTTTCTCTGTGTTTTCTCTTACACACATACACACACACACACACACACACACATCAGGGAGAGAAAAAGAGAGAGAAGAGAGAGAAGTGATCCTTGTTATTCGCAATAGTTATGTTCCGTAGTCTTTAAACAATGAGGTAACCAGTGCTGAGCTGAACTATTGCTCCTAAGGTTCCAGTGAGCCTCTGGTCTCATTTCTGTCAGCTAATCAATATAGAACCATATAGAAAACCATTGTACTTAATATTATTGTTGATTCATGAATGAGAGCTCCGTAGAGACGCAATACCAATAGAATATATTTAAATAGAGGCATATGATTTAGCAGGAGAATTGGCTTCTGTGATCAGCACAGCTGACATGCCCAACAGCCTGCCCACTGGCTAGAGTCTGCAATGCAGGCCACACATCAAGTTCAAGTCCAAAGGCCTCAGAATCTCAGAAGCTGATGGGTTCAGTTTCAGTCAGAAGCTAAAAGCCTGAGAAATTAGGAGCCATTTGTGTGAAACCTGGAGTCCGAACACTTCAGATCTGGATTTTTAAAATTTTATTTATTGTTTTTATAAAGGTGGTATACAGAGGATTTATAGTTGCATAGACCAGGTAATAAGTACATTTCTTTCTGAACAGTGTCACCTTTCCCTTGTTTTCTCCCAGTTTTTCCCTCCCGATCCACCTCTCTCACAAATTGGACAGCTCATTTTTAACGTAGTATCTACTGGGTATTACTGCTGCATTAGTTCACCCTTTGTAGTATCTACTGGGTATTACTGCTGCATTAGTTCACCCTTTGTCCCACCATTTCTGCGCTACCCTCTCTCCTCCTCCAAACAGATAAACCCATCTACAAGACAAAAAATACAAAATCATGGAACACTCCAGAACACTCTGGGAATCTGTGTGTGGGCTTTGCACGGGGCCCATCTTCTCTGTATCGGCCCAATTTATTTATTTATTTATTTATTTTTGGTCGGTCATGGGGCCTGAACTCTGGGTCTGGGCGCTGTCCCTCAGCTCTTCAGCTCAAGGCTAGCGCTCTACCACTTGGGCCACAGCACCATTTCTGGCTTTTTCGGCTTATGTGGTGCTGAGGAATCGAACCCAGAACCTCATGCATGTAAGGCCAGCACTCTACCACTGAGTCACCTTCCCAGCCCTGCCATTTTTATTGCTGCTTTTGCAAGCTTTGGGACAAATCCAAGGCCTTGCTCTAGATTTCCTACCACCAAGCTGCATCCTCGCCCTCTTGGTCAGTGTTGTTCTACACTTGGCTACCATACCCAGCACCTGACAGCAGCTACTTCCCACTCAGTCCACCCACTGACTTACCAATCGCCTCTGGCGCAACCTCACAGATACCCCCCCCTCCCACTTCTCCCCCCCCCCACCCGGTCAATGATTACCAGATACTTAGGCATTCCTAATCTCAACAGGATGACATCGAAAATGAACCCAGTTCTTGACCACCAGCACTGTCAGTCCTGTCTGAATGAATCTTATCTGACTGATACTTTCTCATCACAGCCTTCTGGCATTCAGGACCAGAAGATAGCACTTCAGCCCTTCACAAAGAACCATTTTACACGGCAAGACAACATCACCAACAAACTGCACAAAAATGCAAAAAAGAACGTGGCATGAACCACCCACACGACTCTTGTGGGTTGGCTGCTATCGAAGCAAGAAAGCAGAGAGAAGCCTCTCTGTGTTCTCCCTCAGCCGGGATCATGCCTGCGTCTCCATAGAGACTCATCATTTCCTCCTCTACAATGTCTGCAAATGATCATCAACCACCTCAAGATTGATTTGGAGTTTCAAATACACTTAGCCTGTGGACAAATTCACAAAACATGGAGTATGTAAATGTGTGCATGTTTATGGGGGGGAGGGGAAGAGAAAGAGAACAAAAGAGAGAAAGAAATGCTATTCAGCTGGAACTACATAGTAATGGGTCAGAAACATACCCCCTGGGTTGAAGAATCCTGAATGAAATCTCCTTATACCCTTACAAAAGCCTGTAAGCTTTGTGAGCTACTGGAAATAACCTCTAACGTTTGAACTCATTTTTGGGGGTTGTTGTTGTTGTTCATAATAAGTCTCCTGTGAGCTGTCTGCCTTCTTTCTGTTATATTTTATTTCTTCTCTCATCAGCAGAATGTCAAGATGACGTCTACATTCTATGCACATAAAGCCAGTGTACAACCCTGGGCTGCAAATACCTTAGAATTCTTTTTCAGAAGCAATGTGGCTTTTGCCAGAACACTGGAAAGTAGTTTTTGACTTTTACTCCTTAAATACTGGTTGTCAGGCTGCCCCGGTGCGTTCTGTTGGCCAACCTTTCTGCCCATGGTACTTCCTTGCCTTTAATATTTCGCCTCGTGAACTCGGTTTTCTGAATCTGTCACGGTAGAACCCACCGTACACGAAAGAATAGCAGGTAAGAAGTTGTCAGCAACGAATGCCCTTCCCCCAAGAAAAAACTGAAGAGACTCTTAGGCTATATGTGTCCATGGGTTATGAATTTCCTAATTAATCATATTTTATGCAAAACTGTAATGATTGTTCTGCTGCTAGACAATCGTAGAAACTCTAGGTGTTTGGAGGCTCTCGGTGAGAGTTCTCATCAAATACTCAGATTTCTCTTACTGTCTTCTAGAATTCCTGTCTGCAACTGTCATTATAAAGTGAGATTCCTATCTTTTGTTACATCTTTGGGTAGACTAGGCAAATTCCATCCATGGTCTATGTCGTTTCATAGAAGGATTACTTCAAAGAGGACTTGATATTCAAAACTCCTTTCCCAGAATACTGCAGCCTTCAGCCATCTTCACTGAATATGTGTGTTATAACAAAAAAATTCAGAATATTTTTGCCCCTCCTCCCCACTATAAGTTATCAGCCCTTTCTTTTATTTATTTTTATTGTGAAAATACTGTACAGAGGGGTTACAATTACATGGGCAAGGTAACGAGTGCATTTCTTATCAAGCATTGTTGCCTCCTCCTTTGTTTCCCCTTCCCATCCCTTCCCCCCTCCCCGTCCCCCCTCCGCTCCCCGGGGCAAAGTAACATAACAACTTGTACATCTCATTGTTGCAATGGGTCCACCTGTCCCCCTCCCCAGACACTGAGCTCTTCTTCCTTAGGAACAATTCACCCTCTAGTGGAAGGATCTAGGTACTGCAGCATGGGCTCCAACACCTGTCTTTTAAGGATGAAACAGTAGTTACAGCTTTTTTTTTTAAATTATCATTTCAATGATCTCCCCCGTTTATGCTGGTTTGTTATTAAATATAACCCAATAAAGAAATCTCTTTAAAATGTTAATTTTCTTTCTTATGCTTATACATGGAGAAATGCTCAGAGCTATAAAAAGACAGTACTAATACTAATAGATTTTTGTTATTACACTCACCTCCATCTTCCCCTTTTTTCAAAACAGAGAAACGGATTGGAAAACAATAGTTTGGGGTATACTTTGCATAGTTAAACCATAATAGAAGGTTGTTACCCCCATTCTTTGTTATAAGTGGTAAGATTATTTTAAAATCAACTATTTATGACCAAAGCAGAAAACCATTCAACCAAACTGGCTCACAAGTGGAAAGTACCCATAAGTACTGGTACTTATTGATGAGAATGTAGTGGAAAAAAAATCCTGATTTCAGTTTTGCTGTTATGGTGTTCTTGTTGTTACATAGATGGGAACTGAAAAAAACAAAACGAAAGAAAACAAAAACCAAAACTGCCTTCAAGATTTATTATGTAAAGTACCCTGAGAGGGGGAAATAATGCACCAGATTCATACAACTAGTGCTGGCCACACTCCTGGTGATTATGGCAGAAGGCTGGAGCCAGGCAAATGGACCAGAATCGTGATGGGTGGTCCACCGGTTTAATGCTCACAGGCAACATCTCCAGCCACTCTGATTCCCAGCTCTCATCGAGAAACAGTGAGGGGAGCCCGGACGCCCCCCTCAGAGAGGATTTTGCAAGGCTGAAAATAAGACGCCCTGCTGAAATAGCTAAGCATAAGACACGATGCATACATAACAAGTACTCAGCACAGACTGACAATCACTCCTATTAGCGTTATTATTACACGATGAGCATTTTTTCTTTTTCTTCCTCTGCCATTTTGGGGGATATTCTAAAAACAGAACTTCTTTTCACTCCCAGGAGTAAATGAGTATGTAAATTAAAGGAAATTTAAGTCTTTGATTTTTATTCCATTACTCATAAGTATTTCAGGACTCTGAGAACATTGCTAATCTTACCCTTCATTTATGCAATACTATAAGAGTGATAACAGCTGTTTTAAGAAGTGTATTTTGATTTTTTTTTTAGAACATCACATTGCACTGTCTCTATTAAGGCAGATTTGTAAAATAATTCCAGTATCATTTAGATACTATGGCACATTAGAAACTAAAGATTATCAAGTACAAATGAGACTTTTTTTCTCCTTCTGCTGACATCATAAGAGATTTTAACAGAGCCATTATCATCTCATGGATGCGGATGTCATACAGTCATTATCCCCAGATCATAACGAAGTGGACTATTAGTGCCTCCTTTGGAGACCTTATGGTCTGAGATGTTAATGAGGCTCTGGGGAACCCTAAATCCTGGGATGGTTGGCAGGGTACTTCAGACCATAACAGAACCTTCTTTGCAATGACAATGGATCCTGTCAATTTCTATTAAGGAGCTTCTTAATTCCCCAATCATTAAAACAGTGGAAGGACTTATTACACTAGCCTATAATTAAGGAA
Source organism: Dipodomys spectabilis (assembly GCF_019054845.1). NCBI lineage: Eukaryota > Metazoa > Chordata > Mammalia > Rodentia > Heteromyidae > Dipodomys > Dipodomys spectabilis. The sequence continues at coordinate 6,577,076 of NW_024870698.1, read as the reverse complement.
GCTTTCAGCCATAAATCCCTTCTGGAGAATTCTTCCTCTCTTTCTCCACCCACCCCCCCCAAATGGCATGGGTAAAGGCTAAGACTCCCGTAAGAGGAAGTGTATAGATGAATGACCCCACCCCACCCCAGAACTATCTTGTGGGATGAGGGTTCTTCCAGATTAACCCTCCACCGCTCCATTCTTTCAGTCCTCAGGCCTGACTCACTCTCTGTCAAGATCCAGATGTGAGCTTGCTTTCAGTAAAGAGCAGAGGATTCCCGGACTGCTCTGAGGCTTTCTCTTGCTAGGATGGCCATCTACTGTGTTGATGTCGCCTAATGTGTTTACCGCAGGCACAATGACAGAGAAACACAACTTCAAAGCATTCTTGCTGCCCACCAGTAAAGTTCAATCTATTTGTCAAGTGAATGATCAAGGTACAGTCACAACGGAATGTAAGACAATGAGAGAGAAAGAAAAAGATCAATCCAAGAGTGATCTGCTCCCCCCTCCCCCCCTCCCGGCAGAGAAACTGGATATGATCTGAATTAAATGAGAAAGTATTGCAGAAGTAGGTGGTTAATGAATATCATATGCCTTTCTCTAAGACTTCTTAATTTTTATGATTATTTTAATTAGCATTCATTAGTCGTTCCTACTGATATTTCCATACACACATACTATGTACCCTAATCAAACTCACCCCCTCCATCATCTTCCCTTACTCCCCATCACTTTTTAAAACAGTTTCAATGTTCGATTTCTACTCATATAAATAAACTCTATGGATCATATTCATCCTTCTTCACGTTTTCTGTTCACCTGCTTTAATTTCCTGTTACTCATGTTCCTTTTTTCTTTTTTAAGTGTGTATTAACTCTAGCTAGGTTTCTTGCCCTGGTACTTCATGCATGCATATATTATATTTTCATCAGAATAATCATTGCTTTTCTTCCCTTGCCCTCACCTCCCCTGATCAACAGCTTTTCTTCAGATTCCTTGCTCCATCTTCAAGTAGGTTGCAAGACATTTCAAAATTATTTACTTTCCATCTTTCTTTTGCCTTACTTTAGAAGAGAATATATCAATGTGAACTATTCACTATTGCCTGTCCCCTTTTGCCTCCATTTCCTAACAGGAAAATAACTGCAGTGAAATGCTGCAGAATATGACTAGAAGTATTATGTCTATTCTATCTTACAAAAGGAGTAATGGATTGCCAGCTAAATGATGAATATTCAGATACAGAAACACACCAGCTAGGTTACAAGTAAGGTGTACTATCCTAACCCAAAATTTATTACTTAAAAAAAAAAACACAGGGAGCCAAGGAGGAGCAGAAATTATATGCCTCCATAAAAGTCAAAAATGAAAGCACCCAACCCGTTGACCTTGAATAGACAGAAACTTGAAGTTCCCTCATTCTTTTTGATAATCCTGGATTTTTTTCATCTAAATTTCATTCGACCTCCAGCAGACCTGCATTGGGCTTATTACAGACATTTCATTGCTGAAATTTTCCAGTGTAAGAAGTTTTCTAATCAGAAGTTAAATTTATAGAAAAATCTCCACTGTATTGAAGAAGAAATAAACGTCGTCTCCTGCATTTTTGTGCTTTGGGAATTTGAGTTCGTTTTATTGTAGTGTTTCCAAATCAGGTCTTCAATCGTAACAGTGGAGAGAGTGGCGCAGGACTCCAGATCTGAGCCAAAGCTCTGGATGAAATGAAAATTTATGAAGGAGGCCTGAGCTCTGCTCTAAGTTGTTAATAAGAAATTCCTGAGTTTCCGTTCCTCTCAGGTCAGGTAATGGGTGCTTGGAGGGCTTGGGGGAAGTTGCGGTGGATGGTGTGATGGTTCAGACTTCCTTCATTGCTCTATTTACCTTCCTTGCGGCATTGTTATTGTTTCTCCTTTGTTTATAATCACTACCTCTTTGACTACCCTGTCAGGTAAATCTGAGAGGCTTCACTGAGCCCCAAAGAAAGATGCAGCCAAGGGGTAGATTCCAACATTTTCAACTTCCCAGGGCTTCACGTACATTTTCCTCCAAGTTTATCCATCATATCCTCAGTTCTCTGAAAAGGGGAGACCCTTTAAAGTACTGACTGCTCTCCACTGTACTGACAATTCCCTGGGACAGCACACAGCCTTCCTGTCACATAGTTGCTTCAAATGAACTGTGAAAAGCAACAATAACAACACAATGAAGAGTGTGACCCAAGCTTGCTAGATCTCTGTTCCCTGACTATTTCCTGGGTGCAAAACAAGCACTCTCTCTCTCTCTTTCTCTGTCTCTCTCTCTGTCACACACACACACACACACACACACACACACACACACACACACACACACACACACACACACACACACACACACACACCCTTCCCATGTTGCTTTCTGCTCCCTCTGCTTACTGGCCCTTTTAGGACAGCTCTGCTATGAAAGGCTTTTATTTAGAAAGTCAGCTGGGAATTGAGAGTTCCAGTGGCTATGGCTCTCCACCAGTTTAAACAAGCCCTTGCTCAGGAACTATGCATCGTCTTTCAAGATAGCCTTGTAATCTAATAACTGTACAAGCCACCTTTAACTGCCGTGTCCGAGTGCATTCCCCTTTCTCTTCACCTGTGGCTTTCTGAGGAGTCTGCAGCAGAGTTGTGAAAAAAAAAATGTGACATTAGTCCCAGACCAAATTAGAGATAAAGAGAGAGAAAGAGAGAGAGAATTAAATATAAACCCTTGATGTAAAAGATGAACAAGAAGGACTTCTGAGACAAGAATTCAAATAGGAGCATCAGTCCAAAGTAGGCAGCTACTGAAGGAAAAGACAGCATAACCTGGGCCTCGTCAGATGCTCCCTTTCGGAGCTTCTGCGGGAATGCTGTCCGGATGCCTGCCGGAGATGACAGGAATGTTCGCTGAGAGCGCGTGGCCAGTTAAAGTAAGGACAAAAGATGCTAGGTCAGCAGCTTCCACTCCGAGATGGAAAGAGGGCGAAAAATAGAAGCTGATCTCTGGTACAAGTGGCTTCTGACTTGGCTGTGAAGGGAGCTGTTTGTGACCTGGCCTAACTGTGCTGCCAGATAGAAATTCCCTGCCCCGCACAGGGATGGGAAGTGTCTAGCTTGAAGGCCATAGAAGGCCATCTGGTATAGGACAGGGCAGACATGCATCTTCTCCTGTGTTCCTTGTTGGCTATGTCCATCTGCCTATTTTGATCATTTCGGATGACAGGTGAATGGTGTTATAAATATCCAAGTGGCCCTGGGCAGAAAAAGTATCCTTTACCCAGTTAGGGACTTCGGGTCTTAGCACAGAGTATTTAGCCTTTCTGAGTCCTGGATGTTTTGTCTGTAAATAGCTGTCATAATGCCTAGCCCTTGAGGATATACGGGTCACAGAAGAGGCACGGGGGTTGGTACTCTGGATCTCACACATAAAGCGTGAACGCCTGAGTCTAGTTTGGGTGTTTTGTTGTCTCTCCAAATTGTGTCTTGCGCTTTCTAGTAAGCCCTGTCGAATTATTATGTTTTTTTCCTTGAGGACAAAGAAACTACAATTCACCACACTATCTGCCATTTCATAGAATAAAGAATAAATGTGAACTTTTCTCCATTTCTCCCCAAGAGTTCCTGGGATGATGAAAAAATGTAAATTTTGCCTTTGCCTGGCCACCATGCCCAACTACCTGCTGGTTCTTGTTACACAAACCATCTTCCTTGTAGCATTTATGCTCAACCCTTGCTACGGAAAACCAATTGTTTTTAAGTTGTCAATAAACTGAACACACTGAGGAGAGACAACAGTGAACTTAAAGACCTTAGGATCCCCTCTCCCAAAGCTCTTCTGCTAAGATGGTTCCTTGTACTTGGCAAGGTCAACTCCATCTCTCATCACTGCAATAGCGTTCCCCTGGGCTTAGCTGCTGTGTCCCACAATCCAGACCTAGGAAGTGGATCCTGTTAGGCTACTGCTGACCCTTCATAGTTCGTCACAGACCCTGCTTTTAAAACATCCTTAATTCTTTCACTTTCCAAGTAGAAAAGGCATGCTCATTCAGTCCTAGACAACACATCAGGTCCTGGGGACATCGCCTTGGGACAAGTGATGTCGCTATTATCTCAGGTGCTTGAAAGCCAAAACCTGAGCATCTCCCAGGGTATGTCAACAAATGAGATCTGGGCTCCAGCATTGGGGAAATCCATCACAACACTGAGGAAACAGGAAAAAGGATTGAGAAACCTGAACCGGAATGTCACATCCTTGGGAGCTGCTAAAATCTAGGTGAGTTTGTCAGCTGAATTTATTTATGGGGCATCCTGTATCAAATCCCTGGGAAGAATTTGCATTCAGCAGAACTTGGAAAACATAGTTAACAACAAATCACCATCCCAGACGCAGACTAAAGTTTAGTATTTGGGACTGGTTAAGGACAATTCACTAAAACTAAAGACACACCAGCAATCAGATCTCATGTTCCTATGTTCTTCAGCTAATGGAATTGGCTGATTCTGGGACTAAGTATGGGATAAGAAAGATACACAGTGAAGCTGAAAAGTATTATTACGCTGCTAAACAAGGAAAGACTCCAAAAACAAATGGATTAGGGCATGTCAAAGAAACACAAAAGTCAAACAAATGAGGTCCCCAGGTAGAATATTCTAAGTGACAAATTAATAACGTACTACTGGATTACAACCCAAAGTATTAAACAAATATTTATATGTCCATATCCATATAAATAAATGGTTGAATAAATAGAGCAGAACAAATCTGCCATACAATGAATGCCAAATAATTTATGCATATACATCATGTTCTCAAACTAATATTTGTGTTCTATTTTATATTTGCTGTAGGTTTGTTCACTCTATTACTGCTATTTTTGTTTCTGGTGGCAGTGGGGTTAAGAATCTGGTATGGTAGCTCATCGCTTCTTTTTAAATCAGGAGAGTTAACTTAAAATATGTAGATGAATCAGCCTGAAATGCTGTCCAAGTTCTACTCAATTAAAGGGGTGAGTACATAGAAAACAGAATGGTATTGATAAAAATCGTGGCATATCAAATGTTATGTTTCTCAAATGCTCAGATCATATCCTAAGACTTTACCTATTGAGATGACATTATCATCGCTGCTGCCATTTTCCCGGTGGGAGTCAGTTTACCATCACCATGACAACATGCTTGAAGTAGTAAAGAAGGAGGATTTGTTTTGACTCACTGTTTCTGAGATTTCAGTCCCTGATTCCATGGCCTTTGGGCCTGCAGCGAGGCAGAACCTGGTGGTAGAGAGCGTGGGGTGGACAAAGCAGCTCACCTCATAGTAGCTGGAAACTAAGAGAGAAAATGCGATGAGACCAGAATCCTTATACCACCTTGAGCGACTACGCCACAAACTGCTTCACATCCTTCTACTCTCCCTCAACTCATAATGGTCCCCTCCCCTCCCCTCCAAATCATGGCCTTTTCAGGACATTAAAAATCCAAGTCATAGCATTCTGCAAAGAAACAGGTTGCTTTGGGAAAATCAGTTTTGTTTTAAATTTTGTTAGTATTCCACAGTTATTATTATTATTTTTTAACAACCCTATGGGAGTCTTCCTCCAAGAATCCCAAACCCTTTCAAACTGAACTCCATTAATCCCCACAGCAGCCTCTGGCTGAGAGGTCAGGCTCGGTCCTTCAGAACTGCCACTGCCGGAATGGGGCCCCATGAACTTGTTAGGGCCATACAGTGAAGACCACATCGGCTTCCAGACCCAAGCTGACTCAGCTTCCAGAATACTCAGCTGATCTGCCCGGCGGCAGCATCTGAAGATTTCACCCCAGTCATGAAATCTGCTTTCATCTGAATTCTGCACTGCTCAAGTCTGATCCCTGGATTTTTCCTAATGAGTCGAGTCTAGCCTGGAGAGAGGTGTTTCAAGGAGCTGGTCTCTGAATGTCAGCAAGACTCCAAAGCAACAAGAGGCTCCTGACTACACAGCGGCCACCTGGGACTTTTCTCAAGTGGAAAAAACCCCAACTCAGGGCAGTTCAGAAATATGTTTCCTCACCGCAAGTTTCCACATCCTCTGGGACTCCCCCTTGATTCTTCCCAAGTTAAGAGGTAAAACTTCTGTCCAGATCCGAAAGGCTCTTTGTGATCTGGAACTCTCTTCCCAGACTCCTCTTGGGTTTCCCCTCCCCCTCCTCCTGTTTCTCACAATCAATCCAAACATCAGGTTCTCACAGCTTGCAGTGAACCCCGCCCCACCCACGTGCTCCTCCTCGCCCACACAGCCTTCGCAGCAAGATCCTTTCCCCAGCTCAATCCTGCCAGAATGGTTGCTCGGTAAGCCACCATCCTAAAAGACTTCAGTTTAGTGAAGCCTCCAACTTTTATAAGAACTGTTTTACTGGGAGCCTGAAGCATGGCTCAAGTGGTAGAGCACCAGCTGGGCTAGAACTGCTTTTCTGACAAGTACCTGCTTTGGTCACATATCCTGGTTTGTGTTGATTGCCTGGGTAAGCTTTTTAACCTTTTTCAAACTAGCCCCTGGTGCAAGGTTGTGAATTGGAATGAAGAGCAATAAGGGTGTTAGGGATAAAACCTGGGGTGGACGAGTGCCCAATCCACTGGCTTTGCTTGGCTTCCTGTCAGTAGCTCCCTCTTCTGTAGACATAACTTCTTGCCTTTTGGATTTCTTTTCCAGTTGGTGCCCGTGCAACAACTCAATACCCAGAGACATTTCTAGCAATCAGAAATTTCTACCATCAGCTATCATGACTTGCATGACACTGGAGGTTTTCTGAGGACTCTTAATTTCAGTGACTAAAATCCATACAAATGATCATCAAGCCTGGTCCAGTTAATCAGCCCACCCCACTCCTCACTGACGGAATAACTCCCTCTCTCCTCTAAGTCTCCTCCACTTTTTCTGTCCGTTACTCTACTTCCATGCCAGGTTGCATTTATTCATATCTCCTTTGCTCTGGAGAGTGTAAAATCAGAAGACAAAGACCTTGTTTCTTTTTTCTTTGGAGCCCTAGGCAGTTTTCCTAAGCTTTTTGTTGTTGTTGTTGTTTTTTAAATACTAATGTTCAGGTCTCCAATCCCTCCAGATTCTTATTTTAATTGATCCAAGGTGAACCTGGGCATGGGTTATTTTTTGAAGCTTAACCAAGTGATTCTAATGTGCACTCAAGGTTGTTAACACCTGCTCTAGGGTAATGATTCTCAGCTGGGAGTAGTGTGAACATCAGATCCATACACAGCACCATAGGCTCAACTACCCACAGACTCCAATTTAATTCATGTGGAATGGGGTCCAGGCAGCTGTATCATTAAGCATCATGTGATGCTAATTCATGGCTCTAGTTAACCACTGCTGAAATATGTAGGTATGACCAAACTAAATTCTAAGCTGTCCTATTGCCATTAACTCTTGCCAGGCCTGTAAGCATGAATAAAGTACTGATCCCCGAGGACAGTGCATACCACTAGGGAAGCTTGTTTTCCTCAAGTCTCTGTGAGCTGTGCCTTCCACACTCTCGTTTACAGTGCACATCTGTAGCTACTTTCAGATCCTTACTGGATTCGGATCCTTCCCAGAACCTTTCTTCCAATCTTTTTCCCTTCACGGTTTTGTTTTCCTTCCTTTCTACCACATAGCACTAGTATAAATGTATTCACCAACACACCTCTGCATCTTTTTAATTGTTCCCTCTTCCCCTCTACTTCTCCTCTATTCAGTTTGAAACTTACAGATTTTCAAACAACCTGGTTGATGTTGCTGATACAGAAGCTCAAATATCACCCCTCCTTAGGGACTCTTCTCCATCCTCAGTTGCTCTCTCAGTCATCACTTTCTACCATGCCACCTCCTATTCATTTCAACACAGGACTTACCATTTTCTGAAAATATCTTGTTCTTGGGTTTGCTTTTTGTATGTGGATCCTTCATGAAAAATGTAAGTTCAAAGAGGAAGGGCAATTTGTGCATCTTGTTGTCCTGCGGTATCACCAGCATCTGCAGCAATACCTGCCCAATAATATTTCTTGAAATAGATGAACATACAGAATATAGATACAAATTTGATATTTTATATCACTGAATCAGGCATTCTCAATTCAAATACTGCATGTACCTAATTCAGACACTTATATGATAAAAAAAGTTGTGTCTTATTAGCCAAAATGTATACATCATCATGTTCAAAGCAGTGTTGTGAAAATAGAGCACTTATTGGTAAGGATTCCATCCATCACTTCCCAACAATATCACCTTGGAAATTTTCTCAGGCAATCACTAACATTAGCAATACCTGGATTGTTGGAAATGCAAAAGTTTAGGCACCACTTATAAGCTGATAAAACAGTCTGAGGAGGTAGAAGCTCAGACAGTGTTTTTACCCAGCTCTTCCTGGGATCTGCACCTTCGCTACACTTTGAGAGACATTGAATGAGGTCAAACCAGAAGACTCTGTTAGTATACTAAATCCCTTTCTGTTGTAAGAAATGTAAGAGAATGAAGAAGAAATGGCAAATGGTTATTAGTAGTTAGGATGTTCTTGAGACAATGATTCTCTTTACTTGTATTTTAAAGAAACCAATGTAAATTTAATGACTTCCATTTGGGCAGAATTATTACTATCTTTTTTTTTTATATTCAACCCACTAGAAGAAGAGAAGGCTGAGTGTGGGAGAAAACTGTCTCTCCATAAGGAAAGAAAGAGAAGAGCTATCTGGGGTCATGAAGGACAGGGCCAAACAGCCCTTCATACCTCAGTAGCTCATATACTACTACAGCCCAGTTCAATAATTGATGTCCATAATGATGATCTTGCATTATTAAGTAAAGGCAAAATCCTTCTCCAGAGCCTCTGGTCAAGTGTGTTCCAATTCTATTAGAAAGATTTCCATTTCAAGTATTTAAATCACCTTTTGCAATGCCCAAATGGGATATGCTTTGGATATTTGGAACATTTTATTAGATAAAAGTTACTGTATTATCTGAGGATTTCAGAGAAATGAGACCTTGTCAACATATTTTCCTAGTGATTAGGGCATCCTCTAATGGAGGGTCTGGCTTCTTTGTCCTTGGAAGTGCTATTGCCCACCTTAGTCGAAGGGGTATCCCATCAAAGGGCTTTCCACAGTCTGATGGGCTTCAGTAACCTGCATTTTTCCAGTGGGAAGAGAATGGTCCATCGGTGCCCTCTTGGATACCCTTTCAGCTTGTGTTCTTGCCAGATAAGCTAAAGGGATAGCAAGTCTCAAAGTCACTGGCATTTATTGAAAGCCAAAGAAATTAGTGAGCTCTGACATTTATAGGTCTTAAACATTAAAGAAGTTAAAAGTAGTTGGAGCAAGGTTCAAGTCTTAAATGTAATACCCTGAGAATTGCTGTTAATTTGCCAATAATTACCCTGTTTATTATTTCAACAGCTAGATTTACGGTTCCGTTTCAACCCTAGCTTTCACAATGTGGGCTCCTCACCCTCCAAAGTGTTCAGTTTCCCAGTGACCTTAATTGTGTCGGATGGGGGCATTCCTTAATAGTCCAAAATTTAGATGGCTTATTCTATGCAAGGTTTGCACGGGCTGCCTGAAGTAATACTGCATGTAGACTGGAGGAGATGGAGTGTGTGTGTGTGTGTGTGTGTGTGTGTGTGTGTGTGTGTGTGTGTATGGCTTTGGATCACCATCCCTGGCCACTACTGAAAGACAGGGAAAAGGCACTGGCACTGGAGAACAGAGTACGCTGAGGTGCTGCTACTGGGAGATGAAAGGCAAAGGCTGTACTGACAGGCAGAGATGAACCTGTGCACCAGGAAACAGCTGCCGCTGTCCAGTCTTTGTGTTTTTGCTGGCATGGCCCAGCTATCAGTAGACTTAGTGTTGCTACTGCTAGCGATGAGTGTATGGACAGGCACCTTTCAGTAAGCATGACCTCCATCCTCACCGTACCTGGAATCTTTCTGTGGCCTGCCAAATTGGAGAAAAACTTGACACCTTGCAGCTCAATTTCTGAGACAGTAAGTTTCAACCTGAGGTAAAGGCAGCAGACTCTTCTTAATTATTAGTATGAAGGATAAAAATCATAAAGCTGTGATTCAGGGTGAGCTAGGAAGCAGGGAAACCTTGCCACCCTCTTCCTGTTCTCCATGTTTCTCTACCCCAGAACCCACATCCCTACGCTCAGCAGCAACCCATTAATGGATAGAACTGATTTTGAAATTTATAGAAAGTAAGTGCTTGAAAACTGCTTGACTTGGCTGTGACATTTGCTATTCCCAACTCAGTTTGGTGATTATTCCCAGCTCAGCAGGGAATTTGGAAAAAAAATCTTATTTAGAATGAGATTAAAATTACTGACTTATACAAATTTTGAAAAGTGTTTTTTAGTTTTTGTTCATCCTCGGTCTTAATCTTTCTTAACAGCTTACGTCCAGACATATTTCTTTTGAAATTATATAAGGCTTTTATAGTACCCAAATATGTTTACAGAGACTATATCTACACTCACATACATACTCATAGATGTACCTCTATTCACTTAAGAACCTACATTGCTGGAAGACAGCAAGGGAAGGGGTGACAATGTCCAAAAAGAAATGTACTCTTGAGCTGACTTATGTAACTGTAAGGTATTTGTATATTACCTTTATGACAATAATATTTTAATAAAAGAACTTCCATCCATATGCTATTATCGTGTAGAGAGCTCTGTATAACTTACATACCTGTTATGTGTATACAGAAATTCTCACAGTTATTGCCTTACTCTGCCAGGGAAAGCAATGGAGGTTATCACAAACCTAATTCAGAAAGGAGGTGGGCATTAGCTTACTTATATGGATCAAAGTAAACAAAACCTGTCAAGCCAACTTGAATTCTGAACAAAATAAAGCTTCTGATGAGAACAGCAGATTCTTCTCTGAAAGAAGCCATTTTTTCAGAGGCAGGTCTGAGTCTGAAGTCTGATGCCAGAGCAGATAGGATCAGTCTCTTTCACCTCTTCTAAGGGAGATGCAGGGCTCAGTCGGTACGGGTGAATGAGAAAACTCTTTTGGCTTTTCAGTGAATACAGAATAAATGTCACTTTCTTTGGAAATGACCTTTCTGCTATTCTCATCTTTGTACATAAAGTTGCTGTGTGAGAGAATCCAGGCCTATGAATTTCATTTCTGAAGGTACAGCAGAATTGTTCCATAGACATTTTCAAGATGGATGGACTAAAATGTATCAGAATCCAAGATGAGAGTGGATTTCTCCTATGATCTTGGAAGAATCACCCAGTTCTCATTCAGAGTATTTCAGGAGAGGTTTTAGATTCTCATTAAAGGAATGGTTGCATCCAGACATTTAGTGCATTGCCTTAAAAGGGACTTCCTGGAATAGTTCAGTTTTTATTATCCAAAGGAAATTCACCCCATGAACTCTTCTTTCACCCTTCTGTTTATAAAACTTGGTGGCTCAAAAGAATGCTCTTAAAAACTGAAAGGTGGGCATATTCATGATGATCTTAATGAAAAACAGATGCACTTTTATAGAATTGCCAGTGGTGGGGATAGGGCACGTGGGTCTAACATGGTTAGTGTTTGTAAGAGGTAAGTTCTTTAGACTGTACAAACTGAGAATTGCTGCAAATATGTTGCCTTCTCCCAGGGCTAATAATGTCATGCCAAAGCAATCAAGCTTTAAAAAATATCTCAGCTGTCCAGCAAATGCATGATCATGGTTATAGCAGATCATTGGACACCTAAGAACAAATGAAGTTTATAGTTCAGTGTAATTCAGTAGTGAGTTCCATTGCCAGCTTTCCAATGTAGTGTCATCTGTCATAGTAGTACACCAGGTAATTTCAGTCTGAAGAACTAACAGAGGTCTAATTAAGCAACAATTACGATCTCCTCCCATTCACCTGTCCCGCAATCCTCCACCCCTAAAACACTGTCATCTTAACATGGTTACTCACCTTAAATGTCATTTGGGGAGATCTTCTTGGACAGTTCTGTCTAGAAATATCATCACTCATGCTTTTTTTTTTCCCCAGACATTACTGGAAGATACTTGTAGCTTTCAGAGACAATAAGAAAAGTGCAGAGGTGTAGTTCCTGGAAAGTAGACTCATTGAAAGAACTGGATCTTTTTCATCAAAATGGAACCATTTTAGACCTAGTCCAATGCCCAGGATATAGCAATACACTTGTTACCTAGCACAATAAATCAATGTCCTCAATCCAAAAATTTATTAATATAGGATTTGTGATAACTCCCATAACTCTCACTTTGGGGTTTCAGGAACTTTTTGTGATGAAAAACCAGATGTTTATATATATAAAAAATGTGATATATGACAGGTCAGGTCATAGGTACTGGCTGAAAAGAAGAAGCTATTTTATAAAGCAGTGTTTTAAATGCAGTATTGATATACAAATAATTATTATGCTAATTTCACAGCATCTTGATCTACTCATTAACACAGATACAAAGAATCAGCATGGTGTAGTGGAAAGGCATTAAAAGGGTAATTAGGAGCCTTGGGCTCTGAGCCGAGCTGCACCACTCATTAGCAGTGTCACCTTGGCCAAGTCACTTAACCCCTCTGAGCCTGTATCCTCACCTGTAAAATGAAGAGATTGAACTGGAACCCCAGGAATGCCCTGGCCAGCCTTAATATTTTATGATCCTGTGATCTTCATCAACAACTGAGTGGCAGCCATATTCTCTTTTCAATGGTTTCTATGCGTAATTTTCCCTGCGATCACAGGACTGGCTTTTACATGTGCTATTTCTTAAGCCTGAGATGTTTTTTCCTCCCATTTCCTGTAAAACCCTTCTAGTAATTATCTCCTCCATTCTTTCAAGAAGAGAGGAAGCCTTCTAGATCCCAAGTCAAGTTTTATTATCATCTTGCTGAGCTATCTCCTTCTCCATCCAGCATGTATCACAATTCCACTTTTACATTCCTCTTTTGTAATCTCTTACCTCTATATTGTTGGTTCCATGAAGGCAGGGATGGCATCTAGATTGTCTTTCTATGACCTCATTTACCATGGTTCCTATCAGAGAGTAGAGGTCCAATGAACAGTTAGAGAATAAACAATTCAGGGAGGGAAGGAGGGAGGGAGGCTCTCATACAATGCACTGATACATGTCTGGAAATAAAAGGAAGCAGTGTTGACAGGTTAACCGGGCTCTGATTTCTGTGTGCATAATTTTAAAATTAATCCATTGCCACTGTTCAACTCATTTCTGTCATTAGCTCACTTTCAAATTACCCCAAAAGGATTTTAATTGGTACCCAGTCTCCATGCCAAAGTTGAAGTGATATAGTAGCAAAGATTGTATTAAATTTATTGACATGATACCATCCTGGGTACATTGAATGGTCCTGTAGCTAGTTCCAACATAAATTTCAAACTATGTAATTTTTTCCTTGTATAAATGCTGTTATTATCCTGTTTGAATATGTGTATAATTTTAACCTCAAGTTTTACTATCATGATTTCCTCCACATAAATATGTATAAGAACCAACTAAAGTGACTTAATGCCAGCTCATTCCTTTGATTTGATCTGGTGTTTCTCTTGTTTTTCAAGCCTGTTATGTTCTTAAGCCATTTTTCCCCTTTTTCTCTGATTTTAAACCTTGCCATTGGTAATGAGTTTTGATCATGAAGCACAGAAATTTCGCATTTGCAGAAGTTCACTGTATGAATATATTTCATGCTATTAACTCCAGGCTCAAATCATATGTAACTAAGCACAGGTGTTCCCCTGTCAACTTTGTCTGCTACCCCTTTCTTTTTCTAGAGAAAAGAAGAAAATGGGATTTATACTAAATCCTGGCATTTAAAGAAATATCACATTCTTCCTTTAGTAATTGGTCTGGACTTGAAGGATGACACCTAATACGAAACAGTAGGCTTTAAAAAGTGACAGCATCATTGAAATTCCAGCATGAGGAATGACGTATCAGATAGCAATGCTACTATCATTTCATGTGGCTAACTAGGTAAAGACAAATTGATTTACTTCCCTGACTCTGTATGGGAGTCTCTGCCTATGGAACCCTTCATTGGCATTATGCATTTCCCCACAGAATGCAATTTTAACCAAGAATCATTAGGGAACCTGCAATTTATGTAGACATCACAGACTTGCATTTGTGATTAATTTAAATTTCCTAAAGCTCAAAATGCTAGCATCCTGGATTTCCTGAGAATATTCTGCATTCCAAGTCTCATCTTCACTTGAGTATGTAGACATGATTGTCAGGCTCACATGGAAGCAGAAATGAAACCACAGACATACTGGGAAAACTCATTCCTTCCTTTTTTTGGTTTCTTTCTTGATTTTTTGACATGAGCTTTACAGTTGAACACATCAACCTATTTTGATCCATCTTTTAACAGTCCACATTGTTAGTACCTGAGTTTATAAACAAACTAACGTGTAAGTAAGTGAAGACATTTATCATTTGTCTTTTTTTCTTGACTAATTCACTACCTAAAGTTTTTGTGGCTCAGGTATCAATTTGACTGAGCCTGGTGTCACTTGCATTCAGCTGGAGGCTCAAGTGAAACTTGATGACCTAGAATAGGCTTACTACCTCATCAGGCACTGGACAGGTATTGGTAAACTCTGATGCATGGAATATACTCGTTTGATTTTTTTTTTCACAAAAGAAATGTAACCATGCTCACATGCTCATCAGCTGAGTGGAACTGAGTTGTGTGACAGAAGTCATATGACCCACAAAGATTCAAGTATTTGTCCTCCTTTGACAAAAAGGAGTACTTTATTGAGTGAGTCTGATCTGGTACACCCATCTTCATTCTCTAACATCAGAGAGAGAGAGAGAGAGAGAGAGAGAGAGATGAAATATATGTGTCTGTCCCTTTCCCTATTAACAAGTAACCAGGATAACCACAAGCCCCAAAGGGGTTTGTATGAAGGGTGTCAGGAATTTATTCCCACTTTTGAAATCTTCCAGCACATACTTGAAAGTATAGTTACGTTACTACCTTACGTGTGCAGTGAAACAACATAGACAGATCTGGTTTCCCTCACACTTCTAGTTTCTAGCTATTAGGATAATGGAGAATGGACAAGGTGAAGAGGAAAGACGACATGGACCAAGCAGGGAGCTTTCTGGAGAGGAAGCAGCAGACAGCAGTTTAGAGGAACCAGTTGCCTCTTGAGTGATTATCTAGTTGATCATTCAGTGGGCTTCAATCGAGGTGGTTTCATCTCAGTGTGATTATCCTGTTGATTATCAGCAGTCCACCACACAGTTGTTGATTATCTCATTTGGAATGCTGTTTCTTTGCTTCTTAGTTCTAGGTAGCTAACTCATGTGGAAAGTTACCCATCCAATGGAGCACTGAGAGAATGGGAACAGTTCAATAAAACAGTGGCAGGTTAGAAAGAAAATGTTCTTATTCCTTAACAGTGTGTGAAGAAACAGAAGAATGAAAAACTTGCAGTTAGCCCACGTGATGCTTTTTAGGAAATACGGGAATATTTCTTTGGAGTGGTGCATGCGTAGCTCATTCGTGAGCGTGGAGACAGACACCTTGCCTTCCTCTTGTTTTTCCTGATTTCCTCAATGTGATGCTGTAATTTTTAAAATCATATTTGGCAGCCTTTTCAAATTCTTTGGGACAGTTAAAAATTGGATTTGAGACTCACTTTCCAAGAATATGTTACTTGCAATAATAACGCCATCATCTTCTGAGCCATGAGATGTGTTTATAGATCAGACATGCAAAAGGTATTTTATCACAACCATTTTTTACAGGTTTGTATTTAGATTGCTTCTTGCAATTTCTACTTTCAGTTGTTAAGAATCTATCTGGCTGACTTTTTTAATGTGTAAAATCAAAACGCAGAGGCAAACTTCTTGTCAGTGTTGAAAAAAAAGCATTCAAATCAAATTTATGGTTCAGTCATTTGGAGGATAGAGGGGAAAAAATTGCCTAATCACCAGAAGAGCTTTTTCTCAGAGGCTGATAATTCTCTTTAAGTGAGGATTCCAGAGAAACATCCTCCCAGGACTATGTGCAAAGAAGAAGTCCCTGAAGACGTAGTAAAAATGACAGGAGGGAGACATTAAGGGGGAGAGGAGAAATAGCAGTATGGATGGACAGACACTACCCTGAAGCAGTCCGATCCAGAATGGCTCTCTGAATACATTCCTAATGAGCCTAGAAACTGTGGTAGCAATCCCAGGCCTCAAGGATAGCTCTCCCCATCACTGAGAAGTGGAAGGATGTATGGTCAGAAAGAAGGATGTTGAAGGCCTAGAGTCTTCCTCACCCCTTCCTGTAATATTTTTTTCATGGTATCTGGCCTTACACTGAGGTCTTTGGTCCATTTATATTGATTCTGGATCACAGTGATATAGGAGGATCTAGCTTCAGTTTTCTGTACATGGAGAGCCAATTTTGCCATTTGTTGGAGAGGCTGTCTTCCTTCCATCCTGTGTTTTGGGCTCCCTTATCAAAGATGAGGTGGCTATATGTTTGTGGGCTTATTTCTGGCCCATTCTTGTACCAGTACCAAGCTATTTATATCATTACTGCTTCGCACACTGAGACCAAAGGAGGCTATGCACAGAGTAACTCACAAAGGCTCAACAGCTATGTGCATGTGGTCATAGAAAATAATATCTTATGAAAAGAACTCCAAGAAAAGGAAATGGTAGTGTTTTAGTTGTTGTTGCTGTTTTGTTTTCTTTTCCTTTTGTCTTGTTTATTAGTTTGTCTTTGGGAAGGTAAGAGGGGCACAGAAAAGACAGAACAAAGATGTGTGCAAAGACAACAGTGGTTCATACTAGATACTATGGAAAATGAACTGCATATCTTGTGGGTGGAGATGGGAGGGGCAAACTGGGAGAGAGTGAACAAAGGAGAAACATGTTTCAAAAGGAATTGTACTTATAACCTGATCCATGTAATTGTAATTGTTCTGTATATTACCTCTACAATAATAATAAAATATTAAAAATTGTTCACTAACGAAGAAAAAGAAAGAAAGAAAGAAAGAGAGAGAGAGACAGGGAGGGAAGGAGGGAGGGAGGGAGGGAGAGATAGGGAGGGAGGATGGAAGGAAGGAAGGAAGGAAGGAAGAAAGGAAGGAAGGAAGGAAGGAAGGAAGGAAGGATCCCGCTTCCAGTACCATAACAGTTGTTTTGGAAAACTAAATATCCAAGGGAAAAGAAGAAGGAGAAGGAAGCACAACTTTCTCCATTGTGATGTTAAACAACAGCCACACATCCAATTCACCATGTTCAAAAATTTCCCTTTTGAAATGGTGCATAGTAAACCCTCATAAATTCGGACTCTATTACAGGTCTTTTTCCCCCAGCAGTCACAATAGTTTCCTGGGAAAAATTTTATTGTCCTCTAAAAGTCAAGGAACTTGGTGGGAAAGAATGATGTGACAGCCCAAGTTTGTCTTGTAGAAGTACAATTTCATCCAGGTTTATTTTAGTCACCGAAACCTCCTGTTCCTTTTACATGCAGAAAGGGTAGGAAAGTCTGCCTTTTCCTGGGGCTTCATCACCTTTATGTTGTAAGATTCTGGGCCTGAACAATCTCAGCTCAAAGTCGGCTCCTCATTAGTGACACTGACAACCCAAACTGCTTTCTTCATAGGTTTTATTTTACTATCTACGAATGTCAGGCTACTTGTTTAATACTGGTTTCCCTCATGAAAATGGAAGTTCCCTGAAAGTGGGAACCAACTTGGAATTGTTTAGGGATGTATTCTTGGTTAATAGACCAATACCTAGAAACAGGCATTCAATAAACAGAGGGTGGTGGGAAGCAGGGGAAAGGGTAAATGAAATAGATTCTGAGGCAGGGGAGAGGGCATGCAGGGTCCACGTGCCCTCGCCGGCAGCTTTATTCTAAGTAAAATGAAAAGCTTTGGTTTTCTACAAGGGGAGTTGTTTTTCTTATTCACTCCTAACAACAGCCTGAATATAGTTGCATTCTTGTCAATCTGAGATATTTGTAACTATGACTTTGGATGGCTAAGTAATACAAAACATTAGGTTTAATACCTGATGCTATAATTTGGCCCGCCCTCAAATGCCTCCATGTTAAAAGGCTTGGTTCTCAGGGTGTTGTAAGAAATTTAGAAAACCGTTAAGAGATGGAACCTAACCTGTGCAGGTGATTCATGCCTGTAATACTAGCTATTCAAGAAGCTAATATCTGAAGACTATGGTACAAAGACAGCAGGAAAGTCTATGAGACTCTTATCTCCTATTAATCACCAAAAAGCCAGAAGTGGAGTTGTGGCTCAAATGGTAGAGGGGTACCCTTAATCACAGAAGCTCAGAAACAGTGCCCAGACCCTGAGTTCAAGCCCCAGAACTGGCAAAAGGGAGAGGGGAGGAGAGGAGAGAGAAAGAAAGAGAGAAAGAGACAGAGACAGAGAGACAGATAGAGACAGAGAGAGAGGATAGAAAGAAAGAGAAAGAAACAAAGAGAGACAGACAGACAGAGAATCAGATCAGAGGACTGGACTTTAAGTCACTGGGTGCAAAAGTGCATTCTGGGACCTCCAGCTTCTGACTGTTTTGCTTTCTGACCATGAGGTAAGAGAATCTGCTCACCACATGATGTGCTGCTTCAAACACAGGTTGAAATCAACAGGATTAATCAGCCATGGACTAGAACATCCAGAGCTGTCTGGCCAAATAAACCTCTTTTCTCTACAAACTGCTTGTCTCCAGTATTTGTTCTAGTTGTGTCAGAATACCATCGGCACAGGTAGATAAAGGGACTCTACATCGAGTCCATTCAACCTAAAATTGCAATTATCACACCATTTGTATTTCTTAATTGCCATGTGAAATATACGCCATTTTAAAGTTGTGCCTTCAAATGGGTCTCCCAAGGAGCTCAGCTTCACAATACTTCAGTTGGTCTAGTTTGAGTAATTGCTTGCACTTGAAAGCAATAAGGCTGTGTAATCTATGCAAAAGCTATTATTTCTTGATAGTATTTAAACATGGTAATTTTTCACTAAGTCAGTCTTCCTCGAATCGTAGAGGATTGTTTTTATGCAACTGTAGAGCTCCAAGGAGAAGGACTCTTGTGGCCGTAAGCCCCCCAATACCTGGGCTCCCAGCAAAGCCACGATCACAGGGACCACACATGGGTCCATTGCTAACAGCAGGTGCAATCATTTTTTTTTTTCTGTTCCAAATAAGTTTTTGTTTGGACTCAACTTTGGGCAGTGCCCTCCAGCTTTCTATCTTCGCTAGCAATAAAACTGAAAAAGTCTCTTCCTTTTTCTGTAGCAATTAGGAGGCTTCTGTTCCTTCTGACACCTCCCCCCAAAGGAAAACACTTTTCACCAATTTTGCCTCCCTTAAGTCCTTCAGTGTTCTGGATAGAATTCTGGGAAAGGCATGAAATGTGGGTGTGGGTGTGGCTTCACCGCCTCCCCTCCACCCCTTAACCCAGAGCATATCTCTCCCTCTGACACTCACTTCCCTCTCCCCAGAGAGTGACTCAGTTCAGCAACACCTGCTAACAACCAAAAAAAGGAGAACCGCCTCCTGGAGGGATAATCCCACAGGTTTTTATCTAATGTGGCAGCCAGAAAGAAGACTTACCATGGGGCCAGAAGCTTTGCGGTTCCAGGTTCCACCCCACAAACATCATCTAAGTCTGAGGGACAGAGGGATGACAGTGTTGACAGGAGACTCCCGTGAAATGCTGCTGAAGCCTTGTGATGGCCAGTAGGAGCTATTCTTGCCCCCTTTGAAATGTGAACTGGAGAGTGTGCTTGCTTCATTCAAAATAACCTGTTAGAGAAAGAAAAAGCAACGTGAACTTGGCAAAGCATTCCTGGACTATTCCTTGCCAAATGACCATGTCAACTGGCTGTCTGCAGAGCTCAGCCTCACCCATCACTAGCTGCTCATTTCAAGGGAGAGGTTCTAAGCTTTCTGCTAGTCCCTCCTGTCCTCAGTGTAATTTTCCAGGTGGCCATCAATGAGATCAGAGAATTGTCAAGAAGAAAACAGAGCAGGTGCACAGTCCCCAGGATCCCAGACACAGCCTGCTGCTAATGGAATCAAGGACTTAATGAATGGGGGACTTTCTACAGACCCAGAAGGCAGAAGCCACCAGGAATGGTTTCACCAACAACTTTATTAGGTAGATGTGCACCATGGGTTCTACTCTAAAAGTGTCTGTCTCAGATGGGTTCTATTTAAGGAGTCTAGTAAATGAAAAAGAAAAATGGCATTTCATAAATTACGCTAGGATGACTTGCTTTAAACCAGTTGGCCTGAGCTTCTTCCTTTAAATAACCTCCAAAGAGTATTTGTCCTGTACAATTTTTTTCAATTAAGGTCAATTTCTGGATGTACCTAGAAATTACTAATGCAGAAGTACTTCACATAGGTTGGGTAAAGGACTTGATACATGGTCAGTGCCATTACATAGTTTATGAACTTAGAAGCCAAGTTTGCAAACAGATTTTAAATGACACAGTTCAAGTTTTAATTGGCATATAGTAGCTTCATGTAGCCACATCCTGACTCCTGACGACATCTAAGCACAGAGGAAAAAAATGGATGTCAACATTTAACAAAAATAAAGACTAACATTGCTAGACTCTTACAATAATTACCAACATTACGTTAGTAAAAATGGAAAATATAAAATATAAATGTAAATACATACCAGTTGGAAAGAGTTTTTTTAACCATACAAATGGATTATCAAAAACTTCAGAAACAGTAATCTGAAGAAGAAAAATATCAAAATGCACATTCACAAAATCATTAAATCCTTGAGAAAAATGGAATCAGAAGATACATTTAAAAAATAATTAACTACCCTGAAGAAAACATCAAAATCTGTATCAATGAATAAGGGTGAGTGTGTTAATATAGAATATTCACAGAATGAAAAAGTGCTTATACAAGATAAATGCACAATTGTAATTTAAAGTTATGTATAAATAATGGCAAATAAACTTTTAAAAATACTCTAGACTATAGAGAAGCAGAAAAGGATTAGAGAAGTGAGTGAAAAGGACATGTGATAAAAGCTGAGACAATAAATACCTTAGACTATAAATATCTAGAATAAATATGTAAAGAAAAAGCAGATAGCCACAGAAAAGGGCACATGGCATTAAAATTGAAGGGCCCACGGAATGCCAAGAATTAATAAAAAGAAAACCACACTAGACATAGCATTGTAAAATTTAAGATCAAAACAATAAAAAACAATTCTATGAGCATATACAGTAAATTCATCTGTCAGGGTACTAATACCCAGAATATATAAAGAATTACAAAAACTCAAAAGCTAAATACCAGAAATTACACAATCAGATCAGTAAATGCGTGAATGAATTGAACAGCCAGTTCTCAAAAGAAGTACAAATACAAATAAATATAAGAGAAGAGAACCAATTCTCTAGCCATCATGAAAACAAAAGATAAAGATGATGGCACAGCTTTACGAAAACAAAAGATAAAAATGATGGCACAGCTCTACGTCCCATAATTCCTACAAATAAATGACCAGGGATGAGGCAAAGATGAGGAATGGAAGGAAGCCAGAGTGAACAACGTATACCATTTTGCTTTTCATCTCCCAATCCCAGATTATGATCGCCATCTGAAAAGAAAACCTGATTTGTTGTCAATATATGACTTGGGATGTGTTGTTCTGCAGAAGACGCTGACGTAAGTTTGGGTGCATGTAGCTCTGATGGGAGAAGGTCCCAGGATGCGCTCATGCAGGAGAGAGGAAGTAACAAAAGGGAATGAAGATTGCTAAGAAGGATATGGTAGCAACCAAGCTGTGTTGTGAAGTACTGATTCTCAGACTTTCTGTAGACCTGTAGGAGAGATAATAGGACATGTCTTGGAATTGTGAAAACTGAACAAAGGCAAAAAACCTGAACAACTCTCATTCCACCACTGAGATACTTCTTCAAAGACTACTCCCAGGAATGCTAACTCCACAAACTTCTGTAATGACCCTAAGCACCTCAAAGAGGGCCTTCATGGATACAGACCTAGGAGCTTGAAGCACGTAATTGTGAAGGGATAGGGATAGGGCAGTGATAACATTGGCCATGTATCTCTTTTTGAAAAGTAATCAGACGATACAGTGATTTAATATAAATTCAAGATTTCACCACAGATACACTTGGGAAAATATTTTATGTTCTTGGGATAATACCAACATGACAGTCTTGGTTTCACCACAGGAAACAGCCATAAGCAACCAACTGTGGTGGAAAGACCCGGAGGATAAGTAGGTGAAAAGAGAAGTCATGGGAAAGGGAACTTTTAGGTAGAAGAAAGAAGAAGTTGAAGAGTCAGATTCTACCTTGAAAAGAATAAATACTGCAATTGATAGAATCAATGATATGGAAAAAATTTAAGAAAAAGTGAAAAACAATAAAACTTACCTAAGAAGAAGAAGAAGAGGTGGAGGAGGAGGAGGAGGAGGAAAGTATAATGGAGAAGAAGGAGAAGGAGAAGAAGGAGAAGAAAGGAGGATGGTAATGAGGACAAGGAGAGAAGGATGAGAAGGACAATGAGGAAAGAAGCCTTGTGAAACCCTAATATAAAATCTGGTGAAGCTGAGCATGGACTCTGGACCTACAGGCAATGACTATTGCTGTAAACTGCTAATTAATAATTGGATATGCAGTGACAGAATCTACTATGGGTTGAAAGACTTAGCAACTTTCAGCCAAAGAAGAGAATAAGCATGTTCATTCTGCAGAATTTTGATATAACCAATGTAAAAGTAATATCCTTCACAAACAAAACCAGAAAAAAACATTTCTTTACATGAACAAAACATATTAGTCATTTAAAAAATAACCCTAGACTGAAATTCTGGGGACTGTGTGGTAACATCTACAAAGAGGAGGAGACTTTGATAAGAAACATTTTCTACCATACTTCCTTAATGTTTGCAAGTAAAGACAAAGGCATTGTGATATATAGATATATTTTTTTTCAAAGCCGAGGAAGCTATTACATTTATATTTGTGTGTGATATACGTATATTCACATATGCATACATATAGATTTCTACCCACAGAAAGAGATGCATTACATGATATAATAGTTTCAGAATTCTTGTATCTTTATGTACATACATTCCTATCTAGGTATATCTTCATAGATGTATGTATATATTGAACAGTTAATACATCAATAGTGATAAAGTTTAGTTATAAAAAGGTTCTGATATTTCTTTTTTAAATATTTACCAATCCACTAGCTGGCCTGCATACTTCAAAGTCCTAAAGAGAAGCATCAATTTAAATGATAAATTTGGCTGAATTAGTCACATTAATGAGTCTGCAGGAATAACTAAGGACAAATGATATTTCATAATATCATCTAGAAAATGTCTAAGTGGAAAGAACTTCATTTTGATTCATTACATGAAACATAAAAACAACCTGAAATGGATAAAAGAAGACTTTTAAGATTCTCATTTGTAGTAGCATCAGATCCTGAACAGATAAATGTCATGAATGGCAACCTTTAAAAAGCCAAATAAACGTTAGCTATTCAAGCGTAGGGGTGCATGAGGAACAAGAGAATGAGGGAAGGAGGAAATGCAAGTGAAATTTACATGTGTTTGGTGCCAGAACTATTTAGAATATTTTTGCTATTTTTCAACTATTCTTGAACAAACAGAATAATATAAACTTTCTTAACAAAAAGGTCTTTGTTTAAGAAATTTCCTTAAGCTGGGGGCCAGAGGTTCATGCATGCTTAGAAGGTGGAGAGGATTACAGTTGAAGGACAGTTCTTGCAAAAATAACTAAATAAATAAATATAAATTGGTGAGACCACTTGTGAACCAAGAGATTGGCATAGAGGTCCTTTCCTCTTATGCCTCTGCTCTTAGCTGTAACAGAAAACCTAAAATATGTGAATTTTGAACCAGGTACGCGCCTAGGCAAGAAGTGAAAAACTACCCCCAAAGTTATCAACACATACAGAAATAGAGATACGGATAAGCGGTAGAGCTTCTGTTGCAAACTGTAGGCCCTGACTACAAACCCCAGTACTAGAATAAATAAAAAAAAGAAAGAAGAAATAGAAAAAAAGAAGAAAAGAAACATTTTAAAGTTGGAAGAAATATCTGAAGAAATCCCAAGATTAGGTTAATACAACAGCAATACACTGTACGGTATTGATCTTGATTATTTTGAATACCTTGGCAGCATAGTATTCTCTGATCCTGTATTTTTTTATTTCTATATGTTTTTTTATTGTAATACTGTACAGAGAGGTTACAGTTACATGAGTAAGATCATGAGTACATTTCCTATCAAGCATTGTTGCTTCCTCCTTTGTTTTTCCCCTTCCATCCCTTCCTTTCCTTCCTTGCCTCCTCAACTCCTCCCTCCCTCGCCCTCCCCTCCCCCGAAGTTGTAAAGTTCGATTTCAACAGTGTCTTATACATCTCACTGTTACAATGGATCAACCTGTATCCTTATTTAAGCATTTTGTTATTTCCCATCCCCTTCCCAAATTAGAAAAATGTATATACAAGATGCAGGGCACTGGAATCAAATACAGAGGTTATACCATGGGGGAAGCACATACAAAAGAAACAAAAAAAATCACATAGTACATTATAAATATATTAAAAACAATAGGAAGAAAGCAAAAAAAAAAAACACTTGTGTCCCTATCGTGGGGTTCATTTCGCTTAGTATCATCTTATATAGTCATATGTACATAGCTTTTGACCTTTTCCTAGACATATACTAGTTATTGCAAATAAGGGAAACCATGGGAGCTATGTTTCTTTGGGCCTGGTTTACTTCACCTAATATAATTTTTTCCAAGTCTTTCCATTTCCTAACAAATGGGACGATGTCATTCTTTCTGATGGAGGCATAGAATTCATATATATATATATATATATATATATATATATATGGATTCATATATATATATATATATTTATATCACATATGGCAATATGCCCATGTTCCTGTAACCCCTCCCAAGCCTGAACTATTTGCTCTCAAATTTCAAGAAGATTAGATTCATCACTAAGTTACCCACAGTCATTGTTTTAAATTGTCTTAAAAATAATTTTATCAGCCAGACACCAGTGGCTCATACCTGTAATCCTAGCTACTCAGGTAGCTGAGATCTTAGGATCACAGTTTGAAGCCAGCCCAGGTAGGTAAGACCATGAGACCCTTATCCCCCATTAACCACCAGAAAACCAAAGTGGTATTGTGGCTCAAAGTGGTAGAGCGCTAAACTTGAGCAAAAGAGCTCAAGGACAGTTCCCACCTAGAAGTTCAATCCCCACAACAGGCAGAAAGAAAGAAAGAAAGAAAGAAAGAAAGAAAGAAAGAAAGAAAGAAAGAAAGAAAGAAAGAAAGAAAGAAAGAAAGAAAGAAAGAAAGAAAGAAAGAAAGAAAGAAAGAAAGAAAGAAAGAGAGAGAAGAGAGAGAGAGAAAGAGAAAGAGAGAAAGAGAAAAAGAGAGAGAGAAAGAGAGAGAGAGAAAGAGAGAAAGAGAAAGAGAGAGAGAAAGAGAGAAAGAGAGAAAGAAAGAGAGAGAGAAAGAGAGAAAGAAAGAAAGAAAGAAAGAGAGATAGAGAAAGAGAAAGAGAGAAAGAAAGGAAGAAAGGAAGGAAGGAAGGAAGGAAGGAAGGAAGGAAGGAAGGAAGGAAAAAGCAAAAAAAAGGAAGAAGAAAAAATCACATTCTTGAATTATGTTATTAACTAAATATAGACAAGATAATGAGATCTCAGGACCAATCTTTCCTCCCTCTCATCCTTAGTTTAAACTATGAAAATTCTACATTATTATACTCAAGATAATAAAGTATCCTGTATACCTCCCTTCTGATGGGGTTTATAATTTATTTTAAATTGATTATAATGCTGAACTTTGTTGGGCAGTATTCTTTTTCTATGGACACCTAGCTTTTATATAAAACAGTCTAAAGTCCAAGCAAACTAAAGATACATAGAATTATTTATACAATTGAGCTAGTCATGTATTTTTAGAAATTCATGCTAAGAAAATTATCAGAAATATAGTCAAAATATGAAGTGGTATTTATCACAGCATTATGTATCACAAATTTGGAAGAATTCTAAAAGGAAATCAAGGGTTTGGTTAGACAGATTATGGCAAATTAGGGGGCAGATACACACTACAGTAAATTTCAAAAGAAACAGAAAAAAATCATTTTATTATTTGCTTTCTTTAAAAATGTTTTAGTGCATAAAATAATGACTTAATTATATTTTTCTTCTTGTGTAACAATTGTATTTATGCCTCGTGGAAAGCTCATAAAATACAGAGATGTAAAAAGAAATAAAAAGCCTATAACTTACCACATAGTGCTTTCTACTATTGACTACCTAGATTTATCTTGCTTGTTTTAAGTGACAAACATAGTTTTGTAGTAGTCTCCTTTTACTGAGTATTTTACCAAGTATAGTTCTAGAGTCAGAATGCCTGGGCTCAGATCCCAACTCATAACAGGTATGAATTCACAACCACTTCGCATCTTATGGTTTTTCATCTGAAGAGTGGAGCCAATAACATTGTTGCTTCATAGTGACAGTATTTGCGAGGAATTATTACAAAGGATAATTGAGAAAATAAATATTTAGTACTTAACTAAAAGATATACCTGAAAGGAAAATACAGACATACCAATACTGTTATTTGGAGATTCCAACTCTCCCACAAATATCTTACAGAACAATTGGACTAAGAATCACTAAAAATTTTAAAGAAATAAATTTGGACTGTAAGCATGAATCAAGTGGTAGACCAATGGCCATAAGCAATTTAAAAAAGAAACTAAGTTAGAGCTCAGAACCCAGTAGTGGCACACGCACAAAAATGTTTAAGACAACTGTAAGCAATTATTTATTTATTTATTTTTATTGTGAAAATACTGTACAGAGGGGTTACAATTACATGGGCAAGATAATGAGCACATTTCTTATCAAGCCTCCTCCTTTGTTTCCCCTTCCCATCCCTTTCAATCCTTCCCCCATCACCCACCCAATCCTCCCCCCCACCAAAGTTGTAAAGTATGTTTTCAACATAAAGACTTGTACATCTCATTGTTGTAATGGGTCCACCTGTATCCCTATTTAAACGATTTGTTTTTTCCCTTCCCCTCCACAAATTATACCGACATCAAATACAGTGAAAGCAGGGGTTATACCATGGGGGAGGGACATACAAAGCAACAAAGATATAATCTTATAAATGTGTTAGAAACAATCGCATGAAAGAAAAAACATTTGAATACATATCTAAGGGTTCATTTTTTAAACAAGAAGATAAGAAAGATAAGAGACAATCCTAAACAGAGAGACAAACACTAAAATAAATAAAATAAAAGAGGAACATTATGATAGCTGCTTATTTGACAGCTTAGATATGATGGATGAATGCCTTGAAATATACAAAGGACCAAAGTTCATTCCAGAAGAAATAGTACAAACAGGCCTATATCTATTGAGAAATGAAATATATAAACAAATTCTCAATCATAGATATAAATGAAGCCTATATATCTTCATTGGTGAAACTTAAAGAAGAAATAATACCAACCTTGCTATAAACCCTCACTATAAATGAACAAAACAATGGGACACTTCACAAGTCATATTATAATGTGAATGATAACATGAGAGGTAAGATAGATTAAATTAATACAAGAAAAAAGTAGATCTTAAAACATAAGCAATATTTATTTATGAAAATTAACAGATTGACTCTAGCAATACATAAGGATAAAACAAATGAATACATGAAAATTACCAGGAATGAAAGGCTGGTTCGAAGTTTGAAAATTCATGAAGACGATCCAGTGTATCAACAGACTCAAAGGAAAAAACTATACGATCATCTCCATAAATGTAAAAAAAAACCACAAAATACTATTTGACAAATTTAGCATCCAAGATTTTAGAAATTTACAGTGATCTCAATTATAAAGGAACTTACTGTTGACCTATGTAGAAGCTACACATCACACTTTGATATGACTTAAAAGATTATATATTTAAGGATTTTTAAAATTATATAATTTATAGACAAGCAGCTCATCTGTCCAGAAACATCAGAAGAGAAATTAAATCCAAAATACTAACATTTGAGTATAGAAGAGTTGCAGAAATAATAGAACCAATATTCAGGAATACATTACATTTCTCTATAGTAAAAATAATCATTTTGAAATAATTTTAAACATATATATTAGCATTAAAATCATGAAAAACTTAGGGATTAAGTAATGAAAGAGGTACAAATCACAGTTGAGAAAAATTATGGTCTAAACAATTGTGGATGAATGAACATTCAGAGATTGAAAGACTTGGTGCTGTAGGATGTTGACTTTTCCATATAGACCTATAAATGCAGCAGAATTTTACTCAGAAACATGGCACAATGGGTCTCAAAGTACATGTGGAAAGCAAGGCCTTATAAACCAAAATGATTTTGGGGAGGAGAAAGTTGAAGGCTCACAGAACTTGTATTCAGGATTCACTACAAATTTATACCATTTTTGGTATAAGGATATAAATATAAATCATTAGAATAGAATACAGAATACTTGAAAGTTCAAGTTTAGCCCATAGAAGTAAGATCCTGTTAGAAAGCAAACAAACAAAATGACAACAAAAATCCATCAGAATTCATAGAGCTCTAAATACACAACTAATTAATTCCTTTGAAACTAAAATGGTAATTCAATTGGGAAAATACAGCATTTTAACAATGGAAATAAAACATACGATGACCATATGTTTACAAGTGAATTTCAAGTCTTACCTTACAGCATACACAATAAAATAATACCTGTGAATGAATCAGGCATGAATGTAAGGGCTAAGCCTACAAAATATCTAGAAGAAAATTCAGAGAAAAATTTTAGAAGTGCTTGAGGCAGATAAATTTTTCTTTCATAGGTCGGGAAATGTGATCTATAAAAGAAAAAAAGTATAATAGATTTAAGTATAGTAGATTTTAAGTATAATATAATAGATTTTGAGTATAATAGAATTTAAGATACATACTCTCTTAAAGACGTTAAGAAAGAGTACATATATCATACTCAGAAAAGAAAATGATTTGAAGGCAAACCACATATAAAATATTTGTATCTGAGAATAAGAAGACAAATAATCTTTCCCTCTTCACAGAAACACTCAAAATAATTAATGAAGTATCTGGGCACCACTAACCCAGCCATGGTGACATCAAACTTTTCTCTCATAGGTATCTAAAATTAAAGAGCCTAATAATGCCAAACATGAGTGAAATGTGGAAGAATTCTCTCATAAAATGGTACCAACATTTTGAGAAACATTTGGTTAATTTTGTAAGTTATACTTTCATCCCATACTTCTGCGATCCTAATCTAGAAAGTCTGAATGCATTTATCCACGTAGAAACCTGCATGCCATTGTACATAACATCTGTACTCATAACCACCAATACCTGAAACAAAATATTTTCATATATCCCTCTAATGCAACACTTCTTAACAGTAAAGCAAAGCAGACTATTAACATATGGAACACTATAGATGATGCTCTAAGGCATTATGCTAAGTGAAATGAGTCATAAAGGGCATGAGTCTATTTATTTGACATTCTAGTGAAGATAAACTATGGGAACACTAAATGTATTACTGCCAGGAACTGACCTGGAAGGAAAATCAACTGCAAAACAACCCAAGAAACTTTTATGAGGGAAGAAATTGTTTGATCTCTTGATACAGAGTATGGTCCCTTGACCACATATGTGTGTATGTGTGTGCATGTAATCACACATATATGTACATATGTAGTCATGGATCAAACCTCTCCTAACTTCCTACTTCAAGAAGATATATGTTATTAATGCAAATTATAGTTTGGTAAACACTCTTGAAAATTGACCAAGAAATTCCCTTATTAGTTAAATAATACAATTATTTAAACACTCAACTGATACCTGATCATGTAAAAACTTGAAATTGCTTTTTAAAGTCCAGTAAAAATCTAACATCATGACATTTTCATTTCCTCATGGCATTCATTTCCTAAGTTACCCTGTAGGATAAAGAGAGCTGGCAAGTCCAATTTGAAAGATACTCTCACTATGTATGTCTCTCCCATTCTCTCCTACTCTCTGTCTTTTTCTTTGCCACACACAGGTTACATGTGTATTCACACACATACTCTCTCACCCTCTCCCTCTCCCTCTCTCTCTCTCTATTTCTCTCTCTCTCTCTCTCTCTGACACACACACACACACACACACACACACACACACACACACACACACACACACACACACACACACACACACACACACCAGTCTATAACTTGGGAAGGAATCATGTACTTCTTGGGACCATATCACAAAAATGACATTAGAGGAATATGTGAGAAGGATCCGACCTTTTCTTTTCTGTAAGGAGTAATTGAAGCAAGGTACTGGTCTAGAGCAAAATTAAAGGCTCTAAAGGCAGAATCATGAAGCTGGCAGGTAAAGTCTGCAGCGGTGTTCATACCAGAGACTATGGCAGGGTTGTGGGGAGCAGATGCAGAGCTGGAGGAAATGCCGCAGTTGCCACACAGTGGTGAAAATTACACGTTCAGGATCTCTCAAGAGGAAACCCCTGGGGTCTTCCATAAATAGTTGATAAGATGCCTTCTCTTCCATGGCAGCTAGGTGTACGCAGGAAGACACATTTGACACTAACTCTAATGAGCACGCAAATGTTCCAAATCCTGATGTTTTGATCTTTGATGTAACAGAAGCTGTTCCTACACTCAACCTTCAAACAATCTGAGAGCAGAAGGGTCTGTGATGTTTATGAATGCATGAGAATATCAGAGCGGCATGTTTATTTTAGAGGCAGGAGACATTACCAACGCTTGAGGAATGAAATGCTTTTCATAATGGCTTGCTCATTGGAGGTTCTATTTCGTACTCTGCCCCTGCCTCACTGGAATCGTTCAGGGCACGGGATTTGTCCTAGTCATTTTTCCCACTGATAAAATGGGATGGTTTAGCCAAATGAGAGAAAGCAAAAGGGTAGGAGTTCGTACCCAGAGATACTTTGAGCATATGAGAACAATCAGACCTTCCATCACATACAAAATACTAGCTATTTCAGAACACCTTGAAAAGATTCAAGCTCCATGGAAGCATGATGCTCAAGGCTGGATGAGAGTTGCTGTGCTTAGACAAGGCATACTCTGCATGAGCCATAAGCCCTCTCCTATATATTATATCACCTATCTGGCTCTGTTGGCATGGGAATTCATGGTACTAGGCCATCTCACATGCTTTCATTTACAACCTTAACATGCTATGACAACCATTAAAATATAACAAATAACAAAATGACTGAATGCTATTAACAAAAGGCTAAAATCTACCAAGTGTTTATAATAGTCTCTATACAATACTCATTGCTGCTGCAGTATCTTAAATATCTTTCTTCTGATCAGAATCAGTCTCCAAGGAAGCAATCTGGGGAAGAAGAAACAAAAAGAAATCTAATATAAGACACACCAAAGTAGTGCTAGTGACCAATAGCGAAATAGCATTAGCTTAGCAACTGCCATACTGTACCGTCTCCATTCAGAAAGATTAGCTTTATCATTAAATTTGAATGAACATTAGTCTAGTCTTGATGAAAATTAGACTCTGCGCCGCATAATGAGAATACATTAATGAATAAGAATGTCTGCCTTCATAGGCTTAGACATTTAAACAGAGAATTCAAAAATATCTACCTTATATAATATCAATGTACTTAACTTAAACACTTAGGAATTATTAAGTAAAATGTTTTTAATAGACATACTAATAGAAATAGGTATGGCACCCTGAAAGTATAAAGAAATATAGATTGCTCGAGCTTTTATATATGCTCATTATTCTGCCTGGACAATCTCTGCCCAGTTTTTTTGTTTTGTTTGGTTTTGTTTTTTGGTTTTTGGTTTAGTCGTGGGGCTTGAACTGGGTGCTGTCCCTCGGCATTTCAGCTCAAGGTGAGTGCTCTACCACTTGATCCACATTGCCACTTCTTGTTTTCTGGTCGTTTATTGGAGATAAGATTCTCATGGACTTTCCTGCCCAGGCTGGCTTTGAACCGCGATCCTCAGATCATAGCCTTCTGAGTAGCTAGGATTTCAGGTGTGAGCCACAGGCTCTGCCCAGTTTTCCAACAGGTCTGGTCTTACAACTTTGCTCAAATATTTTGTTTTGTTTTGTTTTTCCTGATTAGCCTGTTTTAATTACAACCACCCTCTAACTCAAGGGTTCCTATTCTGTATCTTCTTTCCTTCCATCTTTTCTCCATTGAGAGCTGTCTTTAATTCTACATATTTTATTTGGTTTGATTCCCACCCACGCCCTTTAATGAAATGTGATCTGCATGAAGGCAGGGATTTTGTTTTGCTTTTTCTTACAATAAAACTTTTGTTTATAACCATACCTACAGCTTCTGGAAGAATGTCTCATATTTAAGAGACAATGAATAAATATCGGTTGAGTGATTCCATTTATAAAGTGAAACATTTTACTCAAAAGATAAGGGCAAGCTTTCTGAAGACAAGGTATTTGAACAGATGAGTTTTGAAGAAATAATAAGTTTGCTATGTTAGGTGATGAACTGAGAGTGATTATATTTTAGGGGGGGGAAGGTGACATATGCCAAGGAAGTAAGAGAGACTGTCACATATTTGAGAAAAAGCATTTACTTAGAGATATTGTTTACATATTTTTTCCAGTAATGGGAGCAATTGTGCCCATTACAGTCACAACTCCCAGTGGTAAATACTCTCCTAAGTCCTTTATAGACACTGTTTCATTTCACTCTCCTACAACCCTTTGAGAGGATCAGAATTCACCTCACTTTCCAGAGGAGAAAATTGGAGTTCACTTAGTCTAAAGCTAAGTGGATAGTAACAAGAAAAATAACATATTAGATGTTTTTTGTGGTTTTAAGCTATCTTAAAATCCCAAGGCTCTTTAACTCATTCTTGACTCCTTTCATACACTAAACAAATGTCCATCAGTCCAAAGGGCAGACATTATTCTCACGGTTTTGAATGTGAGGGGATTATTTTCTAAAAGTCCCCTCATTTACACAAGGGCTGGCTGGCATAAAAATTCTTCTGGTCTAAAAGGAGAAGTGTGTAAATCAAATAGATGCTTTCCTTCCCAGACTCCATGTGTTTATCTGTCTGTCTAAACTCACACATGCCAAAAGTTTCAGCCTACAGTCTTCTTTGTTAGTTGCAAGAATCTTTTTATGGTATTTGGAAAGAAAAAAAGGAAGGGGAAGTTAGAGATAGTGCAAAAGATAACTTCTCATTTCAAAATGTACTAATCTTGTGTCTCTAAGGACTGCTATTTGGAATTTGTTTAGCTGGTGCTGATTTAGAAACCAATTGAATATACAGTGTTTATTTCAAAGCACTATTTTCCTCTGCCACTCTGTGATTTTTCTGGGGAATATTTGCATTTAGATGCTATCTGTATGAAGTGAGGGATATGACCATAAACATTTTAAGACAATGAGAAAAAATAGTTAAATAAAAGTGAAATGAAAGGCAGGTGCAAATGGAAAGAGTGTGGAGATAAAAATGAGAAAAAGGGGCTCATTGATTTAGCTTCACATAAAATAATGAGAAATTGAGAGACATGAAACACTAAGAACAGAAAAAAATCAAAGGTAATGCGAGGGCTATTTTTGTATATTAAAACATAATTAATATTCATCATATTATTTAAAGGGGAAGTAGAAAATTGAGGGAGACAGAATAGCAAAAGAAAGTAGTGAATAAATGATTGAAGATAATGAAAGGAAAACCAGAGCAATCAAGATAATTAGGAGAACTAGGCAAAAGTGATGTACAAACAGACGAGTAAGATGTTATATTTGTAATCTGGGTTTTTTTTGGTCAGTCTTGGGGCTTGAACTCTGGGCTTGGGCACTGTCCCTTAGCTCCTCAGCTCAAGGCCGAGCGCTCTACCGCTTGAGCCACAACGTCACTTCTGGTTTTCTGGTGGTTTATTGGAGATAAGAGTTTCTTGGACTTTCCTGCCAGGGCTGGCTTTGAATTGAGATTCTCAGATCTCAGCCTCCTGAGTAGCTAGGATTACAGGCATGAGCCACCAGCGCCCAGCTTATGTTTGTAATCTTACAAGATTCATTCAGCCAGTATTAGGCCAGACCTAGTATATACACAGCCTATTCTTGATACTGGAAATATGAAGATCAATAAGCAACATGGTCTTCCTTTCAAAGCAAGCAGAATTAGATCTCTGATTATTATTAAATCTTCTGAATGAAAGTAAAAATATTAAAGTATTTTTATTTTCCCTCTGTTAGTAAAAAGTATTGCTTTTACTGTTCCGCATGAAACAGCAGAGTTTAATATGTTGTTACTCAACATTATGTTTATAGATCTATACCTGGCATTCTGTGTAGTTAACATATAAGTGTCACGGATTTTAAAGACAGAATGTGGGGTAATAGAGGAAGAAAAAAGTAATGAAAGGCAAACTTTGTTATATAGCAACATAAATAAATGAGTACGGATATAGTTCAAGCCATGTTTTAACACAACAAATGGTTACATGCCTTCTGGGATGTATTCATAGTGCCAGAGGAGACCGGGTAAGTATAAGCACATTTGCAGAAGTATATGTGTGTCTCCATGCAAATACCTTGAGAAACTACATTTCAACACAGAGAATAGCTGAGTACATCTGTGTGCATGAAGATCTGAATCATGTAGATGACAAAGGAAATACACAAGTCATTTCAGACAGAAAAGTGGTCCAGAGCATCAACATACACTGGGTAAAGCAAGCTCTACTAGAAAAAATGATTCTGAAACAAAGTCAGCAGTATTATTTGGGATTTTTAGGTTTGTTTATTTATTTATTCATTTATTTATTTATATTGTGAAGATACCATACAGAGGAGTTAAAATTACATGGGCAAGGTAATGAGTACATTTCTTATCAAGCATTGTTGCCTCCTCCTTGTTTCCCTTCCCATCCCTTCCCATGTCTCCCGCCCCCCCCCACCATCCCCCCACCCCTACCCTGCCAAAGTTGTAAAATTCGTTTGCCAACATAACGATTTGTACATCTCCTTTTTGCAATGGGTCCACCTGTATCCCTATTTAAGTGATTTGTTTTTTCCCTTCCTCTCCACAAATTATACCAACATCACATACAGTGAAAGCAGGGGTTATACCTGCTTTCACTGGGGACATACAAAGCAACAAAGAAATCATCTTATAAATATGCTAGAAACAATTGCATGAAAGCAAAAACATTTGAATACTTATTTGGGGGTTCATTTCAGCTAACATCAACTTATCTGACCTTTTCTGCTTGTCTCAGACATATACTAGTTATTGCAAATAAGTAAGGGAAACCATGGGACCTATGTTTCTTTGGGCCTGGCTTACATTACTTAATATAATTTTTTCCAAGTCTTTCCATTCCCTAACAAATGGGGCAATGTCATTCTTTCTGATGGAGGCATAGAATTCCATTGTGTATATATCCCACATTTTCTTGATCCATTCATCTACTGAGGGGCATCTCGGTTGGTTCCATATCTTAGCTATGGTAAATAATGCTGCAATAAACATAGTTGTGCTGGTAGCTTTAGTATGGTCCTGTTTGTGATCATTTGGGTAAATGCCCAAAAGTGGGATTGCTGGGTCATAGGGGAGCTCTATGTGGAGCTCTATGTTTGAGGAACCTCCATACTGCTTTCCAGATTGGTTGAACAAGTTTACACTCCCACCAGCAATGCAGTAAGGTTCCCTTCTGTCCACATCCCCTCCAGCATCTGTTGTTATTAGAGTTCTTGATTTTTGTCATTCTAACTGGAGTGAGGTGGTATCTCAATGTTGTTTTGATTTGCATTTCTTTTATGGCTAGGGATGTTGAACATTTCTTCATGTGTCTATTGGCCATCTTTATTTCCTCTTCAGAGAAGTTTCGCTTTAAGGCTTTGCCCACTTATTTATTGGACAGTTGTTTCTTTGAGGATTTGTTGTTGGGGGATTTAATTTTTTGAGTTCCAGGTATATTTTAGATATGAGTCCCTTGTCCATTGTATGGCTAGTGAAGATCTTCTCCCAATCCGTGGGCTTTCTATTGATCTTGCTAGCTATGTCCTTTGCCATGCAGAAGCTCTGCAATTTCATGCAATCCCATTTGTCCAACCTTTCTTTGATTTGTTGTGTTTTTTGGTCTCTATTAAGAAAAT
This sequence comes from Dipodomys spectabilis, assembly GCF_019054845.1. NCBI lineage: Eukaryota > Metazoa > Chordata > Mammalia > Rodentia > Heteromyidae > Dipodomys > Dipodomys spectabilis. The sequence goes on along the minus strand of NW_024870698.1, from coordinate 6,540,767 downwards.
TTCGGCCTGTGCCAAGGAGACCTAGGGTTTCTCCTATGTCTTCCTGTAATGTTTTCACAGTGAGTGTCTGCTTTGACTTCGAGGTCTTTGATCCATTTGGAGTTGATTCTGATGCAGAGTGATAGATAAGGATCTAGGTTTAGTTTTCTGCAAGTAATTAACCGATTTTGACAGTGCCATTTACTGAAGAGGCTTTCTTCCACTCTATTTTTTTAGCTCCCTCATCGAAGATTAGATGGCTATAGGTCTGTGGGTTCATTTCTGGGTTTTCAATTGTATTCCATTGGTCCTGAGGTCTGTTCTTGTGCCAGTACCAAGCTGTTTTGATTACTATCGCTTTGTAGTAGAGTTTGAAAATTGGTATTGATATTCCTCCAGCACTGTTCTTTCTGTTAAGGATCGTTTTTGCTATTCGGGATCTTTTATTGTTCCATATGAATTTTTGGATTGCCTCTTCTATTTCCTTGAAGAATGAGGTTGGAATTTTGATAGGTATCACATTGAATTTGTAGATAGCCTTGGGAAGTATTGCCATTTTCATGATGTTGATCCTTCTAATCCAGGAGCATGGGAAGTTTTGTCACTTTCTAAGTTCTGTTTTGATTGCCTTTTTCAGGTTTTTAAAGTTTTCATTATAGAGGTCCTTCACTTCTTTGGTATGTTAATTCCTAGGTATTTTATTTTTTGTGGGGCTATTACAAATGGAGTTGCTTTCCTAATTTCACCCATGCTTTTCTCATTGTTAGCATACAGAAAAGCCATTGATTTTTGAGGATTAATTTTATACCCCACTACTTTGCCAAAGTTTTGAATCAGCTTGAGTAATTTGGGAGTGGAGTCTGCAGGATTCTTTAAATACAAGATCATGTCATCTGCAAAGAGGGAAAGTTTTACTTCATCTTTCCCTATTTGGATCCCTTTATGTTTGCATCTTGTCTTATTGCTGTAGTTAGGCATTCTAATACTAGAGTGAAGAGAAGTGGAGAGAGTGGGCATCCTTGTCTTGTTCCTGAGTTAAGAGGAAATGGCTTTAGTTTTTCACCATTGAGTATAATGCTGGCTGTAGGTTTGTCATATACAGCCTTTATTGTATTGAGGAATGTTCCATGGATTCCTAATTTTTCCAGAACCTTCATCATAAAGGGCTGTTGGATCTTGTCAAATGCTTTTTCTGCATCTACTCAGATAACCATGTGGTTCTTATCCTTGCTCTTGTTGATGTGATGAATTATGTTAATTGATTTGCGTATATTGAAACAGCTTTGCATCCCTGAAATGAGTCCTCTTTGATCGTGGTGTATGACTTTTTGGATGAATTGTTGAAGTCGATTGGCCAAAATTTTGTTGAGAAGTTTTGCATTGATGTTCATCAAAGAAATGGGCCTATAGTTCTCTTTCTTTGATGAGTCCCTGCCTAGTTTTGGGATGAGGGTTATGATGGCTTCATAGAAATGAGTTTGGTAGTGAACCTTCTCTTTCAATTTCATTGAAGAGTTGGAGGAGTATTGGTGTGAGCTCTGCTTTGAAGGCCTTGTAGAATTCCACTGTAAAACCATCTGGTCCTGGGCTTTTCTTAGGTGTGAGGTCTCTTATTGCTGTTTCTTTTTTTGGGGGGAGGGGGTCCTGTCATGGGGCCTGAACTCTGGGCTTGGGCGCTGTCCCTCAGTTCTTCAGCTCAAGGCTAGCGCACTACCACTTGAGCCATACTACCACTGCCAGCTTTTTTTTTTCCTGCTTATGTGGTGCTGAGGAATCGAACCCAGGGCCTCATGAATGCAAAGCAAGCACTCTACCACTGAACCACCTTCCCAGCCCAGCAGTATTATTTGTAACAGCCTCCAAATACTCCACTCAGTTTCAGTCTTTCACTATCTCATGCATCCTTTCAATATTGATGCCTGACCACCTCTATTAGACCACAGATCTAGTCTGCCAAGCAAGTCTTCTATTTTATTGTTCACAGAGACTATATGAACATATATACAAATATATGAATATATATACAAATAAATCTGAAGTTGAATGGTGGAGCTAGTTGAAAATCATGTAATGAACCTAGAAATGGAGACAGAAATTAGAGAGAAGGTCTAATGATAATTAGGAGATGACCAGGAATTTGGAGACCACAACTATGCAATTTGTGTCCAAATACTCAGAAGTGCTATAATATTTACCTCTAATACTCAATACATTGAATAAAACAGCAGCAAGCTGAGATCACATATTCCATGTGTTTAAAACAGTATCCAATTCCAAATTTATTTTTTCCACTTACTATATATCTCTATATTTACTGAAGTTATCAAATGTGTTTATCCATTTAAGATACATCAAAAACCTTTTGTACCAAATAAAGGATATGTTTAATCATATTTATCATGCCTTTAGTTTTGTGATTTTGTTTGAAAAAATTGCAAATAATTAACAAGTGAAAAACCTTGACCATAACCTTAAAATATTAATATCTGCTGATAATGTGGATTTTTGTCAATCTATAGAGCCTCCAGTGTATCTTTGAAATATTCTAGAATCTGAGGTGGTTAGCCTACCAAGTGTTAGTAATTATACCTTAGTTCCTTTTTCAGGAGGTTCATTCCCAGGAATGCTAGCGTGTCACTTTAGGTCTTGTATAACAGTAGCACTATGGTCTTGCAAGCCTTATAAGCCTTGTACATGCAACCCTTCGCATACTTGTGATGAAAAATTACAGTGTATGCAATTTTATAATCAGATATTACAAAGCCATAATTACCATTGTTTTTCTAAATGCTAAACTATATTCCAACAGCTAAGTTTATCCCTTTTAGAGTAGTCACCTTGAGAATGCTTCTTTCTGGGATTGATTCCTTTGCTCGTGTCTCTCTGCATTTTGAGCATTTGAGGATACTAACTTAAGGACCTCCATCCCCTTGGATTCATGTTTTCTCCAAGGCTATCGTAGTGGAAGTAAAATATCTAACTACTCATTCCAGTGCAAGATCTCTTTAGGAGGAGGAGAGAGCTTCCTGTTTATTACATGCCATTATTTGGTCCATGTTTCTAATCTGGTTGTAATGAATTTACAGGTCCTAGAGGCCCTGCAAACCATCTTCTCATTCTTCTCTCTCCTCCTGGATTATTTTAGGTCTGTCTCCAAGATGGACATTTGTGTCAGGTTACAACATGTCAGAGTTGATGGTAGGCCAACAGTGTAACTGTTGGGCAGATCATTCAATCTCATTTTGGGTTTCATGGATTCACAAGCTCTCATTTCCATGGATTTCGATCAGCATTTGTACTGCAAATGTGATAAATTCTTCTACAACTACACAGGTTACAGATCCACCTCTAGAATAGTTCTGAATTCAGCAAGGGAAAATAGGTATTATGTACTGTCACCCTAAGACTCCAACAATATTACTTTGATCATTTTTATTGGCCCTAAATGCTCTACTTGATATTTTGATATAGTCAAAGGTTATTTGGTGATTCTTTGGATGACAGGAATGTGGTGGTTGGGGAGGTTGGTAATAAAATTCAATGATGCAATTTATGACAACGGAATAGTGAGACCAGTAGTGCTGCCTGAATCCTCAAATGCTGGTTTGCAGAAATCCTTTTGAATGGTAGAAGCATCATTAACAAGATGATGATTTGGGGTAAAAAGCTTTTGCATATATCTACTTCCAATGTCCTTCATAACAAGCCAATTGTGCTACTTTATAATTACTACTTTAAAATTGCTTTATAATTGTGAAAGTTTTTCTTGTCATAGTGTTTGGTTTTTATATCAAAATTCATTGTCTACACCACAAAATTAAGAAAAATATTGAAAGTATGGGTTGAAGGGGGGCAACTCAGATCAAAATGCATTGTATACATAAACTGCTTTATTAAATGGCCAAAAAATTTCAAAAAATGGCCTACAAAATTAAGAAAAGTGAGGGAAGGGATGGGTTGAGAGGGGTGGATGAGAATGTTGACAAGGTGACATTGATCAAGACACATGGTATTCATAAACTGCTTTGTTGAATGTCAACTCTTTTCTACAACAACTTAAAGACAGTAAAAATGTTTTAAATATTGATCACATCTTATCTGTAACCAAATGGAATAGAAATAAGTGAAAAGAGATGGGAGAAATGGATTTTCTTTCTTTTTTATTGTGAAAATACTATACAGAGGGGTTACAATTACATGGGCAAGATAATGAGTACATTTGTTATCAAGCATTGTAGCCTCCTCCTTTGTTTCTCCTTCCCATCCCTTCCCATCCTCCCCCCTGCCCCCCCTGGATTTTCTTTAAAAGTATTTATTAATATTATTGAATGGGCTTAGAAGAAAACCTTTTTATATAAGCCTCTGGATACAGAGGCAAGATCTAACGGATATACTCAAATATTAAAAACACAACAAGACCATTAGTGGAGCTGTGTCAATAATAATATGGTATGTGTAGGGCAAGACTATGGATATAGATATTTAAGTACCTAAATTCAAATTCTGACCATTTTGTGTGTGTGTGCGTGCGTGCGTGTGTGTGTGTGTGTGTGTGTGTGTGTGTTAGTCTTGGGGCTTGAATCCAGGGCCTGGATGCTGTCTCTGAACTTTTGTGCCCAAGATTAGGCCCCTGCCACTTAACTCACAGCTCCACTCCCAGCTTGTGGGAATGTCATTGGAGACAAGTCCCTTGTCCATTCTGGCTTAGAACTGAGATACTCAGAGCTCAGCCTTCCGAGTATTAAGTTTACAGGTGTGAGTTACAAACACCATACTACTCCAGGTTTTTGGTGAACTGTATAGCTACATCTCTCTGGAAATACCAAAATGTAAAACTCCCAATTGTTATCACTGAGAATAAGTGAGTTAAATTTAAAAAAAATACAGAACATTTGATACAAAAAAAACTTATCTCTAAAAGTTTAAATGCACTAACTCATCTGGGAGCTAGTGGCTCATGCCTGTAATCCTAGCTATTTAGGAGGCTGAAATCTGAGGATTGTGGCTCAGAGCTATCCTGGGCAGGAAAATCCATGAAACTCTTATATCCAATAAACCACCAGAAAACCAGAAGTGGCTCTGTGGCTCAAGTGGTAGAGCGCTCACCTTGAGCTGAAGAGTTTAGGGATAGCGCCTAGGCCCAGAGTTCAAGCCCCAAGACCAACAGAAAAAAATGCACTAACTCATTGAATTGTCACCTTGACCCCATGAGATGGGTAATATATGTTCATATTACGGAAAGGAAGTCAGAATAGCTGAGCGTTATGGTACTTGTACAAAGTCATACACTGCAACTGGTTGGTCAACAACAGAAATGTAATTATTAAACTGCATCTAAAGTAAGAAGAAACTGTAAGCAGTAGGGCTTGGATATTTCAGTGGAGTGTCCTCCTTTGAAATAACAAGAGTTGGCTAAGAGAATAAGTAAGATATGAGAACTATAGGGGAGAAGTTCTGAAAGAGACATGTGCAGAGAGAACCCAAGAGATCGGCACTACCTGATGACAGACATACAGGTAGTTTTGCTCCAAGGATGTGATCTAAGTCTTCTCTTCCTACAGCATCTTCAATACATATGTGGAATATGAACAACGTTCTCGGTTCTTTATTCCTCCTGTGGTAGAATTGTCATGGCTTCCTGGCAGCAATGAATTTGTATTCTACACACTAAGTTTTGAATTTTCCATATTCTAATGATGTAAAACAATAGTTTAAAAAGTGCTTGTGTAGGTACTATCTTCTCAGCACCATCTGTTGTCATTGACATGGAGAGAACATACCCAGGTGTCCACGGCCCCCGGCTGCCTGAGGTCCAGAATGAAAAACACCTGGTTCACACAAGCTACCTGGATCTGAGCCCTAGCCACGTAAGTCTGTAGCAGAACTGCCTGCCCGACCAACAGGTCCATGATGGAAAAGAAATGAAAAGATTTGTATTTGGGGGGATAATGACTTTTGACACCAAGTATCAAACAGATCTCCCCAAGGCCAAACTTCATAAATGAAAGGCACAGTCCTTATTAGATAGTCTCTATTTCAGAAAGCAGCCACAAGGATAGGAGTCCCCTGGCCACCCTCATTTCTGTCAACCAGCTATGAAGTCAGTAGTTTTCACTGCCCCCTCAGACTCAGTTATTTATTAAAATGATTCCTAGAGCCTAAGAGAGCAGTATACGTACAAATATAGGCTTTTACTTTTCATGGCAGTGCTGGGATTTCAACTCAGGGTTTTACATTTGCTAGGCAAGTACTCTACAACTTGAGCCATGACTCCAGCCATAATATAGTTTTATTATAGTAAAATGACACAAATCAGAACCAGCTAAACGTATTGATTCAGAGAAAGGATTTGGAGACTCCCAGATATGAAGCTTCTGCCACCTTCTCCCTGCACAGTCTGGATGAGTTATCTTCATGGTTGTTTGACAATACCAGAATATTACCGGTCTGCAGAAGCTACTCATCCAAGCTTGTTTCCATACAGATATAATGGATGATGAATTATCACATGCTTAGCATAGTCTATAATCTACCTCCTTTCCCCAGAGGTCATACTAATAGTACATGATCCACAGCCCCGTTCTCTACTCACGTGATTTATGTTTCTGGCATGGGAAGCCCACACTAAGTCAGGCTAAAACCACCATATGCAAGACACTGCAATCAGAGAAACTTTGAGGCTACTTCTCCAGAATTGAGGACAAAGCCTAGTCAATTTTTCCATTACATAAGCCCCTGAATCTCTTGGGAACATTGTGATAACAATAGCTGACTTATACTATATGTAAAATATTTACTAAAGATCATGGGAGTTAGGATTTTTTAAACAAAAATTACCAATGGGAATAAGGGGCCAGATGAGTAGAGGATCCTATATCTTGGTCTTAATATCAAATTGATAAATCACTCTAGCTGTTTCAATATATATTGACTGAGCTCTTACTGAGTACAAAACATTGGAAGGATGCTTTTTGTCTTTTGTGATATTTTATCTGTGTACCTTGCTTTGAGCTAAGATGTGAGGTTTCTTGGAGCTATAGATAAAATTTCTGGCTCTTGATGGATAAAGGATAGTTACCATTGCTTACCTTGACACCAAAAGGATTGTAAAGAATTATTTTATTGATTGCAAACTCAAGTGGGAGGTCAAGTTATCTAGTTGGCGTCATCATCTACCAATCAAGAAAAGACTGTCTGATGGGTTTGAAGGCTCTCCCCAAAAATGTCTTCATTCTTCCTTCCTTCATGTAACACATGTTCAAACCTAGTTCTATATTAGCTTCCACGGCTATGGTAGAAATGGTAGACAAAGACTTATTTAGCCAGAAGTTTGAAAATCCACCTTAGACACTCTTTATTTTCTGTGTAACTGTAGGAAAGTTTCTTGCCTTAAACTACCAAATTTTGTGTCTATAAACAGAGGAAATAAGCCTACAGAATTTCAAGTTTCCTATTAATTCAAGTTACTCTGTTTCTCTCTGACTCACCAGTATGACCTTGAGTGAATCATTTAACATCTTTTGAGTTGACTTTCTTCAGATCTCTGCCTACGCACTCCCTCATCCCAATTAATGGTAAGTCCATGCTTGGCGTCATCCTTGATTCCTTCCTCTCACATTCCACATTCAATCTGTCAGCAAATCCCATGGGTGCAGACTTCAAAATCTACTCAGAATCCCCCCCACCCACCAGCTCATCAATGCTATGTCCTCATTCATGTCACTAACTGTCTCTGGCCTGAAAAATTATAATATAAAAATTATTCTTTTGATATTTTACATTATTCTTGTATGTCAAGCTTTCTTATTACTTTTTCTGAACTAAACTATTTTGCAAAAGCCTTCAGTATATTTTATATTAAGGTCTCTTCTCAGTATTAGCATAGTTTAAGTACTTAGCACTTGGTTAGTGGCAACAGTCTTTTTTTTTTTTAATTTAATTTTATTTTATTTGAGAACATGCTGTACAGAGGGGTTACAATTACATGGGCAGGATAATGCATACATTTCTTACCAAGCATTGCAGCCTCCGCCTTTGTTTACCCTTCACCTCCCTTCCCAGCCTCCCCCCTTCCCCCCACCCAATCATACCCCCCCCACACACACTGACATTGTAAAGCTGGTTTTGACATGACATTTTGTACTTCTCATTGTTGCAACAGGTCCACCTGAATCCTTAAACGACTTGTTTGTCCCCATCTCCTCCACATGTTATATTGACATCAAATATAGTGAAAGCGGGGGTTACACTGTGGGGGAGGGACATACAAAGCAACAAAGAAATAATCTTATAAATGTGTTAGAAACACATGCATGAAAGAAACAAAAACATTAAAATACATATTTGAGGGTTCGTTTTCCTAACATCACATTCTCTGACTTTTTCCGCTTGACTCATACCTATACTAGATATTGCAAATAAGGAAAACCATGGGACCTATGTTTCTTTGGGCCTGGCTTACTTCACTTAATATAATTTTTTCCAAGCCTTTCCATTTCCTAACAAATGGGGCAATGTCATTCTTTCTGATGGAGGTATAGAATTCCATTGTGTATATATACCACATTTTCTTGATCCATTCATCTACTGAGGGGCATCTGGGTTGGTTCCATATCTTAGCTATGGTAAATAATGCTGCAATAAACATAGTTGTGCTGGTAGCTTTAGTGTGGTCTTTTTTGTAAACATTAGGGTAAATGCCCAAAAGTGGGATTGCTGGGTCATAGGGGAGTTCTATGTGAAGTCTTTTGAGGAACCTCCATACTGCTTTCCAAAGTGGTTGAACAAGTTTATATTCCCACCAACAATGAAGTAAGGTTCCTTTCTGTCCACATCCCCTCCAGCATCTGTTGTTGTTAGAGTTCTTGATTTTTGCTGTTCTAACTGGAGTGAGGTGATATCTCAATGTTGTTTTGATTTGCATTTCTTTTATGGCTAGGGATGTTGAACATTTCTTCATGTGTCTATTGGCCATCCTTCTTTCTTCTTCAGAGAAGCTTCTCTTTAAGTCTTTAGCCCACTTACTTATTGGGCAGTTGTTTCTTTGAGGATTTGTTGTTGGGTGGTTTAATTTTTTGAGTTCCAAGTATATTTTAAATATGAGACCCTTGTCCATTGTATGGCTAGTAAAGATCTTCTCCCAATCCGTGGGCTTTCTATTGATCTTGCTAGCTATGTCATTTGCCCTGCAGAAGCTCTTCAACCTTATGCAATCCCATTTGTCCAACCTTTCTTTGATTTGTTGTGTTTCCGGGTCTCTATTCAGAAAATTTTGGCCTGAGCCAAGGAGACCCAGGGTTTCTCCTATTCCATCCTGTAATGTTTTCAGAGTGTCTGCTTTGAGTTCAAGGTCTTTGATCCATTTGGAGTTGATTCTGGTGCAGGGTGATATATAAGGATCTAGCTTTAGTTTTCTACATGTAGTTAACCAGTTTTGCCAGCACCATTTACTGAAGAGGCTGTCTGTCTTCCATTCTATTGTTTTAGCTCCCTTATCGAAGATTAGATGGCTATAGGTCTGTAGGTTCATTTCTGGGTTTTCAATTCTATTCCATTGGTCCTGAGGTCTGTTCTTATGCCAATACCAAGCTGTTTTGATTACTATGGCTTTATAGTAGAGTTTGAAATTTGGTATTGATATTCCTCCAGCAGTGTTCTTTCCGTTGAGGAGCGTTTTTGCTATTCGGGGTCTTTTATTGTTCCATATGAAGTTTTGGATTGCCTCTTCTATTTCCTTGAAGAATGAGGGTGGAAGTGGCAACAGTCTTATACAGCACAAAGTACATTCTCTAGTCTAGTGAATGCCCTGATTTTAATGGTTAGAAGAAAGCTTGTATATGGTAGGGGATTATCAGCCTCTTGTACCTGCTAGTCTCTTCTCACTTTGTGTCTCATTATTTGAAGGGATCTGTTACTCTTCTTCAAACTAATACTTGTAAAGTGCTTTTATGATTAACACTTCTGTGATATATTTCTAAATCCACTCAGCAAACTGTTACTGAATGGTTGCTACCACTCAGAAAGTGTTAACGTTTTTTCTAGTCATTTCTTTCCACATGAAGAATGCTAGAGATGGACAATTATTACCAAAATGTATCATGGATATCCAATGGTGAAATTCACCATGATGCTACAGGCAAGTTACTGGCGAGGCTAAGAAAGAAAAAGAAGAATTGAAGACATAGATGTACATTTCCTCTTGTCTCATATGCTTTCTCTACTTATACATTAAATGTTCTTCTTGAAGACTTCTCAAGGTGATGTGTTCTTCCTGAAGTGCAGAGGCAATGGGCCTCCTTGGGCAACATGCTTACTTATACCCTATGTGACTTAAGTGATTATAACTTTTTTCCAATCACTAAAAGCTCATTAAGTTTTCTATATCACAAGAGCCATTTGACCAAGTTATGAAGCATAAAATTCATTTAGAAGTATTTCTCCCATCTTTTGGATTTCATAAGCATTGGATGGTGGAATTTGAGAGGATTCTTAGAGATCATACATTATTCTCATTCAATTAAAAATGCACATGGGTCATGGATGATATGTGGTTTTTCTAATACTATACAATTATAAGTGAAAGTACTTGAACAGAAACATTTATATTTGGTGTTGAATTTTTAGTTCTTTCTGCAATGAAAAGACTGAGGAATTTCTCTTTGTCCCTTGGTACCTGCTCCTCTGAGATGTACACATTATTGAAGAAATGAAAGATTCCTATCATAAGAGTGGAGATTATATACAAGTAAGCAAGTATCCTCCCAAGGCAGTGTAGAGTTTATATCTTTCCCATAAGCATACAAGAGGTTGAGAGGTCAAGAGAAAGGATGTCAGGTCTAGCCACTGGAGGGCACCAGATTATTTCTTTTAACTGGAACTCTTTATCCACTTCTGGGGAAGAGAAAACGCTTCCACTGACTGGCCATGAATACAGAATTGCCACAATGCTTGCCTTTAAATCAGTAAGCCAAGAGCAATAAGAAAACCAAATGTAGCCCATGTATCCACCAATAGGTGTTATTTTCTGGGAACAGAGGCCAGCTTGGCTAATGTCAGATCTTCAGTTATCTAAGACCCAAGGGAATTGTCATATTCTATAGTTTCAGTGATTTTTAGAACCCAGAAAAGGTGATATATGCAGGTTTGACTAAACCACGATGATTTTTCACCTTCGTTTGCAGGTATTCAGCAAGAGTCACTTGCCAATAGCCTCAGGACAATATAAGATGAATGTCCATCTGCTCCAAACCCACAGAATCATCTGTTTTCACAGAGATAGGACTCTTGCCAGCATGCCATCTTCTTTTGTATAATTTACCCTCTTTGTCCTCCAGCTTGATTGAGGTAGTACTTCAGTTGGTGACCCTCAAAACCCATTAATGAGGTTGATATTCTTTCTTGCTATGCTGCTCCTTCATTTATCTGAATGGTGGCACAGAGTGATGTCAAGTTACCTGGCACCTCTCTTTTATATCTGAGACTCCAGGGCAAAAACTACAGGCTGGTTTTGGAAGGGCAATAAACCTCAGTAAGATGTGTGTAGTTCTGAGAGTCAACACACTTACTTAAAAGTCCTGTTTCCAATGGCCAATGTGTTGAGAATACAAAGAGCTCTCAGTTAGCTAAAGAAGGGAAAGTGGACAGTCTCGCCTAACTACCTCAGAGGGTAACTAGAATCATGATAGCCCATTGCATTCCACTGTAGAACACTTCCATATGCTCTAGAAGATGCTATGTAAAACAAATCCATATAAAACCAGAATATAACTTGTCCTTCCACACTACTGCTTTCTAAACAATAAGGTTGACCTCTGAGAAAAGAGGTCTTAGGAACACAAACATTGTCTTCATATCTCAATATTAAAGCAGCCAGGAACGAGGCCTTCCAGGATTAATTGTTATTCTACTATTAGATCCATCATAGGGCAGGCAGGGTGTAGGTCAAAATTGAAGTTAGATTAGTTCTCCCAGGAAAACTTCTAATAATGTGCTCCTCCTTTCATCCAGGAGGGGTTAACCAAAAGAATAACATTAAAAATTTCACAGTCTTCTGTAGTTAGTAAAATTGTTCCCCCTTATACAGTATACTACTTAAGCCTTTAAACTACCTGTGAGGTTAATATTATTATTTCACAGCAAAGGCATGGATACAAAATCAAACAGAACTAAAGCTTAAAAAGGCTGAAGCATCTGTATCAGGTCACACAGTAAGCTGATGAAGACAGAGCTGAAATACTCCTTTTTCAGGCAAGTCTATGCATAGGCTCTTAGGGCTTTAATACAAGTATTGATCTCATAGTAGGGTTCAAAGACTGTCATCTTACTCACATCTATACACATTTGCTAAGAAAAACTTTGCCTCTAAGAAGCTTCTTATATAGCTGCAATATGGTCTGCTGTGGAATTATCTATGTTAGCCATTGGGTTGTGAGTTCCTTGCTGCCAAAGACCATGCCTTATTCATTTTACATCCTCTTCTTTTTCCTAAAGCCTGTACCAGCACTTGTCTTGACTATCTTTAAATGTGCTGGAATCTATTGAATCAGTAGCTACAGGAAGTCTGTAAATGATTAGAGACACATTATCAAATGATCCCTGCTTGAGTTTTTTCTCAAACCAAACAATGAGATATTCATTGTTCCATGGTGATAGCAGGATATGATATATTGTCTTGAATAAAAAGAACTTTTAAAATAGGTAAAAATAATATGATGGCTTGTAGTTCTACCCATTTTCTTGTAAATGATACTTTATTCTTGGTCAGGGCTGAATAATACTCTATTGTGAATAAATACCTTATCTATTATCTGTTGATAAGTAGCTAGGATTTATTACGGGCTGATAGCCAGGAACAGCTTTACTAGTGTGAACATTGCTGCAATAAACATGGATATACAACTACCTCTATTGATTTGATTTATATTCATTTCTTCAGAAATAAGCCTAAGAGAAGAATATCAGGGTTATATGGTAGCTCTCTACTTTAACTTAATGAGAAACTTCCATACTAGTTTCCATGGTTCATATACTAATTTACGTGCTCCCAACAGTAGATAAACGTTCTTTTATCTTTGCATCCTTGCCACCATTTGGTGTAGTCTGTTTTCTTATAATGGCCATTCAGATGAGTGAAGTAGAATCTCAGTGTTGGTTTGATTTGCATTTCCTATATAGCTAAGGAGGTTGAATATTCCCTCATATGTGCACTAGCACTCAGATCAAGATTTTGATGTTTCTTGTGTAATAAGTACACAGTTATATTTCAAAGGCCTTTCCAACAAGGCCACATCCTGTGAGTATATATCTCCCAGAAGACCTGGGCTAATATGTTCAGGTTTGCTTTGGTATTTATGTTCATGGACCCATATATTAGCCAAGATGTTCTGATTCTATTTAGTCTTGAAAACAATGTGGTATTGACATTCCTGTTTTAAAACTTGATTGTGCACAGTTTAGGGTGGGATTGGGGCAAAGTCTTTAAAACCCAGGACGTTCCGGTGAGTTCACACCTTTTTGTTTGCCAGCATTTCCCACTATGGGCTTATGACATTAGAGACCTATACAATCATTTTCAGACAAGAATTGGAAATACATAAGGAGTGTCATACATCTTTTCATTATCAATTTAAAGTAAATCGGTATAAGGAGGCTTTGAAAATTTTTGGTTTTAATTTCACTTTGCTGGGCACTGGTGGATTACGGTTTGAAGCAAGCCTGAGCAGGAAAGTTGGTGCGATTCTTACCTCTAGTTAACCACTCAAAAGCCAGAAGTGTAGTTGCTGCTGAAGTGGCAGAACTCTACCCTTGATCAAAAAAAGCTTAGAGACAACACCCAAGTCCTGAGTTCAAGCCCTAAGACTAGCACAAAAGAACAAAAAAGGGTAGAATTTAGAAAATTTGAGAAGTATTCCTGACACAAATCCTTATACCCCTGTCATATACAGAGTAGGAAGAAAATAAATGTCATTGTTTGCATTTTCTCTTCCAGGATCTTGCAGTGAGAGAGTTGTAAGTAGCTAAGATTACAGGTGTGAGCCATTATATCCAATCACTGAATTCATTTTAGAAACATAACAGTAAACAATGGCTTAAGGCAGAAAAACAAATGTAAATAAAAGGAATTCTGCATTACTAACATACACATTCATTTATCTCATCTATTCCCCAAACTTCTTCAATGTGTCAATTTCATAGTATTTATGATGTTTGTTGCCAATGTCTTAACACAGAAAGTGGGCCAAAACACTGCAGAATGCCTAGCGTATGCCAGTCACTGGTTGAATGAAAGAAGTTGACAAAAATGTAAGGACAATGGAGTGACATGTGTCTAGAACACAAGTCCCCCTGAGTTCTATTCCATTAGCTGTTATTAATGAACTATATGGCCTGGGAAAAGTCACTTCACAACTTTTTTCTTTCTATAGTCATCATCTGTACAATGGGGACAATGAATTAAATGACCTCTCTGTCCTCCTGGGCTCCCAGGTAGAGGATACTAAGTTTTCTTACCACGAAAAATAGCAAAGTAAATATCAGATCTTATCACAGCCTCTCCATGCGTGCCCTCTTGTGTCAGATTGTTATAGTAAAAATTTCTATAGTGTTGAGTAAAAGTCTCAACACCTCTCTAGTTTCTCACAACTGCATTTCCCTTCAACGCACCCATTCCCTTTCAAAAGGCTCTTTTGACCTAATTCAGACCTCTCTTCTCTTGGGAAAGACCATTCTGCACAATCCTTTCTCTCTTCTTTGCAGTATTCTATTTCTGATGTTCTTTGGCGAGTTAGTTTTTCCAAAAATGCACGAAACCTCCGGAAGTTGTAGGTCATGACCCTTGATATTCTTTTCCATCAGAACAGAATATCCACTTGTCTTTTTATCCACACTCCGACTGTGCCCTCTTTCCTTTTTCAAAATAGATCATGATTCAACAGTTTAGTGTGTCACTCAATTTTGATGTTTTAGGCAAGGGTTATAAATATATCTGTGATGATGGAAGGGTTTTCTAAAAGAAAATCCATTTCACTGTTCAAACTTAGTCAGCTAGTGTCAGTATTAGGTTTTACTGTCTATGGGGTTGTTAGTTTCTCTCTCTCCTCTCTCTCTCTCTCTCTCATCTTAAATCTTCTTATCTGCTAGGAAATACTTCATGGTAGGCTAGATATGGAAGGTAGGAAACAAAATTTGAATTATTATGTTTTCAGAATTACACCAAACATGGAATCAATGGAAACCTATGCTCATATATACTGTTCTGCCTCTGTTTTCCATTGGAAAATTGAGTTCTATACTATCAGTCACTTTCCTTGAAAGATGTGTTTGGAAGATGGTCTAGGTAATTACTGAAGCCTTTGATCCTGTCCAGTATATATAAAAAGTCAACGAATGACTTGGAAGTCTTTCCTCAGGTCTTCCGCAGCCATAGTAAAAATTTGTTTACAGCTGTAGAGCTGCATTCAACAAGTGATTTTTGTGAAAATTAAACCATGAGTTAGCTATGAAATCTTACGTCCACTGGACATAAGAAAGGCAATAGACTGACCAGGAAGAGATTCATCTCCAGACCATGAAGTGTAAGATGCAGAGATATTCAGCAAGCATTCTTTCAGATGCAGGAAGATGACGACAATGGGCCAAATCACATAGGTTGTTATTAAAAAAAAAAACTTCACTGAGATCTAACAGAAACTGCATCACATCCCAATTTCTGGTGCCAGGAGAAAGTACATTAATATTCTTTTCCTCTTAGAGATGCCTGCTAAAAGGACTTTCTTTTAAGACTAGGAGTATTCTCTTAGTATGTAGGAGATCTGTCAGTCTGTGAAGGCAGGTGAAAAAATCTAGGTTTACTTTCAAGGGGAAACCTCATGACTCCAGGAGGCTTGTGCCATAGGGGAAGGGAACACTCACTGCGAGCAGAATCACAGCAAGGAAAGGAGAGTACTCAGTATCATTTGATACTTGGGGTTTATAATGAAGTAACCGAATCTTTCTTAGTGTCATTGTATTCATCTAGCCATGGGAAACAAAATGCTTGCTTTGCTACCTCAAAGAGTTTGACTTTCCCGACCCCAGTTCCATCGCTTCTTGCTCTTCATTTGCAGCTTCAATTTTGTGTCCCTCCTTCCATATCCTGAACTTAACAGTCAAGAGTCTGGATTCATACAAAGCACCCTGTGAAGCCCACTTGATTTCTCTGCCTGCCTGGGGTCACATTTTCAGCCTTACCTTTTAAAGCATGCATGCTACCAGGTTCGTGAGCCATCTCCCCTCACAAGTTCTGGTCATTGGAGCCTATCTCTTTGCCTGTGTCCATATTAACTGGCTCATTGTAGGCACTCTGTAACTCTGTTGAATGGACAGTGAATGAAATCTGATTGCCTAAAGTATCCAGCTATACCCCAAATTTCCTTCCTTCACTGATGAAGCTCCAAGAGGTTTATTATTCACTCTCTCCCAAGGTCCCCATCTCCTTTGCATTATGAGGATGAAGTTCAGGACAATGGATTTCTGCTTAGCTTATCCCATCTTAAAAATCAAAGAACTCAGAGGCAAGGGAGTAAAAAAAAAAAGTCATTAGATAATCTCCTTTCCCAAGAATGATCTGCCTCAATTACTGAAATCTCCCCTTCATTACTCAACTCTTTACCTCAGTACCTCTACACCTACATAATCGTAAGAATTGTCTAGACAGATTACTCAGAATAGATATCCAAGTCCTTTCCCATGCAAGTTCTGAATCTAAGAAGTTCACCTCAGACATCTGCATGTTAAATAAAACTTTCTGTAAGGTTTTCTGGTACAGGGCTAAGTTTGGAAATCACTTCATTAGAAAAGTTTTCATTTTTCCATGCTGAAAAAAATCCTAGGGTGTTCAACCTAGAAACTTGAGTCCTCCTCTCAAGGTTTACAAGACAGTGAGGTTTTTTTTTTTATTATTTTTTCTTTATTGAGTCTGTGCCTGTACTTAAAACAGCCATGTCACAGGGGTTAGATTGGTTTTCTGTGGTTGTCAAAACACCATTAACAAAAGTAACTTGTGAGCTGTCACATTGTGGAGAGGGTTGCTTCTGCTTCACACGCCCATGCACTGCTATCATTTCAGGTGATTGAGTAAAAACAGGCAACACATGTCTGGCCCTAATGTAAAGAATGGGCAAGATGGTACCCTTCAAAAACCAAAGGCTATGGAGGGAACAGAAGCTCTTGAGACAAGACAGACTGATGGATGTATGAGGGACTTACAGTATAATTGACAAGAAATTGTAGCTTGAGCTAAGCTGACAAGTAATTAAAGACATATCAGAGAAAATAAGCCTAAAATGTTACTGTTTAGAGGAAAAAATAACTCCATAGATGCTACCAAGAAATGTCTAACAAATGTGAACATGGGAGAGACACACAGAGAGAGACAGAGAGAGAGAAATAGAGAGAGAGAGAGAGAGAGAGAGAGACAGAGATAGAGAGATTCAAGGCAGTGCTATGGTGACAAACTGTGACACAAACACAAATGAAAGGGGCTTAAACTAGAGGAAGAGAAAGCAACGTATTTCAGGGGGGTTGCACTGGGGTCACAAAACAGGGTACCATAAAAACCTGGGGGACAGTGTCAGGGCACGTAACCAATAAAACGGGCTTTCCCACTAAAAACACAAGTGTGTTCAACCCACTGGGTTCTATATGATTTCCTTAAGAAAAACTGTCAGTATTTGCATATAAAAATTTGGGCTTGCACAATCTCAACACTAATGAAGGATTCATCAGGAGGCCCTTCCCCCTCCCATAGCACACACTTTTTTAAATGATCTTTGCACTAAATCCTATATAATTGATGACAATCATAGCAAGTTCTGTGTCTCAGAAATGAAAATCATGCATTAAAATATACTATCTTGAGACATTTTGGGTAGGCATGCAATAACATTTTGTTGATCTAGAACTCAAATCTGAACATGGCTAAGAATAAAAACATAAACACTGAAATACTTTATTGAGTGGAAAAGGTGGGGCCGATGAGTACTTTTAAATGTGGTGTTGTTGTGCTCAGGTCACAGGACCCCCACCAAGAAGACCACCGAGAGTCAGACTTTACATCTGTTTTAACGTTTTATTTAGACGGGCTGCAGCTCGAGCCTTGTCTACATTCCGACACAGCAGAGCCTAGGAGAGCCCCAAGCTAAAGATTTGCAGAGCTATAGAAGCACACAACCAACCAGGTGTTTGGATTACCACCACGTGTTGCTCTGCTAGACAGAATTTGCTGGTCTTAAGCAACAAGTGGTCACTGCCTCAAGACTTTAACCCTTCAGTGTGGTTTTCTTTTAGAGAATCACTTGTCATTTGGAAGCTGTGTGCACATAGCTACGAAACGTTGTGCTATCTGCTTTCCCAAGTATGTCAGAGGAGCAGCAAGTGATTGAAAAGACAGCGTATATCATTTCAGGGTGCTCCATTAAGAGCTGTGAGAAATGACATCTGACAACAAATGGAAATCATAGAAATGATAAAAACAAAACTCAACAACAAGAGTCACAACAATGGTCTGAAGTTGTTTAACCAAGGGAAACAGTTCTATGTATCTCAATTCTTCTGGGAATATCTTTGAATGTTAGCATGCTCTTTTGACAGGTGATTGTAAAGATGACCATGAGCTATCAAGAAGAAATCAATTCAGTTCTACTTGTATCATTTAAAGTTGCTGAAAAATGTATGATAATGTTTTAGGGAGATCTCTAGCCAAATGATTACAGGCTTTTATTTTGGTGCTGAAGGTAGTAAAGCTATACTATTTCAAATTATTAGCTCTTGAAGTAATTCCTTCTTTGTGAGATCTTAATCCATGTTCTAAGTTCAAGATCTAGAACTTAAGAAGTTCATCAACAATGTCTATGTATTTCTCTCACTAGTTCTTTCAGTCCCAAGCTATCCACCCCAAAGCTTCTCCTTTAACAAACTGAGTGCTGATATCCATGGGGTCATCTATGTCAGAACTTTAGAACCTAACCTTTTATTATTATATTTGCTTCTGCTTACATTTGCTTTTCTAATTTGAGGGTTTATCTTAGCCTAGAAGTCTATTTTATATCTCCTCCCATTTCCAGACTCTATTTTTATTTGCAAGCGTGCACTCCTGCCTAGCTCCACCCTCTCACAACTGTTCTTTGCTAGAGTTGCACACATGATTTGCCATGTGCAATGGTTTGAGTGTGTCCCCTTCAAGGTGCAGGTGTGGGGAGTAAATGTAGATATGGTGATACGAACAGTTTGGGCGTGGAGAAGTAATGGAGTCATGTAGGGGAAGAACTCACATGCATGGGATTAAAGCCCTCAGAAGAATAAGGTTCATGCAGCACTTGACTCTCCTGCCCTTCTGTCTTCCATCATGTGAAGACACAGCATTCCTCTCCTCAGGAACATGTGGCAACAATGTGCCCTCTTGGAAACAAGAAGTAATCCCAGACAAGGAACTTGCTAGATCCTGCCTTCATCTTGGATTTGCAAACCTTTCCAAGAGGGAATCACAAATGCAGGCTCTCCAATATCTACTCTGGGCTTTTTTGTTATAGAAGCTATAACAGAATAAATAATCTTGCAATTTAATCTCTCATGTCTGTTCTCCTGGCTCATCAGAATGAATCCATGGTATCTCTTCAGGAAATGTGCTTTGCATGCATATATATCTACCAGTCTTTCCAATAAGACAGAGAGAAACATTTCTTAGGTCCTGAATGAATCTCTCAAACTGCTTACTGAGCAGCTAATATCTGCTAGGCTGTTTCTCAGCTCTAGAGATACAGCAGTAATTAAGGTAGTCCCCTAGACTTTTGGAATACATGATATAGAGAATTAAATGGCCCTTACAGAAGGTTATTATAGCACTTCAATATCTATTACTGAGTTAAAATACACATACTCTGTGAGCAATTATTCAAGTTTAAATACTTCCTACATGTCTCTATTGGATACATTTTTATTGGATCAACTAGCTTGTTCCTCATAATAGGCTTCTCATAAGCATCCTTACTGTCATGGCCTTGTTAAAAAAATACCAAGTTCCACTAATGTTGTGGAATTTTCCCACTTACATTTCAGGATGATAGAGCAGATGTAAAAGCCAACCCAAAGCATGTGAACTCAGGTTAGCATTCATTTCACTGTTGCTTCTTCCCTGTCCAATTGCTCAGCCATCAAAACATACTTGGATGAAATATAATCTTAATGTACAAGAAAGCACTTAATAAACAGAACCTGCATTGGATTGTTTCTACACTGTGGACAAGTATTGTTATTGTACATGTGAAGGGAAAACTATATCAACTACTTGAAAGAATCTGAAGGACTTCTCAAAGGGTTAATTAAAGATATTTCAGTGAAGGCATTATTAAATGAAAAGAAGACTCACGTTATCAAGAGATGAGAGATCAAGCAGGGACCAATGACAGTGGCAAACTATTAGCAGGCGAGGCCTGAAGCAGAGGGTTGAAGATGATGTAACTGGGATTCAGAACAAGTAACATTAGAGGAAGAACACTGGCTGTAACCACAAACAAGAGACACACTTGCTGCTAAAGCCAAGGCCCGGCAGTAGAGAAAAGAGGTGGAAAAGATTAGTCTCTCTCTTCACCTTTCTACCAGTCTGTCACTAGTGTCTTCCATTAGCAGAACTCAAATACAAGCTGGACAAAAGTGGGGCTAAAGTGAGATGCTTACTGGGTTCAGATATGGAGGTGATGATCCAGACCACAGGGCAGAGAATGAGCCTGGGGACGAAGCGGGAAGGACTCCTGCAGAAGTTCTTCCAGTGCTGGAGGAAAGAAACACTGTGCTTTCCTGTACCATCCTCGCAATTCCTGTGGTAACAGGCTATGTTTTGTGTTATGCAGTGGCTTCTTAATAAAGCTAATTATGTCAAGAGATCTCTGATTTAATGAGGCCACGTTGAAGATCAGGGGGCTTAGAGTCACACCAAGGAATTTCCTCCACTCAGCAATACTATGAGTAATCAAGTTAATTTTCCTAAGCCTCAATTTCCTCATCTGACAAATGAGAGAAATAGCTGTATCCATCTCATGGGACATTCTGAAGAGTTCAATGAGATAATGGCAGTAAAGCAGAGTTGCTGGCAACATGGTAAGAAATCCACATGTGTGATATTATTGTCCAATTAGAAAAAGTTAAATATCCCAACAAGTACCATAGACTATCACATGCATCAGTAGGGACTGAAGGTATGTGGAAAATCTAAATAAGAAACTTGATGATTGGGATGACCTTGTTTTATGATTATTTTTATTCAGTAGATCATTGATTTTTCAGTCCTTTTGTGGCCATCTTCTTGTCAAGCTGATAACATTAACAACTGAGGGAATTGTTGATTGATTAGAAGAGATGTCTGGAAAAAATGAAGAACAACAAAAGCAAGCAAAAATCCCAGTCAGCCTATTCAAGATTCCAGTGGTTTCTATCCACAAGAATCTTCAAGGTCTACTAAATGCCCTTCCGGAACTTCACACTATGCCTAGTAAGTGTCAATGTCCATAGCTAGGCTAACTGTGTCTTTCGTATCTTAAACATGGAAGGACATGTGGTAGTCTGTCAGATGGAGTGAGACAGAGCTTACACACAGTGAAGAGAGCAGGGGCCGCAAGCCACAGATGAAAGGGACCAATGCAGGCACAAATAAGAAAGGCAGAGGTAATGGGTATGGAATTGCAGGGAATGGCTACTAAGTAAAGTCTAGTACACTTGAAGATGATTGTATATGAGATTGTAATAAGGCAATATTTAAATAATTCTTGTTCAGGGCCTTGAGAAAGTAACTAAAGAGTTCTACATTTTAATCCTATTCAAATAGGAAAACATATTTACATTACAATGCAAGCAATCATGTCTCTCTATATTTATATATATGGTGAGTGATAACTAATAGACATTAACCAATGATTATTCTTCTTGCAAAGTATGTTATAGGTAGCTGGAGTGGAGATATCAAAGACTTGTGTCCCCAAATGGAGTACAGTGGATCTATTCTTTATATGGGGTGGAAGGTCTGGACTGAGCCTGATAAAACTCTCATGAAGCTAAACTCTACCCTGAAAATGTCTTTAGGAAATTGCTGACGTAATCATGTCTCAACCAGTTAAATATTCAAATAGGAAACTATGTTACCATTGATGGAGGTTTATCTATCTCTGTCTTCTTGTCTGTGTCCCTCTTTTTCTTTGTGTCACTCCTGCTGGAGGATTATAGCCGAACTCACATACACTGAATGAACATATAATTTAAATCTTTAAATACACCAAAGGAGGGGGTAAATTATGTAATCTTAAATTTTAAGAAGGCAAAAGCTCTCTGAATTAGATAATCCATCATTAGCTAAGTCAAAACATAGACCCTCAGAGACATACATTTGCTACATTTTTATGCCCAGATGTTTCTGTACATACATTATATTTGAAGTCCACTAGTACACAAATTACTTTCTTTACAGACTCATTTGTTAGTGTCCCTCCCAGCCATCCCAGAGGACCTTGCCGAGGCAGGCACGCACAGGAGAAAGATTATTATAAGGTTTATTAAAGGAGCCATATTTCCCTGGGAGAGGGAGTAATATGGCATTTGCCCCTATCCAGATGGTCATTCTGGGGTTAATGGGTCAAGTACTCTGCATGTGCAGAGAGTGGGAGTGGCCAGCTATCCTGGTGGGAACTATAGGGCAGGTAGGAGCTCAGGTCTGGGTGGAGCTGGGACTATCAGCTGTCACGGAAAGGTAGTGGGAGTGGCTGAGGACCTGCGGTGGGGGAGAATCCCAACATCATCAATTTTCCATTCTCCCTCATTGTACCGAAGACAGAACACACTCAGAACATGAAAATGACTTACTAAAAGAAGCTGATCGTGTCCCGATTAAACCCAGTGATCCTGCTGTGAAGAGTGGGCTAGAGCCCCTCTCGGTCATTCTGCTTGACCGTAGAGAGCAGCATCTGTACAAAGACATTGGGCATTTCAGCAAATTCCTTGTGAGAATATTGACAGGAATGAGTCATGAAGACTCCAGAGCTAATAAAATAAAGAAGAAAGTGAAAGAAACATGGATAGCAGGACTCAATAGACTAAAATTTACCCCAGACCAAAAGCCTTCATCAGGAAGAATTCAAAGAACTATAAATCCAAGAATCAAACTCAGCAAATAGCTAGAAGACACCATTAAACCCTTTCTTACCATGTAAATGGGCTGGTAAAAAGAGAGAGAATCTATATAAACAAAGAGAGGACATCACAAGAAGACTGTAATAAATGGAAGTGGGTGGGTGAGGAGATAGGAATCTTTCTATGTTCTATCTATCCCTCCGAAGAGAGTCCTGAAATATAGTGGACACTTGGGATCATTTGAATGTTTGTTTTTTAGTCTAAATAATTAGCTCTACAGGCTGAGAATGGAGATGAGGAGAAGCATTGTTACACAAAGAAATAAAGCTTAGAAATAACCTTTACTTAATATTTGCAACAAGACTAACTGATAAAAATCAGGGAGTTTCAGATATGCTTAAAGAATATTACAGAGATTATAGTGTGCATATATATATATATATATATATATATACATATATGCATATATATATATGTCTCTAGAGAAGGCAAAGTAGACATTTCAAGTCTTAAGCCATGCTGTTTGCTGTGTTACTTCACTCAGAGGAGCTCCATGGCACCTGCTGGTCAGTCTTCATGCTGCTGCTAAGTCACAGAAACAGGGCTTAAAGACAGATCTAAATCCCCGAAAAAAATTTTCCCAACATAATACAGTAAAACAAGCAAATGGCTTCAGAGGCAATAAGACAGCTTATATAAGAGGCTGAGGAAACACACGTCAAGACAGGCATCAAACTTAATAAATAAATACAAGCTCTTATCTGAAAAGAGAACAAGATTAAAATACAATAGAGTAACCAGAGGCATCTGTCCTGGGGGACAATTTATTTTTCCTCATTATTTAAAATACATTTGGTTTTCAGACTCACAATGGTTTTCTTAAGTCCCTGTACCCAAAGAATATTCCATTCTAATGGTGTCAGAGAGGTATCATACCAACATTTCAGCAGCTTACAGATAGATCGAGTTCACATGCAGTTCACATGTTGGTGGCTGAGGGTCAGCTACTGTGGCTTTGTGACATATGTTTCCTGATTCCATTAGCAGATTAATAGTTGACCCCCTTGTCAAGACATACATTTCTCATACATTTTCTCAGGGAAAAGAATAAAAGATTATAAGAGGAAATTTGAGATACTTCTAAAGGGTCCTACTGGAGTGTGGCCTAAATTAAGCTTGTCCATATTTGCTAAGTTCCATCAGTGGAGGAGAATATTAACATTGCTACTGGAAGGACCAAGGATAAGGATGTAAAATCAATACATAGGAAAGAAAGGTGTGAACAAAAATAAATCTATCATGTAATCTATTCCCATAATCACAATTATTGCCAAAAGAAAATTCACTCAACTTCTCTCTGTGGAATAAACTCATAAAATCTCACCCAATCACAACCTTGGCATGATTTCTAGACTCTCTTGATGTATACAATAGGCATGGATGTGGTTCCCAAGTCCTGAAAACTAACTAAAGACATAAACTAGATTACTCACCACATACCTGAATCATATTTGCCAAGAAGAAAGATCAATAGCAAAACACAACCCTATTAAGCTGGGCTTACACCTATAATGCATTACTTGGAAGGCTGAGATCTGAAGGATCATGGTTTGAAGCCAGCCTGGACAGAAAAGTTTCTGAGACATCATCTCAAAAATAATCAGAAAAAAAAATCAGACCTAGAGGCATAGTTCAAGTGATTGAACTCCAATTGAGCAAGCAAAGCCAGCAAGCTCCAGACTCTGAGCTCAAACCCCAGAACAAATAAATAAGTACGTAAGCAAACAAATAATCAGTTTCATTGGCAAAGGGAAGTTATCCAACCCACACAATCGGACATTGATCCAATGCAACTCTGAAGTCAAAAAGGCCTTTCTTGTTTCATTATCCTTCTCATTTTGTATAACTAAATTAGAATATACTGTGAGCCATTTCTCTCACGCCATATAGAGGCACGGAGAGAAAGGTCATTTGGTGTTTAAAATGATAACAGTCTGTTCAAAACTGGAATCTAGACGATCAGCACTTTTGAAAATTGAACTTGCTGCAAAATATTACGTTATTTTGACTTTGGCAATCTTCATATCATTCTACATCCTGTTTCTGACCTTCTCTAGAGAGCATGCTAATTGAGCCTCTAGGACCTTCCCCTAATCTCTTATTTCCTGTATCACTTTATGGCTTCAAAGGGGTTGCTATTTTGCCCTTTACCCATTCAGAGGTCATGACACACACCATACTCTTGAATCAGTCCTTGTCCCTGTGAAAACTTCTAATTTACTTTGTTTGTTTGTTTTTTTGTTTTTTGGCGGTTGTGGGGCTTGAACTCTGAGCCTGGACCCTGTCCCTAAGCTCTTCAGCTCAAGGCTAGAGCTCTACCACTTCAGCCACAGTGCCACTTCTGGTGTTCTGTTGGCTAATTGGAGATAAAGAGTCTCACGGCCTTTCCTGCCCAAGCTGGCTTTGAACTGCGACTCTCAGATTTCAGCTAGGATTACAGGTATGAGCCACCAGCTCCTGACTCTAATTTGCTTTTGTCATTTAAATAACTATTCACATTTTCCTTTTACCCACGAAAGACACCTGCATTCCTAAGTTCTTAAAATCAATAGTCATATTTGTTTAGGAATGTTTAAACTTACTTTCCCATCTATTTAAGGAAAAAACACACTGTATTAAATATGGAAGGTCTTATTTCCATGTGTTCATTATAATTATTCTCTAAATAATGAAAAAGAATGAGTTGCAGCTATACTTTCATTTGTACTGCTCCAATGTTAGGACTTAGCTTTATTAGGCTATTCAACATGGTCAGTAAAATTTTATGTACACAAATTAGATTATTTAGAATTAAAAACAATCTTAAATCCCCCATCTGTTGCTCCTTTCACCCCATCCTCAAAGCAGATAATCATTTTCTGACCCCGATTTCTTCAGTATGTCTTGTATATGTGTCTTGGCAAATGCAGTTAATTGCAAGGAAGGGGTCTTCACGTACACTGTTTTTTAATTTCCTTGCCAAAAGGAACATCATGCCCCAGTAACCTGTCTGTACAGTCATGATAAAGGAGGGTTGTGCCAAATGTTTTGCCTTTTCACAACAGATGAGGTCATTTTTCCAGCCTCTAGTAATAATCCCCAGAGTCAGTGTCATACAATTTGGAGCTTTATTGTTGATGTTGTCACTGTAGCACTTGACTTCTGGTAATTTATTTATCAATAACTTTTCCACCAGTAGGAAGTAGCTGCAAATGTCAGCATCTTGACACAAGATATACAGATTCCCTGCTCAGTTTACATCTCAACAGCTATGGGTCGATTGCTATAGGGTGAGTAAAGAAGGTTTCCCATTCCAGAACACAGGATCAAAAGACTAGCTGTTGCTTGGGACATGCCATTCTGAAGGAAATAAAAAGCAGACTGAGGGCAAAACTTGAAATGCTTGTTTAAGCTTTGGTTCAGATGTGGACCAAATTATGATTGCTCATGGTCCATTGCCTAACTTCCTAAACAAAGCTGAGTAAACTTCAGAGGGATATTCTTCTCACAACCAAAGGAGAGCACGAAGAGGCATGGCCCAACAGAAGGGGCTATACAATCCTCTTACAAGCAAGGGGACCTGAAGAGAGGGCAATTGCGTATAGGATTAATATAGGATTGATGATTGTATTCTCCACAAGTTTGTATATGGAAGACCCAGCTCCAGTTGTGGTAGTATTTGAAAGTGGGAATCTTTGAGGAAATTAAATTTAGATAAAAGCCAGGTGCTAATGGCTCATGCCTATAATCCTAGCTACCCAGGAGGCTGAGATCTGAGGATCATGGTTCAAAGCCACCCCAGACAGGAAAGTCCATGAGACTCATCTCCAATTAACCACCAGAAAACTGGAAATGGTGCTGTGGCTCTAGTGGTAGAGCGCTAGCCTTGAGCTGAAGAGCTGAGGGACAGCACCCAGGCCCAGAGTTCATGACCCACAACCAACAACAACAACAAAAAGAAAGATAAAGTCAGGAGGGTAGAGTCAGATGAAGGTATTAATATTATAGAAGAAAATAGATTCTCTGTCTTGATCTCTCAGTCTCTCTCTTCTTTCCCATCAATCAGACAACAGTCATCACAAGCCAGGAAGAGAATCGACCCAGGGGATTGATCATGAACATTCTAGTCTCCAGGATGCATGAGTTGTTTAAGCCACCAGTTTATGATATTTTGTTACAACAATACAAGCAGACTAATACATTAGCCAACGAGCTGCACTGAACTGTGAATCCTCTATCGTGTGTAACCCAGCACCGTGTGTATACCTGCTTTACAGGTATTTCTTAAAGCTTTACTTTTTTCCCTGCGTGTCACAGGAAATCTCAGCAAGACAAAGAAAGTCATTTGAGCAGAGCCCAATTCATATTAAACTTCATATGCATGACACAGGTATCTTTTCCTTGTTCTGCCTCTACTACTTGAGCAATGTTTTCAATATTCTTCTTTAGTAGATCATTCCAGAAACAGTTCACAATGAATCTTACCTAGACCAGCCTTCTGGGGGATGAGAATTCATGGGAATGCTGAAATAACCATGCCAGTGACCCCAACTGATATCTCCACACCTGTGAGCAACACCATCCTCAGATCATCCAATCATGCTCCAATGTAAGTTTAGTGAGCTGAGTTGTGATTGAGACTATGTCTGTAGATTTCGTTAGAGACATGCCATAACTTATTGGTTACATCCTATGTACTATAATCCTGGTGACACAGAGACATCTAAGTTAGAGCTATCCCCTGATCCCTTAGATCTTTTGTCCAATATCACACTAATCCTGGGGAATTTTCCACAGGGTAACTCCCAATCATCTTTACATTGGATGGTATTTCCACACTTCCTATTTCCCTCTGAAAACAACAATAACTCATGCCCAACTATCAAGTGAAAATATAAATTATGCCTTTAGATCAAGTTATGGTCTCATTCAATTACTTTTTCTACACCAACAAACCAAGAAGGAAAGGCTGTTGACTTTAATCTTGAATTTCTTTTGTTCATTAGTGTCAGAACCTTAGTGTTATTTACCTTTGCCTTCTGAGCTTAATGGACATAAGTGTTTTGATAAATGCAATTATCAATAACACAGGAAAGCTTGACCATAATTGGCTAACTTAATATTCTGAAAAATACAAAGCATGGCTTGCTAACTCGTCAGAAATATAATTTGGCAAGTGAGCACATAATCAGAGGTATGTAGGTGTTCAAATATTAATATTGTTCATGGGAGTTATATCTTAGCACTTCAGAATTTATCCTGAAAATGTATTCAGACCTATATGAAATTTGGTTCCTCATAACTTTTACTTCTTTCAGAGTATAATCTCAACATATTTTTATCTTGGTTCATTTACAAAAGATTTAAATTTTTATGATAGTGTCCAATGCATACTATTTAACAAAGCAAATAAGCTAACATATATCTATAGATATATAGATATATAGATATATAGATATATATCTATAGTTCTTAAACTATAGATATACTTAAATTAGGCAAAAGAATAGTACTTCAATAAGTCTAAATATCCAACAACTCACAGTTATTTTTCCTTGTGGGTCATGATATTTGAATATAAACTCTGTTAGACTTTGTGAATAATTAGCAGAGGCCATTTAACAAATATTCATGTATCTCCACATAAAGTAGCAATGTCAACTAACCACCTAATGTTAAAAGCTTGGACACTTCACTAGTCACTAAGATACTCCTGCATAGTAATGCAATATCTCTTTGCAAAAAGGCAAATAAATCTAAAGAAGTATATGTTGTTGTGTGAGTTCCATGTGGAACCTGAAGAAAAAAATTCCTTAGAAATGTCTTTAATGTATGCAGATGGGAAGACAGGGAAACTTCACTCATCCCACATAACTTAGCAAAGCATGACTTCCTGTGCACGCCTTGAAGGAATAATGTATACAAAGAAAATCTATCAAACCCACAGAGGTCACTGATCCATACTAAAGCACAAAGTACTGATCAAGAAAGTCTTTTCAGGGATGGGAAGGGGAAACAAAGAGGAGGCAAAACGCTTGATAAGGAATGTGCTCGTTATCTTGCCCATGTAATTGTAACTCCTCTGTATGGTATTCTCACAATAAAAAAAAAGAAAATCTTTTCAGTTGACATAATGAAAATAATCCACTTGACATATGCAACAAATGAAGATATTTCAACAGAGAAAAGGTGTACTTACTGTGACAGAGACCAGAAACTGAAACCAGGATCCTGTGAGTCCTGAGACATCAACAGATCACATTGGCTTTCTTCTTCCCTCCCCTCCTTCTCTCCTCCCTTCCCCTCCCCTTCTCCCATCTTCTCTCATCCTCTCCTCTGCACTCCCCTCCCCTTTTCTCCTCTTTCCTCTTCTCCTCTTCGCTTTCCTCTCTCCTCTTCTGCCTTTTTCTTTCATTCATTGTTTTTCTTTCTGTTTGTGTTTGTAGTGCAAGTGACCTCACCCAGGGCCTTGCACACGCTAGGCAAGTGTTCTACCATTGAGCTACAACTACAGACCTAGTCAATTTTTTTCAAACAAGATTATTTGTGTCTACACTGGTTTCTATATATCTGGGTCTGTGTCAACTTACATCATCTACATCTATCTATATGACTATATATCTATCTGTGTACACAATTAGGAGCTAGTATGTGTCAGGTACTGCTGATAAAGTCATAGTTTAAGGACATCAGTCTGTTAAACTGGACAGAAAGTGCCACATACTAACTTGAAATATGAACTTACTTGATACTACACCACAGTGGCTAAAGCCAATGGACTTTTCAAAAGGCCCAAATGGTATCTTATTTCTGCTTTTAAAATATGAAATTAGGAGTGACACAGATCAAGATGTCTTATATACATACACTACTTTGTTAAATAGCAAAAGAATTGATAAACACCCTATAAAGTTAAAAAAGTGAGGTAAGATGTGGGTTAGAGGGTGGGTGAAAATGCTGAAAGGGAAGGCATTGATCAAGATGCATTGTTTTCATAAACTGCTTTGGTGAATGGCAACTCCTTTGTGCAACTACTTAAAGATAATGAAGCTATTGTATAAAAAGTAAGAAAAATTACTGGGTCAAAATTCACAAAGAATTAATTTAACAACTAGCAATAGAAGATCATCTCATTTCCACTCATTATGAAACTTAGAGTACATTAATGTTTTATTCCACATTTGTAAGTTAGATTTTCTTGGTTCAACAAAACATGTTATACGCACAATGGTTGCCAAGAATTCAGAGTGGACTTTAAATGAATTATGTAGAGACAAATAATTTCAAAGTCCATTATAAATATTGCCACAGCATTTCAGTAGCCACATACATTTAATGAAAGATTTTAGGGTACTCAGTATGTTTGATTATAATATAGAATGGGGGTGGGGGCCTTAAGCAGAGCCCATGTCAAGAGCCTTTGCAAACTTAAAATCCCGTGGGCGTTGTTAGCATGTATGGAAAGTGGTTCCTTGGAAGGTGAGAATACGAAGAGTTCACAATACTACACATATTCCCCCAAGACACAGTCTTTCCAGGGCATAACATCTGGGGCACTGGTGACCTATCACCAGGGCTGGAGAGTCAGCTGTGCATGCTGGAAAGTAGAAAGGAGGTCTTGAGCAGAATAGTAAGAAAAAAACAAAACAAAACCAAAACAAACCAGCAGATCTCTAAACAAGGAAATGACAGGATCAGATACACATTTTGCAAAGACATTTCCGGGGCCTCATGAACAATGATGGAGTGAGCTGCATAGCAAGGAATCCCCATCTGGAGGCCCCAACAACATGAGACTGACACAAAAGATGACAAGAGTCACAGATCTCAGCGTCAGGGGACATTTCGGTTCCTGAAAAAGATTCTTGATGAAAAAGACAGGCTCCCACGCTGCACGAAGCCTTCAAGAGAAAGAATGTTGGAGTGGGATCTTTTTGTCTGAGGTGCACATGAAGAAGGACGCAGCACAGTGTAATCAGCAGGACAACTGCTAGGACCAGAGGGGATAGGCAGGTGGCTACCATCCGGGTCTGGCTTATTTGACCACAGCCTGTCTGTTCTTTGTACTTGCATTTACTTTCTTTTACTTCAGCCAGTCTAACCACCATCCTCAGACGATGCTCTCATCATGAGTCGTGCTTGCTAACCTCTACTCAACCCACCCACTCCCAGCACCCTCCTGCCTTCATGGGTCTGCATCAGGCTGGCTTCTCTACTGTATAACCCGTGAGTATCCTCTCCTCTTCCCAAGCCTCGCATCTCACTTTCCTTCCAGCCTTCTGTTGCCTACTTTGCCACACTTACAGCTCTCTGCCTTCTGTTTTTTTTTTTTTTTAATTCTTAAAGTCTAATCTTTCAAATTGTATTATAAATTGTCCCAATTCTATTGTTTATAATCTAATAATATCAGCATATTTAATAAGATGATGACAGCCTCTGCTATTCATTATTTCTTATTCCTAGCCATGATAATAATAAAGAAAAGGAAATGTGATTTATGTGTCATCAGGTATTGAAGAACCTGCTTATCCTAACAGAGATGGTAAAGAAAGATTTTATTATCGCTTTGGAAAAAGAAATACAGTGACTGAGCCAGAGAGAGGTTAACTGATATGGTTACTCATTATTCAGTTTAACAGTCAAAATCAAGTTCATACTTCAAGTCCATTTTCCAGCCCTCTCTCTAGTCTGTTTCTGCCCCCAGTAATCCCTTATCTCAATAGAAACCATGCACAATTCTTAGGTTAGCATTTATCTCATAAGTTGATGTTTGTCTCAGTTTTACTTAACTTGGTCTAAGCTGCCTCCTGGAAGATGTAATATTACTTATTACTCTCAAAGAGGAAGGAAAAAAAAACATAATTGGCTTTCTCTTCTTTCCCTGACTCTGTTCCTCCATTTTCATCTCGAAATTCTACGATTGTTAATGAACTCTTGTGACGATAAAGCAAAAATAAAGAAAAAGTTTGAAAAAGAGAATGTAGGCCCTGTGGAAGCTCTCTCATGTTGACTGAGTTTGTTTTTTTCCCCTCTAATAATCTATCTGAGCATTTCTGTAGCAAAAGAGATGCTTCATGAATTCTAAGTTTTGTCCCTTTCCACTGAAAGATTTCCCGTTAACTCTTTTTCTATCATGCAAAATTGTATAATATTGTGATTGTCTGCAGACCATACATAAGCTGACGTGCTTTCAAATTTTTAATTTTAGCTCACTAGTAGTTGTATTCATCAGAAAGTTGCTGATTTGAACATCTGTTCCTCACAGTTTTCAGCTCGCTGAACATTTCTACATAACCAGGATCTCTGGGCTTGGTCAGGCTCTCTCTGTTGAAATGCGTGTAAAAATGGAGGAGTGTTTTGTGTGTTTTACTTGAATTCGGAAAGCAGGTAATTCACTAATCCTTTTACGTGTTTCCTTTGTTCTTTGCTGAGAGGTGTATTGACTGTTTCCAGGGCTTTCTTGTTTAACGTCAATGAGAAAATGGAATTCCCTTTGATAAACCAAACTTGTTGATCTAGTTCTTTGTGGAAATTTTTTAAATCAATATATAAATATAGGTTGATAGAAGTGATTATATCTCCTGGCAAAAGTTGTAGTTGCCTCTCTTCCTAACATCTGATATCTTAATAGTAAAGTAACTTTCTCTCTGTTGTACTTGTAGCCAACCAAAGAGAAGGGTAATGATATAAGGGAAGTAAAAGATTAAATAAAACATTAATAAATTATATCTACCAATCCTCATTCTCATTATCTCCCTACTATGTTGAATCCACCCTGAAACAAACCATCTTGTTCCTTAGAATTGTTCTTAAACCTCCTGCAACACAGCTTTTCTCCCAGCAACCCAAATCTGGCAGTGATGTGCTCAGCTCTTCCTCTCATCCCCTATCCAGAACTTTCTCCATATTTTCAGTGAAATGAGACACTCCTAGAGAAAGGAAGCATAGAAGTAGAGGACCCGAGGTTCTGAGGCCACACTTGGCCATTTATCCTCATTTCCGGCAAACATTGAAGCTCAGTATCACACTTCTCATCCAAAAAGTAGAGATCACAATATCTATCTTCCTAAAAGTAGATGAGTCCTGAGCAGAAGACTCACTTCTGTAGAAAAGCATGGAGATTTTAATACTTATCTGATAAGTGTCAAGTGTTAAGCGTGGGCGCCTATGCTTCATGCACAATATTAACATATGCAAGACATTTGCTTCTATCAACCCTATTTCCAAGTAGGGGGGTGGTGCCGAGAGTGTAAAACTGGGAGAAAATGAGGGAGGGGGTGACACTGTTCAAAAAGAAATGTACTGAAAACCTGATTTATATAACTGAAACCCCTCTGTACAACACCTTTACAATAAAAAAATCAAAAATATAAAGGCATTGTAAAGATTCATAAAATAATCAAGTACAAAAAATGCTGTTATAGAAAAGCAAAACAAAAATCCCATTAACTAACACACACACACACACACACACACACACACACACACACACACACACACACACACACACACACACACACACACACACACACACCCCTAAGCAAACAAAGAAAAAAAAAACTTGTGTCTTGGGAGACAGCAAAGCCATCTCTGTTAGAAAAAAAAAATACATTGAAAGACTGCTTGAGGAAACAGGGTTGGTCATGTGTTGGAAGAAACCAAGGCAGCAAGAAAGCAAACTATAAATGATCAAAATTCTTATAGTCACATCAGAATTGAACAAAATGACACCTTCAGGGAAGGCAAAACAAAGGAAAGGAAGGAAAACAAGAAGGAGAGAAGAGAGGAAGGGTAGGAAGGAGGAAGGGAAGAGGGAGAGAGTAGGAGTAAAGGAGGAGGTGGGAGGAAGGGGGAGAGGGGGAGGAATGAGGGGAATGAGGGAAGGGGCATACTAAGACAGCACAATACCATCAGATGCCAGAAGTGAATCTGTACTTTTCACTCTGGCTTTATTATAAGTCCCTCACTTGTATACTAGAAAGCCTTCTTTATAGGCAAAATCTTAACATGAATGGGGATTTTTATAGTAGAAATTGTGAAGAAATGACTGAGTTTTGTGCCTTGTAACTGATAGACAAATCTCTAGCAATAAAAAAGAAATTCTCTAAGGCTGAAATAATGTGGAAACACTAGGATCTCAAAATGAATCTTAGGTTTGAGGTTAACTTTAATTTCAATTGGGATCTACCCCCCATACTTGGATGAGAATTAAGATAAAGACCTTGATTGAGGAGTGATTGATTACTAGAAAAATGTGCTTAAAAGGAAGGGAAAGTTCTAATAAACCTTAATTGGACAAAAGGAATATGACTGAAAATAAAGGCTTTCTAACCAATATGTTTGGTAAGAACTTTAAACTAAGAAGGCAGGGACATTTATAATCGAGAAAATAAGTAGTGACAGGGGAAGGGGAATGTTCTAGAAAAGAAATGTGATACCTTGAAAGAGATTATGTGAAGTTGGGCACTGCGATCATATGCACAATTAGTTATCAGAAAAGTAGCATTGCTTTTTCAATCATAATTATTCTAACAGTAAAGGAAATAATTGGAATGAGTTAGTAGTCTTCTTCAATAAATGTCTTAGCGACTGTTTCAACAGATATGTTTCCAGAGTTCACTTTTAATAGTAAGATAAAAAGCCATCTAAAATGAGAGTGACTAAACTTATTTTTCTTTGTGTTCAGTTCTCTGTTATATGCAATAGTATAAAAATAACAAACATGATCTTTGGCCAGCAGAAACTCAACCCAGTGGAATAAACATTTGAACTACTCCAATCTGTAAATGCTTCTCAGATCTTTGAACTTCTAATACAGGGCAATTTGACAATAAAAATCACTTGTTCAGAAGATGGATTATCTTAGTGCAAAATCTGGCTACAGATATTTAACATGTATGTGATCTTAAGTGGTCTACATAACTCTCCAAGCCTTTGTTTCTCTAGTAGGCTGAGATCTGAGGAATGTGGTTCAAAGCCAACCCAGACTATTTTCTGCAATTAACAACCAAAAATCTGGAAGTGGAGCTGTTGTTCAAGTGAAAGAGCACCAGCCTTGAGCTCAGGAACCAAGTTCAGGCCTTGAGTTCAGGCTTCAGAACTGGCACCAAAATAAATAAATAAATAAATAAATAATTTTTCAGTGGTGATGTTATTTTTATAAAGATTTTATTACCCATGTAATTGTTATATTACTGCCTCCTGAGATTATTGCCAGGATTCAATAATCAAAATTATAAAAAATATTTAACGTGGTTCCTGGCAGAGTCAGGTTTCCATGTGGTTTTTACCATATCATCATCATCATCATTATCATCATCATCATCATCATCATTATCATCATCACCAACTTCATTATTTTATTATAGAAACACTGAATAGAAGGGAGTGGTCTTGTTCAGAAAAACAAAATGAAACAGAAAAAACTTCACAGAGTAAACTGCCCTTTGTACAAAACTAATTGGAGTTTTCTAGAGAGGTAAATCTAAAACAGTATGCCAAACAGAAGAGACTTCAATCCAGTTGTACACAGTCCACTAGAGCACTGTGGTGCTGTGGGGTATGCGCTAGTGACACTGAAAACAGGAGAGTAAATAAGGCGGTGTGGACCATACAAACGTGATGTCACTGAACTGGGTGAATGATATCCTAGAACTTAAGTTTTTAGGATGGCAACTCTGATAGTTCCGTAGACAGAGAACCCTAGCATCTTTTCACTTCCTAAAATGAAGGGCTATTTCTTACCTGAATTGCATGTTGGTGTGGGCCAGCGGCAGCTCTGTCCTCATTCTGGTAGCCAGGGCAAATGAACGTTGTTAATTAAAACAAATAGCAAATATCAGTTCCCCAGGACATTCCATGGTGACATTTCCATACATGCATACAATAGACCTTAATCCAAATCATCTCTTCTATCACTCTCCTCTTTTTCTTCCTTCTCTCTTAAAGCAAGTTCAACATGTTCCATCCAGACATGTATATAACATATGTTTACCATATTTCCTCTCCCATTAATTTTCCTCCTTCCAATAAGGTTTATCATGAAACAAGATCTATTTTATATTCCTGCCATTTGTTTTTATAATG
This sequence comes from Dipodomys spectabilis, assembly GCF_019054845.1. Lineage (NCBI taxonomy): Eukaryota > Metazoa > Chordata > Mammalia > Rodentia > Heteromyidae > Dipodomys > Dipodomys spectabilis. The sequence goes on along the minus strand of NW_024870698.1, from coordinate 6,504,515 downwards.
TTCAAAGCAGTTCAACCATAGTATTTCATACATGCATATAATGTACTTTACTCAGATTGACCCTCCTAAATTACTTGTTATTTTCCTATCCTTCTACCCTCTATTATTCCACAGCTTCCAGTGAGTTTGTTTATGCCATCTTCATGTATAGATGGAACATATTTCAGTATTATTCATCCTATATCATCCTTTTTTCCTCTCCCCTTTCCCTCTTATCCTTCTTCAGTCTCATAAATGCAAATCTCTCTCTATATGCATGCATATCTTTACACATATATGTATTAATATATGTATATAGCTTTAAAATACATGTTATATATAGCTTACATATATCTTAAAGCATATATACATACTTATATTAGATAATATATAATTAATAGGGTACACTGTATAAGATGTTTTACAATATATAAATATGGTATATAAATATAGTATTTATATATTGTATTATATATGCCTATATCTTTTAGGGTATATGCAAAATATATGTACACATATACATATCTCTCTATTTATATGTGTATACACACATTTTAAGGTCCAGCTTCCATATATGAGAAAAACATATGACCTCTGTCTTTCTGAACCTTGCTTACTTCATTTAATATCATAATATCCTGTTTCATACATTTTTCTACAAATGACATAACTTCATTCTTCTATATTACTGAATAATATTGCACTATGAATATGTACCATATTTTTAAAATTCATTCATTAATGTAGTGCATCAAAGTTGCTTCCATAGCTGAGCTATGCAGTAAGTAGCTTGATGCTGTAATAAATTAGCATACAAGTGTCTCTATTGTTTCCTAATTTACATTCTCTTGTGTGTATGTGCCCAGGAGTAGTTTCACTGGATCACATGGTAGTTCTATTTTCAGGTTTTTGGAGGAACTTCCATACTGCTTTCCAGAGCAATTGTACTAATTTATATTCCCACTAACAGTATACAAAGTCTTTATGCACTAAAAAGTGTATAAAGTTTCTACAGTCTTTATCAACATTGGTTGTTGTTTGTGTTCTCAAGGATGACCATTCTGACTGGAGTGAGACGAAATCTCAATATTGTTCAGTTTATATTTCCTTGTATTTTCTTGATAGAGAGGAAAGAACAACCATATGGCCCTTGAAACATCTCCTGCATGGAAGTATGCCATCGCTGCTTTTATTTTACTAGCTAAAATAAATCTCATGGTCAAGTGTGATGTGAAGAATAAGGAACTATAATCCTGTCGAAGAGAGGAATATCAGAAATCAAAGGGCAAGCCTGATCCCACAAGACTGGGGAACTATGTGTCTCCCTGAAGGAAGACAAACCCCTCTCTCTCTCTCTCCTCTCTCTCTTTCTCTCTCTCTCCAGAGAGAGAGAAAGAGAGAGAGACAAAGAGACAGAGAATTTTTCTTTTTTCAAGACATCCATTGATACATTTAGAGCCAACAACCTCCCCTCCAGTTTGTAATAGATATAGACAGAGAGAGAGAGAGAGAGAGAGAGAGAGAGAGAGAGAGAGAGAGAGAGAGAGAGAGAGAGATCTGTAGTGCCAGTCCTGGGACTGGGTGCTGTCCTTGGACTGTTTTGCTCAAAGCTAGCACTGCTTTACCATTTACCACTTGAGCCACTTGAGCCACAGCTCTGCTTTCCCAACTGGTTTTTTTTTTTTTTTTTGGTAGTTAATTCAAGTCTCACAGACCTTTCTGCCTGGGCTGGCTTTCAACTGTAAAACTCAGATCTCAGCCTCCTGAGTAGCTCAGATTACAAGTATGAGCACTGGTGCTTAAGCAAGACAATATTTGTGGGAAAAATAATTAGTTATTAATTGTACAACATCTCTCTTAAATAATTGCCTAAAGTATCAACAATCATTTATGAGAATTCAAAATCACAGGTTTTAGGGATAATTGGGGATACACAGGTGATAGCTCTCTTGATAAAATATTTGGTATGAGTGTTCTAAAAGTGATATCACCTGGACTTCTCCAATGCTTCCTGTATTCTCCTCCATGTGGTTTTTCCAGAAGAATGAATGGTAGGAATTCTCTCTGGTACTCAGACACCTAAAAGAAGTAAAACTGAGTCCAGGACATTTTTTACTCCAATTAGTCATGGTAACAAAGGAAAGGGAAGGGAAGTCTTGATAGAAGGAGGTTAAAGAACCCTGGATTATTTTCCATGTATGCAAAGGGCTATGTGGGTGGACTCTAAAGGGCTATTTCTAAAACAGAATCAGCGGGAAATGTTAACAAGCTGAATGTGGAATGGTAATGACAGAGCAGAATTATGAAGTATATGCTGTCAAAAGTCATTGGTTCTTGTTTCACTATTCAAACATTACAACAGAAAAAAAAATCCACCAAGTAGGAATATATTTCATAAATCCTAGATAGGATAAAATAGCAAAAGGAAGAAATTTTGATCAAGATGGTGATCACATCATTTATTTCAAGATGTTATTTGTGTATGGTGCTGGTAAAAGTGCTGCAAACACACACACACAAAAGCATATGCTAAATCAAAATAAAGTTTATTTTAGAAAGTCATTTTAAGTATGTGGTGATATAATTAAGCCTTATTAATATGTTGTTTATTTAACAGATTAAAAATGCATAAGAAGCATGTCCCATTCATCTTAATTAGACAATATGCTTGTCAAAATTATTTGCTTTGTATTTTCATTTTTCATAAACATTTTGAAGACATCCATTGATGCTATTAGAGCCACCATTCCCATTAGTTTGTAGTTCTATGTAGTCAGTGCCATGTGGCTCTCTGGGGAACTAACTACTCAGCATTTCTCGCCTGACCCTCCACCAACACCTAGCAGCTGGGTCTATGCCAAAGCTGAGAACAGCTACCAACCTCACCCCCCCCCCAAAAAAAAAAAAACCAACAGCAACAACAACAAACCCTGCATACATGAAAATCAAACTAGGAAAGTTAATATAATGAGTGGGAGTTAGAATTGGAAAGGGTGAATCTAATGAAGATGCATTGTACACAAAAACTAACATATTAAATTGAAACTTTTTTTTAAAAAAACTGCCTATTTGAAGAATGAGAGTGATTGAGAATAAGTACATCATGAAAGGAAATGCAAGGTCTGAGTTATATCACTCAAGAGCTTATATGCCCATTTCAGTGGCTTCTAAATACTACAGTACATGGATGCCACTTGTTGAGCAATTTTCTTGATTTTTATGCAGCTTTTATTTATTCATTTACAAAGCTTCCTGTGCTTTAGCTCTTCTATCATTGATTATTCTTTCACTGAAATATTCAATCGGTTTCAATGAGTGATTTTAAAGCATCTCAACTATCAGTTGCCTTGGAAAAATAAGACAAATACCAAGTAACCCTTCTTGTAACACTTTCAAAAATGACTGCAAAGATTTTAGTGATTTCTATAGAGACCCCTTTCCCTGTGAGATTCTGATTTCAAAATATTCCAACTCTAGAGTATCACAGACAACTATGGATGCGAGTTAAGACATACTGCTTATTACAGAAAATCGTATTATAGAGCTACAAGAGATTTTTGAAATTATCATCTTCAATGTCTTAAAAACAGTTATTTACTTCCTGCTTTAACAACATTGCACCGATAACTGGCATGGTATTTCTTTCCTGTGCTTTGAATGTGTCCCCAAATAGGATCTTCTGGAAATTTAATCTTCCATGTAAATGTGTTGGGAGGAAGTACCTAACCAGATGCTTTTAGCTCATGATAGCTCCAACCTCCTGAATGAATTAAAGGGCATGGGGTTGTGAAATTAAGTTCTTTCTCTTTCTCTGTCTGTCTGTCTGTCTGTCTGTCTGTCTCTCTCTTCCACATGAAATGTCATCTGTCAGGACATGGATATATTGTTATTTTATTGGGGAACTAGTTAAATTGGCAATGAACTACAGGTGATAATACAAATGAATACAATCAAGATAAGACAAAATTTACATATATAGTATATATACATACTTGTGTGTGTGTGTGTGTGTAAAAATTCCATGCCTGAGGCTCCCTTGCTTTATCAGAAAAAAGAGTTTCTCAAGCCAGAGATTACGGAATCAAACTGAAGTTTCCTTTTTTAAGCCGGAAAGATTAGAAGAGAATTGTGAGAGGATAAACACACTTTCCATCTCATGCCATAAACAGGGCCTGTGATGTATCACACACCAATTTTTTGTCTTTTAATAGCATGGGTCCTTTTTTGGGGGGAAGCATTTTCTAGTTCTTCCTCCTTATTAAAGACCTATGTACTGAGTGAGTGCACTTTGTTTTCATACCTAGTTTCTAATACCTCTCTAATTAAAGGAACCAGGGCTACTTAGAGACGTAATTGATTCTAAGACTGCTACATGAACTATCTAATAGTAGCAGAAAGTCAGGAGGTTCTAGACAAGCAAATAAACAACAATCAAGCACAGAGAGACAGGTACACAGACCAATGATGGGATAATTTCAAATGGACAAGAGAAATAAACAGAACTAGCCAAATATTAAGCATCAAAATAAAGTAGAATTGGTTTATAGCCCAAAGTATAAAATTGTGTCTATGAATCTATACTACTGAAAATAAATGGGGGGAAAGTGACACACCTCTCCTGAAGAAGATTGCCCAATAATTTATCTAGATGTGCCCCCCACTTAGGGTGGTGGGACAGAAATCCCCAATTCTTAAGTATAAGCGCAGCACGATGAATCTACTGCACAGTAAGGAGACTGAAAAACTTTACAGTGGAGGAATCTGACAAATGCTTTACTACAGCTGTGGTCTAAGTCCACAGCAACAGTGAAAGCCTTGTGGTGTTAGACACCCTTTTGTTTAAGACCTACGTGTACCCCAGAAGCCCTTGTGTTGAATGCTTGCTCCCTAGCCAGTGGCACTATTGAAAGGTCCTGGAAACTTGAGGAAGAGGGCCTAGTTGGATGAAGTAAACCTTGTGGACATATCTCTTGACGAATTAAAAAAAAACAAACTTGTTCCTAATTACCTTCTAATTCTCTTTCTCTCTTTCTTCCTCCATTCTTCCTTCCCTTCCCTCCTCTCATCTGTTCTTCACTGCTTTACCCCACTATTCCACCTTTCTATGATGTTTTGCCTCACATATAGGTTCAGAGGTAACAGAACCCAGAGGCCGTGGACTAAACCTCTGAAACTGAAACTCCACATGAATCTTTCTTCAGTTAAGTTGGCTTGGAGACAGTGACAAAACCCGACTAGCACAGCTTGATGAGACATGAGGAAAATGAAACATTATCCATGTAACCCTCCCAGAAACAAGCCACAAACAAGCCACATAACTAGGAGAATCACAGTAGACAAATTCCAATTCAGTTACCTTCTACACAGTTCCTGACAAGTCCTACTTAAAATGATCAAATTCATCAAGAGCAAAAGAAGTCAGAAATGACAGTGTACTGGTCGATGTACTACATTATTCTAGATGTTAGCTCTGTTGCACTAGAAACAGAGAGAAGATGTTAAATAAGACGAGAAAATCTGAATAAAGGCTGGATTTTAATGGTAATAATGAACCAATGATTTATTGCTTCATTAACTATAACAAATTTATCATGCTAACATAAGAAGTGAAAAATAGGGAAAACTGGGCATGGACTGTTTGACAACTCTTTTCCTATCTTTACAATTTATCTGTAAACTAAAGCTCTCCAAAACAAAGTTCCTTTTTAAAATATGCATTTATTTTTTCATTTACCACATAGTCATATAAAGACCTAGTAGATACCAAGGTCCTCACTAAATATAGATGACAAACATAGTAATTGCTCTCACTGAAATAATCTAGTATAGAGAAGTTACATGACTCATGGAAAGAAATATAGCTTAGGAACCTGGCTCTAGACTCATGATTCTGTCATTCCTCCACAGTCCTTGCCTCCTTCTTACATACATGACCCATTCAAGAAGGTGCCTTTATTGAGTTATATTTTTTTGCACCAATCAGCCTATTTCCATGATTCGACTCTGCTAGGATTAGCAACGTGAACCAATGGACATTATCCTGAAGATAATCCTGTGATTACAGAAAAAGAGCATAAGCACAGATTTCACCATTCAATAAATTTGAATTGTAGATATTAAAAAATGTATTGGATCATTTGTAAAGAAATGGAAAGACCTGAAAAAAATGACATTAAGTGCAGTATGTCAGCCCAAAGTGACAATGGATACATGTTTCTCTTATATGGGGAAGCTGGATTTAGCTTATAAACTTTTAAGTATATTAGATAAAATGTAAGTGTATGCCAATGTATTAACTAAAATATGTTAAATTCAAGGGAGATCTCAAATAGTGTAATTTTTTAGAAAGGCAAAGTCAAAGTTTAACAAAATAAACACCAGCAAGCACCTGAAAGGAACGGGGTGGGGTCAAGGGGAAAGGAGTAGATGAACGAAGAGAGGAAGACAGGGAAAATGCAGCCAACAATTCAATGTATAGCCTCCAAAATTGAAAAGAACAAGGGAAGGTGCGTGTAGAGGAGGGATGAGAGAGAATGATGAAATGGGTGATATTGGTCGAGGTGTATTGCATCCTACTGTTTTGTTAAATGGCAACTCCTTTGTAGTATGTGTATGAGCAAATCATATAAATATATGTGTATAAGAGATAGTCATATATATGTATATATACATGCACGTATATACATATGTATATATGTATATATGTGTATATATATGCATATATATGCATATATATGCACACATATCAGCCAATTAGGGTGATTAGAACAATGGAAAGGACCAAGATGCATTGTACCAGTAAGTTGTCGTATTGGAATGAAACTCTTCTATACAACTACTTAAAGATATTAAAAAATATGTTAGTTTAAAACAATAGAATAAAAGAGCGGTGGTGAAAGGAAATGGGAAGAATTCTGAAGATGAGAACTTGAATGAGGCTGTTGCTCTAAGTAGAGGGTTCATCCAGAGTAGATAACAGGCATCATGGTTCTCCAGCGTGGCTGCTCATCATGGTCCATCATAATACAGTGTGGCTGTTCAGAATAAATTTCAAAAGCAAGACTTCGAGAACTCTACTTCCAATTCTTCTACTTCCAATTCTTCTGTTTAAAAGATACATGATATGCATTTCTTTTATGGCTAGAGAGGCTGAGCATTTCTTCATGTGCCTATTGGCCATCCTTCTTTCCTCTTCAGAGAAGTTTCTCCCTCTTCAGTAAATGGTGCTGGCAAAACTGGTTAACCGCTTGTAGAAAACTAAAACTAGATCCTTACATATCTCACCCTGCACCAAAATCAACTCCAAATGGATCAAAGACCTCGGAGTCAGAGCAGACATCCTGAAAACATTACAGGATGGAATAGGAGAAACCCAGGTCTCCTTGGCACAGGCCAAAATTTTCTTAATAAAGACCCAGAAACACAACAAATCAAAGAAAGGGTGGACAAATGGGATTGCATGAAATTGCAGAGCTTCTGCATGGCAAAGGACATAGCTAGCAAGATCAACAGAAAGCCCACAATTGGGAGAAGATCTTCACTAGCCATACAACAGACAAGGGTCTCATATCTAAAATATACCTGGAACTCAAAAAATTAAATCCCTCAAAAACAAATCCTCAAAGAAACAACTGCCCAATAAATAAGTGGGCTAAAGAGTTACTGAGAAACTTCTGTGAAGAGGAAATGAGAATGGCCAATAGACACATGAAGAAATGCTCATCTCTTTAAGTCTTTCTTCCATTCTATTTTTTTTAGCTCCCTTATCGAAGATTAGATGACTGTGTGTCTGTAAGTTTATTTCTGGGTTTTCAATTCTATTCCACTGGTCCTGAGGTCTGTTCTTGTACTAGTACCAAGCTGTTTTGATTACTATGGCTTTGTAGTAGAGTTTGAAATTTAGTATTGATTTTCCTCCAGCACTGTTCTGTTAAGGATTGTTTTTGCTATTCAGGGTCTTTTATTGTTCCATATGAATTTTTGGATTGCCTCTTCTATTTCCTTGAAGAATGAGGTTGGAACATTGATAGGTATCGCATTGAATTTGTAGATAGCCTTGGGAAGTATTGCCATTTTCACGATGTTGATCCTTCCAATCCAAGAGCATGGGTGGTTTTATCACTTTCTAAGTACTGTTTTGATTTCCTTTTTCAGGTTTTTAAAGTTTTCATCATAGAGGTCCTTCACTTATTTGGTTAAGTTCATTCCTAGGTATTTTATTTTTTGTGGGGCTATTACAAATGGAGTTGCTTTCCTGATTTCAGCCACACTTTTCTCATTGTTGGCATACAGACAAGCTATTGATTTTTGAGGGTTAATTTTATACCCTGCTACTTTGCCAAAGTTTTGAATCAGCTTGAGTAATTTGGAAGTGGAGTCTACGGAATTCTTTAAATACAAGATCATGTCATCTGCAAAGAGGGAGAGTTTTCCTTCATCTTTCCCTATTTAGATCCGTTTTTCGTTTGCATCTTGTCTTATTGCTGTAGCTAGGCCTTCTAATACTAGATAGAAGAGAAGTGGAGAGAATGTACATCCTTGTCTCGTTCCTGAGTTAGGAGGAAATGGCTTTAGTTTTTCACCATTAAGTATAATGCTGCCTGTGCAAATCAAGACAATATTGAGATACCACCTCACCCCAGTTAGAATGGCTATAATCAAGAACTCTAATAACAACAGATGCTGGAGGGGATGTGGACAGAAGGGAACCATACTGCATTGCTGGTGGGAGTGTAAACTTGTTCAACCACTTTGGAAAGCAGTATGGAGGTTCCTCAAAAGACTCCACATAGAGCTCCCCTATGACCCAGCAATCCCACTTTTGGGCATTTACCGAAATGATCGCAAACACAACCATACTAAAGCTACCAGCACAACTATGTTTATTGAAACATTATTTACCATAGCTAAGATATGGAACCAATCCAGATGCCCTTCAGTAGATGAATGGATCAAGAAAATGTGGTAAATATACACAATGGAATTCTATGCCTCCATCAGAAAGAATGACATTGCCCCATTTGTTAGGAAATGGAAAAATTTGGAAAAAATTATATTAAGTGAAGTAAGCCAGGCCCAAAGAAACATAGGTTCCATGGTTTCCCTTATTTGCAATAACTAGTATATGTCTGAGACAAGCAGAAAAGGTCAGATAAGTTGATGTTAGGCAAAATGAACCCCAAGATAAGCATTCAAATGTTTATTTTTCTTTCATACTATTGTTTCTAACATATTTATAAGATGATTTCTTTGTTGCTTTGTATGTCCCTCCTCCACCATATAACCCCTGCTGTCATTGTATTTGATGTTGGTATAATTTGTGGAGGGGAAGGGCAAAAACAAATCATTTAAATAGGGATACAGGTGGACCCATTGCAACAATGAGAGATGTACAAGTCATTATGTCGGCGAAAAAGGAACTTTACAACTTTGGTGCAGGGCGGGGGGGGGGGGGGGGGGGGGGAGGGGAATGGGAAGGGATGGGAAGGAGAAACAAAGGAGGAGGCAATAATGCTTGATAAGAAATGTACTCATTACCTTGCTCATGTAACTCCCCTGTATGGTATTTTCACAATTAAAAAAAAAAGATACATGATCTTCAGCTCACTTGTTTCCTCAGTTGTAGAAGGTAGTAGTAAGACTGTATTTCAGACTGCATGAAGGATTCAGAGTTCCAAAAGATTAAAAGATTACCAAACCACCTAGTGAACATTCAAAGACAATGTATTTACAAAGTAACAGAAGTGCAAAGAACCAGTTAACTCTTAGCTGCTTGTGTGTACATCCTTTTGTTTGCAGGATGAAACAAAGAAGCTTTTACTGGAGCCCAAAAGGAGAATCACCAAGAGTCTGTTTCCTTATGAACACACATCCCCACTGAGAGGACCAGGAAATGCACTCTCCCTCTACCTTCCTTCTACTTCCTGCTAGTTCTTCCTCATGCTGTTCCCATCAATAAGTGGAGGAGAGCCACCTGTCATGATGTAGTTCATTGTAGGTCAGTTTAGCCTGAGACAGTGAACAGGATGGTAGAACTATAGAGACCAAATGTGAATTAGTACATATGGATATTCACATGCCCAAAATATATACTCTTACTAGTCCTCCCGTTTCCTGTATGTTATCAGTATTCTACATAGTTTCTAGCATTTGGCAAGCACTTTAACAAATCTAAGTAATCAGTACAAGTTGACAGATTCAGATGCAGAGGAATTAGCATAGCATGAGTCATGTCACTGTGTATAATCAATCATAAACACATAACTGATAATCACATGCGTTTAAATGACTGAGAATTTAAATTCTGGGGACCAGAGAGATCAAAAAGCAATGATAATGGCTGAGAACTTTAGAAGATAAGAATAACATTAATAAAATATATAATGTTCCACAAAAAGGAAGAAAAAACTAGGAAGTGTGGTTAAGACAGTGAAATACTAGGGAAAGATTTGAGATGTGTCACACAGATAGATGTTTGCTCTCTCATCCATGGGACTCTGAGTCCCTTTTCCCTCTGAGAATAGCAGATAGCCAGGTATTTAGCCAAATACTATTGCAAATTTGGCAAAGGGGGTGTTTCTGGGTGATATTGGCATGTGGATCAGTAGACTAGTAAAGCAAAATGCCTATTCTAACAAAGCAAGACCTCCTCTACACAACTGAAGTCCTCAGCAGAATGAAAGGCTGAATGATAGGGAGCTATTCCTGTCAAAATGAGGAGCTGGGGCAATGGTATTTTGGGCCTTCAGATTCAAACTGAAGTCTCAACTTTACCAAGCCTCAATTAACTGGATCCATTAAGCTCTTAGGCTTACAGCCTTTGGCCAGAACTACACCTTGAGCTTTCTGGGGCTGGCAGAGTGTACAACTTCGGCTTGTCAACCTGTACAACTGTATGTGTAGGCTCCTTGTAAGTATATAGGTAATTTGCCTCTTTGTTCTGTTTATCTGAAGAACCGGAATGAATACAGAGAACATCAAGGCCTTGATTTCTAAAACAGATTTTTGTCAACCACATTAAGTTAAAAAAAAAAATCTATTCAAAGCAGCTGACACTTAGTAGGCATTCAATGAATGTATTTGCTTCCCTTTGATCGGAGGGATTGAAATCGTAGCCAGTTGAAATAAAATAGAGGGTTATCTTTCTAATAGACCTCCTTTCTTCCTCCAGTCTTTAATAGGCCCCATTAATATCTATCAAACATTCCTGGGAATGGAAATATAAAATCATCATGGCTATATATGTGGCAGCCTAATGAGCCAGTTTATCCCAGTGAGGCGATAATTTACTCAAAGGTCCCCAAGTGGCCAGCATGAGTTAAGACAGATTTCCAAACTGGCCAATTCATGCACAAAGAGACTGCATTATTATGCTACCCTTTCGCTGTGATTTGTTCAACAAAGTTCTGTGCTGTATAAACCAATGTGGTATTTGCCCTCTAGGACATCTCTCTGCAGGGATTTCAATGCCAGCTCCAATCCTCTGGAAATCAAGCAGTCAATTCACTTTGCTCCAAGACCATGGGGGTTTCCCAAACCACAGTGTTCTCAGACCAAGTCATGCATATCCAGCCCCTCAGGGAGGGACCGGAGAATGACATTGGACAATTTCTCAAGCTCCATTTCTCAATAAAATGTCTCAATATTTTTGCACACAGGAGCTTTTTTATGTTGGCCCATCCATATTGGATGATGATATATGTCACTTAACAGTGATGAAAGGCACAACCACAGAAGCCATTTTTTTTGAATCAAGGCTTGCAGCCTCAGTGCTAATTTGGCAGGAGAGATATTTATGACCTTAACAATGGGACCAGAGGCTTTTCATCTCCCCTTCTAAATCTAGACATGGCTTGTGGAGGGACTGGATTGTGTTTTCTTGACCAGAGTTGAATGTTCAAACACACTAGAAGGATTCCCTGAGCCAAAATGACTGAATACAATGATTTTAAAAAAAGAACCTGGTGGAAACTGTAATAAGAACCCTTTAAAATGAGTTATCCATCCTCTGCTAGCCTTTCTATCCTAACCAGCCATGTCATCTAGAGCAATACACTTCACCTTTCTGTGATGCAATTGTTCTGCCCTTACAAAAATGGATTAATAAAAGTAATACTAACTTTACAAGCTAAAGCAGGTAAGATTTACTGAGGTTCCTTCCAGTTCTGGCTTACCTAAACGTGAGCCCTTTATTATAGATGAAACCAACAGGATCATACTGGATAGATTCCCCTTTCAAGATGCCTTTGTTATTACAAAGGACTTTTAACTTAGCATTCCTCTTTTCTTTTCTTTTTGTAAAGTTTATTTTATTTTATTGTAAAGGTGATGTACAGAGGGCTTACAGTAGCTTAAATAACAGGCAAAGCAAAAGCATCATTTCTGTTTGACATACTGAAACAGGTAAGACCCAGAAAGGGCAAATGACAAACCTAATGTTGCTATTCACAAAAGGGCAGTCAGCATCCTCTCACATTCGGAGCTTCCTCTCCTCTACCATAGGTCATATGGCTATTGCTACATCTGCCGCATATATATATATATATATATATATATATATATAATATATATATATACACACATATATATGTGTACACACACACACACACACACACACACACACACGTATATGTCAGATCTCTGTTCCCATGATGTCTTCTTAGGAAACGTCTCTCCCACAACCCTAGATAAAAGAACACTACTATGTTCATTTACCTGGCTGTTTGTTTACTCCTTCCAAGAACCTGCTATTTCAACATGAGCTCACCATTTCTGTGTTCCTTTGTGGATTCCCTAGTTCTCACTACAAAGAGAGCTCTGTCAGAGTTTATCCAGCCCTGTTCTTCCCTATGTTCCTAGCTCCCAGAATAGTCCCTACTACAGAGTAGGCACTCAATAAATAATTAATGGTAAATTATCGAACAATTGAGGTAAAACAGAAGTGCCTGGAAACTTTGTGTGTGTGTGTGTGTGTGTGTGTGTGTGTGTGTGTATGTGTGTGTTTATGTGTGTGTGTGTGTGTTTGTGTGTGTGTGTGAAAGTGAAAGGCATCTTTATCCTTTAGCAGTCTGACTTTCAGTTACTTCATTTCTTAAATTTTATCTGATATATACTTCATTTTTTTTTTCAAGAAAAAGGATATATTTTGTAGGTTTTGGGTTTTTGTTGTTGTTCTTATTTGTTTTTACAGTGTTAGGGTTTGAACTCAGGGATTCACACAGCTAAGCAGGCTCTCATTACCTCCAGCCATATCTGATATCTGTTTCAGTTCCTGTATCCCAGTATAATGCGTCCAACTGAACTGTATTAGGAAAGAAAAAGGCAGAATAATTCTGTCTGGGGCTGATCCCATTTACACTGGAGAACAAACAAATCACATACATTTGACAAATTGTATAATTAACGTCAAATACTGATGTACATATAAGACACTCAAATGCTCTCTCTAATCCTCAAAGGCCTTTGAACCTTAAAATAATTATAAGGCTGACAACCAAACAAAAGGTTTCAAGTCATGATTAAATCTACATTTATAATGTTTTATTTTAAAATGAGGTGAGCATGTTATCTCTTGAAAGTCATATATCTGATAGCAATACATGTTTTTGAATGATTGCATTAAGATCTTATAAATCTCTTCCTGACCTGTTTGTGAATGATTTGTAAATGTAAAGGGAAGGCTTGTAGCAAGTGGAGGAAAGTATCCATAATCCATGTGTACACTGACAAGAATTCAAGCCCAGTAATACAGAGAATAGACAAGGCCTGAATGGGTTAAGAAAGGTTAATCAGAGTGTTTTCTCACTCCAAAAAAAATGTGTAAAATAAATGATAGCCTTTGGGGGATATTAAAAAACCTATGCATAAAAGAAAATAACAACAGCAACAATAGCACACACGCGTGCACACACACACACACCTACACACACACACACACACAAACAGTATGTTAAGAAAACCTAGTTTTAAGAAGTGTTCTATAACAAAGGCAAAGTCCTAGAATACAAGATTGTACTTTACTTTGGGCATTTTAATTTTCTTCTCAATCACTCCAAGAGCTTTCTTGTCTCTCTTCTTCAAGCCTGGCTTTATCTATTTCCTATACTCAAGCTACATTGGAATAACCTTGATCTTGTGAGTTGATTTCTAAATGTGTTTTCAAAGTAGGTTCATCTTCACCACTTAAGGAGAGGTTTATCTACTTTTTGCCAGACAAGCTGTTTGATCAAGTCATTTAATATCACATATTTGGGATACAGGCAATATGAGTTGTTGAGATCAAGCAGAGCTTTTCACTCAAAATAAGTATATAGTTGTTGACTGACCTCTCAGAAAACACAATGTCCTATTTTATTTGGTCTGACACATTTTTATATTTAATTTTATTATCAAGGTGATGTACAGAGGGGTTATAGTTACATATGTGAGTGCCGCCACACCCCCACCTCTGGCCCCCTGACCAGAAGCAACGCAATAATGGAGACCAGACCTTGGAACTGAGGTTTGGGGTACCAGGGGATCTGTAGCATTCCACCAGCAACAGATCGCAAGGTGCCATTAACCAAGATTTCTATTGGTCTCGGGCAAGGAAGTGAAGTATAATCTTCAACATGTGACAATATTTTGTATACATGTGGTAAATGACCTTCTTATTCTGGGAAGGAGAGCTAAAGAGTAAATAGATTACAATCTGCATACACTTAAATCTATCTTCAGGCTGCTCACAGTTTAGGGTGGGGTTAGGCCTCATCTAGGATAGAAGTCTGAGTTCTCAGTATGCCAGGACTGATTGACCTTGCAGGAAACTCTGAGAGTACTTAGGGAGAAAGCATTCCAAAGTCCCAATCCTTTCAGAGTCTCACTGCTTGGATTTTTGAGCTCTCACAAGTGAGTGGGTACATTTCATGTCAACTATTGTTATTATCTCCTTCGTTTTTCTTATACTTACCTGCCCTATACTTATTTTTATGTCCTAGTTTCAAGATTTGTCCACTATATTCCATATTATCCACAGATCATATGTATGTAGCCAAATAACACTGAGGTAGCTACAAATAAAGATAAATAAATAAAACCCATAGCAACAAATAAGTATTTGTTGAAAACTATAGCTCAACTTTAGATTTGTTTGTTCTTTTGTTTTTTTTGTAAGTGAAGTGCTAGCTGTAGAAATATAATATTAAAATATAAGATGCTTTGAATTGAAAGTGGCATTACTATCCAGATGTCTTTGAGCAACAATTCTGGTAAAATTCATATACACTAAAGGAAAGTATCATGCAATCAGCTGTGATAGATATGGCAAAATTCATCCCATCAGTGATTTGAAATTTGGAAGAACCATGCCTAATAAACACTAAAAAGAAAAGCACAAGTTTAATCAATACATGTGTAGTTTTTGACTCTGACTTCCAAATAAGATAATGTGGTTAACCATAAAGGCGATCCAAACAGGGAAAGAAATAAAACTCTCCCTCTTCGCATATGACACGAACCTATATTTGAAAAACCTCATAGACTCTTCTCCCAAGTTACTCGAGCTGATCTAAAACTTTGACAAAGTAGCAGGGCATAAAATTAACCCACAAAAATCAGTAGCTTTTCAGTATGTCAACAATGACAAGAGTAAAGATGAAATCAGAAAAGCAACTCCTTTTGTAATAGACTTAAAAAATATAAAATACCTAGGGATTAACTGAACCAAAGAGGTGAAGGACCTCTATGATGAAGACTTTAGAAACCTGAAAAAGAAAATTAAGCAGATTTAAGGAAATGGAAAACCCTCCCATTCTTCTGGATAGGGAAGATTAACATTGTGAAATTGGCAGTACTGTCCAAAGCAATCTACAAATTCAATGCA
The DNA here is from genome assembly GCF_019054845.1 of Dipodomys spectabilis. Lineage (NCBI taxonomy): Eukaryota > Metazoa > Chordata > Mammalia > Rodentia > Heteromyidae > Dipodomys > Dipodomys spectabilis. The sequence goes on along the minus strand of NW_024870698.1, from coordinate 6,488,677 downwards.
ATACCCATCAATAGCCCAACAACATCTTTAATGAAATAGAAGAAGCAATCCAAAATTTCATGTGGAATGATGGAAGGCCCTGGATAGCAAAAACAATCTTTAGCCGAAAGAACAATGCTGGAGGAATATCAATACCAAACTTCAAACTCTATTATAGCTGGGTCCTGATAGCTCATGCCTGTAATCCTAGCTACGTAGGAGGCTAAGATGTGAGGCCCATGGTTCAACGCCAGCACTGGCAGGAAGGTTTGTGAGAATTTATCTCCAATTAACCACCAGAAAACGAGAAGTGGCGCTGTGGCTCCAGTGGTAGAGCTCTATCCTTGAGCTGAAGAGCTGAGGGACAACACCCAGGCCGAGAGTTCAAGCCCCATGACAAACAAAAAAGCAAGCAAACAAACAAAAACCTCTATTATAAAGCTGTAGTTATAAAAACAACTTAGTACTGGCACAAGAATGGGCCTGAGGACCAATGGAATAGAAGTGAACACTGAGAAATTATCCCTTATGCCTTTGTCCACATAATCTTTGATAGGGAGTCAAAATCATCAGATGGAAGAAAGACATCCTCTTCCACAAGAGGTGCTTTCAGAATTTGCTATACACAGGTACAAAAATACTCACAAGACACTATGTTAGAAATGAACTTTACAACTTTGGGAGGGAGGGAGGAGGAGTAAGTGGGGCAGTGGGAGAAAACAAAGGAGTGGGGAATGATGTTCCCCAAGCAATGCACTCATTACCTGACTTACCTGAGCATAACCCCTCTGTACACCACCTTTACAATAAAATTTTAAAAAGAGACTAGTTAGTAAAAACAAAAAAGAGCAGATACCCTGAAAATATTACAGGGAGGAATAGGGGATACACTAGGGCTCCTTGGCACAGGTTGAAACTTCCTAAAAAGATCCAGAAACACAACAAATCAAAGCAAGACTGCTTAAATGGGATTGCATTACATTACAGAGCATATGAATGGCAAAGGACAGGGCTAACAAAATAAATAGAAAGCCCACAGATTAGGAGAAGATCTTCACTAGCCATACAATAGACAAGGACCTCATATCAAAAATATACCTACAGCTACAACTTTGGTGAAGGGCGGGGAGGATTGGGTGGGGGGGCGCGGGGAGGCTGGGAAGGGATGGGAAGGGGAAACAAAGGAGGAGGCTACAATGCTTGATAAGAAATGTACTCATTATCTTGCCCATGTAATTGTAACCCCTCTGTACAGTATTTTCACAATAAAAAAAAAAAAGTTAAAAAAAATTTTAAAAACTTTTAAAAAAAAGCTCCTTCTGCCTTGACTTTCTTCCTCCAGGTCACCTCTTGGCCCAAGAATGGCTGCTAAGGCTCCTGCCATTCCACTCATAAGACAAACAGCAAGACAAAATGAAATGTGTCGGAAAGGCAGACAATATGTGCCTTTCCTTTTCAAAGAAACTTCCTTTAAAAAAAAATCTCATGGGGGTGTGGGGTGGGGAGGAGTGAGCAGGTGGGGGAGGGAAGGGACAGGGGACAACAACAAGAGAAGGGTAACAATGCTCAACAAGAAATACACTCATTGCCTTACTCATGCAACTGTGACCTCTCTATACAGCATCCCCACAGTGAAACAAGACTTAAAACAAACAAACAATATATATATATATATACCTACAGCTCACAAAATTAAACACCCCAATAAAAATCCTCAAAGAAACAACCACCCACTAACAAGTGGGCTAAAGAATTAAAAAGATGTTTCTCTGGAGAGGAAATAAGAATAGCTAATAGACACATGAAAAAATGTTCGACTGGCTACAAAACTGGCCAGAAATGCAGATCAAAGCTGGGTGCTGGTGGTTCCTGCCTATAATCCCAGCTACTCAAGAGGCTGAGATTTGGGGATCATGGTTCAAGACCTGCCCAGGCAGGAAAGTCTGTAAGATTCTTACCTCCAATTAACAACCGGAAAACTAGATGTGGCACTGTGGCTTAAGTGGTAGAGTGCTAACCTTGAGATGAAGAGCTGAGGTACAGCACCCAGGCCCAGAGTTCAATCCCCACAACTGACAAAAAAAAAAAAAGAAAAGAAAAAGAAAAAGAAATGCAGATCAAAACTACATTGAGGCTGGGTGTTAGTGGCTCAAGCCTGTAATCCTAGCTACTCAGGAAGCTGATATCTGAGGATCACAGATCAAAGCCAGCCTGGGCAGAAAAAGTTCCTATGAGACTCTTATTTCCAATAAACCACTCAAAATTGGAAGTGACACTGTGGCTCAAATGGTAGAGTACTAGCCTTGAGCACAAAGAGGCTCAGCGACAGTGCCCAGGCCCTGAGTTCAAGGGCCACAATCGACAAAAAAAAAAAGAAAAATAAAACAAAACAAAATTACATTGAGATTCCACCTCACCCCAATTAGAATAGCCATTATCAAGAAAACAAATAATAACAGATGCTGATGGGTATGTGGCCAAAAGGGAGCCTACTACACTATTGGTGGGAATGTAAACTGGTTCAACCACTCTGGATAGTAGTATGGAGGTTCCTCAAAAGACTAAGCATAGAGCTTCCCTATAATCCTGCAATCCCACTCCTTGGCATTTACTCAGATGATCACAAACAAGGCCATACTATAGCTACCAGTACAACCATGTTCATTGCAGAATTATTTACCATTGCTAAGATATGGAGTCAACCTAGATGTCATTCAGTAGATGAATGGATCAAGAAAATGTGGTATACATACACAATGGAATTTATGCTTTCATTAGGAAGAATGACATCACCCCATTCATAATGAAATGGAAAGACTTAGAAAAAATCAAATTAAGTGCAGTAAGTCAGACCTAAAGAAACATCAGCTCCATGGTTTCCCTCATTTGTAATAATTAGAGTATCTAGGATAGTCCTAGCAGAGGATCACAACAGTTCAATAGCTATGTACATATGACCATAAAAAATGAAGCTAATTGTAATGAACTCAAAGATATGGAAACAAGGTTTTGCTTTTTTTTTTTAATGTGCTGTTTAAAGCTTTTTCTTTTTTCTTTCATTTTTTCCTTTGGTTTATTCCCTGTTGTCATTGGTTTTGATTTGGTACCTTGTGTCTTGAATATATGTTTACCTGATTTGGGGAAGGGAAGGGTACAACAAAATGGTGAGACAAAGGACAAACAGTGAACCAATGCAACACTGATACACAAGTCACTATGTTGGAACACTGTACAGCAAGAAATGTACGCGATACCTGATTTGTGTAACTGTACACCCTCTGAACATCACCTTTACAATAAATTAAATTACATTAAAAAAGATAATGTGATTTATATATCTCTAGCAGAGATTATGATTCAATGTACTCTCGTATGGAGTCCCTTAAAGATGATAATCAAAAGAAATATTGAAAGGAATAAAAACTACAAAAGACAAACTTCACAGTGGGAACGTTCATTCTAACCTGTTATTCTCTATTTCCTAAGATGACTCATCTAAGTCTCCCCTTCCCATCTAATCCTGCTATGGATTGGATAAGTGTGCCCGCTTCCCCAAATCCCATGTGTTGACGCTCATTATCATGTCACAATGTTGCGGTGTGGTGCAACACTGGAGAGGTAAGGCCTGTTAAAGGAATTTAGGTCCCTAGTGGCAATTTCTGGGAGTAGATACTGGGATCCTGACTCCTTCTCTCTCTCTCTCTCTCTCCCTCCCTCCCTCCCTCTCTCCCTCCCTCCTTCTCTCTCTCCCTCCCTTTCTCTCTCCCTCCCTCCCCCCCTCCCTCCCTCTCTCTCTATCTCTATCTCTCTCTCCCTCCCTCTCCCTCCCTCCCTCTCTTCCTCCCTCTTTCCCTCCCTCCCTCTCTCTCTTCTCTCTCCTCTCTCTCTATCTCCCCCTCCCTCCCTCCCTCTCTCCCTCCCTCTCTCTCTCCCCCCTCTCTCCTCTCCCTCCCTACTTCCCTCCCCCCCTCTCCTTTCCTGGCCACCATGAATTGAGAGGCTCCTCTACCACTTGTTTTCTACCAGGACATTTTTGCCTTACCACAGACTCAAAGACAATGGGGGAAAAGCAGCCATACACTGAAATAGCTGAAACTATGAGGCAAAATAAACCTTTCTTTCTCCTAAGTTGATTTTCTCAGATGTTTTGCCACAGAAACTACAACATTGGGAAATGTGCTATGAGCACTGCCATTGTGAACTAAAACAATACTCTTAGCCTTGTCCTCTGGAACTGAGCTATCTACTTCAGGGGTAGTGAGGTTTCCTTGGCTTATCTTGCTTCTCTGAAAAGGGAGTCCACCCTGACTTTGGCAAATTTGATCCCAGTGATTATACTACCTAGGAAAGGACCCTTGGTCACTTACCACTTAAAAAATCCAGGTTAGAAAATTATCAGTGGGGCAAAAATAACTGGAAAACTTAATATCTGAAATGCTGGACCAAAGATTTAAAATACCTGTTTCTTTAGGAGCTAATATTTTTCCCTATCTGTATGTTAGAAATACACATCATTAGGGAAGAATAAAATGATTGCTACATTTCAGTTTACTTCAAAATACTCAGCCTTCCTTTCTTCTAACAGTTTTTCCCTTGGTATTCATGGAATGGAAAGTAATTAAACTGCTCTGAGACATTCAGTATACAGATTCAATAATTATCATTTTTTATTTCTGCTTTCAAGTCATGCATAAAGATCAAGTTTTAATGCTGACTAATATAACTAGCTTTCATCAGAGTGGTAACAACACATAGTTGGCCTAACTTTTTGATACAATAATGCTAAATAGAAAGCCTTTTCCCATTCTAAATTCTAGCAATAAGTGTGATTAATTGAATACCTGACTTCCTAAGAAGGTAAATCCAGAAATAAAAGGGATCTTCCTTCAGAAGCTGACATGTAAATTCCTTATTTCCTATACAAAGCATTTGGTAGTTGTACAAATAGTTAGCTGCAGAAGAAGTCAGGAACAAGACAGATTTTCAATCCATCACTTTTCCCAGTCCATCTTCCTTTCTCCCTCTCTGTGCTTTGTGCATGGCCAACAACTTTGACAGAATTAAGAAAGTCATAATATTTTGTAAAGATAGATTCTTAGTAAACTATTAAAGCACAACATGTTAGTAAATAAGATAAACCAAGTAAAACATTGCTTACTGAGTAATAAGTCTGTCGGATGCTTTCTGAACCTAAGCCACTATTACCTTCCTCATTGACGCCCATGTTGTTTAGTAGGGACTTAACAACAGCCCAAGGAACAGGAGCTGGGTAGGTGGGATGCTCTCAGCATTGCCTGAAGTGGGGATTCTTACTCCTCCTTTGAACTAACTCATTCATATTCCTTCTTGATTTCTTCAGCCAATATACACCCATATCCACAAATCAAGATCACACGGCTTTCTCAGAATAATTTCTTAGTGTCATAGTATCTGAGGAGGCACACAATTTATTTCCAATACAAAATGGGATGAATACCTTCCCTAAATAAACTGCCCACCTGGAGGAAGGATGTGGGAAGGCTGAAGCAGACTCCTCAGATGAGATGACCTCTACTCAAATGCTCTTTGTATTCTTGGTTTCTCTGGATGAAAAAGTAAGATAATTATGACATTTCAATATTGAAATAAAATTAGTCTTTACTCCTCATTCTTCAGAGGAAATTATGCTCCATTTTTAACCATGCAACACAACTGCGGAGTCATCTGTGGAGAGCTGAGCAGGGTTATTTTTGTGAACACAGAACTATCTGTGCACAGGGTTTCTCTTCCTGTGTGTGCACTTAGCATCCTGACTCCGGCTCCCAGAAGCTTTGCCATCACTCCCCAGGTCTCAAAGCCAACCCAACACTCACATTGCTTCACTCTCTTTAACAACAATGAATGGTGCCTGGGATAATGGCATATCTCACTCATATTCCATGTCTGTGGCTAGTTCTAATGGATCAAACTAAAAGGATTAAAGCATTATCTTGTCCCATTTAGCCTAAATATTTTCAATCCTAAACATATGTGAAATTTTATAGCATTGTTAGATTACACATAGTATATTAATTTATTGCTTAATATATTAGTAAGGTTTAAAAATCATGTAATGAATTAAATATTAAAGACCTACATAGCCAGTGAAGTTTCCTTGCTCTTTAAATGCCTCTGGCAAGGATTTAATTTAGATTTAATAAAAGAGTTATTATATTATTTATTTGATTATAAATATGCAAATATAAGAACCATGCTATAAATACTTCTGCTAATTTAATTCTTGCTGACTTATGGAGGTTTATTTAGGTGCCACTAGCAGTTTATTATGATGTACGAGTTGAGACCCAATAACTATATTCTCAATATTCCATTGATATTTAATAGGTAATAACTAGATTGTATCCAAGGTAGTGCATTTATATGATACTTTCTATTGAATGTTAGCTTAAAACTAATTATTAGTAGCATATTTACTAAGCTTCAGCTGTTTAAGAGATATTCATCTTAATAAAAAGGTTGTTATGCCCCAATAGATATTCATAATAATCAGTTAATATTTAATTAACATATAATAACTCCCTCATTAAACTTAAATTAAATCCTTATTTGAAATACTTAATTTAAAGTGCAATGAAAATATTGCTATAGAAAATCACATAGCTTCCCTACATTGCTTTCACTAGCAGAGTAAGAGATGGTCTCCCAATCTAAGCCAGAATTTTGCATGACAAGGAAGGATGTTTAGGGTGTACTTTTAGTCTACATAAATGAATCATCAAATATGACAAATTTGAAAGGAGGCAATAGCTTTTTTACTGAGCCCATATTTCAATTTGTTTTAGCAATCACTGAAGTCTAATAAAGCTGAAACAAACTGAAATGGTGAAACAATTGATTCTTCTAAATAAGATGGAAACAACTAAAGTAGAAAAGGAACTGTAAAGCATATTCTTCACTGATCCATAGAGACCATCTTCTTTGCACACTTACTTAACTCTATACCCCCTCCCCAAGAACAAATGTACCACCATGGGCGTGCCATACCTTCCAGATTCCAGTTGGGTTTTCTAATGAGAAGCACCATGAAATCCAAGTGAAAGACTGGGGAGAGGTCAGGGCTGGGTCTTCCTTTCCTCGTCCGTTTTGTTGAACTGTAGTTCAGCTCGCCAGGGTTTCTCTCTATCAAGCCACAGATTCTGTCTGTAATACTTCCTAAAGCTCCAGTTCTCAATCCATTCTGCAATTTGTCCTTTTCTTTGCCCATTCAGGTTTGGGAGAGGTATGCTTCCTACCACACAACATTTTCCTTTTTTGGCCAAGGCCTGGATTTATTTGCAAATGGAAGAAAGAAAATAAAGAGCAGAGAGAGAAACAACTTTTACAATATACTTCCAATGGCCTCTAACAAGTCTTAATTTCAAGCAATTAGAAGGATGAAACCCAGGGTCAGATTTTCTGCAGAAAAACCACACAAGAAATGGGGGAAAAAAGTCAAAGAACATTTTTGACATCATATTCTAATTATATGTAATTATATGAAGTAGGCAGAAAGCTTAAATTTCCCTTATTTTAAAATCAATATTTTTCTTGGAGTTGATTTCATAGAATTATTTTACATAGTCATCTGTCCACAACCATTGAGCCTTTGTCTACCATTCCTTTGCAGAGCCTCCTTTGGCTTCTGGTTTTAATGACTAGGGTCCTATATAATTTATCATGTCCTCATGTTATTTATTTTAGTCATGTATCCGTAACCCCTCTGTATATCAACTATACAAAAACAATAAAATAAAAATTAGATAAAAATTCAAAATCAATCTTTTCTGAAAAATCATAGTTTATAAATTTTTTGAAGGCATGGTACCCTTCCTTGAAACAAAATTGAAAACCTTATAGTTAATAAAAGTTGTGGTTGAAGCAGTCTGCAGTAATTCCATTTGGGCGATGGGAAAACACCTGCTGACATCTTGCTTCTGGGTCACTGCATGTCCCCAAACTTTCCTGGTCAATGTGCTCTGTGTCAATGGTCACAGTGATTGGATAATCACATAATCCAAGCTGGGTTCTTCAGAGTCTTCCAAATAAGTGTTTCTTCCCACTGGGATGACAAGTTGGAGAGATAACAAAAACCTATCATCAGTAAATAGTTACCTTAACCATGAGAGCCAACCAGGCTAAGAGTAAAGCCAAATAAGAAGGAAGCCTGAACCAAGAGAACATGATCAGGAAAGTCTAATGGTAACCTTCAAACCAGGAACCAACCAAACAAGACCAATGGTAACTGCAACCTTTAGAATAAGCAAGTGTGACTGCCAATCAATTCTTGTTTTGTTCTTCTGCCTCTGTCATTTACAACCACTGACAAGATCTGCCAAAGTTGTCCTTCCTTTTGTGTTGACTTAATTTGTATTTAAAAAAATCACGTTTGTACCTAATTCGGTAGATGAGCTTATTACAAAATTACCTTTCATGGTGGTTAAGTTGATGCATGCAAACAACTAATTCATTGGAAAATAGGTGTAAGTTTGTTTTTGGTTTTGGGGGAAATAAAAAGAGTGCTAAATCCTTCAGCTCTACACCTGTATGTGATGCTCAATGCCTCTGAACTTCAGTTCCTCACTAACCAATTGCTTAATATTATGAATCTTACTTTGTTCAGAGAGTTATTCTGAAGTTTATATGAATGGTTTTTAGAAAGTATAAAATCTTTCCATTGTAAAAAGTGGTCAGCAGATTAATCAAACATGCATTTTAATTATTTTCTCTATATTTTAGAATATAAAAGGCCTATCACTATACATAGACAGACATATACACATATCATGTACATACACATATATTTTCAGTACGCTACTCCAAAGGAGATAATGCGTTTGAAGGTAGGTGTCATGATGTGTTTCCTTTGGACTGTAGTTAAGGTTTCCAAAGCACTTTACCAACATGAAATGATTCAGCTTCCTAACAGCCCTCTGACACAGGGGTGTTGTGGAGGGGAACACTTCAGTGCTGGAATAGAGACCTGTATTTATTTTCTAGATTGTAAAGATCCACTTAGGGAGACTCTGGGCATTAAAAATCAATTTAAAATACAATTAAACTATTAGTGTATCCAAAAGAGAGCAATAGAAACATTAGGCTACGTCTATTCTTGGGCCAAAGGAGTAAGGAGTAAAGGCAAACATCCAGAACTTAGGACATAATGGCTGCAACATCAGCTGTGGGAACAGAGAAAAAATGGGAGGCCTTTAGTTTTCCAAATTGATTCTTTCCAGTGAAATCTAGGTGTATTCTATGCCACCTCACGTGCCTGGTAAAGCCATTTTTTTCTGCTTTACTTTGACTGAGGTTTAAAACCTGGGACCATAGACAATAATCATATTAAACCATAGATGTTGCATTGAGAGGAGTTATTTCTGTTTAATTTTAAAAACTGAAGAGGTTGGTAGTTTGTCATACCCGAACTGCATTTCTGCCTTGCTACTTCTTCTGTCCACACGACAGGAATTAAATTGTTATCAATTTGTGGCTTCCCTCCACTCAGTCTAGCTCACATATGGGTCCCAAGTCCGGGAAAGTCACATAAAAACCACAACTTCCCATTCAAAATCAAGACTCCACAAACCACACAAACAATTACCCATGATTTTTTCCAGCTTTTAATGACATTAAAAAAAACTTTTCTTAGTTTTCTGAAAACTGTCATCTATTTTTACTGTACTTGTTAATCATAGCTAAAATACATCATCCTACTGGAATTTATGGGGTGAGATCCACATTTTTCAGAGGCTCTAGTGAGATCCTCTCACACCCTTCTCTAATCCCAGGAGTTAGTAAATTACATCATCTAGTGGAATAAATGGACTAGTTTCATTTTTACCTAGTAAGTAAAAAGTATTATAAGATTTCTTTCTTTTTTTTTAAGGTCATGGGGCTTGAACTCAGGGCTGGGCACTGTCCTTGAGCTTTTTTGCTCAAAGTTATCGCTCTACCATTTTGAGACACATTGCTACTTCTGGGTAATTAGAGATAAGAGTCTCTAGGGGCCAGGCTCCAGTGGCTCATGCCTGTCATCCTGGCTATTCAGGAGGCTGAGATCTGAGGATCTCAGTTCAAAGCCATCCCAGACAGCAAAGTCTATAAGACTCTTATCTCCAATAAACCATCAGAAAACCAAAGTGGCACTGTGGCTCAAGTGGTAGAGAGCTTGCTTTGAGCTGAAGAGCTGAGGGGCAGTGCCCAGGCCCAGAACTCAAGCCCAATTGGCTTTGAACCACAGACTTGCTTTGAACCACAATCCTCAGATTTCAGCCTCCTGAATAACTAGGTTTACAGGTGTGGCACCACTAGCACCTGACAGAATGTTTTCTATTGGGCCCAGAATTCATATTTATAGTCATACAAGATCATTAGACTGTTTGAATCCCAGATTCTAGGAGAGGAAAGAGTATAGAATACTGACTTTCAGAGTTACAATTCTCCTTGATCTTTCTCTTACTTGAATTTAACTTCTTTGTATTTCATTCTTCATATATACAGTCAAATATAACATGGGTCAAGATTACTTGTGCCTCAAATCCTTCATTAAACAACAGGCACCAACTATTGGGAAGTGCTGATAGAATATCAGCCCTGATTGAAATCCCACCCTTACCTACATCAGGTGAGTGCCCACTCAGATTTTAGTTTTCTTTCTGCAACTTATACCTCAATCTGGATAGACAGAGTCATCTTGAATATTTCTTTCAGAGATACTATTACTCTTGTGTGTTTCTGTTGCTCTGACAAAATGTCTGAGATAACTTAAAAGGAAGAAATGTTTATTTTGGCTCACTCTTTCGGGTTCTAGTCCAGGGTATCTTAGCCTTATTGCTTGATGGCCTGTGGTGAGGGAAAACACGTGGCAGTCCAAATCAGAGGAGGCTTCTTTGTCTGGCATCTGGAAAGCAAGAGAAAGCAAGGAGCCTGAATCCAAAATCCTCTTCCAAGACACACCCAAAGGCGTAACTTCCTCCAACTAGGTTCCACCTCTTAAAGGTGTCACCACCTCACAATAACACCACGGCTAGGAGATCAAATCTTTAACATGTGGGCTGTTCAGATCCAAACTTTAGCAACTTACAATTATAATCTCTGTTAGTATTAATTTACTATTTTTATTCTCACTAAGTTGTATGGGGGAACAGACCATAGTTTTCTCACAATGTTTGTCACACACTAGATCCTCACAAACATTTGTTAAGTGAATAAAGAAATAAGCGAATGATTATATTGTAAGCCTTAATTTTGTTTCTTCTTTACTCATCACATTTCTTTCTATTCTTTATACAACCAGCGCTTCAACAATGTGCCTGGCTGTTACTCAATCTATGGCCACAATGCCAGCTGTCTCACCTAAACTGGTGAATTATTTTTCATTATTAGGATAGTCAAGATCATCTTTAAAATCGGCCTTTTGTGATACTTACAAAAGGACTAAACAGAATGCCATTAATGAATTTACTGATAGTGCTCCTAAGCTGATTCTAATTTAGTCTCTTTTTTTTCCCTTGCAGCAATGTAAAAAGACTTAAAAGTTTTCCTTAGATAGCCACAAATCAATCAATAAGTATTTGTTTCATGCCCATTGTGGCTTAGGCTTTGCAGCAAGGTGTTTTATTTATAACAGATTTTGTACCTGTTTTAATTGTTTTCTTTAGCACATAGGCATGTGATAAATAAATACATCTTCAGGTCAGTTAAATAAATTGGTATCCACAAACTAGGGTCAATGAAAGAATACTGAAGTCTGAATTTCAAAGAGCTTATTGCCACAAGGAAATGAAATGACTTAGGAGCTCCACATAGAACGCATGCTAGAAATTAAAAATTCAGTGGGGATACTGGAGATGTCCACATCTGAGGAGAGTCATCATCATCTCCATGGAAACCATCTCCCACCCACTTCTTGGGAGAAAACAGCAGCTGTTCAACAGCAAGCAACCGAGGAAAATGCAAATCAGGGAAAAGTAGAAAACTCGGGATCCACTTAAAATTGTGAAAGGGATGGAATTTTAGGTAAAGGAATGAGAATTAAACAGTAATTTGGCAAATGAAGATCTATTCGCTTCCTGTACTTCCAAAAGAATGCCACCCCAAAGATAGAGGTACAAAGTGGTCAGAAAGTTACTTCAAATATTTATCATTACATTCCCAGGTTGGATGATGATCATAGTATTTGTGGAAAGTAAAGTTGTAAAAAGAAAATTCTTTAGTAAGAAGGGAAGATGAAGGAAGAAGGAACGCTAAAACATCCCATCAGTTCAACAGGAAGACAGAAAGGAAATAAAAGACTATATTCTGTTGAAAAATCTGTGGTTTTATTACATGAGGCCTCTTTTGTGTATGAGTATGTTTTCCACAAAGGGTTTCATTTATACATAGTAAGGATCTATATTTGAAAGATTTGGATAAATACAGACAGCCAAATCAAACAATTTTTGGCCATATCAAGAAGCATGGAGAGCTGGATGGATCATACTGGGTTTACTGAAGAACTCAAGAATGAAATGCGATGAGAAGTGTAACAACTCAAGGGGTAGACTCTTGAGAATGTCTTCCTGTCCCTTTAGACTTTCCTATCTGGGCTGGCTTCCAATCAGGATCCTTGGATCTAAGCCTTCTCAGTAGCTAGGATTACAGGCATGAACCACCAGAGCCTCGCTTAAGATAAAGTTTTTAAATGATAAAAATTTTCCATTATTGGAAACCTAAGAGTCAGGATTTTTAACCCACATTTTAATTCTATGTATGTGTATTGTGCTCAAAGAATTTTTCAAGTTTTGTTGAGATATAATTGGTTTATAAAAACTATACAATTAATATATAAAACATGATCAATTTGAATATATGTAAATACTTACGTTATTACCACCATAATCAACATAATAAACAAATCTATTATGCACATACATTTCCCTTTATCCATTTAGATTGCTTCATTTTTTATTTGTCTATTTGTGCTTTCTATTGTTAATAGGAAGTCTTCCCCTTAACAACTTCCTAAGTACACTATACCTTATTATTAATGGTGGATGCTGTATTGTACAGAAAATCTCTGGAATTTACTCTTCTTGTCTAATTATGATTTTATAGAAGGCTAGATTTATTTATTATAGTTCTGAAACACACAATTCAGTTGTGGGAAAAGGTCATATTTTAATTTTCTCTCATATAGATGCAAATGCAAACATTGTCATGAATGGATAAAGGGGTCAGTTTTTTTTTTTTTCTTGAAGAAAGATTCCAAATTTTAGGCTATTGTAAAAATCTAGAGTAATCTTAAGTTACAGAGATGTATGTGCCAAAACATGTCAATTGATTTCCTTTCATTCTCTGTCTATTCCACTGGGATAATCTTATCATTGGAGCTTCTTTAGTATTCTGCTGAGATTCTAGGGTTAATTGTATTGATGAGTGCCAGGCAGGCGACTGTAGGGTCTTCCACCATTAGCTCACAGAAGCTGTTCATGAAAGTGTTTCTTTAACCTGCTCATGGGATATTTCAGGCCTGCTACTTGGATGCTTCCCTTGAATTTTAGAGGCAGAAGCATTTAGAAAGTTTAGGAGCCAGAGGCCTCAGGTATAAACTCAACTTCCAACTCAGGACACACTCTGTCTAGCACTAAGGAGTGACCATGGCACCGCCATGCTGCTCCCTTCCACACAGCCTCAGGAAGCCATTTTCTACATTAAGGTCAGCACTCTGTCATCTGTCCATCTGTCATGTTAATGCATTCCACCTGCGAGTCTTCGAGGTTTGCTGACTTGTCCCATTCTTCCTCCTGGGCTAATGTACAGGGCCAGCCAGCTGCTTTAAATATGGGGAAGATGGAAATGAAATCATAGAAAAAAGGACCTAATTCACCAAACCACTTTCAGTCCATCCTCCTGCAAGTTTCCCCTGATTTTTCTTTAAAATATAACTCAAATTCTTATGAGATATAAGACAAAAGCTTTAAGGGTATATACCCAAATTTCCACATGAGGTTTACTAGGCTCAAGGCAAGACTGCTTCTGACCTAACAGAATAATAGCGAAGGTCTCATGATGACAGGTTTTCCAAGGAATTCTATCTGAAGGTCCGTTTTTAAATCCCTGAACATTAGCAGTGACACCAAATATCTCTCAAAGAACATTATGTGTATCAAATTCCACTGCCCAATTGACTTTAGTGAAATAATGGAAACAGAAAATAACTGTGCCTCAAGATATCATAAATCACATGTGAGGGTACAATAAAGCACTTCAAGTACATATTTAAGAGAAAAATGCAGATTTCCTGATAAAATATTAATACTGTTACTCAAATTAAGTCACTAGATAGGAATGCAAAGTAGCCAAAGTTATTGGTATGTTTAGCCAGATAGCTTCAAGCTCTGAAAGAAAAATAGCAACCATGCGAAATGATGGCCAAGTATTGGATTTCCACAATTGTCAGCATCTCTCCAGCCCACTCTGGAAGTTTCTCAGCCATCTGGCCTTGGTCAGAGGTCTTGAATGAAGGAAAAGAAGAAGGAGGAGAAGACAAGAAGAGTGAAATGGGGCCTTTAGTTCCAAACTAGAGATTGGGAAGATTTTTAGAAACATATATGAAAATGTAAGGTAATCTTGAGTATGACCTCCTAGCTCCTTTTTGTTTATTTTCCATCATTTTATCATTTTCAGCGTGCATAATACATGATTTAACTATGGGATTCATATGCCAAATAGAAAAATGCTAATATTATCATTCATAATACTCATATAAAGACAAATTTTAACTTTTCCATTTAACAAGTGTTACATAGTGCTTCATTTACTTTAAGTTCATTATGTAATGAAAGCATGCACTGTCAACAAATAAATTTAAAAATGACATATACAGATTTTGATTTGGAGAAGTAATGGATATTAAAATATAAATTAAAACTTAATTATTCCTTATCAAAAATATTACACCAAGAAAACTTTGGTGACTCAATTTGCAGTCTTTGAAGCTGCACTTTAAAGAAACTGTCTTATTTTTAATTTGTATTTAATACTCTAGGTTATTTTTCCAGTGATTTGCAAATAGCAAGCTAAGGATATGACCACTATTTATTCCAATGCATTAAAAACCAAAGTGAGCCAGAAATGGCACTGTGGCTCAACTGGTAAGGCATTAGCCTGGAGCTGAAGAGCTGAGGGACAGTGCCCAGGCCCAGAGTTCAGCCCCCATGGCCGACAAAATAGATAAATAAATAAAATAAAATAAAATAAAAACTAAATTGAATTCAATTGTCTTTTCAAGTATAAAGGGTCCATAGAAGAATGTTACGACACATCACGTCCCTAGAAAAAAAAGCTAGATAGAATAATGGTTGTCATTTTTCCCACATTCACTAGAATTCTAGTCAAATAACTATCAAACCTCAATAGCATTTTTTCAAAGAACTTGATGAATTGATTCCATTTCTAGAAGAGAAAAGTTATAAGAATTTCCAAGGGAAAGTTTTTAAAGGTAAGAAGTGATGGAGATAAGATGTTTTGTATGCCTGTAGAAATGAAAATAGCATGATGCTGATGTGAAGATAGAAAAATAGACCAAGAGGATTTTCTTATTTGTTTGTTTCCTTGGTGATTGCCATTCTTACTGAGGTGTGATGGATTCTCAATCTAATTTTGATTTGCATTTTTTATGGCTAGGGATAGTGAATATTTCTTTATGTACTTATGAGTAATTTGTTTTTCTTTTAAGTGCTGTTTGATTCATTTGCTTATTTACGAATAGACTATTTGTTCTTTGAGTATTTAACTTTTTGAGCTCTATATTTCTAGACATTAATCTTTTGTCTAATGCAAAGATTTTCTTCTATTTTATAGGCTGTCTCTTCTTTCTGGTAATCATTTTCCTTGATGTACAAAAGTTTGTTAATTGGATGTAATCCAGTTTGTCAGTTCTAGGTCTTATTTCCTCAGTTATCAGAGTGCTAGTCATCAATCTTTGCTTGTGCCTATATCTTTAGTTTCCTGTAGTCATTTCAGTATCTTGGGTCCTTCAGTAAAGCCTTAAAACTGTATCTCTGCACAGTCCTAAAACGTATTCAGAAGTGCTAAAGACCCACAAATAGCCAAAGCAGTTCTGAGCAAAACGAGCAATGATGGAGGAAACACAATGACTGATTTCAAATTATACCAGGGGAGCAACAGTAACAAAAGTAACAAGAGTACTGGGACAAAAACAAGATGCACAGACCAATGGACTAGAAGATCCAAATGCAATACCACCCAACTATAGCCACGATTTTTGACAAAGTTGTAAAAACCCATAGGCTGGAGAAAAGACAACTTCCTCAACAAATGATGGTAGGAAAATAGGATGTGCATGTAGAAGACAAATTATACCCCTATCTCTCATATGAACCCTGAGTGGAGTTGTGGCTAGCACATTCAGGATACAGTTCCTTACAACTCAATGGATTAGAGAGATCATTATAATATATGCTGAATTTAGTCTTATTAAGACTAAATCCACATACGAGTGTGTTGAACTCCAGTATTGGTCTAATGATGAAACTATGCATTTTACTTAATTCTTAAAGTAGAATTTAGTCTCACTAACAAAAAGTGACAAGTCTTATCCTAAGCTTCTCTTTTGATTTTTCCATTAACCAACTCACAACACTAAGTGAGTTCTTTCCATAAGTTTTTACTTATAAAAGGGAACAACAGGCACATTATCGCCATTCAAATATAATATTGGATAGAGTGTTTGATTATGTTTTATAACCCAATTCATGAATTTAATAATTTTTATGAGTTAGCATTTGTGATTCTCAGAATAAAAGGTAAAATTAAATAATAAATGTGCCAAGGAAAATAATGCTGAACAATCAATATTTTCCTTTACCTGCATTCCTAGGTAGTCCCTATTTCATAATATATTTCATACATATGTACATAAAAATGAATGCATTTACATTTTGAATGTATGCATGTATATATAAAGATGTATATATTTGTGATAGCATTTCTGCATATTTTAATTTTAAGGGAGCACCATCCTGTATTTAGCATGTATAAACACATAAGTATATTAAGTATTATGGCCACATGAATGAATAATAAACAACATTTAAACATATACTCATAACATAAGTAATTTATGGATGAGATATATAAGATATATATTTGTGATGCATAGTAATAAAAGATTTGGGGAAAATATATATGCATGCATGAATATTATATTCCAGGACAGAAAGCCCCCCACAACTTTTACTTTACTCAAGAATCAACTAAGAGATTCAATCAAAATCACAGGGGGAAAAAATGACAAAATCCCAAGTGTCATAATCTTAGCCAGGTATTGGTCTCACTTAATATTTTCCTTTTAAACTTCAGTTTTAGACATGGAGCGTGAACTATAGATGGTTCCTTTTTATTCTGGCTTTTGTTCACATGACTTCTCTTCTGAGATTTGCCTTCCCTTAGATTTGGATTCTTATCATAAGGCCTTGTTTTGGAAGCACCAATTGCCATTTTAATGCAACTTACTGATCATGCAGACAGCCAGCCTCTCATAAATCATGTAGAGTAACTGAAAATATGATTTATGAGCTAAGTTATGGGAAATGGGGTCCCTTAATATTCTTAACCCTTCAGGATAATGTTACCTATCACAGTCCCTTTTGGATTCAAATGAAGGTGGAACTAAAATGCTTTCATTCCACACTGTCCCACCCCTATTCCTACCCCCTCCCCCAATCCTTCAATTTTGACCCTTTCACTTTTCTCCATAGAGCTTTCCCAGCATCAAGTTCTTTGACTGACTGTGAATTCTCAACTCAGATTTTTATTCCTCCTCTCGTGGCTGCTACGGAAACATTCCTAAGGTCTGGATTCACACAGTAATTAAAGAACTCAGCAGCATCTTCTTATAGAATCAAGGAGCACAGTATTACAGTTTGCTGTAAAAGACAGTCGGTAAAAGAAAACTCAAGAGGAAACTAATTTAAAGCCTATGCTTTGTTGAAAAGAAATATGAAAAAAAAGTCTGTAATATACAGTAAATGAGGCCCATAATTCATTGGAACCTCCAATGAGTTATGTGTTAAATTCCTAGTTCATGACATGGTCATGCTTTTTGTTTAAAAAAAAAACCACCACCAACAACTTTCTATCAACTCTTTTCTTTGTACTAGAAAATTTAA
The DNA here is from genome assembly GCF_019054845.1 of Dipodomys spectabilis. Classification (NCBI taxonomy): domain Eukaryota; kingdom Metazoa; phylum Chordata; class Mammalia; order Rodentia; family Heteromyidae; genus Dipodomys; species Dipodomys spectabilis. The sequence goes on along the minus strand of NW_024870698.1, from coordinate 6,470,510 downwards.
AAGCAAACCTCCATGTGCATTAATATGTTTACATATGAAAATAGTAATTGTATACCAGTAAGTTACTATTTACTCCCTCCCTTATGGCTCAATATATTATCGCTTCACCAAACCAACAAATTAAAAGCAATTTCTAATTTCTTCCCCAAATATCTAGTGGCTAAATGTTATTAATGCTTTTGTCTGAAAGGCACAAATTCAAACATTGCTCAGTTAGGGAAGAAGAATGCACAGTCCTGATTGCTGGCAATCAGTTTCAGTCATCTGTATTTCCTTCACGGAGGTGAAAGTTGATCTCACCATGGAACAACAGTTATAATTTTACTTGTACTATTCATCAAGTCTGATATTTCAGAGCCTACAATCATTGCTTTCCAGAACTAAAGTGTAAGCAAGTTGTTGACTATTTTCTTTTTAGCATATTCTTTGGGGGAAAAAATGTTTGCCTGCATATTATGGGTTTTTCTTCTGTCTGTGAGAGACTCTAATAAATCACATTTGCTTTCAGCCATCATAGATTATTAGGCCTTTATAATCATGAAATAAACCCAATAGACTATTGCTATTTTGAGAAGATGGAAAATCACTAGGTATTTGCTCCTTTGTATGATTCTGTGATTCCCTCATTTTTCAGGAGGGGAGTATTACATTTAGACTCTGTCAGCATATTGCTTGCACAATAATGCTTACAACAAATCGTGGTCTGAGGTGTGGGAGTGGATTGCTGGGGACAGAGCGTTCCAGCATCGCAGGGATTCAGACAGTTTATCTCACAATGTGAACCTCTCAAATTGTTCCCTTTTGCCCTTTCTCTTTTTCATATACAGTAATTGCTGATCATCTTTTATAGAACAATGCTTGGAAATAATTTCAGTTTTAAGGAAGTTCATGAAATCCATCAGACAGAATGAAGCCCCTAAAGGAGATTTATGCAAATTCTGTCTCAACACAATTACTGCAATTAGATACACACATACCTTTGTGTCCTTAATACTGTAATTTTCATGGGGCGACGATTTGAAGGAATTCTTTGCTAGGAATAGATCTAAAACACAAGGTTTTGATGACATCCTCAGCTAAACTAATTGTGTGAGCTTGGAATGAGGTAATGAACACACATGTTGAGGTCAATATAATTACTAATTTCTGGATCTGGGTTAAAATTTCTGAAGGGCTTCAATATAATTTGCAACTTCTAACTGCCACTGATAGAAAATTCAGCATTTTTCTCCCCTGGTGTGTCTGTAATATTTGGTTTTTATTCAAAGGTGTCCCCAAATGAACTTTATTTGTCAAAGGAACAAAACCAAATCTACTTTCTCACTGACTCTTCATCATATCGAAAGATGCAGATGTGAAAAACAAAAGAAACACTTGGTTGAAAATGTGTGTATTCTAAAACACAGCTCATAAAAATCGTATTTATTCCTTGGAGAAGAGGCAGGCATAAAAGGGGACAAATACAAGGAGGAATTTGCTATTGGGTTATTTACATTTCAGATAGTCCTGAAATTATTAGATAGTCATTTTCTTGGATCTTTACTCCCTATCAGTCCCATACTGGCTGTACATCTTATGTCATAATTGCTACGAAAGAACCTTATTTTAAATGATATTTATTTCCAAGTTTTTGTGCTTACACTCCAGGGTGATCCCTATGTTTCAAAGTGATATAAGAGCTTTCCATAAACAGTGTTTCAGAACTCTATCCACTTATCTTGCCTCAGATAAATAAGCATAGGTAGAGAGGTGCTGAGTGAAAGGCATGCTTCAATGGAAAATTATTTCAAAGCTTAAATGAATAGAAAGAGTTCAGCTAAACAGACTGGGGAGCCTAAGAGGGAAAACTATTATGTGTGCAGTATTACAATTTAAAAAAAGCAGTCAAATCTCTCTCTCACACATAAACACACACAAAATAGAGTAAGAATACATATTTGCCTTCATGTTCCATAACTCTGATAGCTGTTGTTTCGATTCTAATTCTTTTTTTTAATTTTGCAGAACCTTTCAAATTCAAATAATGTAATTCCTTAGAAAGGCTAACTCACAGCCCAACAAAATAAACACCAGGGATCAATGACTCAAAAGTGGGAATAGGTTTAAATAGAAAGGGGTAGACAAATGAAGAGAAGAAGGTAGAGAATAGAGGTATAAAATTCAATGCATGTTCTACAAAATTAAGAAAATGGAGGGAAGGGATAAGGGTGGGGAGAGATGGGGGTAGAATGAATGATGAAAGGGATGAAACTGATCATTGTATTCACAGACTACTTTGTCAAATGGCATCTCCTCTGCACAACTACTTAAGGATAAAAATACATATATATAATATAAATACATATATATATATATATATACATATATATATATATATTTGTTGGTTGTGGTACTTGAACTCTGGGTCTAGGCACTGTCCCTCAGCTCTTCAGCTCAAGGCTAGCGCTCTACTACTTGAGCCACAGTGCCACTTCCGGTTTTCTAGTGGTTTATTGGAGATAAGAGTCTCATGGGGGCTGGGAAGGTCACTCAGAGGTAGAGCGCTTGCCTTGCATGCCTGAGGCCCTGGGTTTGATTCCTCAGCACCACATAAGCAAAAAGAAAAAAGTCGGAAGTGGCACTGTGGCTCAAGTGGTAGAGTGCTAGCCTTGAGCTGAAGAGCTGAGGGACAGTGCCCAAGCCCAGAATTCAGGCCCCACGACCGCCCCCCCCTCCAAATAAAAGAGTCTCATGGACTTTCTTGCCCAGACTGGTTTTGAACCACGATCCTCCGATCTCGCCCTCATGAGTAGCTAGGGTGACAGGCATGAGCACCGGCACCTGGCTTTAAAAATAATCTTGAAAGAGTTTTCATCAATTTCATTATTAAGCAATTGTGCAAATGGGGTACAATTCCAGACTTCCGTTGACAAGCACAATGCACTTGGTCCATGCCAGCCCTTTCATTGTTCTCCCCATTTTCCTCCCTTCCATTCCTGCTCAAAAGTTACATAGTTTGATTTTACATAAAGTACAATGAATAGAGTGGCTGCATTTGCTCACCTTTCTTCCCTTCTTTTATATGCCCCCCTCCTTTTCTTTTTTTTAAAGTATTTGTTGAAACAATACCATGCAACACAATTCTTCCATATTCCACTTCGGATGTGGATGCCAAACTCTTTGGGTTGTAATTGTCCAAAAGATTTCTGGAACTAATTGGCTAATTCAGAAGGTCATCTCCCACTTTCTGCTTAACTAATTCTTCTCTGTGAACCGTGATGCATTCCACAGCCAACCCCACCTCTGCCTAGAGACCTCCACACTGAGACTTGCTTCAAGTTCATTGCTGAAAACCTTCCTTTTTAGGCCCAAACCTTTAAAATCCTGACTTAAAAAACTCTAAACTTCAATCAAAAAAAAAAGGGAGGAAAAAAAAAAAAGAAAAACAGAAATCTCATCCCTCCTCCCCTGATCCTGACAGCTTGCCTCCCTCTATTTTTCATCCAAATAAGCAGAGCTCTGTAAATCTTGTCCAGTAGACATGGACTGAAAGAATTAATCAAAGTGTTGTTTATGAGCTGCTCAGAGCAGATTAAATGTTGTGTTGACAACACAATTTGCAAATTATCTATCAACATCAGCAGACATACAGAAATGAGACAAGCCAATTGGATACCTTTGGACACAAGAGGATCATGTGTTTCCTAGACTTGTTTCCAAAATTTAGTCCTTTTGAGTGAGTTTTTTTTCCCCCAGCATTTATTTGCAGCCTCATTACTGCAGATGAGTTCCTTTATGATTTGTTTTTGGATAGTGTCTGTTTTATTTCTGCCATATACAAGTCATTTTTTTGTTATAATCTAACCACAACTTTCTTTTTATCCCCACCTACCAACTCAACGCCAGATACCTCCTACGGCAGTTACCACTGGATATTCACAAAATATGTACCTCTTAAAAACACTTGCTATCAGCTGGGCATGGGTGGTTCGCCCTGGAATCCTAACTAGTCAGAAACTGAGATCTAGGCATCATGGTTCAAAGCCAGACTGCACTGAAAAGTCTGTGAGACTCTTAATCTCCAATTAGGCACAGAAAGCCAGATGTGGAGGTGTGGTTCATGTGGTAGAGCATCAGCTTTGAGGAGAAAAAGCTGAGCAAGAGAAGCCCTGAATTTTAGGCCTAGCACCAACACATACATACATACATACACAAGACATACACTAATAAATAAAATAACAACAGTACACTAGAACAAGCCAACTTCCAAAATAACGTCAATCATCTGGTATACATAACTTCTGGTATACATAACTTCTTTTTAGTCCTCTTATAAGCAATAAGGTCAGTGAGTGAGATCAGCACAAGGAGACAGAAATGGTGGTATGCTATCCCTTGAATTGTCTGAGTGTGCAATCTCTTCCCATGTATTTCTGGGTAGTATTTATTGTATTGATGTACTACAGTTGGATTATACACGTAGCTATAGATGAGTATGAGAGTAGCTTCCAATTTTGACAACTATGGATAAAATTGATATATGATATATCTAGTTGACCTACCTAGTTGATCAGGCATCGTGTTAGGTAAAATGTATTATATTCTGGGCATATGACCATTTCACCTCATAATTTATTGTCATAATATTTTTCAGCTTATTGTCTATATTTCTTCATTATCTGTAAGGTGCTTAGTGACAATCTTTTTTCTTTAATAGTCTTGATAATTTTTGTCTTTTTTGTTCTGATCTTTGTAGTCTGGTGTTTCACAATATTTGCTACTTTTTTCAACAAATAAACTTTGGGCTTTGTAATTCTTCTCCATCATTTGATGGTTTTAGTTCATTTACTTCTACTAGGTTTTCATCCATTTATTGAGTGTTACACTTACTGTTTTTGTAAATTTTTGAGGCAGAGCACTAGATCATTGCTTTTGAAATTCCTACATTCCAAATGTAGGAATTCTTAAAAACTGTCCTAATACCTTTCCTTGAAAAACTTTCCCCTCAAATTTTGCTCTTTTCATTAACTTTCAGTTTAAAATATTTTCTGGTTTCCTTTTTGATATCTTTTGTTTTCCATGGAGTATGCAGAAGATGTCATATAATTTCCAGTACTTAAGTATTTTTGTAATTTTGCATTTAATTCCATGGTTATATAATATATAATATCATAAGACTTTAACTTCTCAAAATATAATGAAACTCACGTGTGGCCCATTACAAGATGTATTTTCATGAACATATGTTAAGATGAAAGAGTTTTTGTTATGTACTTGTGCGCATAGTATTCTATAAATGTCAACAATTTGATTCATAGCATTTCTCTAATCTTCCATATTCTTAGTTTTATTTTCCTTACCTCTTTCATCTTAGTGGCTAAAATTTCCAATTATTATTGTAGATTTTATATTATTCTCCCTTTATTTCTGCTAAGCTATGCTTTATTAATTTTAAAGATTGTTTTTCAATGTATATATCTTTAGGATTCTTATTTCTTGCTTAAGCTCCTCCACCTTTAGATGAAGTAGTCCTCTTGAGCACTAATATTTCTTGCCTTTATGTCTATTATTTTCTAAAATTGAGATATACAATACAGTTTTGTTTATAGTGTCTCTATGGTATATGTTTTATATCTTTCTGTTTCTATCTTCATAGTTCTTTGTAATTCAAGTACATTACTTCTAGGCATATTCTAGCTGAGTTATTTTTATTATTGCTTTTAATTAAATATTTAAATAATTTGTATTTGATGTAGTAGCAGATATATGTTGGTTTAAGACTATATTCTTCTATTATTTTTCTGTTCATTTCCCTTGATCTTTGTTTCTGTTTTCATCTTCAGTGCCTACTTTTTAGAATAACTGGATATATTTTGTTATTCTGTTTTATGTATTATTTTAGCTTGTTAGCAATTCTTTCTTTAATTTAATACTCAGCATTTAAAGCACTCATCATTAGCATATCAATGTCTACTTAAAATCTGTAATTTCATATTTCATACTTCACCCTTCATATCTAATACTTCACACAATACATTTCTCCCATGACCATCACCACGGACAAAGTTTTCACTTTACACTCCCTGATTTCCCCTTAGAAGGTGTCAGCCATTTTGCCTTTCCTGTACCACTGTTGACATTTCTTTATCTCAACAAATGATGTCATTATTTTTAAATTGATCTGCCATTAATTTTTGAGTGACTTATGACAAAGCAAGTTTTTCTTTTGTAGTTTCATAATTCTGCTTCTCTTTTTTCTACTTCTCCATCTAGCTTCACATCTGGTGTCATTTCCTTCACCTTGAAGAAGATCCTTCAGTGTGTCTCATCCTTCATTGGTTTGCTGATGACGCATGACCTCAGCTGTTGTTTATTTGAAACTGTTCTACTTTAACCCATTTCAAAGCGTAGTCCTGCCAATTCAATCCCAAATTGAGTTTATTTGTTTGTTTGTTTTTGGTGTCTGGTTTGTTTTGAACTTTGGCTTAATTCTTAATTGCAACCCTGTGTAGCAACAGGGAGAACACAGAATTAAACTATGTCCTGACACCTTGACCCTCAGAATCTTTAAGGTAATAAGTAAATAAATATATGTTGATTTAAACTGCTGGATTCTGGGTGATTTATTATACAATAGGTAGCTGACATAACAGGTAAACTAAATTGTTCTAGATACGCCAATTCAGAGGCAGCAACAACAAAAACCAAGTTACATTTACTTGAATTCACAATGTTTACCTTTTACAATTTTTTTTTTTTGGCTAGTCCTGAGGCTTGAGCTCAGGGCCTGGCACTGTCCCTGAGCTTCTTTTGCTCAAGGCTAGTGCTCTACTACTTTTAGCTAACGTGCCACTTCCAACTTTTTCTGAGTTTATTGGAGACAACAGTATTACTGATTTTTCTGCCTATGCTGGCTTCGAATTGTGATCCTCATATCTCAGCCCCTTGAGTAGCTAGGATTACATGTGTGAACCACTGGCACCTGGCTTACAAATGTCTTATATTGCAGCCCACATCCAACTTCTGTTGGACCATACTCAATTTCTCACCAGTGAAAACTTGGTAATGTCAAGATCTCCTGATGCAATAGTGAGTTTCAAATGACACTAAAAGTTGTCAGTGAAAGCTGCTTGTCTTTTGTATGAAATGATGGCAAAATTTCTACCTGAGATTAAAAATAGCTAATATTTGATTGAGCTTGCCATGTGAGGGATTGTTCTCAGGGATGTGTTTGCATTACCTCATTTAGCTCATTGACACTCTTCTATGGAAAAGATTACAATACTTCTCTATTACAGAGCAAACCACAAGCCACAGAGGTTATCAAATTTGATAAAGATCATATAGATACTAAGTAACAAAGCAGAAATTGGAACCTATGTAATTTTGAGGTAAATATTTGCAAGCTATGGATAGAGATTCATACGTGGCCTAAATTGTTTTTTAATGGAAATTGATTAAGATTGCAATTGCAATTTGTAGTATTTAATGTGTTGTGTCTGCAGTTCTATAAGACAAACTAATATCATTTATTGAACACTATGTCTATCACACACCTGAATGGATACCCCAATAGTATTACTAATAATAAATCTTACAAATCTATTTCACAATTACTTACTGATTAACATTAGAAATGTAAAATAATCTATAAATTGTATTGAACTAATTAAATAGAGAAATGCACCAAGAGAAATAAAACAGTATAAGACAGTAACAGTCTTGTAGAGTACAGGTATCTGGTTCACTCAGGTCTGATGTGTATAAGAACACATCACCATAAATATTAGTTTCAATGATATAAAAAAGTAAGATTACATCTTTTTAAATAAGTTTTTTATTGTAAAAATACTGTACAGAGGGGCTACAGTTACATGAGCAAGATAATGAGTACATTTCTATCAAGCAAGTTCTTTAAGTGTGACAGCAGAATTTGAAAGTCCTCCTCTTGTCTGACTCATGGAAGGTTTTTGCTTGTTAGTAAACAGGTTATAATTTGAGGTTAGAGACACTGGTATAGAAATGGTTTTTGAGGTGCCAAAGAAAGAAAGGAGCTGGTTACAGAAAGAGAGCAATCATCTCTGTTAATTAACATGTGAAACATAAAGTGGTTACTGAACAATCCTCAAGAAGACATAAATGTTAGCAAACAGAAATCTACACCGTATATAGAAGATAGGGGAATGTGGTAGCTAGCACAGGATCTTTTCAAGGAGAGAGCATGGAGGGAACGGGAAGTTTTGATGAAGACTTCCATAGTTAGGAGGCTTCAACCTGCTTGAAAGTAACTACATACAGTGTGCAGTGTGATGGGACAGGAACTGAGACTATCTTAAATTAAAATGCATATTTTACATTGCAATATTAAATATACATTCTATGTTCCATAGTCTATATTTATATATTAAATAGTACATAGAGCTTTATATTACATACCTTTCATCCTATATATAATGTTAATTGTATTCTCCAGGCTAGTTATCTAGTCTATGAAAAATAAACCTCTATCATATATTCAGTGACTTGAACATCTAATTCCAATGATTTCATTAAGCTATTAGATTACTTCTGATTAAAACTAACCGTCGGTGTGACTCCACCTGACAATGGAAGCTTTTGCTCAGAGCAGCTTCTTACAGCGCCACGGTGCTGTCTTTCTTATCAGGGTTTCCATATGAAACTCCTAAGAATAGAACTTCCTCCCTCCAACAGCTGGAAAAAGCTCACGCGGGAGATAAGAGACATTCTGTAAAAGTGCAATATTACGGAGGAATTTGGAGAAATAATAGGATCTACATGGAAATACTGAGGATGATTTAACAAATGTGTCCAGACACTGACTTATGTTTTAAGCTCCTCTTCAAAACCGGGTGTTGCGTTTATAGCTTCTATCTACCAGGTGCTGAGCTTTCAGCTTTGGATAATCGCATGTAACTATCCTTTCTCTCTCCTTTTCCAGCAACTAAAATGACATTTAACAATGGGAACTCAGAAGAAAAGAACTGATGATAGCCCCATTTTCGAAATCTAATAGTGATTCTTTTTTTTTTTTCTCTCTATTAGGACTCAAGGATTCTTTTTAGCAGAAATAGGAATACCAGCCTGCTGTGTACAACTTGCTTCATGACAACCGGTTCTGAGAAACAGGTTCCTATGACTAGCCCCATTTCACAGGTAAATAATAGCTTACAAAAGATTCTATGGGGAATGGGGAATAAGCTTACTTCCTCCCCGCCTCTCTCTCCACCCCTTTGTATTTTATGCACATACTGCATGATCTACCATATTGTTTCTTCCCAATTTCTTTTCACTTTTAATGTGACAACAATCTAGGGGGCAAGACTCGGACTTTTGGGACTATATGAATTGAGTTCGTTTACAGGGCCTTGTACCACTTGAGGTACTATGCTCTAGCCTTTTTTGTGATTAGTTATTTTTCAGATAAGCCTCTTCCTTTTTTCTGAAACTAGCTTCTGACAGTACAATCTCCTGTGTAAATGATATGACAGGTATGTATGTACCACCATATGTGACTGTTTTATTGTTGCTGAGATGGGGGTCTTGCTATTTGCCCAGGCTGGCTTTGAACTGTTAAGACTCCAAATGTCTCTCCCCACCAACTAAGAAGAAAGATGTGAGCCACTGCACTCATCTGAAACTGTTGTTTCATCTTAAAAAAAATATATCTTTCATGGCTGGGCATTGCATTATAATCCTTGCCCTTGGGAGTCGGAAACAGGAAGATCATAAATTCAATCCCAGCTGGGAGACACAGTGAGTTTGAGGTCTATCTGAGCTCCATAACAGGATGCTGCTTCAATATTTTAAATTAAATAAATAAAAGGCTCTAAAGTGTGCACCCTTCAATTAGTTAAACACATATATCTTTGAGAAGTTGTTTGCATGTCTGATGCTTTTATACATTTAATAGTGCTTGAAATAATCTAAGAGATGTCTTAAATTACTTTTCAAAGTAAGTTTACAAATTCAAATTCCCATGATTACGGCATGTTTAAAGTATATTATCAAAAAACAATAAAAGTATATTATCTTCACATGAGGATATATATATATATATATATATATATATTTGCTGTTGTTGTTGTTGTTGTTATTGGTATTGGCTGTGGGGCCTTAACTCTGGGCCTGGGCGCTGTCCCTCAGCTCTTCAGTTCAAGGCTAGCGCTCTATCACTTGAGCCACAGCGCCACTTCCATTTTTTTCTGTTTATGTGGTGCTAAGGAATCAAACCCAGGGCCTCATGCATGCAAGGCAAGGACTCTACCAATGAGCCACCTTCCCAGCCCTTCACATGAATATTTTAAAGCTCTTCTTGAGTAAAAATAAAAATAAAGAAGACCCATAAATTAAATGCAAGAATTACAGGGGAAATAGTTTCTAAAACTATTATGTAATCTTATGGCCTAGTGAATTCTCTCTCATATAAATATATCTTTAATTTATAATTATATTATATACATATAATACATGTACTATAATATATGTAATATATGTTATATATTACTATAATGTATATTATATATGATCAAATATGTGTGTGTGTGTGTGTGTGTGTGTGTGTGTGTGTGTGTACATATATGGAGAGAGAGAGAGAGATTTTGGGCTTGAATTCAGGACCTGGTCCCTGAGCTGTTTTTATTCAAGGCTAGCACTCACTTGAGGCACAGCTCCACATCAGGTTTTTTTGATAGTTAACTGGACATGAGTCTCATGCACTCTCTTGCCCCAGCTGGTTTTGAATCACAATGCTCAGATCTCAGTCTCTTGAATAGCTAAGATTACAGGCATGAGCCACCAGTGGCTCCCAACTCTCTCTCTATATGTTTTAATTATCTTTTTAAAATTAAGCAGTTGTACAAAGGTCAGTTTTATTAGTACAGTTCATCTTGACAATGTTAATCCTTCCATCATTCTCCAACATCTGTCCCAACCTCACCCATCCCCTCAAGTTACCTAGTTCCATTTTCACAAATGTTTATCACATATTATGACTGTATTTGCCTAACCTTCCTCTCTGTTCATCTGCTCTCTCTTCCCTTGACCTTGTCCCAACACAACACATGTTTCAGCTTCCTGGTATTCATTTTGTTAAACTACAAGTAAGTCATTTAAAGGAATAAACCATTGCAACACCCCATCTGTATTTTTTGAGAGAATGGACAATGTGCAAAAACCTACTGCTCACAGCTGTCTAAAATATTGTATTTACACACTTTAAATTATTTTAAAAGCTGCAGTGAAAATAGCATAATGCTGAAATCTACTGCATTTCAAACTATCATATACTGGATAGCGCCAATGCAATGAATCACACAGGCCCATGAACAACTTTTAAGGACTGGCTTGGATAAAATGTTTTATGCCATTTTTATGCATTCATCTATTCATTCATTAAGCTGGGCTGAATAACTTGCTCTGGCCCAGGGACCATTTGGGTACTTGATATATATGGGTAAACCAAATGACAGAAAATAAACTACACATGGTTTATTGTAAGGGAATAAAGTTCCATAGGATGGAGGAGTATTTACAGGGTAGGTAGAGGTTGGCCAAAGGGAGCCTTATGGAGAAGATCACATACAGCAAAGTCTTGCTACAAGTCAGTAAGTGATCCAGGTGGGTGTCATGGGGATGAAGTAGAATACTGGGTGAATGCATATCAAGAAGTTAAAACCATAAGCCAAAGTAATTTGGGGAAGGAGTAAAGGCTTAAACATACAATTCGAAATAAATAATGTTTTTAGAGATTGAGTCAGCAGATTTTTAACAGAATTCAAGAGTTCTAGTGATAAAAGAACTATTAATCATTTAGAGGATATTTTATTGGCCAAAGTCACTATTAGAGACCTGGGCACTGGTGGCTCATGCCTGCTATTCAGGAGGCTGAGATCTGATGATTACAGTTCAAAGCCAGGCCAGGCAGGAAAGTCCATGAGACTCTTATTTCCAGTTAATCACCAAAAAGCTACAAATGGAGCTGTGGATCAAGTGGAAGAGCACCAGCCTTGGAGAAAAAGCTCAGGGACAGAACAAAGTCCCTAAGTTCAGACCCCAGAACCAGCACACACATGCACACATACACACACACACACACACACACACACACACACACATACAAACACACACACAAACACACATACACACATTCACACGTCACTATTAAAAAAGACAAGAATAGGCTTGAAATATATATATATATATATATATATATATACACGTTTATATGTATATACCATACATGTATACATATGTATGTATCTATGTATCCGAACCATTGATATGGAGAATCGGGAGAGTGGTTACCTGTTGGAAAATACAGGGGATATAGTTTGAAAGAAAAACATGGAATGTTTTAAGATGACAGCAATGTTCAATTTCTTGACCCTGGTGGTTGCGTTTGTCAAAATACCAGAGAAAACTAATTTAAAAGAAGGAAAGATTCATCTTGGTTCAAAGTTTCAGAGGTTTCCTTCTCACTGACTTGGCTCTGAACATCATTGAGCAAGGAACCTATGGTGGAACAAAGCTCCTCCCCTCATGATTGCTGGGAAGCAAAGGGATAGAGAAGAAAGGTCTGGGAGATTTCAGTAGCTAAGGGTACCTTAGAGTATAGTGATATGCAAGAACAAATATTGACTCTTGGAACCTTCATTATAGAAGAACAAAACAAGAAATAACCATATACACAAGAATACAGTAGAATAACGTCCTAACGTCCTTCTAGTAGGTTCTAACGCCAATAATGCCACCAGTTGGAGATCAGCCTTCAATATATGAGCCTTTGGTAGGCATTTGATAACCAAACCATAACCATGGTTTTCAGGGAGTTTCTTGATACATTACCAATTTATGTTTTAGGTACATCTTCCATGTGTTGTATTTCACAAAAAAGTATTTTGAAGCCATTAGGAAAATATCCAGTGTCAATTCAAAAATGGAAAACACTCCTGAAGGATTCTGATTCTAAGGATAGTAAATACAATGAGGTTGTGACTGATATCAAGAAGATTACTGATGGGAAAAGTTAATTCAGCAGCAAGCAAATGCAGAGGCTGGAATGTAGCTCATTGGTAGAGCACTAGCCTGGTATGTCAGTACACCGGGTTTCATTTCTAGGCAGACAAAAGGAGCAGAATGTGAAGGAAAGGGAAGAGGAAAATGAAGGATGAAAAGGAGAAAGGGAAGAAGGAAACCAGAAAGCAAGGAAGGAAACAAGAAAGCAAAGAAGGAAGGAAGGAAGGAAGGAAGGAAGGAAGGAAACAAGGAAGGAAACCAGGAAGTAAAGAAGGAAGGAAGGAAACAAGGAAGTAAAGAAGGAAGGAAGGAAGGAAGGAAGAAGAGAGATAGTAGGAAGAAGATGAAAAAGAAAGAAAAGGAGAGAAAACAAATGTAAGAGTAATGAAGCACTGGATCCAGACCTTTGAATAAAAGCTAAAAGACTTCAAGTACAGGGACATGTGGATTTGTTGGACGATTAGTACTTTACCTATGGAGCAAGGATATCTGTATGGCAGAGTATTGGATGATAGAACCCTACAATGCTTTCTTCAGAAGTTTCTACTTTTCCAGTGAAATAGAAATTGCAGTCATGATTAAAAATGAAGTTAGAAGAACAAGGAGAGGAAAGAAAAAAGAAGATAAAAAATAATTATCTGGGAAAGTAAAAGTAGTCTGGGAAAATGTATGAAAATTATCAGATACCAGTTTCATATATAAACACAATGGATGTCAATGTAATGCACTCTCCACCATTATCCATCTTCCCCATCTTATGCACATTCACACAGCATAGAAACATAATAGAAATATAAACACGACACAGCCTGAATGATATCCATGTGCATATAAACACCTATATACACATGTCTATATGATTATTTGTTTTATTCTACTATATTCTTGTGTATATGATTATTTCTTGTTTTGTTCTTCTATAATGAAGGTTCCAGGAGTCAATATTTTTTTTTTTTAATTTTATTTTATTTTATTTGAGAACATACTGTACAGAGGGGTTACAATTACATGGGCAGGATAATGCATACATTTCTTACCAAGCATTGCATCCTCCTCCTTTGTTTACCCTTCACCTCCCTTCCCAGCCTCCCCCCTCCCTCCCACCCAATCATACCCCCCCTCCCCCCCCCCACCGACATTGTAAAGCTGGTTTTGACATGACATTTTGTATTTCTCATTGTTGCAACAGGTCCACCTGAATCCTTAAACGACTTGTTTGTCCCCGTCTCCTCCACATGTTATACTGAGGAGTCAATATTTTTTCTTGTGTATCACTATACTCTCAGCACCTAAAATAGTGCTGATTGTACAGGAGATTATCAAAAAATAAAAGAAGAGCTGTTAAAAGTTATTAATGCTTTGGTTTTGAACAAAAGATTCTACCATTCTTATTTTAAACATTTGACTCATTTCACTAGGACATCGCTTGAGATTACAAGGACCATGGAGTTTGAAACTGAACCAACTATCTTAGCTACTTCTGTTTCAGTCACACATGCTCAGTACTGTGCAACACAAAATATTCAAGTAAATAAGATGAGGAGATTGATCTGATTTCAGCTGTCATCCATAAACAGTGATTTGAAAATTTTGTGTTCAACAATAACTACCTCATTTAACAAATATGAAGGACTTCATAATGAATAAACATTAATGATTTAACTTGCAAAATAAAATTATGCTGACAAACCCTAGATTTCAATTTTAGGGTATTATGTGCCATTTTACTACAAATCTTTCTGTTGATGTGAATTTTAAACTCACTACCTTAGATAGAGAGCAATTACAAAGACAGACTCATCAAGGTTGATAGTAATATGAAACTGGGGGGGGGAAATGGAAAATGTATTGGGTGCAAAGTCGAAATGATTTTGACAGTTAGAAACATTATATTAAATATGAACGTTTAAAGTTAACATGAATAATGTCTGTTCTTACTACTAAGGTTCTCTCAATAAATAACCACCTAAGTAGAAACAGGAAAAAATCAGCTTGGTCATATGCAGGGGAGAATAACAATTATTTTAGTTGGCAATTGACTCAGTGAGTAGCTATGATGACAGCGAAATTTCCCCAGAAGTGCTATTGTGATTTTAAGATACAGTAATAAAAATATACCTCCAATGAATGAGATGGCAATATTCTTTCCTCAGTGCTACTCAGAACTCTTTTAGTGTACTCCTTCCATATTAAATACCACAATTTAAGGCAAATTAGAACATTTTCAGAGGATGTTCTACAAGATGGTAAAGAAATCCTAATGATTTTTAAAAAATATATAATTTTTTAAAAGATGCAGCTCTTTACCCAGGAGCAGAGAAAACTAGAGGAAGAAAACAGATTACCTCAAATATTTTAAACTTCTAATGTACAAGAGGGATCTCTTCACAATTCTTATGGCTCCAAGAAGAAAGATTATGTCAATAGGTAAGATATAAGGAGACATATGTGGGCTTAATGTAATAATGCACTCAGTGGAGACTCACGTTCCTTTTCTTAAATTAGAGTCTTGTAATTTGTGGGTTTGTCTGTGATTTCTGCATCCTAAATTAGGAAATGTAATTCATCTTTGGATTAGATCCACCCTTTGTTCAGGGAGAGTTCCTCTGGTGAATTCCTTTAGTCATGCAGAACAAGACACAAATCTGCTGATTGTTCCTGAGGGAAGCCTGATCAGTTGAAATATTCCAGAACCATTGAACTGTTAGAAGCAGAGCTTCTAACAGAGGTATTGTTTATGTGTTCCTGCCCAAGTTGCTCACAAGAGAGGCAGAGACTGAACCTAGCTCCAAGATGGAATCGTCACATGAATCTATGCACAAGAACTGGGCTCATTATGAGATGCCTATCTCCATTTTATTTGGTATTTCCAATGAGCCACTGTTGTCTATCTGGCACTGCTCTAGGTGGTAAATCTAAAGTAGAAATGTTCTTATAAAAGTCCGTTTGTCTAATGGCAACATATTCTACTTGTCTTGATTCAACCTGTGGCTTTTCCGTAAGGCCCACTGAGACCTCACCGTGGAACATCTGTTCTGCTCTTCTCTTTCTTCCTCTTCCTCTCTTCTGCTCATCTGCCATTGTTTCTTTTTTTCTGCACAGAATTTGTCAATTTCCACTATATGCTGTAGTTTTCTTACCTGGAGTTTCTATTATCCAAACAAACTTCTGTTTGTTTTGTTAACTGCTAAATCCCAAGCACATAAAACATGACCAGCACTAATAGAAAAACTGTATTTGTGAATCAGTTTTACAAACAAACAAACAAAAATCCTCACCAATTCTGACACTTTCTGGAAAGTGACTTAGTTGTCATTAGTTTCTACTGCAGATTGCAGGAGGCTTCCTATCAATGTGGTTGTCAGGTTCAGGCCAATCCTATTGTAAGAATCAGTCTTATAAATTGCCCTACTTGAGCAGACCTTGAATAGAAGGTTCTGCCCCTATGAACAATGTTTACAAAAACATGTACCATGTGGGTAAGAGGAGACAAGTTCTTGACCATCTTGTTCAGAAAACAGGTACATCATTAGAACTTGGGATGCGTGAATTAGGCGATAAGAGCTTGTTAGATCCAATGTTTGACAAGGAAGGATGGATGCCTAAGGACTGAAATCTCAGCTACTTGGGAGGTAGAGATAACAGGATCACAGTTTGCAGCTAACCAAGGCAAAAATCTAGAGAGACTCTTGCAAGAAACAATTGTAAAACAAGCTATGGAGGAGATGTACAGAGGGAGACTACATTCTACAGCCTGCCCTTGGCAGAAACACAAGGGTCTGTCTACACTAAAACTTAAACAAAATGGTTTGGAGGTCCAAGTGGTAAAGCACTTCACTAACAGACACAAGGCCCTATGTTCAAACCCCAGGGCCATTAAAAAATAAATAAACAAAATAAAAATCCATCATAGATGTTAGTAAAGGGTCTCATTATTTCACAATGAGTCCTAGAAGCTATTTGAAAACTTTGGTTCAGTCAATATTTCCAGAACCCAGTCCTATAGAGACTTTATGATACACTGGGTAGTATCAGGCCCCTTAAAGGGGGAAGGTTGAGTTTATAGTGTTGAAAATGGTGGCTCATGGAAAATGTAAATCTGTCCTCAAAGAAACGTGAACATTGATTTATTTATTTTTGCAATTAAAAACACAGCCTTGGAAAACTCTCTGTGTCTTAATGTTATAATGGAGAAAGCACTTAGAAGATTGCATCTTGATAATGGAGTCAAAAAGCATGGCATCCATGCATATTAAACCCAATAAGCCACAGAGTGACCACCCTGAAGCCCCAGTCAGAAAGGAATGCAGGTGAAGCTGTGGCTATGACCATAGTGATCAAGCAAAGTGGTTACCAAAACCAAGGTAGATGTTACTAAGGATTACCTCCTCATCCAGTGCAAAGTACTTTGTGGACTGTGAGCACTGGAATTGTGTGTGGCGGAGCCATGAACTACTGCCATGACAGTGAAGACCAGAAGTGAATGCAAAACTCTGCATGATAGCACAGAGCCATGCTTTCTCCACAGCCCCTTGCTTCTCACCCCTTTGATCCTGATCCCTTTAGCTGCTTTAAGGATAAGTGCTGGAAGATCCAAGATCTTTTGTTTCCAGGAGAGACTGAAGGGCATACTCATTGAGTATCCACTGAATCTTGGAGAAATTTTCAAAAAGAATTTTTATAACTTTTATGAACAAAAGAACCAAATCCATCCAAGACCTAGTCAGGTGGTGCTCTTGGGGGCGGGGGGCAAGATCCCACTGATTGTGTTTAAGTTGGGTTTAGAATAAGGAAAGAAAGTGAATACGATCTTGTGGATGGAGGCTTTGAGCCAATTTAATGCACTACTTTTGTTGCTTCCTTATCTAAGTACATAAGAGAAAGTGATATATTATTTGTTTATCCTTCTCCATCTCATTGGTGCCAAAAGAGATTGTCCTGATTGAGAAGAACCACATAGAGAAAGAGCTAATAACTCTGGGGACCCACAATTCTAATGATCCTTTTAACCTAAAAGTCTCTGTAACTGATGAGTTTGTCAAGCAGAGCCTCAGGCAGAAGGTAGTAGCGCCCCCCCGGAGGAACTCTTTGGGGTTTAGATTCATGGCTGCTGAAGATTACCAAGTAGATTACTCTTCAAACCACCTTTCAGTTTGTTCCTGTGTCCTTGGCATAAATGAACTCTGTCTCCAGGAATCTTTGTGACTCTTCAGGCTGATATCCTATTTTAGAGTGGGCCAACTTGGATTAAAAGGTTGACAAAGCAGTTAAAAAAATGTTCAACAGCCGGGCGCTGGTGGCTCACGCCTGTAATCCTAGCTACTCAGGAGGCTGAGATCTGAGGATCTCAGTTCAAAGCCAGCCCAGGCAGGAAAGTCCATGAGACTCTTATCTCCAATAAACCACCAGAAAACTGGAAGTGGCGCTGTAGCTCAAGTGGTAGAGCGCTCGCCTTGAGCTGAAGAGCTGAGGGACAGCATCCAGGCCCAGAGTTCAAGCCCCACGACTGACAAAAAAAAAAAAAATGTTCAACAGAATTTGCTTGTTGAATTGAAATGTTATCTTCAAAATACTAGCAACGTAACCCAAGTGATATCTCAGCTTCACGTGAACAAAGTGATAGTCACAGTTTGGGAGAACGGTTATGCCCAACGATGCTGTTAAAGATCCCATACTTTAAAGATCCCATAATGCTTGGGCTTGTTTCACTAATAGTTTACAAATCTGAAATGCAATGATTTCCACCAGCTTTTCTAACTGCTCAACCTCAACACCAGCCACACTGAACCAAAAGCAGATGCAGTCAGTTGAGTTACTGGACAAAACTTGAAGCCATTTTCATCTCCTACTAGCTTTTCGATGTAAGATTCTTGTTACCAATAAGACTAGCTGTTTAACTTTTCACTTCTAAAACTATAGTTTGGCAAGTTCAAGGGAGCCCTTGTCAATGCCACAAAGTGAAGAGGTAAATCTCAGCTGCTGACCAAAGAGCATCTGAGTCACTCATGAATAGTCATGATAAGGGTCAGTCTTCTGAGACAAACTGGGCTCAAGCTACTGATTGAGCCTGTAGTTCCCAGACTGGCATGAGTCCTAACTTGATCCAATACTGCACTGAGATGGCAATGGACCCACCATACCACTGGCTGGCACAAAGTAGAAGAATCCCTGTTTAGGGAGCGGAGGCTACCACTGTATACACATATGCACCCGGCTTTGTGGATCTCACGAAAAGCTGCCTAGCTAGTCTTCAAGTGAGAGAAATTACATTGCACAGGGTAGAGTCCCCACACATTCTCTATAGATGGAATAGGCTAATGGTCCCTTCTCAGGACATCTAATAATAGCTCATCTCTGTTGACATTTTTTTTGTTTTTTGCAGATTATAAGTACTTTTACCAACTCAATTAGCCAACTTCAGTCATACCACCATAATTATCAACCCAATTAGGTAACCAGCCTTGCCAACACTAATCTCTATTATGATTCAAGATTTCTGGACAAGAATACACATTTTTAATGCAGAATCTACTTAATCATGGGTTTACAGTCTAATATCTGATATGGTATACTCACTAAAACTGAATGTATTTGATACTGCTGTTGGTTAGAATAGAATTTCTAGAAATTGACTCAAAAGGATTTTTGAAACTCAACTCTTTGAAGTCTACACAAGTTGTTAAGCAAGTTTGGCCACTAAATGCTGCTTTGCCACAGAAAATGATTTTCTCATTTTAATGTACAAGTGTTCTGAAAATGTAGGATTCCACCTTGACAATTCTGGAATATGATGCTTCTTTCTTCCCCTTAGAAGCAACTCCAGTGAGTGGGTTGATACGCTTTTAAGATGTATGACCAAACAGTTCTAAACTATTCTGAATAAGTTTTGTTCCATCTGCTTGATTCTGTTGTTGGATTGAAATGGTGCTATGAGTACATGGCTTGTCAGTTCCTTTATGGTAGCCTATGTATGCCAGAATGGAAGAGGTAATAGTTGTCTGTACATTATAAAAATGACTACCCTTTTGACAATAGACAATTCAAAAGAAAAAAATACATTTGGTTTTGACTAGCATGATTAGATGCAAGTATGTGGTTACAGCTATTGGAATGAATACACTGGTTCTGGGGTAGTGGAGTGAAAAAAAACACTCAAAATTTAGATCTCAAAAGGTGTAAGAGAGGGAGTATTAATGATGTTTTGTCTTTAGAGCGTTTCCGCTAGAGCCTTTGTCATTTAGGAACACTGGCATGACTCTGAGGGATCCGCAAGCGCAGTGCCTGTTTTTGGCTGGCAATCCCTTTAGATACCTCTGACCACCATCTGCCCATCATTCCTTTTCACCTCTCTGAGAAATCTCTGTTCATGTGCTTCTAACTCCAAACAACGTTTCCAGATGTCTCCCTTCATCACCACAACTGTTGCGTTCATCCATTGCTTACTTCATAGGGTGAAGGAATACCGCGCAGTCGATGAAGTGGATGAACAGGACAGGCTACATTGAATGTCCTCAAGCAAGCCTTCCGTGACAAGGCACCCAATGCTATTATTCATAGTCAAGTGGAAAACTGAACAACCACTGGTCTTCCAGGGAGAATGAACTCATGTCTACCAACTAGTGTGGGTCTCCCTTGGGGAAGAGAGCTGTGATTGTCAACATTTGCTCCCGAGGGACATCATCTTTGCCCCCTGCACTATGCTTGTACAGAAACCAGGTATTCATTGGCCTCCCTTCCCTAAAACAGAACTGGCTCCATGTCAGCCTGGTTTGTTGACAGTGAAGATTTTGAACTGGGTATAAGATAGTATTAGCAGAAAGGGGAACGGGAATCGAGATAAGCTAATTTCATATATCTATTTTCACTCTTTGGATAATTTATTTTGGTATAAAAAGAATGTAACTTCAGTTTGTAGTAACACTGTAGAACTGGGAAAGGGATACATTATATATTACCTACAAAGAAACTTTTAGAATGCTTCAAAGATGGAATAAGTTAAACTTGGAGATTATGGGTATTTTGTAACTTAACATACTCAAACATGGACTATGTAGTAATTTGGTTTTTTTAAAAAAAAGTATTTCTGAAGCAATGTAAGTGTTGAGTATAAGCCTGGACTGGATTTTGTGATACTTCCTTTCTCCCACATTTCAAGAAGTATAAAACAATATTCTGAATAAACACGTGTAAAAATTTTAAACAGCTTCAAAACTCCTAAGCACGCCTTCAATATAAATACCCTCCACTTCAAAACTCCTAAGCACGCCTTCAATATAAATACCCTCCACTTCAAAACTCCTAAGCACGCCTTCAATATAAATACCCTCCCCTTCCTCCCTTCCTTCTCACTCATCTTGGGTGCTTTGTGAAATAAGGCATGTCCGAAATTAACCAGCTTCTCTTACATTCTTTACAGAGAAAGAAAATGATACTAAATGTCAATAAGTAGCTTTCTCAACATTTTATGGATTGGTGATATAAAATTAGAAACTGTGCACCATGACTTTCAAATGGCTTCTCTCATTTGGGTTTTCAAATCTAAACCACAGAATACAGGACAATGGTTTGCTCACAGAGCACCCAGCACTATTCTAGACATGTAGGAGAGAGAGTGGGTTTAGAGGTATCTGGACACTTGTATCTATGACACCAGACATTGCTCTCTCCCAGGGCCTGAGTTGAGATGGATCGTCGCGGGAAGCACATTTCATTTCCCATCCCATCAGATCACATAGTTTATCAATGCCAGGCTTGTTCTCCTCTCAGAATATTCAGGTGCTCCCCAGAATACAGTGCATCCCAGAAATAATTCATAGTCCTCTTATGCTTCAAGGTGCTTTGGTAGAAAAGAAATGAAGCTCACCGGGAGACTATGCCAGGCACTAAGCAGGCTCTCTAGCATCCCATGTGCTATCTCAGAGAAACACCGACATTTTTATTCTCCAGTATATTATTTGTTGAGAGAAATGCCCAGTTGAGCCATGTGGCGTTGAGTGCTGATTAAGTTCTTGTTCTTTAAGAGATGGCATATTTACTGAACACATTTTGGGGAAATGGGGAGGCAGGGGACAGAGCACAATCTCCACTGCTCTCTGTTTTCTGTTTCTAAATTAAAATAGGCTGCTAAGGTGGGCAAGTGTGTGAATTATTGTTTTCCTAACATTAAACACTTGATTTAAAGCATATTCCCTTTGAAGGAAGGTATAATTTGGGAATTATATGAAGTCTCTAAGTGGCTAGAAACTGAGTTTAGCCAGATTTCTAGCTGTAAGCAAAAGTCAGCCCCTGATTAGAAGCTGCTGTCCTTTATTGATGCAAAG
The DNA here is from genome assembly GCF_019054845.1 of Dipodomys spectabilis. NCBI lineage: Eukaryota > Metazoa > Chordata > Mammalia > Rodentia > Heteromyidae > Dipodomys > Dipodomys spectabilis. Next base: position 6,448,176 of record NW_024870698.1, on the reverse strand, counting down.
GAGGTAAGTACCCTCTTGAGGGTTTCTCAGTTCACAAGCATCTTAGCTGTTATTTGAGAACTACAATGTGCAATTCTGAATATTTTCAGATGCATTTACCCCATATAACTGAGTTGCCCTTCATCAAAAGCAGCTTCCAAGTAGCTAGGAGGAGTTTTAATGATGTATTGGTTGTAAAACATGGGTTTTGTGAGGCAGGAAAGCCTCTCTCCATTACCCATTCATATGCAATATTGAATTATAAAGTAAAGCGCAGAACTGAAATAGATAGACTTTCCAACAGAGAGACATGCCGACGCATTACAAAGTCAATTTCATATATGGGATCCTACGCTGAATCATTTAGCTATTTAGGAATGCATTTCTCAGCTAACTCATCCTGGCAGGCCCAACGGGATGCATGTCCTCTTAAAATAAATATGGAGTCGTCAAACAGGCTTCACTGTGACAATTAACTGCTGGGCTTGGAGGAACTTCTGCTTGGCTATTCAAAGCAGCCAGAACAAAAAAAGAGAGACACCATGAGTCACAAGTATAATCTATACATGGGAACAATCTTGTGCAAAATCAGTCTTGAATAAATGTTCTCTTTTTGTGCTCAGCAGTGTTGTAAAAATAAAGGATTCCATTTAACTGAATTTTCTAGTAGCTTGAAACTTGCTACTTTAAGAGAGAACGAGACTGAGAGAGAAAAAGAGAAGTGAAAATAGCAGGCCTAAATATATTATGGTACATAAACCCAGGTTCACTAAAATAGAGGCTAGGTTATAAACAGATTTTGTAACTTCTTTACTTGACTTGATCTCATCCATTTGGAAAGCTGGAATGCTTTTGCAAATCTGGATCAGGGTAGCAGAAGAGCTACAGAGAACAGGACAGAGCTGAGAATCTAGTATGGAAGAAGGAATAACAGAATTCTGTGATGGGTTGAATTTGGCATTTATGGCAAAGGAAAAGAAAAATATCAGTCCCAGTTTCTGGCACAATAACTTGGAAGATAGCAGCAGTGTTCATGATGACACCATACACAGAAGGAGGAACAGGTTGTAGAGGAAAATAACATGTGCCCGATATGATCCAAGAACTTAATAGAACTCAAAAATAAAGCAGAAAAAAAGACTCCTGAGTCATGGAAATAACACATCAACTTTAGCCCTCCTGAAACAGCTATGTTGAGTTTGATTAGCTAAGTGTAAGATGAGATGTTGGACTGTGTGGGTTTAACAGGTTGGAAGCAGGGCAGGGGAGGTGAGAAATCAGCATGAAGCAGACATTCCTGCAGTGAAACAGTGGCCAGAACATCCACATAGTACCTTACAATAGGAAAGTACTCTTACATTGGGTAAGGATTTTGTGAGCTATTTTCCATAAGGCTCATAGTTCATCATTGCTCTTAGTACTCAAACCTTGTGGTCAGAATAATTGCTGGCACTGAACAAATGAGATACCAAAAGACTTTATGCCACTGACTCCAAAATCATATGCCACAAGTGGCCACATTATTATTTTCATCCTCGCATGACCTGCTTTGGTGACTCACTCTATTTTTTTCCTCTGTGTTCCACACTGAGGTCAATGTGTGGAATTTATGGACAGCCTAACTATTAGATATGTCAAAAACAGGCCTTACTTTGAACAATCAGAACTTACATCCAAAAATGCCTGCAGTCATTCAAGGACAGGGGACTGTACCTGCCCATTACAATTTTAAGTGACGTTCCTGAACTGGATAGAAAGAGAAGACAACTACATTCTTTTCATTGGCCACATTCTGTTCCTTAGAATTCAAATTCCAAAGAAACTGAACATAGAAAAGGATTTCAGATACTGTGAAGTGACATTCAAAAAGCTCAACTTTTTTTAATTCACTGTTTAAGCCAATGGACATACCTGCACAGACCCCATTCTATACACTATACCCCATTCTATACACTGGTCTAAGTAATACACTCCTTAAGTGGCCATCTTTCATCACCAGGTATTGCTACGCCTGCTGTCATTGGTTTGTCTTTACCTTTTGCTTCTGCCTAGATTGAAATGCATCAGTGGAGTTACTTTCTGGGATGACTAACTGAATTAGGCATTCTCTCTAGAAGACCACTATTGAAGTGGACATATATGCCAGGAATGAGGATCACAAATACTCAGAGAGCTTTGCTTCCTTGGTCAGCCCTGTTTAACATACCAGCTAGTGGTTTCTCTGGGAGGTAGAGACACATGGACAAATCATTTTGGATGCAGAATGCTGGGAAAATGTGGCAGAAGGGCTTGTCCATTATTCAGTTATATTTTCCACTGTCCTTCCCATGTCCTTTACTCCCTCTTCAATCAGGCAACAAACACAGTCCAAGAAAGATGTGTGACAACCTTTGTAGCCTTTTGCAGTCTAAAGCTTAAATTCACTAAGAATAGTATTGGTCTCTGAAGTAAGAAAAAATCAAGTCCCAGAATTGAAAGATATCCTCACTAGAAATGGTAGAACATACTAAGTTTCATGGTTCTGTGTGATGAAGACACTTTCTTCCTGCTTCCTTGTAACACCCAACTGTGGTCAAAAGTTTAGTATATGTCAGCTTAGTGTCTAGGGTCATGACCCAGGCTCACTACCTTACTAAAGACCCCTTCAATCCATTATGGCTGAGGCCATGCACTTCTCCATAAAGTCAAAGCATTGCTACATTGTAATTATCCCGTGTTTTGACCCAGCCTTGGGTCAAAAAGGGCACTCCCCAAATGACATAATTCAGTGACGGCTGAAAGTTGGAAATTTTGGTTTTTAGATCATCAAAGGAAATGAGAAAAATTATAGTTTCCTCCCATAGGAATGGAGATAAAGACGCCTTTCTATTCATTACAGTAGAAAGCCCTAAGGAATAAGCAGAAGAACTGTACAGAGGGTCAGAGCAGAAGAGAAAACTCTGATAAGGACTTCTAAGGATTAAAGTCTCTGCACACTTATGAAGCCAACGATGGCAAGTTCCATATATTCAATATTTCTGGGAACAAGGGGATAGAACCCCCAAAAGAAGAGGCTATCCTCCATTTACTATATGAACTTCATGCTTCAGAAAGTGCTCATCACATCCTGAACAGCTGACTCCCTATAAGTTTCAAATTCTTACATATTTTCATGGCAAATCATAATTTTACCTTCTCCCAAAAGGCCAAGCAGAGCCTAATTTAGTGTGACACTTTCATGTCCAAACTACTTTTATTCCTCAGAGTGAGCTGAGTCTGAACATCAAAATGAAATTTCAAATAAGGAAGACTACATAAGGATTTTTTTTCTTACACTTCCCTCCTAAGCCTTCAAACTTTTGCTGGAAAAAAATCTATGGCATTGCAATGTTACTTTAGCAGAAAAACTGCAGATCCCTCTAGGGGTAGAAGAACTTCACCCTTAAAATGAACTCTTTTTTATGGGTAAATGAAGTCTGAGGATTTCTTACTGCAAATCTAGACACTGGCTGTTTTTATCATTTGTTTGGTTGTGGTAGAGAGTATCTAATGATCGCCTCCACCAATCACTGCCTCCATCCATGCCCAGGCTAATTCTCTCATTGGGAAGTGGAGACTATTTCAGTCATTCTGTTTGAGTCTGAGCTGGCCTTACCATTAACTGAATGGGGAGAGCTGACACTGTGCCAATTTCAGGTGTCACTTAGAAGAAGCCTGGAAACTTCTGCTCTCTATTCTCCAGGAAAGTGGGATTATATTCTAGAAACAAGATGGGCTTGATTGTTACATGGTAAAACTCACTGTAGAGAAAGATTGTGGAGAAAGGAATAAGAAAGTAGATAAAGTTAGACAAAGAAGCTCTGAAATGTCACCAAAGTAAAAGAACTCATCCTAGACCTTTCAGAGCAGCTAGACCCAGACAAGGGAGCTAGATTGCAAACAAGGGAGCGACATCAATGACAGAACTTAAACAAAAAAAGCTCATCAGCTGAGCCTTGTATGAATTTCTAGCAATAGGAAGCAACAAGTCCAAGTTGCTTTAAGCTATTAAGTTTGCAGGTGGTTTATCCTATAGCAATAGATCATGAAAATATAATTGAAGCTCAAGGTATATGATTCCTTCTCCTTCTACATCTTTGACCATTTACCCAACATTCTATGAATAGGAAGTATTTCTCTATCTGGTATCTAAATAGTAACTTTCTCTAAGAGAGTAGTATTGCCTATCATACACTGAATATTCTGGCAGGAACATAAAGTTAATAAGCAGTTGCTGTTTAACTACTATTTAGCTTTCTGGATCTAAATTTCTATCACTGGTTTCATAAACATCTATTCCTTAGTTTCACTCATTTAATTCATTTATTTTTAATTATCTCATCACTTCTCTTAGGAGTTCTCAAAGGACACAAACTCAACATTTTTAAATAAAATATCATGTCCTCCAGTCTGCTCCTTCACAGTGTCTGTCCATTCACAGTGACTTGCACCATAACATAACTGGTCCCTCAGATTAAAGATGCCAGGAGCATCTAGATGCATCCTTCTTCCTCACACCTCATTTGCTATCACTCATGGATTCATGAGAGAGCCTCCTTGTAAATCTTTCTCAGCCACATCTGTCCTTTCTAATTCCTTTGCCTTCACTGATGGCTCCTTAAGTATCCTGCAAATGGCTTCTGAGCCTGTTAGGCACTCTGCCTCCACAACCATCCTAGATCATCACTACATTTAGAAGTCAGTATCTGATCATGCCTGCAGTGCTTAAAGTTCTTCCATCAGCCCTACTGCCTACCAGGGAAGAGTAAACCCTTGATGTTGGCAAGTGGGATCTGCCATGATTGGATTTCTTTCGACTGTTCCATTCTACTATTCCTGTTATATTTCCTGTACTGCCGCCAGGAATTTACTTGTATTCTTCCCTCAATATAGCCATTCTTTCTGATGGAAGCATAGAATTCCTGTGTGTGTGTGTGTGTGTGTGTGTGTGTGTGTGTGTGTGTGTGTACTACATTTTCTTGATCCATTCATCTACTGAGGGGCATCTAGGTTGGTTCCATATCTTAGCTATATTAAATAATGCTGTAATAAACATAGTTGTGCTGGTAGTTTTAGTGTGGCCTTGTTTGTGATCATTTGGGTAAATGCCCAAAAGTGGGATTGCTGGGTCATAGGGGAGCTCTATGTGGAGGCTTTTGAGGAACCTCAATACTGCTTTCCAAAGTGATTGAACAAGTTTATACTCCTACCAACAATACAGTAGGGTTCCCTTTTGGCCACATTGCCCCATTTGTTAGGAAATGGAAAGACTTGGGAAAAATTATATTAAGTGAAGTAAGCCAGATCCAAAGAAACATAGGTCCCATGGTTTCCCTTATTTGCAGTAACTAGTATAAGTCGAGGACAAGCAGAAAAGGTCAAAAGCTATGCACATATGACCATATAAGATGATGTTAAGTGAAATGAACCCCAAGATAGGGACACAACTTGTTTTTTCTTTCTTGCTATTGTTTTTAACATATCCAAAATGTATTATGTGATTTGTTTTTGTTTCTCTTGTATGTTCTTTCCCCACAGTATAACTCCTGTTTTCACATTGGTACATTGATACCATGCATCTTGTATATACATTTTTCTAATTCGGGGAGGGGAAGGGATATAACAAAATGTTGAAACAATTATACAGGTTGACCCATTGTAACAATGGGATGTACAAGAAACTATGTTGAAAATGAACTTTACAACTTCGGTCAGGGGGGAGGAGTGGGGAGTTGGGGAGGAGGGAAGGGGAGGGATAGTAGAGGAAAAACAAAGGAGGAGGTAACAATGCTCGATAGAAAATGTACTTATTATCTTATTCATGTAACTATAACCCCTCTGTACACTGTTTAAACAATAAAAAACATTAAAAATATAGCTACACAATATCACATTTTCTCATACATTCATACATTCTTCAGTTCTTTGTGTGTAGAATTCTCTTCCTTTTCCATTATATTCTAGTCTATCTTTCTAATCAACTTATAATCATACTTCCAACCTCTACACAGATGCTATCATTTTTCTGGATAGCCATCCAAATCTGCCTCCAAAACCATACAGTGGCAGAGGGAATTTTCTACTCTTGCATTGCAGGTAACATTCTTCAGCCTTCCACCATGGTACTTCTCAGTTATATTCCAGATATTTTACTTATATTTATGCAATAAATGTATATATTAGATCTCATTGTCTTAGACATTATTTCAGACTCAGGGTATATATCACTAAACAAGCAAAGACCCTATTGAGCTTATATTGTTGTAGAAAATAAGCAACAAATAACAGGCAAAAAATTACTAAGTTGTATAATATATTAGAAAGTTCAGGATAAGGGAACTCAGCAATGCCAGGGTTAAAGGAAAGAACAGAGGGCTGATTTAAATTTGAACATGTTGGGCATTGATCACAGAAAAGCTGAACACTAACAGAGACTAAAGGAAGTAAGGTGTGGACTGAGGTGTGGACTTAGCCTACCTTGGAGAGAGCAGAGAAAGCAGGAAGATGAGCAGTAACACAGAGGGCTGGACAGGATAGACTATTCTTTTTTGTTGTTGTTGTTGTTTTTAATTGTGAAAATACTGTACAGAGGAGTTACAATTACATGGGCAAGGTAATAAGTACATTTCTTACAAGCATTGTTGCCTCCTCCTTTGCTTCCCCTTCCCATCTCCCCTCCCCCCGCCCCCCCCACCGGCGCTCCCCTCCCCCCCCACCAAAGTTGTACAGTCGTTTTTTCGACATAACGTCTTGTACATTTCATTGTTGCAATGGGTCCAGCTGTATCTCTATTTAAACAATTTGTTTTTTCCCTTCCCCTCCCCAAATAGGATAGACTATTCTAATCTTGCTAAGGACTTTATCTTTGACTTGGATAAAATGTGAAGGCAGGGTTGACGGCCGGCCCAGGGAGTGGAGGAACCTGCCCCAATATGTGTTATGGAAAGATCTCTCTAGCCACAGTGTTAAAAAATAAACTGTGGGGTAAGAATGCAATCCATAAGACAAATCAAAAGCCATTGCAATAATGGAAGTGGAGGGCATTTTAAAACATAATGAAGAAAGAAGAAAGGAAAAGAGAAAGAAAACACAGAGCATGAAGAAAACAAGATAATAAAGAGGAGACACCGTGGCATGGAAAAAAAAAGATCTTAAAAAGACTGAAAAAATCTGGGTATTCTATTAGTTTCAAACTCAGGAGTGTATTCACTCTGCCTGTTCTGAGTTTAGCTGCTACTAACCTAGCTCCCTTTTGATGAATCTGAGAGTATTTTCTGCTGGCTGAGCTATATACCTGAAGGTCTGTCTGCTTTTTCAACAACAAAACCAGCCCTTGGGACAAGGGCTAAAAAGAAATTAGGATAAGTCTAATGGAAATCAGGCAACTGGACTAAATATAGTGTCATGTCCTACTTTGTTCTTCAATTTCTCTTTGCCTTGTTTTCTTGTGAATCTGTGTTTGGGGAGAAATTCTGTCTGTATTTGCTTCAATAAAATGTTTGTGTTCTCTTAGCTTAGGAGGATGCAGAGAAATTGAATGATTCAATAGTGACTCACGATACAGTGAGAAACAGAGTGATTCAGTAGTGACTCAGGAAGCTGAAGTAACAGAATATAAACCATCATTTGAGAAGCTTTTCCGCCTCAAGAAAACTCTTTTAATTGGAGTCATATTTTTAAGGTATTTGAAATAACTAGGTTTGAAATTGCAAATCATGTCATGTCAATCATAGTTGTGGTTCATGCAAACTTTCCTGCCACATGTCAACTTGTAAAGGAAACCCTCCATGCTCCTTCAGGTCTTTGTGCCCATTTTCTTCTCCAACAAGCAATTCATTGTAGTGCTGTTCTGCTAGGAAAAACCTTGCCAGAATATTTAATAATTACCTTTCCTGTGTTGGAAGTTGTTATATTGATCACTTTGAGAGATAATACTTACTTTTGGTCAGCATGCATTTGTTCAGAGCATTCCTAATGCAGGCACAATTACCAGAGTTCATTCTTGGAAGTAGGGCTATCCCAGTCTTTGGATCTTAGCTATAGGTTTTCCTTCACTTTTACAAATAATGATTTATGCAAAGTTATCAAGACAGCTATTGCTTCAATGCTAGGTTTATTATCTTCATGATGAACAGACAAGTCATTAAGTGCTCATGGGAGGATTAGTGTAGAAAAAGATCACCACATTGTGATTTTCTGGTTACATGGTTCAATACAATGATGGCTTAAGAAAGGAAGAGTCAATTTGAACACTGCCATTATAGAGCTGCATCTATCATCAATAGCAGATATAAAAGCTGTGATGAAAGGAATTTCCCCACCAGAGAAAACTTCCTTTCCTCACCTACCCACTAAGAGAGTCACGTAGAATAATATCTAAGGAATGCGATTAATTCTTCAGTTTCAGCTTTTCTTTTCTGATATATTTCTTATGAAGGGTTCAGTAATGAGATAGATTTACAAGAGGTTTGTGCAATTAGCCATATTACTTTATAGGCACAGTGTGTGTGTGTGTGTGTGTGTGTGTGTGTGTGTGTGATTGCGTTACAGCGTGGAGCATGTAGGGGAATGATGAATGAATGAACAAATGTACGAATGCACCAACAACTTTGTGTATCACTATCTATTCACTTTATCCCTTGTCTATACTTCATTGTAAATATTGATGCGGGTTAATTGTTCCCTTATCAGAATGGTCCATAATTTCCCATGTTTTCCTAAAGGAAAGCCCTCCCTTATAGAAGATCTCCAACCGAGCCTACCCTTCCCAATTAAATTCCCCATTCCTTCATCCATGGGCCTTCCACTCGAGTCCAATTAGCCCAAAGTCTGCCCATTGATCCAGATGGACTTTTCCATTCTCTTTGTTCGCTGTATATTGCACTTTTTATACATTTGTCAGATTTCCTAAGGTTTTAGTGGCAAGTGACAACAAAAAGTGGTAGTCAGCAGTAGTAACAGCAGCATAACTGGCATTTATATAGTAAGTATAGTTTCATTTCATTTTTTTAAAGCATAGGTTTAGAGCCAGATATCTAGCATTTAATTGCAGCCTTCACATTTCTACTTTTGATGAACTAAGGCAAGTTATTTAATGTCCCTGTATCTCAGTGTCCTTACTCTTTCAAATGGGAATGATCACACACTATCTTAGTGTAAAGATGAAATGAGTTTGACATGTGTAAGTAGTTCTTACAATGCGGTTGGTGAAATTAGCTCTGAGACAGTGTTCCCCATATATGAGGCAATGTGAGAAGTGTTTCACTTGTCTTATTTCATTCAGGAATCTCTGAAGTAAAAACAATTCTCCCTAGTTTACAAAGAAGAAAACTAAAGTCCAGAATTACTAATCAGAGAAAAACTTGGAGTACATGCAATTACATAACCTTAATTCACACAGCAAGGACTTGACTGTATTGTAACTCAAACCCAAGCAATCAGATTTCAGATTTTTCTCTCCACTGTGACTTTACACCTCCCCAAAGACCATTAAAAAATCCTGCTCATCTGTCAAGCTTTCCTTAGCCACTGGAAGTTTCCATGCTTTATAGCATTTATTAAGACACCTGTTTGATAGTAACATTATTTGGCTCTTTATTAGGTACTAAACAACTACCCAAACTGCATTAACTCATTTAATTTGCTCTTTATAGTCTCCTGTCTGATGTGGTTCCATGATTTGAATGGCATTTGAGGGACAGGATGATCCCTATATTCCTCTTTAAACCTGCGCACACACACAATTTTCCTCAAGCATAATAAGGGCTTGTCAGAAGCAGTACCATCACTTACTGGGGATGAAAATGGTACTGATGCTGACAGTAGTTAGTGTATTTAAGCATGCATAATGATTAGGTTGAACATAAATTATATAAAGCAAAGGCAATGGATCCCAGAGATTTCAGCACAAGGATAAAATGAACGCCATCTTGATTATCTGGATGTACCAGAGGACTAATTGCTAAGCTTCCTGGGCTTGGAACTTTCCTTTGTATAATGCTTTGTGTAGGAGATCTTGGTAAGGGTAGAGGGCATTTACTCACTGTTGTGTTCTTTCTTTAAGATTTGCGGAAGTGAGTCAACATTGGGCTGTCTGGCCTCATAGAGGTGTTAAGATGCACATACAATATCTCTGAAGCCCTGTAAATGTGCAGGTGAGCCCTGGTATATACAAATGTCGTATCTCCTAGATTATGAGCCCCACTGTAGCATATATTTTCTTCATAAAATGCATTCAATTACAACTATAAATTTTAAGTTGCTTCTTTAAAAACCTTAATTAAAATTACTGGGCGTGCAACAGTAAAAAAGAAAACAACAAAGCTGCCTTCAGTTGTGATTAATGATGAACCCATCAGGTTTTCTCACAAACAATCCTCAGTGTGCTCCGAGGACCAACTTCATCAGCACCCCCAGAGAAAGATCCAGGCTCCCCACTCCCCATTCCCAGGCTTCCATATTCTGAAATATGGAATTCTGAATGGTGGTTGGGTGATATGCACACACAGGAAATGGGATGCATTCATGGTCCAATTACTCTATCCTTGGGCTTTAGCAACAAGTGATTTAAGTTCACGCCTGAAAAAAAAAGAGCTATTGCTATGATTTCACCTAAAATGCCATAACATCAAAACACGAGAACATAAAGGTTGCAGCAAATGTGTTAAGCACCTCCAATAAGCTGCCGCTCTAATATTATATTAGAGGGGTTGCTGTGCATGAATGGGAGATATTCTTAGGTACTATGATAAAACATACAAGTATGCTTGACCGGAATAAGTCATACATCAGCACTCCTTGTAAAGGAGAAGAAGAAATTAATAATTACACAATATCTATAGGGCCAGTTTTCTTTTTGGAAATTAAAAAGGCTATTTTCCTAAATCAAGGAACTGATGGAGTGTTTTGATGAGACACTAATCCATTATGTGCACAAGGGCTCTGCATGTGGATGAACTGCACATAGATGAACTCTCGGGGGTATTGTTCATACCAATACAGTTCGGGTAAGGCAATGGGACATATATATATATATATATATATATATATATAAATATATATATATATGTATGTATGTATATGTATATATACATATATATATTATTGGTTCACTAAATAATTCAGGAACTTTGAGACATGCTTATTGCCAACAACATCCTAATTCCTATATAATTCTGGAACACCAAGGCTCATTGCCATTTCACCAAAGCATATATTCCATTTCTCAACAGAGTCCACTGAGAAACAGAACAGGGACTAAAAACAGTTTAAAATGTTCTGCTCCATATTCAATTCCCTAAATGTAATTCTTTTCTAAAGAAATGTTTATATGAGGTCCCAATGTCAGTGCTGGAGACTTATCAAGTCCCTAGGAGCAACAAAATAAGAGTATAAAGGCAATTATCCACATAATTTGAGATAATTTCCTTCCACCTGAATTGTACTGAAGACAATAATAGAAACAAGAGTTCCATGAGGACATTGATTTTTGTCTACATTGGTTCACTGATATCTCTCCAAGTCTTTGGAAACAAACACTTTCTGCTTTGTTATAACACAATCTCTAAAAACCTGGTCCATAGCAGATGCTTATATTTTTTGAACAAATGAATTCTTAAATTCTTTGAATACTTAATGTACTGATGGGAAAACCAAGTATCCTGAAATATATCATGAACCAAAAGATTTTCATCGGTCAAAAATGCAGGCAACAAATTGGTCTTTCTGTGAACAGATGATTTACAATTGGATTTCCTTATTATTAGAATGAATCTCTGCTCTTATGAGTTTGAGGTCATGAAAGACACAAAATAAGTGACCAAATACAGACACAGAAGCTAGTCTGATGCTTGTAAGCATTCTAGCTCTACCACTTAAAACCATCAAAACTTGGATAAGTTAGTCACCACCTAATTGCCTAATCTTGTAGGGACAGAGACAAATTAATATTCTTTGAATAAATGTGGGAGACTTGAATGTGCTATGTGTAAAGCACATAGTCTAATACTCATATATCAGTGATTATTATCCCTAGTGTTGAGATTATTTGTGGAAACACAAATAAATACAACTGACATGGTTTTTGCCATAGGTCATTGATAAGATAGCCCTATCTTTGTCTATGATGTAAGTTTGACAAGATTAGAAGTTGAAAAAAAGCACTGAAAATGATTCAAGATGGCCACAGAGAAAGGATCTTAACTGAAGGTAGTAAAATTTGTCTGTTCAGCTAAGAATCAATTAAGACAGACTTATAAGGAATTTATAAGTTCACAAGATCTCAAAAATCCCAGGTATCCTTAAAGGCTTGTTTTACTGTACCTTTCTCCTCACCCCTCTGATCCTCATTGACTTTGCTGTTGATCCTCATTTATAGCATTTTGACAGAAATACTGACTTGGTGGATGAATAAGCCAATCTTAGGAGGAGGGACTTATCTTTGCTTCTCTGTTCTTCAAAATTCTATAAAATGAAGACTATTTTCCCTTGAAACTGAAAACCCTAGGTATGCTAGCACTTAATTCTTTTGGCATGCTTAATATTTCATAACCTGGATGAAAGTTGAGATTGTTTATAACCACTAGACTTCCAGCAAAATGTGAATTCATTCACTTGATTTATTCATGCATCAATTCTTCTGGCAAACAGTTATTACCTGTGTTCAATGCACATACTTTTATGCTGTGTGCTGGGAATGAAGAGACTGTAGAGGTTTCCTCTTTGCTTCCAAAAAGGCAGCTAGACAACTCACCCATCATAATATACACTTGACTTTTTTATACTAGAGGTAAACACACTTAATTATGACAACACAAAGGGAGCTCTCCCAAGCCAGAAATGAATATGTTCCAACTGGAAATGTTCATTTTTGACAGAATTTCTAATTCACATTTAAGAAGAACCCTCATTGCCTAAAGTCTTGCATAAGGAAGAGTGATTTTAGAAGATGTTGGCTCTGAGAGGATCACGTATCTGGACAGTGAGGTAGAGAGATGGCTCTACCAAGGATATGAAGGAGGTGTCCCTAACATTTCAGTTACAACAAGCCAGTGTCCTTCTTTCTCCAGCCTCATTTCTCTTACTCTTTTTCTACTCCTCTATCTTGGGACAGAACTTAAGAAGACTTAACTATCAACCATTTCACTGATAGTTACATTAGAATAATCAAATGATTGCCTAAGGTCCCAGAGCTATTTTGTGACAGAAATAAAGATTCTAAGTCTCTGAGATTTCTAGAGTATGTCTAGTAAATATCCTATCCCCAGATTTACAGAATCTATGATCCATTTCTCTATTGGCTTTTCATTACTCAAGACCCAAACCCTAGAATATTCTTCTCCACATCAATCTCTACAGACAATGGCGTCACATTTTGTGAACATCCCTGTAATTACAGCAAGGGCAGGGGGTTACAGACACTGTTTCCATAGACACTCCCACCCAAACTATCCACTCCTTAAGGGAAATAAGATTCTCTCCTATCCTACTTTTGCCTGCCCTCACACCTGTGCCAGCTCAGTATTTGCTGAAAGGATCTAAGATTGCATCTGTGCATCTAGTGACTGATTTTCTCAGTTCCCTAAATTCAACCCATTAGGAAAATTCTAGAACACCTTCAAAAAGTCTAGAACAACCCCTTCCCCTAAATTTCACACAATTTGGTTTGAACTCCCTCTGCTGGAGAATACAATGAAATTTTTTGGTTTACAACAAGCACAGAAAAAGAGAGGGGGGCAGACAGAGAAAGAAAGCCAGAGAACAGAGAGAGTGAAAGAGAGAGGGGGGGGGAGGGAGGGAGGGAGAGGGAGAGGGAGAGAGAGAGAGAGAGAGAGAGAGAGAGAGAGAATGTTACTAAGCAGAAAAAAGCCTAAAATGGATAGCATTTCCTGAGGGAGCATTAAACTTCATCTTTAAGAGATCATTGCTTTGTGCAAAGAAACACTATAAAAAAGAGTGAACCTTATCATGGGTTTCACTATAGCTGAGCTTATGAGTAAAGAGCAGAGATTGAGAAATCTCCTGGGCCAAGATAGGAGGATGACTAATGAACTAGAAGATTTCTGGGGTGTGTGATCCTTAATTGTACATTTCATTGCTTTTACTATTTTCTATTACAACTTTATAGCTGGCTAACAGTGTTTTTTCAAGAGCCAATGCTTGGCAGTAAGACTTTAAGAAAATAAAAAGAACCTTTCAACTTCTTCAGAAACTTTTTTCCCTTTAATAGATTTTTTTTTTCTGCTCTCCCCTGAAGCAGCAATCCTTCCAAAAACAAGACCACTAAATTTATTTCAGAAATGAACAGAGAACTTTAATATCCAACATTCATTTCCACCTTAGCTTCTTAAGCATTTTTCTTCCTTATATTTCAATATAAGGCAATATCATGACTCATAAGATTGATACCTAATTATTACAAGTGAAATAATTGCAGGTAATGGAGATAGATTTCACTCTCAGAGCTCTGAGAAATTCAGGTGTTTTATACATTATGAACTGTTGTGGGCTTCAAGCAGCACAAAATTTGTTGGTTCTTCATTCCACCTAAGAAGTTATATATATATCTATATGTTTAGATATATATAATTAGCTATATAGTTTTATATATATATATATATGTAGTTAGTTAATTAGATAATGCTAGATAATGAATGAAAGCTCATATACACCAAATATGCTTCTACAAACTTGAGTGAAATAGAAAATAAGAAAAGAAAACAAATAAAAACATTTATTTAGCACTTAATATGTACGAGAAATTCTTCTAAATGTAATATATGTTTGCCTATTTATCTCCATGGCAACCCTGTAACATAAAGTATTCCTAGCTTCATCTTTCAAAAGAAAAAAAATAGGCTCAGAGAACCTGTCATTTGCTTAGAGTCACACAGCCAATGAATAATGGAGTCAGGATGAGAATCTAGTTTTGTTAGACTCTGATATGTCAGTGATGCTTCAAGAAGTTGTTAGCATAAAGTGTTCGACCAAGAATACATTTTACATGTGATAGTAACACAAGACCTAGTAGATCCTACAACTTGTGGCTGTCTTATCTATAGGAGACCCATCTTGACAGAATCTTAAAAAAACATGGATGGCATAGTTCTAACACTCAGCATAAAAGTCCTTGGAATATCTGAATCATCCTAATAAAGAACTGATTCAATTTTGTTTTGGTAAGCACCAGTATAGTATGTCCACATGTGATGACTAAATTGAACTAATACTTTAGGTGAATCAAGCTGATTAGCAGAACTCACCAAATGTTTACTTCACTTATTTAACACCAAAGTCAATGTACCCATCCTTGGGTATGGGCTCTGGGACACATTCAAATACAAAAATCTGCAGATGCTGCACCAATTATATAAAACAGCGTACTATTTACATATAATCTACACACACAGCTCTGTGCGATTTAACTCACCTCCAAATTACTTACAATACCTAAGGTAATGCAAATGCTATGTAAATAGGCTGTTTTCTTAGATTGCTTAAAGACCAATGACCACCAAAAAATGTCTGTACCTGTTCAGTACAGATACAATTTTTCTGAATATCCTTGATGAACACTTAGTCGAGTGCACAGATGTGGAGTGCACAAGTCCATAGGGCCAATTGTGCATCTTCATATTATTTTACAGTCTACACTGAAAGAGACTGTGGTTACTATTTAAAAGTTTGGTAAGTGTATCTTTTCCTAGGTGTGGCTACTTCATTTGAAATTTACAATCATTTTCCATAAAGGGAACTGAGTCTGAGAGAAGTTAAGCAATGTACTCTGAAAAGCTCCACGTTTGGAGCCTAAGCCTGCATCTCTACCACGTTGCTGCCAACTAGAAAACTGTAATGGGACGGGATGCGTAAGTGGCTTCCATGCCTTCCCCCAGGTCAGTTCTACAAAGCACCGTTTTAGCTTAGTGCCTCTTCATCCATGATGACGAAGGCAATAAGAGAACGAAGAGGTTGGCAATAATACAGGTCCTAGGCTTTTCCTTCTCTTCTCCTGTGAAGACCAAACACTCCTGGGGAGTACCAAGGGAGTCATCATGAATGAAGATAAAAAGAAATAATCAGAGGTAACCAAACTCTTATGTGAAGATTGTGAGATCTTTTCCTAAAACTATTGTTGTTCATTGCTATGCCATTTCCCCCATCTACCACATATGTTCTCACTCTCCTCCATCTCCATTTGGGAAATATCCATTCTTACAGTCTTCTCTTGGCTAGTCAATATGTCTTGTTCCCTCAGCCCTCCGTCACCTCACACGTGCTTCAGAAAAACCTATTCTAAGCTCTCTGTAACCGTGATGTTATGTCATACTTATAATAACTTTATGTTTGTTCTTGTATAATTTGCAGATTAATGTCCATAGATTTATAGCCTCATGCCGGTCTCCACTGGGCTCTAGTGTCCATGAAACGAGAGACCACATTTGGTTCACCATCGCTTCTCCGGCACCTGTCATAACATGTAGCATATAGAAGATGTCCACCACTCATGTTCAATAAATGGAACGAGGAATGAGACAAAGAAAATTATGAATATGCTAGAATTAGATATAGAGATCATTAGGAATTTTCAACCCTCCCATATGCTGAAGCTTGCTTGAATGGATGTATGAATTATTTATTGTTGTTTTGTTATTTTTATGTTATTTTGGTTATTTTTTCCTTTTCTAATTTTCTGTTGCTTTAGAGGTGATAAACGGCAGGGCTACTTTATATACGTCAGGTAATAAGTGCGCCTCCTTTCACATAGTGCCATCTGTTCCCTCATCCTCTACCATCCCTCCCATCTCCACCCACCAGTTGCACAGTTCACTTCCATCAATGTCCAGTGCAGCCAGTATGCTCCGCTGCTGCACTGTTTCACCCTTTTTCCTCTGATTAGGTGCCCTCCCCCCCTCCCAGAGATGTGCACAAGAATGCACCATATACAAGATAATGAACATATAGACTCATCAGAACAAGAAAAAACAAATTAAGAAAAAGTCCTTTGTTTCCTTATCTTTGGAGTTTGTTTCAGTATGTATATTATTTTACATACATATGAAGAGGTGCTAGGGTATTGCACCTTTGGAATCCTCTCCTAGGACTAGCCTATATTAGTCTCACTCTATGTGAATATCTAGAATCCTGTGTTATTTGTCATATCCCAGTACATTTTAGATTTAAATTCCACTTATCATGGAGAACATGCACCATTTGTTTATCTGATCTTGTCTTACCTTACTTAAAATGATTTGTTCCAGTTCCATTCATTTACCTGCAAATGACATTATTTTATTCTTCCTAATGGCTGTGTAAAAGTCCATTGTATATAGATACCACATCATTTGGATCCACTCATCTATTGTGGGGCATCTGGGTTGTTTTCACATCTTGGTTATTATAAATAGTGCAGCAATGAACACAGATGTGCAAGTGTCCTTATCATATCCTGGCTCATGGTGCTCAGGGTAGATGACAAGGACCGGTATGGCTGGGTCATAGCAAAGGTCTATGTTTGTTTTTCTTGAGGAACCTTCAGACTGCTTTCCAGAGTGGTTGGACTACTTTACATTCACATCAGCAGTACAATACGGTTCCTTTTTCCCTACATCCCCATCAGCATTTGTTGTTAGAATTCAAAATGTTGGCCAATCTAACTGGGGTAAGATGGCATCCCAGGGTCGTTTTGATTTGCACTTTCTTTATAGTCAAGGATGATGAGCATTTCCTCATGTGTTTCTTTGCCATTCTCACTTTTTCTTTTGAGAAGTCTCTCCTTAGCTCCCTTGCCCATTTAGTAATTGGTGTATTCAGTATGGGAGGGGCTAGTTTCTTGACATCCTTGTATATATTGGATATTAGGCCTTTGCCTGATGTATTACTGGTAAAAATCTTTCCCCAACTGGTTGACTATCTTTCTAGTTTTGTAACTGTCCTTAGCTGTACAGAAACTTTTTATTTTAACATCAAGTTTCTCTTGACTCTATTCAGGAAGTTCCTGTCTGTACCTGTAAGTTCTAATATTTCTCCTACTCTCTCTTGTAGTAGTTTCACAGTTTCAGGTCTGACATCAAGGTCTTCCATCCACTTGAATTGATGTTAGTGCATGGTGACAGGCAGGGATCCACTTTTCGTTTTCTGCATATGGATCCTGAGTTTTCCCAACCCCAGTTGTTGTCCACTGTATGTCTTTGGCTCCTTTGTTAAATATCAGATGACTGTAAGTTTTATTTCTGGGTCTCCTCATCTGTTCCATTGATCTTCAGGTCTATTTTTTGTGCTAATACCAAGCTGTTTTTGTTATTATGGTTCTGTAATAGAGTCTGAAATCTGGTGTTGTAATACTACCTGCATTGCTTTTGTTTTGTTTTGTTTTGCTTAGAATTGCTTTGGCTATTTTGTTGTCCCATATGAAATTTTTGGATTGTTTTCTCCTTTCTCAGTAAAGAACATCATTGGGATTTTGATGAGGATTACACTGAATTTGTATATCATTTTTGGCAGTATGGCCATTTTCACAATATTGATTCTACTTATCCATGAACATGGAAGTTCTTCCTGTTTCTTGGTGCCCTCTTTGATTTCTTTCTTTGGATTTTTATAGTTTCACTATAAAGATCTTTTACATCTTTGGTTAGGTTAATTCCTAAGTATTTTATTTTATTGACGTTATTGCAAATGAGGTTGTTTTCATGATTTCCCTTTCTACTTCTATATTGTTGGCATACAGAAGGGCTACTGGTTTTTGTCAGTTAATTTTCTTTTTCTTTTTTTATTGTTTTACTATTTTTATCTTCTTTTTTGGTTATGAGCCAGAGAGGAGATTAAGAAAGAGCTTCAGAGAAATGCTTCTGCTTTCTGCCCTAATAAATCAATGGTTGAGTTGTCAATACAAGACAGCAATCTTCAAGGAGTGAATTTCTTACTGCTTCCCAGAAACAACAACAACAACAAAAACCCAAACAGGGTGTATTTTCAATTTACTCTTTGAATCCTTTAAATAGCATAGGACTTTGAAGTCTGAAAGAATTTCCACAATCCAATTCACTTTCATCACCACACTCTATACTCCGTTTTTAAACATTTCATTCTCAATGCTATTGTATTACAGTTCACAGCAGAAATGTTTAATTCCCCCAAACACCTGTTTTTGCTCAAACAAAACAAAAACCATCAATATAGTTCAACTTCGGTAAATCCTATCTACAATCCCCATTATTTTCATTGGGAAATAATAACAATTCCTGAACCTGAGAACTGAAAACTCCATTCTACTTCTATAAAGATTTTCATCAGCCAAACCCAGAGCACTCAAGTGTACAATGATGAGATTAGAGTCTGCTAAAAACTATTGCATTGTTTAAGCTATCAGATACTACTCAGTTGACAATCTCTCTGCTGCAAACCTAATAAAGTTATGGCCAGGGTATATGCAAATTAGCCTTTACTGAGAAAACCTGCACTGTCCATAAATCATCAGGAAAGCTGAGGTGGAAATGGATCATGTTTTTGGCTCAGTTTAGCTAATTATTACTGGAAAAGGAAGAGATGATGATCAGAGAGGAAGTACAGGTGGAGAAAACTGGCTCCAGGAAAAAGCAGAAAGAGGCCACAGAGATAAAAGAAGCACTGGCCTGCTGAGATGGAGAGACAGGAAAGTCAAAGTCGCCCCAGCTTATCTCCTAGCTGTAAAATCTACTCAGGATCAGATGAAACCATCATTAATTTCAATGTAATTAAATATCATTAATAAGATGCAGGAGAGTGTGTGCGGCTTAGAGATAATGGAAGCCCCTGGGCATGACCTACAGGGAAGCTGTATCTTAGGATCACACTGACACTGGGCTCCTTACACAGTCAGAAAAGTGAAAGTTGTGTACTTAGTTAACTTTGTTTATTGACTCCACTGCTCTTTCAACAACAGCACCACTTCCAATAAAAAAGATCAGGGAAGATGGTGCATGGCAGCCATAAAATTTATCTTCACGGAATCAATAGAAAGAATTGCATTTCCTAAAGCTCTCCTTAAGGAAAGCACCCATGGTGGAATACGTGGTAGGAATGCCATTATGAGTACAAGAGCTTCTTGGATGGTTCATTCCTATACCATATAAAACTCACCAACACTCAAGACAGCTCTGTGGCAGAGGCTGGAGCATGCCCATTGTGAGTCTGTTATTCTTACTCCATGAGTGTGACTGTGACCTGTCTATGACTCCTGCGGGGTACACCAATGATGGACAGTGTGGAAGGTCAGCTGGAAGGGTAGGTGTGCTCTCTCTGTCTAATTCTCTAAATGAATTAATTGGTCTGGTACTGTGATTATATACCCTGGCTGGGAGATGATTCCTCTCGTCCTGACTCACACACGAAGTCCACTTACAGAAAGAGATCCTTTGAGACCCCCTCATGTCAATTCCCCTCATTCTCCAAGTCTAATTTAGTTTCCTGCTTTCTGAGTTCTCTTGACATCCTGTGTGCTCCCCTACGAAAGCATGTATGCTTGGTGTAATAATTGGCTCACATCACCACTGTTGCACTAGACTAGGAGTTGGATGTCTCTTTGTATCATTAGCACTGAAAACAGTGCATGATACTTGGGAGATATTCAACAAGGAAAGAAGTAGAGGCTAGAGAGAACAGGAAAAGCAGGAAGAAAGAAGAAAATGCCTATGTGGCATGGGCACTTTTTTTTTTTTACCCCCAATAGGCCTCAATGTTCTCATCTGGAAGAAGGCTGGAGAGGCTGTTCCAATTTGGGAAAATAACATTCTGTGATTCTAGACTTGGAACAACCTCACTGTGACCTAGCATCAGGCCCCAAAGAAGCAATTAAAGGAAATACTTGAGATAAGAGATCGGCTTTAAAAATAATCCAATCAGCAGAATGCATCTCAAAATATGTGCACCGCTCTGAGCCACTGTCTTGAACAGTTGGGAAGTAGCATGTTCAGCAGTGAAAAAATCTCTAGGGACTTGGCCAATATGAACTCACAGATGTTCCTTTTGAAGTCAGCTGATGAGTTTCCTTCATAGCCATGTTTAACCAGAGTCCTCAGCTCACCTCTAGGGCACAGCCTGCTGAGCCCCTAAACCATCAAGTTATGAAATGGCAAGGAGAGAGGGAGGGAAGGAAGGAAAGGAGGAAGAGAGTGGGAGAGGGAGGTATAACACGTGTACAAAGGAAACAAAAGCTATCCTGGTCACCCTCAGAATTCTAAGTGAATGTGCCCATGTGACCCCCCCATACCGACCAAACATTAGAAGATGCAGCCTCTAAGAAGCACCCCCTTTCCCCATCATGTCTCACCTTCTTTAATGATTAAAAATGCCCAAGATGTCTGACCCCATAGAGCAGGTTTTCACTTACATAGCTTTTGTCTTTATAAAAATGTAGAACACAGTATCACCAATCTAATACAGATCAAAAGTCCTGTTCTTTACACTCAATGTTAATCCTGTGATCCTCCTCCTGGTTTATGGACATGAGCTGACTTTTATTTTCTTACTCTGTAGATATTCTCCATTGTCATTTTACTGTTAGTAGACAATAGCCTTATTTTTTTAATTTTCGTTTTCATGAATAACAGTCTTTGAAATTTTTCCCCACAGGCATTTTGAAGACATTTCCGGACACCTTTCATGCTTGGGTGAGCTGCCACACTACCAACCACTGGACCCTGTGCTAAGGCACATCCGTAAGTATTTTTCCCACAATAGTCTTCTGCCAAACTCTTTACAAGGCTTATGGGGGAGGAGAGACTTCAATGAAAGGAGTCAAATGCAATTGCCTTACAAAAGCACAAGGTCACATACCTTTCCCACCTTTTCTCATTATGCCCATTAATTATCTCCAATATTAATAGAGAATGGTTTAGCTAATGGAGGAATACCACTTCAGGACAAAAGAGGAGCAGCTGTAACAAGGAGATTTAAAGTAACGTGGGCTTTACAGAAAAGAGGGGTTTATTGCCCTGCCACACAATGAATTTTGTATGGACAATTTGGATCATTGAACTGCGCTTCTCCATGTGGTTATTAAATTCCAGGCTGCTACCACCACCTTGTTCTTCCACCCTTCTTCAAGCATGCCATCATTGCGTGCTTATAGTATAGTTAGCATTAGGTTTCTAGCATGTCTAGTTTCAATGGGAAAAAGAGAATAGACATTTATACATGTTGCAAGAACATTAAATAAAAACTACAAATAAAAAAGAAAGAAAGAAAGATGGAAGGAGAAGGAAGGAAGAAGTGAGGGAGGGGGAGGAAGGGAAGAAGGAAGCAAGAAGGAAAGAAGGAAGGAAGGAAGGAAGGAAGGAAGGAAGGAAGGAAGGAAGGGAGGAAGGAAGGAAGGGAGGAAGGAAGGAAGGGAGGAAGGAAGGAAGGGAGGAAGGAAGGAAGGAAGGAAGGAAGGAAGGAAGGAAGGAAGGAAGGAAGGAAGGAAGGAAGGAAGGAAGGAAGAAAGGAAAGAAGGAAGAAAGGAAGGAAGGAAGGATTCATCCTTTCAATAAAGGCCTTTTAGAACCACTTACTATTAGTGTTTTACCAAAGAGCACAGGTAGAGATACAAAGTATAAAATGCTTCCTATATGAATAAAATACAGTCCAATATTACATATACTTTCAACAGGTCTAATCCAAAATGGAAAAATATGCAGGAATATCTTAACTAGCTATGAAATATAACATAAAGAATTTGTTAATAATTATATTTAAAGCATTGGAAGTTGAATTTTTAGTACTTGAGTTTGTGCTCAGACTTTTACACTTTCTAAGTGGCTATTTTACCACTGGAGCTATGCCCCTAGCCCTTTTTATTATTATTACTATTATTATATCACTAATATTATTATTATTATTGGTACCAGTCCTGGGGCTTGAACTCAGGACCTGGGCACTGTCCCCGGATTATTTTGCTCAAGCCCAGTTCTCTACCACATGAGCCATAGCTCCATGTCTGGATTTTTGGTGGTTAACTGGAGATACAAGTTGTTATGTCAAAAAACGAACTTTATAACTTTGGTGGGGGTTGGTAGAGGGGTGGGAGATGGGAAGGGATGGGAAGGGGAAACAAAGGAGGAGGCAATAATGCTTGATAAGGAATGTACTCATTACCTTACCCAGGCTGGTTTTGAACCACAATCCTCAGATCTCAGCCATCTGAGTAGCTAGGATTACAGCAGGAACTGCAGTTGCCTGGCTCATTTTAGATATTTTAAAATAGAGTCTCACACTTATGACCAAGCTGGCCTGGACTGCTGGTTATGCTTTCTGCATAGATAGGCTTACAGAAACAAACTGTACGTAGTTGTACAAAGGAGATACCATTCAATAATTCCATTTATGAATACAATTCATCTTGATCCGTGAGACCCCTTTCATTATTCTCCCCCCCCTGCCCTCTCCACACAACTCCTCCTTTCAATTTTCTGAGCTTCATAGGATGTGCATTGAATATTGGGACTTCATTTTCCTTACCTTCCTTTTTCAATGGTCTATCCCCATCCCTTGATCTTTCTCCGCACCTATCAAGTGCCAGGTTCCTGGCATTCCTTTTGTTGGACTGTGAGTTCCTTTTTCTAAGAAAACACATTGTTTGAATTCTCCTCCTTACCTTTACTACCACTTTGCCAAGTCATTTTCTTTCAATGGACTCATCTCTTGACTTAAATAAACTTATTTATGAAGGAAACTTTGTATCACTGCTTATAAATGGAAAGTTTGTAACACTTGCCAAAATAGAAGATAAACTTAAAAATAAGATTACCAGACAATGTTGTGAAGTAGTAGCTAGATATTGTTGCTAGCTGAGAATTCTCAGTCAGAGCTGAGCTCTGCTCTGTTCAAAAGGGAGATAGTAAGAGTTGAGGTGTTTATAAGACACACTGGCTGTAAATTGAGTCTTTCTCCTTGATGTAATCTGAAGAATGGAAAAAGAATTTAAATAGGATTAAGTGAATCTGTGCATCCATGGGATGTGATTTCTGTCCATGAGTAACCTAAAGTCACTCTTTGTAGAAAATGCCACTCATACTCATTTGCACACAAATATTTTTTTCAGTGCAAGTGAAAAGGATGAGGTTGAAATGAACACTCTGGGAATTTCTAATAATCTTGCCAATGTCATGGGTTTTGAATATTATCATTCATGTACGTCTACATGGTAGAGGGGTAAGCAAAGGCTGCCCTCAATCTAGCTATAGTCCAGGAACTGTGAACTGGAAACAATATGTCACAATAAGCCGGTCATCCACACATAGGGGCATCAAGCCAGAAGCACCTTTCCCTCCCTGGTGCTGTTCATTTGGATGGAGTTGGCTTCCTGCCTTCACAGCTCTTTGCTACCACCAGATTTCTTGGACAGGCTCTCTGGAATGTTTGTGTCAAATGCTGCCTCAAATGTTTTAATCAACCAAACACTGCTCTAATGAAAGGAAGCTGATTTGAATATCTGGTCTGCAAAGTTAACCTATAATTATGCCGAGTATCTGACTGTCTTTGATATTCCTAAGCTTCCATGAGCTCTAGGAAAATATTCTCCTTTCAAAAGCAGACGGTCATGGAACAGGAAAACAGTTGTGCCAGATAGTCTGGACCAGCCAGCTACTGCTAAAGTACATCAAGGTCCAGAAAAGAGAGTCTTTAACAATTCCAAATGCCATAGCAATGGAACTTTGTGGCCAGGGATTCAAAAAGTGCAGACTAGACGGTGACTTTCTTCTTACCAAAGATTGATGCTTAAATATCTGATTATCATTGTGAAGCCCACATTTCCAAATGAGTAACATGTACTTAATAATGTGATACATTCAGAGCTACCTAAGGAAATGGTATTGATGATGGGAATAAGGAAATATCATTATTCAAGGTAAAAGCAGACACCCTGAAAACATTACAAGAAGGAATAGGAGAAACTCTAGGGCTTCTTGGCACAGGCTGAAATTTTCTTAGTAAAGACCCAGAAACACAACAAATCAAAGAAAGGTTGGATAAATGAGAGTGCATGAAACTGTAGCGCTTCTGCATGGCAAAGGATATAGCTAGAAAAGTAAGACCAATAGAAAGCCCATGGACTGGAAGAAGACCCTCACTGTCCATACAACAGAGAAGGGTCTCATACCTAAAATATACTTGGAACGCAAAAAATTAAATCCCCCAAAAACAAATCTTCAAAAAAAAACAACTGCCTGATAAATAAGTGGGCTAAAGACTTAAAGAGGAAAAAAAGAGAAAAAAAAGACTTAAAGAGAGACTTCTCTGAAGAGGAAATAACAATGGCCAATAGACACATGAAGAAATGCTCAACTTTTCTAGCCATAAAAGAAATGCAAAACAACATTGAGATTCTACCTCATCCCAGTTAGAATGGCTATAATTAAGAAATCTAATAACAACAGATGCTGGAGGGGATGTGGCCAAAAGGGAACCCTACTGCATGGTTGGTGGGAGTATAAACTTTCTGCTTTGGAAAGCAGTATGGAAAGCAGTATGGAGGTTCCTCAAAAGACTCCACATAGAGCTCCCCCACGATCCGGCGATCCCACTTTTGGGCATTTACCCAAAGGATCACAAACAAGGCCATACTAAAGCTAGCAGCACAACTATGTTCGTTGCAGCATTATTTACCATAGCTAAGATATGGAACCAATCCAGATGCTCCTCAGTAGATGAATGGATCAAGAAAATGTGGTGTGTATATATATATATATATATATGAATTCTAGGCCTACATTAGAAAGAATGGAATTGCCCCATTTGCTAGGCAATGGAAAGACTTGGAAAAAATTATCTTAAGTGAAGTAAGCCAGACCCAAAGAAACATAGGTCCCATGGTTTTCCTTATTTGCAATAACTAGTATATGCCTAGGATAAGCTTACCAAACAAGCAGAAAAGGTCAAAAACTATGTACATATGAGCATAAAAGATGATGCTAAGTGAAATGAGCCCCAAGATAGGGACACAAGAGGTTTTATCTTTGTTGCTGTTGTTTTTAATGTACTATGTGATTTTGTTGTCTCTTTTGTATGTTCTTCCCTCATGGTATAACACCTGTTTTCACTGTATTTGATTCCAGTGTCCTGCATCCATTTTTCTAATTGCGGAGGGGAAGGGGAATAACAAAATGCTGAAACAAGGATACAGGTTAACCCATTGTAACAATAAGATGTACAAGACACTATGTTAGAAATGAACTTTACAACTTTGTGGGAGGGGAGCTGGGGAGGTGGAGAGAGAAGGGATTATAGAGGACAAACAAAGGAGGTATAACAATGTTTGATAGGAAATATACTCATTACTTTACTCATGTAACTATAACCCCTCTGTACAGTACCTTTACAATTATATATATAATAAAAACATACCATTATTTATTAAGTAACCCACTCTGTGGTATTCATCATGCCATGTACACTAAAGTGATTGACTTGTTTACTCCTCTCCACATTGAAGACTTAATAGAGGAAGGCAAAGATGTTCTATTCAATTTTTTTCCCAGTTCTGAAGCAATCAGACACTCAAATTCACCATATACTTCAGTCCTCAGGGATCAGCTCAAATTTACGTGTCTATCATCTGTTCCCTAGACAGTATAGTCTCAGACTTGAGAGGGCATATGGGTATACGGGGTCCAAGATTCTGATATCTCCACACGTTTTCCATCCCTTCCAGTGCTTCACTAAATCACTGATCCTCAAGAGTAGTTTGAAGAATTCCTCAAGTAATGTACCGCTTGCCCAGCTTCCGCTGCAGTTATATACCAATATACATGAGGCTGAAAACCTGGAACACTCGTAAAATGATCTTTAATTTACATTTAAGAAAAATATATTTAAACTTCCTCACATTTGTGCATATATTTATTGTATATAACTAAATTGCCTGATAACAGAAGGCTGAAAGGATGCTAGCAGTGGGGAAGAATTGTTAAGTGGGAAAATGTTGCATTAGTCTGGTTCTGTAATTACAGGCTCTGTGTATTGTGGATGACATATTGATGCATTTGGTGTGTGTATGTATGAGTGAGTGTCTGTGTGTATGTATATCCATGTATTTATAAATGTAGGTCTATGTCTGTGTGTACGTATACATGCATACATACATATATATATATATATATATATATATATATATATATATATATATATGTCTGGAGTATTAGCAATTACATTTGTGAATACAAATAATAAAGACTATTTCATTGTTCCTCATAACGTGTTTCTTAGTTTAATAAATTTTTCAAAATCATAGGAACAAAAGTTTTCAGGTTTATGAGAGGAGTTTCTGTAGCCATTACTCATTCCATACTCTTCCTCACAATGTGCTTGATAAAGAACCACTGACCATCAACCTCCCCCCACAAACACACCTGAGCATGTGTGAGTCCAAGGGAATGAGTTGGAATATTCTGTGCCTTTGTAGCAGGTGACCAGAGCTTTCGCTCTGCATATTGGATTTCTCACTCTTCTGAGGAAGCATTTTGTTTTTTTCCTTCGGAGAATTGTTCTTCTCCATAGTATGCCATCTTAATGGGACCATCCTTCCAGATGTCCTTTCTTCATTAGCCAAGGAGCAACCACATGACCCAAGTTATAGCATCTAAAATCTATCTTACCGAGATTTAAATTCTGCACGTGAGAGAAAGCAAGATAGAGAAAAACAGCTGGACCTAATTTATCCCAATGAATGTGCCTGGAAAATCCTGGTTTCCTGAAAGACTCTTCCTCTGTAAAGTTTAAGTCTGTGAACACCCAACACTTCCATAAGTTTCATTTATTAGTCAGTCAATTTGTATTAATTGCAACCAAAATATTCTGATGCTCCATTAGTCTTGTATATGAAATACAGACAGGCACAATCCCTCTTTAATATTATAGTGCTGTGTGTGTGTGTGTGTGTGTGTGTGTGTGAACATCTAGAACATTCCTCTTCAATCACTCTTATTTTCATATATGACTTTCTAAGATTTAAGATCACCATCCCCAAAGTTTTATTGTGTGTCTTCTATCTCACTTTCTGTATTTATTCTCCTTTCCTTCTCTGCTGTCAGGTATTCCTAAGGATATCTGGAGTACAGGAGAATAAAGGTTTGTCCAATTTTTATTCCAGCACATTTGTACATCTGTATGTTGTGTGGGAAAGAGCTGTAAGAATATATGTGCAATAATCAATTGACACATGGTGAGTGGAAGCTGGAACTTTCCATGTTACAAAATTTAACTCTCCTGCATAGCCTTCCTTTCAACTCTTGGAAACCTGGACATCTCAAGTCTCGTTTGGTTGTAAGGATTGGCTTGCACCGTAACTTCTATTACAAATGATATATGGTGGCCTCTACTATCTTTGGGGCTTCAACCATTGGCCTTCCTTCCTAAGATTCACAGGAAGTTCCTCCATTTCTGGCTTGCATTCAGTCATGTGTTTGGCTGCCTGAATTCTTTGAAAATATACAAGTGGATTTTGTTAAATAGTCAAAAAGAAGAAAACGCACAAACCTTTGTTTTACATGACATAATTGTTCTGCCCTCTGTGTAGCTCTCTCTCACACTTGAGTCTGGGACAAGGCAGAATGGTTATTGCTGGCTTCCCTTGCAATCCCTCTCCCAAGATACACTGCAGACCCTGGGGTTCTTATTATTAGCAAGTGAACCCCCTCCTTGCTGACTCCAAACTTATCCCCTACCTATCAACTTGCTAACTGTAGCATGACCTGAGTCCCCATGGGTGTTGCCATCATTTCATAGCTGCTCACCTTCCTGCTTCATCTTTTAAAAAAAATTATCATAGAGGTGATGAACAGGAGGGTAATGATTACATTTATTTGCAAACACTCTTAACCCCCTCCCTCATTTTCTCCCACTCCCTACTCCCCCCTCCCTCAAGTTGTAAAGTTCATTTGGCTCCAGCTGGCCTCCTCACCGCGATGCTGTAAATATGTACTGAGCACCTACTAAGTGCCAGGCTCTGTGAGTATAAAACTGAATTGAACGGGGTTCTTGCCTTCCAAGGCAGATGGATGCATAAGTAGTATGGCAGTACAAAGTGATGAACTACAAAGTGATGAATGTCATTGTACAACAGAGCCAGCACACTGTGGCAGAGATTCAACCTGCCTGGTGAGCGTGAGGTCGGCAAGGGTCTCAAGAGGTGACCTTGAGTTGCCTTTGGGGAAGATGAATGGGAATACACCAGGCTGACAAGGGGCCATCGCAGCACTTCAGCGTGAACGTGTCACTCCAGGTGTGCAGAAAAAAGGAGAACGATCACTCCCTTCTGTCCTCTGTAATTGCAGCCTATGATCATATTAGTCTTTCTGGCAGCCACAGCACACAGCTGGCTCAGAGAGAGCTGAAGCCACTATCTTTCTTCCATTGTTTTGCCACATCAGCCCCCATCCTTCCTGCCAATGGGTTGTTATTCTTTATCATGGATGCAAAAGCCAGCCCTATCTCCATCATCTATTCCTCCCTGATCACTGAGTCTGGAGAACACAATATCCCAACCTTCTCCCTTCAGCATCCAGCATAGGACCCCTACATTTCCACCAACTTTCCCTCTTTTCTCCCTCCCCTATCACATTCGCAGATGATGTACTCTAAGCTTTGCCGAAGGCAGACATCACCTTTCAACAAGTGTCACAGAGAACTAGATGCAGCTCCCAACCAGCCATTGTCCAGTGTTCTCTGAAACCAATCAAAGGAAAAGAAACCAAAACATGTTTGCAAAAATCAAATTAAAGCCGAGCTCTGGTAGAGTTGCAGCTATCTACGCCATGTGGGCTGCCTGCCAAGAATGTTTTTAATATAATAATCACTCATCCATAGACCCATAATAATTGATATTTGCAATTCGATAATGCTGCTTAACCATTTTTTATTTGTTTCCAATCTCCCCGCTTCCCTCCTCACCTCATCCGCCCAACAACCCCTGCGTCAGCACATTCCTGGCTCTTAATGACCCTCTCAGCAGCTACTGATCAAAGTCAAATTTTAATTACGATTCTAATTTTGGAAGTTTGCTTCCTTTTAAGCTGAACTTTTAGATGGGAGTCAAATGTGTGCTTGCAACAGCTCACAGGAAACACATCAAGCCCTAGGACTATTTAATTGGATGAGTTCAACTAGTTTTGAGCTTCATGCTTTCTAGCACCTTGTACCTACTAGGAGATTGTACCTATAGAATGCAAAGTACAACAGAACAACTGGAGTCTAGCCTGGAAATAGGCAGAGCAAAACTGAGATACAAATGCATGACCACAGAATTTTGCACTCCACATTTCGAATTGTTACCTTCTCCCAATACTGGACGCTTTTCAGTTTGTCCTGAGCTCACAGTAATTCTTCTTAACAATAATAGATCTAATTTTACTTAAGATGTAGGAATCCTACCCTTACAAGATCATCTCAGAAACTACAAATCTTATGGAAGGATCTTATATCCTGTACATAATATTAGTTAGCATTCATTAGTTTATTTATATTCATCCATAGGAAACACGGTTTTACATTATCCTCCCCACAAGCCTATTTTATACTCTTGGTCCCATTTTATAGATTAATAAACTGAGTGTCAGGGGAGTTAAAATGTGCTCAAAATCAAGAAACTATTTAGTGACTGAGTAAGAAACCAAAGGCTTCCACAGAGTGGGAAGGCGAGCTATACATTAGATTGTGCCATATATCCAGAGAATACAGAGAGCCCCGAAAACTGAACCCTCAAAGAACCAATTACCCAATTATTAACTGGGCAAATGGACTAATAGACATATGAAAAAATGCTCAACATCTGTGGTCATAAAATAAATATAAATAAAAAACAATACTGAGATTCCACCTCACACCCCAACAGGATAGGAATCCCAATATGTTGTTGGTGGGAAATCAAACTGGTTGCAACAAGGAAAGTGGCTTCCTTTCTTTGATTCAGCAATACTACTCTTGGGCATCAATCCAAAAGATTACAAGTCAGGATATAGTCAAGATAACTTGTACAACCACATTCACTAATCGCTGTACTATTCCCTCTATCCAAATTATAGAAACAGCCTAGATGCCCTTCAGTAGATAGATGGATCAAGAATACATGGTATAAAAATGTAATTTTACTCATCCATCAGGAAGAAATTCACAAATAAATGAATTTACCTGAAAAACAGCCCCAGAAAGACAGTTTTCTCTTATATGTGGAATTTAGATCTAACTTACAAATACATGAAAGCGTATACAGGGTCATATGTGCACTCACACAAACACATGAACTAAGTATGATACATGCAGGAGAGCATTCCAATGGGTTAACTCTTTTGAACGATGGACAGCTGAACAAAATTAACACCAGGAAGCTGGTACTTGAGATGTTGAGGTGGGGGAGAGAATCAGTTCAGGGGAGGGGAGTACATGAATGAAGGGAGGAAGTATGGGAGAATGCAGTCACAATATTGTGTGTGTTGTGTGTGTGAAAGATGGAAAAAAAAGAGAGGAATGAAACTAGAAAAATTGAAAGGATGGATGGGGTTGGGAAAGATGGAGGAGAATGGTGAAAGGGGTGACATTGATCAAGAAGCACTAAACTCCTAAAGTGACATATTGAATTTAAACCCTTTTGTACAAGTTAAGGCATTAAAGTTATTATTTTCTTAAAAAAAGAAATTGAAAGCTGGACCTTTTATAGTAAAACTTAAGATTTGTCTTCCTCCTGTATATACAAAAATAAGGTTTGCCTGTAAGACTATACAGGAAATTGTATCTCATACTTGTCTGAATTTCCTAATGTTCATAAAGTTGTCATTTAATAAATATTTTTGGACTGGATAACTCCCTCTCCAAACACACAGAAATATATTTAGAGACTTGCTCAGATGGAGGAATTGAGTGATTTTCTAAAAAAAAATTTTTTCTCAATAACTTCTTCAGAAATTCTACATTTCAAAAGGTCAACTAAGGTGACATCTGAAACAGGACCACAAATCCTCAGATGAAAGAAAAGGATACAGTTACATACTCCTGATGTCATCCTCAGCCGTCATCTTGTTCAGGGTATATTAAAGGTAACCATCGTGCTGTGGTGGACATGAAAATAAAAGTAATTATTGGGGTGTCAATGTAATAAACTACAAAGTTTAGGGGTGCAATGACACAAAATAGTCTTTGTGTTTACCAATCCTGATTACTTTCTGATAAGATTAAGCAATGGTAATAACAATGGGGATTTTTTCTAGAGAACATTTGGATGAAGATGTGTGTAGACATTTGGATTAAGAGCCAGAGATACAACTTAATTGTCATGAATAACAGAAGGAGAGGAACTCCACACAGAAGGTGGAAAAAGAAGTCAAGAGAAAGAAGCTGTGGAAGAGAAGACAATATCCTTAAAACAAAACATTGTACATTTGTGTCAATGCAGTCTGGTCTTGGTACAACATGAGGGATGGAGGAAACTTGACGTCACCAACAACTAACAGGAAAACGCACTTGCCATTCAATACAGTGATCATGGGAGTCAGGATATTGTTCCCTTTTTGGTTTGGCTTTCTGCTTCTTTACCTCGGTTCCAGAACTCTTACCCTAGATGCAACTGTTTCCATGGATTTGCCTAATTATCTCATGGGTGTTATGCTGGATTGAATAGTAACCTCCTAAAATTTGTTTCTCCTCAGAAGAGCAGAATGTGACTTCTTTTAGAAACAGAGTTTTTACAGGTATAGTCAACTAAAGATGAGATCATACTGGGTTGAGGTGAGACTAGTATTCTCACAAGAAGAGGGAAATTTGGACATACACACTCACAGTAAACTTCTATATGATAACTCACAAAGACCACTGCCAAGTATCTACAAGCCAAGGAATCCCACAATTACAATAACCACCAGCAGCTAGCAGAGAGGTAAATATACCCTGTCCCCATCAGAGCTTGTAGAAAAAGAAAGCCAGTAAACTCCCTGACTTCTCACTTCTGAACTTCAGAAAATGACGAGGGAGTAAGCTCTTATTGTTATAAGACAGCCAGTTTGCAAGGCTCCATTTCAGCAGTCTAGAAAAAGAAAACAGACTCTACTTTTCCAACTGTGGCTTTGCCAATCCTTAAACCCAGTGAAACAATCCTCTCCCAGGCCTCAGACTTGTAACCAGAAGTAAGAAGAATCAGAGGAGATTCCTGCTTAATTTCTCCTAAGAATCTGAGGAGGAAAATATAACATGGCATCACAGCTCTTTTTGATTCTCTATGTAATAATTCAGGTTATACAGAAATTATTCAGAGTTTGGGAGCTCCTGAATAATAAAACATGTACAGAAACCCAGTAGACCGTGAAGGCAACAGGTCATATATACAACAAAGCCAACATCATTTATACTTGGCAACACTTATGACAAGCTTGTCCCTGTCCACAAACTGAGATATGCTCACTCCACAAACTATAAAAGCAAAAAACAAAACAAAACCCACAAAGATAAACAAATACACTTTCATAGAGCTAGAATGTTCTCTGCCCCTTGGGCATTTCCTTAAAATGAATACTATGCTGCTGGGATATTTATTCAGTCACTTAACAAACATTTATCAGACCATTATAATTGAAACTTAGAAAAAGGACATGGGACTCAATATAAGGCTCAAAAGAGAGACATGAGCACTATTTTATAATACATGGCAATAAATAACATGGTGGGTGTCTGTAGGAATTCCTAAGCTTAACTAAAGTCTCACTTACCTAGAAATAAGCAAAAGGCCATTGTTACACAAATCGGGATTGTCTAAGTATCCAGTGTCAGCATCTCCACATGGGCTTGTAGCTCCCCATTCGTCTTGTATACACAGTTACTCTAGCGAGTGATAAAACCTTTGTTTCTTTTAGAGAAATGGTCCTCCAGTGAGAGATAAAACGTTGGTATAAGATGATAAAAGCAGATAGCTTGCCTTGTGCTTCTAAATACAAGAAGAAACGACTACAAGCATGACATGTAAAACAAAACATGTTAGTTTTCAAATATTGTCATTGTAGAAGCTTTCTCTCTCTCTCTCTCTCTCTCTCTCTCTCTCTCTCTCTATATATATATATATATATATATATGTATGTATATATATATTAGGGGGGCATTGTGTTTAGTCCTGTGGTTAGAACTCAGGGCCTCAGGATTGCTTAGGGAGGCACTCTACCACTTGAGTGTACCTTTATATGTTAGTCTTTTATTTAGTTTTTCAGAACCTTCTTTGTGTTTCCTTTTTATTATTATCATTTCTTCTCTATTATTCTTAAACTTAGCCTGTCAGTACATACTGATCCGTGTCACCATTTTTGTCTTTCTGCCCATCGATTCTAACTCCAACGGGCCTCATTTTCACACCCATATGTTAACTATTATGACTGTATTCACCCACCTTTCCTTTCTCCATTTGCCTGCTCCCTCATCCACCTGAGCCTCATCTCCCCACCAGACAAATATATTTCCTGTTCCTGGTGTTCATGTTGTCAAACAGTCGGTTGATTGTTCAAATGATTTACACAATGAGAATCTACTCCTCCCAATATATACCAAACTTCAGTCAGTTGTAGTGTATATATATGCAGACGGCCCTCTTTTTGTTTTTAGTATGTGTTTATGGTTAGATCTCACTTCTATCAATGAGTGAAAACATGGGAGGTAAGATCTTGCTTTAGTCCCAGGACAGTCTGGACCATGACCCTCTGACTTTGTGCTTCTTCTATGGTGCATTTTGGCAAATGCCAAGATGGGCCATAGATAACCAGCAAAGTCCTACATCAGGAAAAGGAAGAGACTTTGCTGGTTGGTCACAATTAAGTCATAAAGAACCAACTTTTGTGTTGGAATGAGATTGCTCTTCTATTTCTATGAAGCACTTCAACACTGATTTCCTGAAGAAACAAGATAGAGGAGCAGTAAACTAAGCCCGTGTCCCTGCTTACTTCTCACCTCTCTTTTTCAGAATCTTCTTTCTTCAAGAGGCTCCTCTCTGACTCTGGTAAGAACTTACTCTGTTGAGGCACAGGATCCCGGGGAAGACATCAGCTGCCACCAGCAAGGTAGGTGCTTCCATTTCAATGAAAGCTGACTTAGGGCACTCAGAGAAGGGACAGATCCCCAGCTTTATCAGCCACAAAGCTGATACTTGTTCTGACATTTACCCAACTCCTGTGTCTACTTCTGGGTTAGTTCCAAATGTAGGCAGGAAAAGAGCCAGTTGTATTTATTAACCCTCACACTGAATCTCCTTGGCGAGTCACTTCTGCATTATTTCCACCTTTTGTTTTTTTCATCTACAGCTCTTGTTAGTTCCTTAATGCTCTATCATCCCAGCCATTTTCCACTGTGAAATGCCATCAGGCCACCCCAAATACTAAGGAACTGTGTCCATCGCACTGACTCTCTTCTTCGTTTCCTTGGCATGCCACAAAGGTGAATGTGCAGCAGTTTAACTCTGCCTTGAGTTACAGTTATATGAACACTTGCTTTATCTGCTGATCAATTCAGCCCTCGTCTCCAGCAGCGTTTGCTGGACTTTATTCTCCTTCAATGCTGTATCGGAAACTCAACATAAACAAGTGTTTAGTCACCACCAGAGTTCCTGTGACACCTATGGGTGTGTCAGGTGTTCATCTTGACCAAAGAAGTACATTTAAAATGTATTTACTCATTTTTTAAAAAGTTTATTGGGAATACATTTCAGCATAAAAAAAAAAAAACAAAAACAATTCCGAGCTGGGCAACGGTGTCTCTACCTGTAATCTTAGCAATTCAGGAGTCTGAGATCTGAAAATTGAGGTTTGAAGGCAGCTTAAGTCAGTAAAGTCTGGGACACAATTATGGTCAAATAAACTACCCCAAAAATTCTTGCAGTGGTGCTGTAGCTCATGTGGTAGAGCACTAGCCTTGAGGGAGAAAAAGCTAAGGGACAGCACCCTTTCCCCACGTTTAAGCCCCAAGACCCACAGCAACCATCAAAAACAAAACCATTTTGTTTTGCTTTGTCAATATAATATTAAGTCACAATCCCAGTTAACTACTAAAATATTCCTCTGCCCATACTAGCTTGTTAGTCATGTATCCAATTTATGGAAGATCTCTGTCACTCACCTATCTTCTATAATGGAAAGTGTGGTCCTAATATTAGGGTAAGTATGCATTCAATTCCACCAGTCAGTTGGGACCATTCCCACCACTCTCATGTGTACACTGGAGTATCTTGCAGTCACTCAGCTGAGCAAGTCTTCCCCAACCATAGAACAATGCCCTAAACTCACCAGCTGGGTCCAGCTAGCAAGGCAATTGGTGAAATCAAACCAATTCCCCACTTCCTTATGCAGTATCGTTTTTTTATACTTCCATATATATATTATATATATAATAAAAAATACTGTATGGAGATGTTACCATTACATGAGTAAGGTAATAAGCACCTTCCTATCAAGCATTGTTATCTCCTCCTTTGTTTTTTACCTACCATCCCTTCCCTCCCCACCTCTACAACTCCAACTCCTCCCTCCCTCCCTCAACCCCACTGAAACTGTAAAGTTCGATTTCTTTTTTTTTTTAAATTTTATTTTATTTTATTTGAGAACATACTGTACAGAGGGGTTACAATTACATGGGCAGGATAATGCATACATTTCTTACCAAGCATTGCAGCCTCCTCCTTTGTTTAAAGTTCGATTTCAACATAGTGTTTGTACGTCTCACTGTTGCAATGGGTCGACCTGTATCCTTATTTAAGCATTTTGTTATTTCCCTTCCCCTCCCCTAATTATAAAAATGTATATACAAGATGCAGGACACTGCAATCAGATACAGTGAAAACAGGAGTTATACCGTGGGGGAAGAACATACAAAAGAAACCGAAGAATCACGCAGTGTATTCTAAGTATGTCAAAAATATAGCAAGAAAGAAAAACCTCTTATGTCCCTGTATTTGGGTTCATTTCACTTAACATCATGTTATATGGTCATATGTACATAGCTTATGATCTTATTTGCTTGTCCTAGACATGAACTAGTTATTGTAAATAAGAGAAACCACAGGACCTATGTTTCTTTGGGCCTGGCTTCCTTTACTTAGTATAATTTTGTCCAAGTCTTTCCATTTCCTAACAAATGGGGTGATGTCATTCTTTCTGATGGAGGCATAGAATTCCATTGTGTGTGTGTGTGTGTGTGTGTGTGTGTGTGTGTGTGATACATATATATCACATTTTCTTGATCCATTCATCTACTGAGGGGCATCTGGGTTGGTTCCATATCTTAGCTATGGTAAATAATCTTATGCAACACCTTATGCACAGAAAAAAAATTGTATATAGGTGTTGGTTTATTTTTAATACGAATTCTTTTAGAAAGGAAATAAAAATACTCACACTGCAACAAAAAACAGGAGAGCTCCTCATATTAGCCTTCTGCCCAGTGCCTCATAGGGCATGCCATTAGAGGGCCATATGATTAGTGACATCCCTCAAGGTGTAGAGCTAAAACATACAGTCACACACAGACACACAGGCACACACACACACACACACACACACATATGCATGCAAGCACACACACACATACACTAATACGAACTGAGATAACACATGACCTTGACAATTTTTTTGTGTGTTTCTGTTATTGATCCTGGAACTCATTTTATCAGACTGTCTTTTGAGCAGCCAAAGGTTGTGGAAAATGTGATAACTGCCGATGAGAAGGCAGTCTCATCATCAATGACTGGGCTGGGCCCTTCCTGCTCACACATGTCACTCTGATGGTTAGAATGACCTCGGAATGGTTAAAACACCTATTCCACTGGATGCATGGAGGTAGATGGGCCATTGTCCTGTGGGCAGCAACTGAGGTCTTCTGCTAGGGATGAGGAGGCATGATAAAGAACAGGAGCCAGAGGGCTGGGAAGGTGGCTCAGTGGTAGAGTGCTTGCTTGCATGCATGAGGTCCTGGGTTCGATTCCTCAGCACCACATAAGCAAAAAAGAAAAAAGCCGGTAGTGGCGCTGTGGCTCAAGAGTGGTAGAGCGCTTGCCTTGAAGAGCTGAGGGACAGCGCCCAGGCCCAGAGTTCAGGCCCCATGACTGGACCAAAAAAAAAAAAAAAAAAAGAACAGGAGCCAATCCCCCAAACTGCTATCTTCAGCAGAGGAAGCTCTGAGGTCTTCTGTTATACATATGGGTGGTTCTATTAGGAGAAAATAAAGCAGATGAGAAAGCCACTGGGATCAGTGAAAATATATTTTTTTTAAACTACTTTCTTTAGAGAATGCCACACTTCATTTCTTTTGCTTAAGAGAAGCTGGAGAGTAGTGATCCTTCACCTTGGTTATGCATTAGAATTATCTGGGGAGATTGTTAAGTATACCCATGCCTGGACTTGTTTCCCCCAGAGATTCTAACTTGTAATTTGTCTGGGTCTGGAGAAGTGAAGTTTGTTAAAGCTCACAGCTGAATCTGATGATCAACCACAGTGTTGAGAACCCCTGCTGGTGAGGTAGAGGGATAAATCTTGGAGTCAGAAAGATGAGGTGGACTCCTGACTCAACTCTAACTGCCAATAATGTAACCTAATCACCAAATCTCTCAGAACCTGGGTTTTATGTGCTTACATATTGGAGGGCAACTCATGTGTGGAGTGTATATTATTTTTCATTTACTGCTTTTGTCCTCATAACAGTTTCAGACACCTTAAAGAAATGCATGCAGTATAGCAAGGGACTTTTTGAAAAAGAAAAATGAATGTAGAATAGAATAGCTACAAAGGTGGTCATATAGATCTCTCCACTTCCTGGAGCATCTCATCACCTGGTATAGGTAAAGATAGATGCAATCCTTTGCAGAGTTTACAGCTTCCATATGCTATCAAGACGCTTTGTTCTGGAGTCTTCTAAAGAAGACACTAGGTCATATAATAAACTAAAGTTTTAAAAAATAACCCTTTAGGAAAGCAAGTTTATGAATACCACATATCCATAGCTCACTTAACTCTCCTCTATCCATTCCTTTCCTTCACTCATGTTAATGTTGTAGGCTATCCGTGGGATTCTTGACTACATTCTCTCCCTCTTCTCTTCTTTTGTCTAACCCTTTGAGGAAACTGTTAAAAGGACACTTTCTCAAGTGGGAAATATTCATTTGTTCTTTTTCCTTCCCCCATTTATAACAAGTGTATGTTTGTTGAGGCTGGAGCAACCATCTCAGACTACAAGACAAAGCAGAAAAAAATTACAGAAAACCTGTCCTGAGCAATGAACCACTGAACTATAGCCAGTAAAACCTGTACCCTTCACTTGAGGAATAATAAAGTGCTTTAAAAAATAGTCTTTATCATTTCTATTGCTACAGTCACGTCTCAGCAGCAGCCCAGTTCAGCTAACACAGAGACAATTATATCTTCTAGTCTTGTGCGAGTAAAAGGAATTAATGTAAATAGAATGTCTGGAATTTCCTTGTGGAAACTCTGTCCACTATTCACCCATCAACATGATGAAATGGCAGCTCTGTGCCACACATTGTTTTCACTTCGTGGTACCAGGGGCTAAATCTGGGGCCTTGGATTTGTTAGGTAAGTGTGCTACCACTAGAGCTATACTCTAGTACTTTTGTTTTGATTTTATATTTGAGATAGGTTTTTAATAACTTTTGAAGAGCTGGCTTCCAACTAGAGATTCTCTTGCCTTGGTCTCACAAGTAGGTGGGATTTCAGTTATGACCACCCAGCCAAGCACCATTCATGGTGCTAGAAATGGGAACCTTGCACTTGTAGAGATCATGTTCTATGGAAAGGTTACTATTTGCCCAAGAGTTTCCCATCATTGTCTTATTCAAAATCTATATTCATGTGCCATTAGGAACATGTCTACCTTTATACCAATGGGGAGTGCATGGTGGTTTCCATATAGGAACTGAATATATCTGATGCACAGTCTCTGCTCTCCAATATCACAAAATGCTAATGGCAGAGGGAAGACTTGAATGGATAAAACCAAAGCTTGTAACTGCACTCTGTCAATCATGCTAATTGCTCAAATGTACTCGCCTTGAATGTTATGTGCCATTTGTTTTCCACGTGAGTTATAGGAAGTCTCATTTATTCCTCACATCAATTGCATGAGAGAGTAAATATTATCTTCACTTATACCCTAGGTAAATCTCCTAGATGCATGCAACCTCCTTTAGTGGAAGTGCCAGGACTCAAAAAATACATAGTCCAATAACAGAGCCCAGAACCCAGTGGCCACCACCAGTAAGAACCAAACTCCAAAACCATTCACGGCACTCCTACTTCTATGCTCCAGATATTGTTTGAGATACAAATGACTTCATAAGGAAACAGACAAGCAAATACAATGAAAAATGCAAGAGGAAAACTCTCTCTTTCTCCCTCAGTGGTCAGAAAGTATATGGTCAGGATAGCTTTGGCTGAGGCATAAGTTTTATTCTGCAGACAACAGGGGATGGTTTTAGTATTTTAAACACCTCCAGACAAGGAAATTAGAGCACATTCCCCAGTAATCCACACCAATCACGGAGACAGCTCACTGTCAGTGACTCCATCCGTCTGTCTCTTTCCAAATCACTTGTGGACCAATTAAGCTTTTGTTCTCTCGCCTTCTCTCACTGAATGCCTAAGTGGTGACTGATTTTTTTTGAGCTCTTAACATTTTCTTTTTCTTATTTCTTAAACAAAAAAAAAAAATAGAAGAGTGAGAGTGTGTGAGAAATGGTCCAAGTTTGGTGAAAGGAAGTGACCGGTATGGGGAACTGGAAATAGTATTTGCCAGATGGCTCTGATCAGAGCGAGTTGCTCAAGTGAACATGGTCACTAGTGAGAGAAAGACCCACAGCCATCCCCAGTGAGATCCTCCAGACACAGGCTGTGACTATGCCTTTAAACCTGACCCAAGGACACTTTGTCTTCACAGACCAAGTTTCAGAATAATCTTAATCCCTTCTACTCTTTCTTTTACACAGATGAAAACTTTATACAGTTATAGACAGATGTATAATTATACAGATAGTGTGCAAAATAATAAGTAGTGGTTTGCTTCCAGTATACAGGTATAGGGCATAGAGGCCTGGCTCACTTGGTAGAGAATTAGCCAATTAGTGAAAGTATCAGGTACCAACTTAGGGTCTGAGTCTAGGATTTTATTTTCTTTCATTTATTTTTGCCAGTCTTGGGGCTTGAACTCAGGGCCTGGACACTGTCTCTGAGCTCCTCTCTTCTACTTGTTAAGCAAAGAAAAAAAATGCTGTGGTATCTGTCTTTGGAAGAAAGACCGGAATACTTGTGTTTTAATGCTTACAAACAATAAGCATCTTTCCTGGAGAATTTACTTTTGGATGTGTGTCTGCCATGGAGTGTCACAGACTACAGACATTTGCTCATTAACCTTGACAACAACTGCACCAGGCAGGATGTTTTGTATGCCCTTTATATAGATAAGAAGAAGGATACTCATGATTTTCAGGCTATGATTGGGGTATTTCTAAAACAAAGTGAAACATGGATGACCTAGTACTCTATTCCTGGATATACACTCAAATGGCTGCTTAAAGGAAACACATGTACACACATACTCAAAACAGCCCTATTAATAGTCGCCTAAATGAAAATGTATATTGGTGTGTAAGTCGATGAACACATACATACAAGGGAATATTTTTCAACCCTAAGATAAATGAAGGACCAATCCGGGTTCAACATGTTTGCATGTCAAAATTATCATGCAAAGTGAAACAAACAAAGTAAAAAAATCAAACATTGCAGGATTATACTTATATGAGCATCCATCCCTAGAAACAAAACATTAATTAGTGGTTGGTTGGGGTACAAGGAGGAAGAAATAGGAAATAACTTCTAAGTGGGTCAGTGATCTCCTTTGACAGGATGAAAAAGTTTTACAAGTAGATGAAGGCGATGGTTGTGTGTTGTTAATGTATCAAAACCACTGGGCTATTCATTTTTAAATGATAGACTTTCATTCACGTTATTTTTTTCTGTGATATTGGTAAGATTTTTTCAAATGGGGTTTATCATTTCTGATGACCATGGAAGTGCTCTGATCATGTGTTCCTCCTGAAGGACCAGCCACAAGGAGGGTGATTGACTGGCGTGGCCGGGAGTCCAGAGCTGGATCTCTAGAGCAGACAGGATTCACCTAGCTGGCAGCTTCTTCCTTTCTCCTTTGGCCTGGCAGGCTGGCTTTGTGTGCCCTGCCTACTCCTGCTCTTTGCTCCATTATTCATCATGGGCAACTCTCCCACAAAAGATCTCTAGCACATTAACTCCCATCTTGATACCTGCTTCTTACAAAATCTAAACCATTACACAGCAGAAGGTGGTAGAGCCAATACTGAGTTTCCATATTGCTAATAATCAGCAATGAATGTAGCCACAAAAATGTTACTTATTTGCTGACAAGAGCTATCTAAACTTGTTTTTTAATGGATTCTCTGGTGATGTGACTCTGATCTACTCATTACATACCTGTGATTTGGAGCAAGTGACTTCTTTTTGTCTACATTTATTAGATGGAAGGATAAGAGGTCACCCACTTGCAACTGATGAATTTATTCTTCTTCATGGGCCATGACTGACCTCACTAATCCACTTTCACTCTTTCTTATAATGTCAGATAACTGTTCCATTTGATTGGAGTGTGTGCATACATTATATAACTTTTTCTTCCAATGTGTAAGCATCATAATGGCTCAGTCTCGATCAATGTGATTGAACTATCATGTTTTTTTAAGCTTGGTGAAGAGCTGTAAATGTGTAAGCAAGACCACTATTCCTTTCTGTCCAGGAATCTCACCACCACATTCAGCCTCCATAAGAACCTCTAGATTGATGCAGTCTATTCTTTCTTCTAAATTGTACCAACCAATACCAGATGACCCACTTTCACCTATATACACTTCTAATATGAGCCTGTTTCCCACTCCTTCGCAGAAGCCGTCCAGAAGTCATGGTCCACCTTTAGCAATTCCTCCTATCCTTCATTTCCACAGTCTTCAGTTTCTGTGATTTACATTGCCTGAAGCCTGGCTTTGAGATGAAAACACCGCATGCCTGAGGCTTTCTCATGTAGCGACTCTTCTGTCCTTACGCATCTTATACCACTAGTAAAGGCAGGAGTCATCCTTGTGCCACTTCTAGATGATCATCTTTTCTAGCCCCTGAGATGTCCAGCTTCAGTTTTAATTCTAACATACTATGCTACTACATCTTGATCCTTAGCTTCACCTCACTTCTTGCCACTATTAGTCATTGCTAATACCTAGTCTGACTCCTGGCAAGATTCTAAAAGACTTTCAGTAGCATGTAGACAATTCTTTTGCTACTCTGACCTCTTGGTTATATGTTTCTCGACCTCCTCCGTTCCTGAAATTATCATCCCAACTTCAGTCACCTAATGCTTAAGACATTTCCTACCCTTTCTCATAACCTAATGTCCATTTCATTTCTCTTCTCTTCATCCTACTCTTCCTTTCTACACAGCTTCCTCGTAATGGCTCAGTAAGATTCTACAGAGAAGAATCAATCATTGGTTCTAGAACAAACTCTTAGCTTCTTCCTGTTTCCTTTCACACATAACTTTGTTTCCATAGTTCTTTGTAAACAGGCTTTCTCTCCTTTCCTCTCTCATGATCCCTAGGCAACCCCTCCAACAGTGAAGAAACCTAATTCTCCATTTTTTTTTCTGTGCCTGCACAAAGTAGATTGAAAGCAGCTGGAGAGAATTATATACATGTGCTTCTTCATGTCACTTTACAATCATTACTGTCACTCTCAAGAGAGTTCTTAAAGCTGCCCAACAAACCTTCTACAGCTCCAAGTTCTGTTTTCTCTCCTATGATTCCAGGTGGCAATTTTATAGCATCACTTCAAAACTCCAACCGCCTCAGCATTATCTTTACCTTCCTCCATGATGTCACTTTCAAGCATAATGAGACAGGACAGGTCATCAGAAGACAACTTCCTGATGCTTTCAAGGCCACACGTAGCTCCTCCTCACTCCTTTCTTCATGCTTCCCTGTTTGTTTATGGACACTGCTCCACTCTTAGCTTGTTACATGTGTCACCACTTCTTGATTGGCTTGCTATCCATTTGTCTCTGTAAAAGCCATTGCCAAAGGCATCAGAGTTTGTCTTTGCTCACGTCTATATTCTGAGCATCAGAATGGTACCTTAACGTAGGAAGTCAAAAAAGATTTGCTGATTGTGGTACCATCATGTTGACGACTGGCTACTCTGGCAAGATTTCAAGTATCACTTGCCATTCTTCCATCACTAGGATTTCACCGCAGTTCCTTAAGACAGACTGAGTGTATCTCTATTTGGTTAACTCTGTTACTCTTTCCACAGATCCCAGGAAGTCAACTTCCAGCTCTTCTCTGCTAAAGTCTGCTTGCCAATTTTGAATAAGACTTAGAGAGCATTCTATGAACCTTTCCCTTCCCATCAAGTGTTTACTCCTCCCTTGCTCTGCAAACTCTCAAATGCCTGCTGCACAATGCTATAAACTTGCCTGCCATTCGGCTAGCCTTTCCAAAATGGAAGTGGATGGCAAACCTTAGTCTCCACACAACCATATAATAATATCTGACACTTAACCCAGTGCTCGTTATGCACCAAGAGCACTGGAGATCTTTGCATAAATTTATTACTGAGTTACCAAGCCACTATCCTAGTGGCAAGTCCTATATGATAACATTTAACTTTACACATTGGGTGAGAGTTCCTCCTTTAGCCTCAGCCACACATATGAATTCAGTAACCATTAGAGTAGATGATTTCTTAGGTTTATCCTAATATTTGTTATTTTAAAAAATAAATATTATTATTGCTCCACTCACCCATGATAAGGCATAGGGGTGAGTTCAATTTGTGCTTTGTGGGGGTGGGGTACTGATAGACCCCAAGTGATTTTTAAAAACTTGACAT
This sequence comes from Dipodomys spectabilis, assembly GCF_019054845.1. Lineage (NCBI taxonomy): Eukaryota > Metazoa > Chordata > Mammalia > Rodentia > Heteromyidae > Dipodomys > Dipodomys spectabilis. The sequence goes on along the minus strand of NW_024870698.1, from coordinate 6,403,243 downwards.
TTCAACAGACAGGAAACCAGCGCAACTTGGATGGCATATGCCCACAGACCCGTGGTGTTCTAACTCTTCCCTGATCCTATCATCAGACGTTTAATTGACCATTCAAACTTCTACCAAACCATGGACAGCAAAGGAAGGCCTGATGCAAGCAAGAACAATCAGATATGACGTTTTTAATGAACTTGAAATCTATATTTCAAGCCTCTCTCAGATATTTTGTTTTGTTTTGTTTTTGTTTTGGGGTATCTTTGCCCTTAGATGTTGGCAACATTCTTCTATCAAAAAGACCTTGGAGAAGTAGGAAGGAAAGTTAACACCAAGATAACAAGTTGGAGATGGTGCGATAGAGGAACAAGAGATTACATGGACTTTCATGGCTTCCCTTCTCCTAGAAGAAAGCAGATGAGGAACTCACCTCTGAACTCAGAAGGGAGTGAAAAGTGACCTTCTGAACTCTGGCCTGAGAGGCCTTTCAAAAGTCTGGTGTTCGTTGTTAAGGTCTAGCAGAAAAGCTAACTGCAAGGAAGCAATAAGAACAGGAGAGAATATTCATGTGAGAAGGCTCCTATGCCTTGGATCTTGGATTTTTAAAGGCTCAGCAGTAAGTGCACCTGCAGAGCCAGAGTGGTCTGTCTGCCAGTCTGCAGCTGCACTCGGAGAGGCATCTGTGAACCTAGAATTAAAACGCTGAGGAGCATCCACAACAGCAAATGCATAGCAACAAGATAGACCCAAAGCAAATGAAACCGGGCCCCTAGCTCTCTATCCCCACTGTCATTGTCCAAACTGAGTAAGCCCTTCCTCCATCCCATCTTAGTTACCACTTGATTTTTTTTCTCAGCACTCAGACTTCTCTGCTCCTATCCAAACACAACCTCACAGCCAGAGTCATATTTCTAAAATGCAAATATGATCATGTCACTTGCCTGCTCTAAAACTGTTGCTCCCCACTGCCTATAGGCTAGAGTCCAAACTCATTAAAATGGAAGTCGATACCCTTGAAAAGCTGGCACTGACCCACCTTCTGGCCTCATTTCTCAATGTAAGAGCTCCAAACCTGTCCTACTCCTGCCTATCTCTCTGTGTGCCTTGCACTTGCAGCCTTCCTATCTAGAATTCTCTGCAGTTAGGAGGGGATCCATGGCAAGTAACATGATCTCAGCTCAAAGCAAATTTCAACCAGGAAGCATCAGGGTTGGCTCACTGATGGGAGCGTCCAGAAGTTGATGGGATTCAAATTTAGGGGGGCTGAGAGGAATGCCTCATTGGTATTACCAAGGCTCTGCCATCTTCCCACCTTTCTTCTTTATCTTCATATTTGTGCATCTGGGAGATTCATCTCTACACGGAGAGATAAATGTGTAACAAGTACCAGGTCTGCATAGGATGGAGGCCACACACCTTGACGAGGAAAGTTCCCCAGAGGAAAAAATCAAGATGATCATCCAAAAGGCCAAATAGAGGAATAAAGTTATACTTCTTAATTCAGCCTAATCGGCATCTTTCAAATTGAAATATGGCAAAGTGCCTTAGCGGGTTACGTATTACCATAGTGGATCAGATATCAGCATGAGAGAGATACATGCTTTCACAGAAATTGTTATGTGGTCTGGTCTACAGAGAAAATATATGAAAGAAAGAAAAAAATAAGGGAAAAATTGAGCAAATTCATGGATTCATTTGGCCAACACAAAAGCTATGCTTGTAGGCACTCTGCATCTACAAGGGTGAAGGAGACTGTCCCTGCCCTTGGGAAGCTGATAATCCTAGTCAGGAAGAACATTTCACAAATAAACAGAAAAATTTAGCTCATGATGAGAACTCTTCAGACATTAAGGTAAATTTATGTAATAAGAAAGAATAAAGCAAATCATATCCTATGGGGCGATACAAAGAGAGTACATCTCCAATAATGGATACATTGTATCTGAGTCTAAAACAACAAGAGGGGCCAGCATCCATCACTGAGGAAGAAAAGAAGCGAATTCTACAAGTGTGGTAGCACTCCATGTTCGTAATGAAGGGGGCCAAAGCAGAAAGTCCTCAAGTTCAAGGCTAGTCCAGAAATGCAAAAGAGAAAGGGTGGGGAGGAAGAAAGGAGAGGAGAACATGAAAGTCAGAAAAGAACGTATTTTAATTCAACATTATATTTATGTTTGTTGTTATTTTTAAATCGTTTGTCTGACTGATAAGCCTTGTTGGTAAGGTTTTTATTCCCATTTACATGTAATGAAGGTTTCCTGTTGGGACATTGTACTCTCTGAGGATAGAAATCTCTGAAGGTCTTGACTTGTCTCAGAAGAGTAAATGTGGCAAGATTTCATAATGAGGGAAAGGAAAGAAAATGCAGTGAAACTATTGAGTGATGGTGGAGTTCGAGAGGTAACCTGGGATAAAGAGGTAAAAGATGCTCAAGACACATGTAAGAAATAATTACTTGTTCTTGAAGAAAACAGAAGGCAAGCCTTGGAAAATCAATTTGGTGCAAAATGCTCCTTACAGGAAAAGAAGAATTAAGAGGGACATTCTGAGAATAGTTGAAGAAAAGTGTTAATAATTTTCAGTTTAAAAGAAATGAAAAAATCAATTGCAGAGGAAGTGGGACACTCAGGGAAACAGTCAGACGCTTGTGAGAATGACAAGAAGTCCTAAGGAATCCGAACTTCAGTGGAAATATTGCTGGATGTTGGTGCAGAGATTGCTCCGATCTCAAATTCTAAGCTTCAGAGTCCTTACATATGTAGGTTGGAATAATGAAAAGATAAAATGGCAGTGTGTCAGTAAGAAGGGTTTGCACAAGTTAAGACATTAGGGAATAATTTGGAAGAAATGTTGAGTCACCAGGATACCGAACTGTTTACTGCCACCTGCCCCTCCACCATATACACACAGTAGGTCTCTCCAGCTACTCAATGAGGACTGGTTTGAAAAGGAAATGGGTGGAACTGAGAAGGCTGATAAAGCCACTGGTAGGCAGTAGAGAGCCCAGAACCAGGCCCATGGCCTATGGAAAATTTTGATGATTGGCTGAGAGAAGGTACAGTGCACGTGAAGGTATCTTGGTTCAAGTTTGTGGGGCTAAGTTATAGCGTTGCATTTGTGATACATTTTGGAGAGAGAGTAAGAAGATCTTGTGATTATTTGCATAACAGTGCTATAAAAAAGAGGAGGCTCCAAAGACAACTCCCAATTACATCAATATTATCTTGAAATAAGAACTTTTGGAAGGGTGATGATGACACAGAGTTCAGCCTTGGATAAATCTGTGACACCCAGGAGAGATCTCAGGGAGGATAGCACTGGACAGCTGAGTGTATAGGTTTCATCCAGCAGAAGGACTTAGATAGGGAATTCCAAAGAGTGTTGTCAGCATGCAGCTCTTAGTATGTCTTGTGGTTAGGTCAGGTCTCAGAGTTAAACCAGACCTGCCACATATGATATGGGAAAGGAACTAAGTCCTCTCTGACCTGAGCATTTTAGTGCACCAAGATAACCCACTTGAATTACATAGCCCAGGCTTTATACCTCATAGGTAATTGTTATTATCAATCATTAAGGTCATAGCAAATGTTGGACCAAAATATAGGCAGAGAGATGAGAGTAAAGTTAGCTGTTTCATGCTCTCCGTTCAGTTCTGTTCTTTTCATTTCTGCTCCGGAGCAATGGCCACCCTTAAGCCTGAAACTGTATCTTTTATTCTCAGCCTGAGGCAAAAGCAGTAGGGAGAAATCATGGAGGAGGAAGGAGGGAGAGAAAGCTGGCTCGCCAGATTATACTGCATTTTAACACAACATAAATCTCACCGAACTTGTTTCCTGCCCATTAGCATCACATCCTGCTCTCTCTCTAAGTAGTCTGCCCAAGTCCCTAAATGTGTCTGGACCATGCATAAACTTCATTTTCCTGTCCTCTTTTCTTCACTTTTCATTGAACTTATCCACCCACATTATTTTCCCTAGACGAGAGCCACCATGCTCATCGGGAAAGATATTAAGCTCTCAGTTCTGTCTGTCACAGAGAAAAACATTTGCTGATATTTGGTATGAAGACTGCCGAAGAAAAACAAATTGTGTTCTCTCCTACCTGGCAGAAATGGCTGCTATGAGTCCAAGTTTAATGAAAGATTGCCATCAGGTGTCTAAATGCTTAATCTACTCAAAGGTCAGGGGCTGTCCTCCTCAGTAGCACAGTAACATGCAAAGCACAGGCTCGCAGGGCTAAAGTAAGGAGAAGAAACAACAGTCCATGTCCATCGACTTGTCCAGATTTTTGTTAAACTTCTTTAAAGCATTGCATGATTGAAAATATTTTCTGTCAAAAGACATGGAATCAAAACCTCATCTTTGTATAATTCATGGTGACATGCTGATCTATCATCTGAAATTTATTTGCTTTTCGAAAACAACGATTGAGAATTATCTCTTCAATGGATGGATCTGGGGGAAAAGATTAGGTTAAGTGAAATAAGTCAGGCCCAGCAAGACTGAGGATGCACGTTTTCTCTCCTATGTGGAAGTTAGCTCTAATTTATAATATACATGTAAACATATACAGGATTATAGTCAATGCATATTGACTAAAGTATAGTATGTGTTAGGGAGTATTCCAGATATATAGCTTCTAACCTACCATCTAACAAAAGTAATATTAGGAGGCTATAGGTTGAGTTGTTAGGAGAAAGTGAAGTCATGGGAAGGGTATAGACAAATGAAGAGAGGTAAGATGGAAGACATCAGTCATAACATTCAGGAACTAAATGTGAAAATGGAACTAAATAACTTGGGATAGAATGGAGTTGGGATAGATGAGGGAGAGGGATGGAAGGGATGGCACTGATTGAGGTGCACTGTACTCACAGACTGACAGGTTGAACTGAAACCCCTTTCTACAACTACTTAAAATTAAAAAAAAATTCAACATGGCAAAAAAGAGAACAATCTCTTTACCTGCAATAGTAGCTAAAAATATCATCCATTTGGAGAAAGGGCAAACTGTAATTAAACAGTGAAACTGAGAATATACTCAAGATCTACTCTGTTAACAAATTTCAAGTATATGACAGGTAGTCACCATGCAAACCGTTAGATCTCCAGATTCATCTGTAGATAAGTTTATACTCTCTGATCAACATCTTCCTGTTTACCCCAAATGGCAAAAATAAAACATGTTTCAAACCTAGCAATTCATTGTTTCAACCACTGGGGAGAGGGGGCCCTGGCAGATTCCAGGGAGAAGCAGTAGCCTGGCATGGATAATGTCTCTTCACACCCTGAGTGTGAATTATAGATGGGTTTTCTGAGTTGAATGGGGAGAAGCTGTGAAGAAATTTAAAAAGAAAAAGAAAAAGAAAAGGAAAGGAAAAGGAAAACTCTAATAGAAAATGAGATAAACAACCCAAATTCAAAGCATGAGAAGGGCTGTGAGGGAAATCAAAGAGATTTGTGACTCAAAGACCAAGGGTGGGAGAATGTAGAGAACTTAAGCAAATCCTGGAAGGAAGTGATGTTGAAGGGACATCAGAAGGGTGGGACTGAGCCTGGGGGGGGGGGGTGATGGGGTGGGGGTAGCCAGCCAGGCAGTGGGATTTGCTAATGCAAGACTCCTGTTTAGAAAACAATATATTGATCACAAAGGAAGCCAATCCCTATCTGGAAGAAATAGCCTGTATTTCTGTGCCCGTTGAAGCATTATTCACAATAACCAAGATGTGGAAACATCTCAAATGACAGTTGATGGTAATGGATAAAGAAAGTATTACACACACACACACACACACACACACACACACACACACACACTTATACACATACACACAGAGAAATATTAATCAGCCTTAAAAAGGAAGTAAACTCTACCATATGTGAAAATATGGATGAACATAGAGGGCATAATTATATGTGAAATGTTCACCAACAGAGAAAGAGAGTTAAGTACCCTATGATCTATGTGGTATCTAAAAATGTTGAATTTATAGATAAAATGGTAGTTTAGGGGCCGAGTTTGGGATAAACAGGAGGACGTTGATTGGGGTATAAGCTTATCAAATGAATGAATCTGGAGTCCTAACAGTCCACATGATGAATACAGTTAATAACAACCTATCATACACTTGAAATTTGCTAATATCCAAGAGCAGATCTTGGATATTCTCAATGTACACACAGTCAATGGGACCATGTAAAGTAATAAGAAATTTAATTAGCTTGATTATGAAGTTCTTTTTAAAATATACACATACAGCAGAACATTATGTTCTGTACAGATTTGGAGTATATAATTGTTTTGTTTGTGACTTAGAAAGGAATAAAGGAAGCAGTTCCTAAGATACAGTAAGTAGAGAAGTGGATAGCAGATCATTCATGGCCCTTGGAACTGGACATTCTTGCCCACTTGTGCTCAATTGGAGGAGGAAACTGCAATAAGTTCTATAGCTGTCTTTAATTATCTCTTCCCTGTCATCTGTTTTCTATGGTTGATCAGGTTTATCTGAGCAAAACTTTGCAAACCCTACCGGATGCTCCTCACCAAATTCATGCCATAGGCTTCTTCCACCTGTCCTCCTGAAGGAATTCTGGGCTCAGACTTCCTGCCACTTCCTTTCCTGCCTCCAGTCTAGCACTCCCTTGTAAAGATAGCTTTACAAGGAAGCTCAGCAGTTTTGTCCTCTCTGAATCAGCATTCAGACCTCATGATGGAAGGAATCACCTGGGCTGGCCTTGATCTCCATTTCCTGCTGTACCTCCTGTAGGTATTCACTGACTTTCCTGTGGCAAATGCTACAGATGGGGTGATGTTAACAACAGAAAATTAATGTCCAGTGTTTGACTCCAAATGGCCTCTTCCCATCAGAACACCAGTCACACCGGGCTAGGGTCCACACACAGATGACCTCACCTGTCTCCCATTCTGGGCCTTATAATGCCAACATACAAATTTGGGGATACACTGTCCAAACCATGATAATTCTGTAAAACTCATCCTATGTCTGATTCCTCAGTTTCTCAAGCTATCCTGGTACTCCTCTAGTATAGGTAACATTACTTGATTGTGGAATTACCTTAATTTTCTGCTCAGTTTAGTGTACATTTACTAAAAATGTCAATCACAAAAACCCTCTCTACAGTCTCACTACACAAAACTGTAAAAACTAAAAAGGGGAAAAATAAATAAATAAAACCAACTGCCTCACTCACTTCTGTTCCTGTACAGATCTGTTTAAAACCAGATATGCCCTGTGATATTTTGTAGTAATTAGTCTGAGGCATGTCCATCTCCCCCACGGAGGGAGGTAAGCTATTACTTCTTCCCATTCAACAGGCATTCAATACATGTTTGACAGACTGTGCTGGGAGGCCTTGCTTTCCCTCTTAGCCTGTTGATTTTCTCTGTAGAAACATTTTTTGTTGGATACCTTTGACAATGACAAATGACATTATCAAAATAATGATGAAGACAATGTGATGGATCATGTTGTCAGACTCTACAGTTGATTTTATATAGTATGAAAGTACTGACCAGCTGTGTGATTGAAGGAAAATGAAACTATTACCCATTGGGTGAGTGGATGGACTTTGCAATCGGTAAGCTGTCTTGTACCCACAGCATGTTAAGACACAACCTTCAGCTAGATTGAAATGACTGCTCAATTGCTATCTCTTCTCATCTTTCCCTTCCCCACCCCTGCCCCAAACAATACTTTATTACATGGGCTTTAAAGTTGCCTTGATATCAATAATAATCTAGAGAGTTAGCCTATGAATAAATGTGTCCCACTGTCAAGTAAGTCTTACCAAAGCCTTGTTCCTAATCTCCCTTTTGACAATACAATGATGTTAACACATGAAAGGCTCTGAAACACAGATCAGAAAATAGATGCCTACTCATCTGTCTCAACATTTTGATCATGCATTTTATTTTTTAAAAAACTGTGTATAAATACATTATGCACATATATAATATATACATTTCTAAAATATGTTTGCATAAGAATGAATAAACTTCTGGGGTTTTTGTGCTGGTTTGTTTTTTGTCAGTTGTGGGGCTTGAACTCAGGGCCTAGGCATTGTTCCTGAGCTTTTTCACTGAAGGCTAGACATTTACCACTTTGAGTCACAGTGCCACTTCCAGTTTTCCAGTGGTTGATTGGAAATAAGAGTCTCATGAACTTTCCTGTCTAGGCTGGCTTCGAATTATGGTACTCAGATTTCAACCTCCTAAATAGCTAATATTACAGGCATGAGTCAGTGGTGCCTGGCCAAACATGCATTTGGTAATTGATAAAAAAAATTTAATATGTAAATCCGTATAGGTAGATAGTAGATAATAGATTGATCCTTGATAAAAAATTAACATATAAATCCATATAGGTAATAGATAGATAATAGATGATAGACAGACAGATAGATGCTATGCTGCAAATAAGCACTGCATTTCAACTAAAAGTCCCTAACATTACATGGATCTCACTTTAGGAAAAGCTGACCGACTAACCTTTAGTTAATCTAATAATAAAGAAGTGTCTTCTATTAAAAGCTATCATTTCTATTTTTAAAACCATATACTTATATTCTCCCCACATGCACAGATTATAGAGAGTAACAGAATATTTTTCCACCCTCTAATCCCTCCCTAAAGATGAAATAGCAATAAGAGTCTTGAATCTTAGAAGATATAGTGAAACTAGTGATTGTCCTTAGAGGATGAAATTGTTAGCGCTGTAAGTAACAGATTTTCACACCACACATTGGGTGTAATTTCGAAGAACTACACTGGATTTCTGATTCATATGGATTTTGAAATTGATGATTGGTTGGTTTTTTTGTGTCAATTTGACTAACAGCTATTCACTCAAACACTAGTCTAGGTGTTGCTATTCTGTAATCCTTTTGGGACGGAACTCCACAATTAGGTAACAAAATTTTTTTAATATACATGAGATATGCCTGACTCAAGACATGGAAAGCCCCTCAAAGCAACTTAGAATTGGGATGGAGAAATGGCCCTTGGGACTGTATGTTAGCCAGTCCTTGCTTTGACCCACCTTATGGATCTTGGACTTGTTTGACAATTATCATAAATGTGTAAGCCAATTTCTGGTAACAATTCACCTAATCTATTTTCTCCCTGATTCTGCTTCTTTAGTTGACCCCTAACTAGTGCAATGGTGACAGGCTAATCTGCAGTTAACTCCCAACACGTCTTGCCTTCATTTTGATCAGAAGCATCTTAAGGGCAGGGAACTGACTTAATGCATTTCAATGGCTCAGGTACCCAGGGAGCTCAGCAGAGTTGAGCTCAGTAAATGCAAATTGAATAAAATAATTAATCATCAGAGCCCAAACCCACAACAATGATACATTCAAATAGGCATTTTTTGTGCCTCTGCAGGATTTTAGAGTAACCCACTGAGGTCATATTTCTTGTGGTTTTGCTGATAAAGGAAAAGAATTATATTTTTGTTATCATTCTACACAATGAAAGAAAAATAGCAAAGTACCATAAATACATGCCTTGGCTAATTATTAGGGAAATTACATGGAACAAGCACAGCAAACAAAGTATTTTGCAAGGTAATAACACTGTGGCATTTCCTTATAACTATAGAACTTTATAACAACAAAAGATTCCTTACAAGTCTTATAATACAATCCCACAGTTTTGCAAATGAGGAAAAAATCTTTTAAGGGTAATTTTGTCACACACACAAACACACACACACACACACACACACACACACACACACACACATGCAGGTAGATGGCATGGGAAATCCAAGGTTTTAAGGGGGCTATATTAGTAAGGGAAAAAAAACATACTGTTCATTGAGTATATATATGATAGATGATGAACTGGATTGTCTGCCTTCCAAACAAAACATGTTCCTCCCTCAACAGTAGGTCAAGTGATTATGATGGAGTGAAGCAAGTAACAGGAATGTACAGAGGATGTGTTTGCATGGGAGCAGGGAAGTTGGGGTGATAAATAAATGTTACTTGTTCAGCAGAAGAGAAATGAGCAAAATAACTCACAGTAGAGTTCTACTGTGTGCCAGCCTTTGTGATGGAGAAAAGAGAATGAAGACAGTTATATATTTTATTTTATTTAGTTCGCAGAACCCCAGGAGAGAGGGTTTTGTTATCCATATTTTACAGAGAAGATCTGGATATATTAATTAATTAGATGGATAACTCATCAATCAGAGAGTCAAAATTTGAATGTAGGGCTAGCTGCAAGGTCTATGCTGTCTTTTGCTACATGAGTGCTGTCACTGCACTTTTAACATGTTTTGTATTGGTTAATCTCTGTAATACACTTTTGTATTTGGCAAGGTAAAATCATATCTACTTAGAGTTGAGATAGATGGAAGATAAGGTATCCTTAAGCCATGGACGGCTGGATCCACTGCAGTGTGTCTGTGGCAGACTATCATGGTGGAGACAATGTGACAGAGGATATTTATCTCATAGTGACTGGGGAGAAGAGAGAGAGAGAGAGAGAGAGAAAGAGAGAGAGAGAGAGAGAGATGGGGATCAAGTTATATCCTTCAAAGGCATAACCCCAAAAGTCTGTTTCCTCCATCTAGGCCCCAACCTAATGCTATCCAATTATAAATCCATAAATACATCAGCATTAATTAGGTCAGACCCCTGGATCACCTCTCAATAGCGCTATCAACTGATGATCGGTCTTCAACTCATGAGCCTGTTAGGGGACATTATACCCAAACTACAAGGTTATATTTGAAAAAAAAAAAAACACCTGAGATGAAGATTCCATATTCATCCTCACTGCTACATCTCATCCATGTCCCTAATTCTGGACTTTTACCAGTTGAATGGAGGTAATTCTTTTGGAAATGTCCTCAATGAAAATTCTTTTTTTTTTTTTTTTGGGTCCGGTCGTGGGGTCTGAACTCTGGCCTGAGTGCTGTCCTTCAGCTCTTCAGCTCAAGGCTAGCGCTCTACCACTTGAGCCACAGCGCCACTTCCGGCTTTTTTCTTTTTGCTTATGTGGTGCTGAGGAATCGAACCCAGGGCCTTGAGCATGCAAGGCAAGCACTCTACCACTGAGCCACCTTCCCAGTCCCTCAATGAAAATTCTTTGTGCTCTTTCTCTCAAATCTAGTCTATAAGACACATAGGTTTATCGGGGAAATACATCCAGGTTCACACAATTTACAGGCTCTTCAGTAGCCCTTTGAATTTTCAAATTCTATTCTGAAGTCTTAGGTACAAATACAACCAAAGAAAATAGAAGTAAAAAGGTTGTTCCACATACTGACAGATTAAAAAGACAGGAGATTGCAGCTCTGCTCATTTTGAAATGAAGTTTAACTGGAAACAAATGTACTCCTCTTTTTATTTTATAATAATCTTCCATTTCAGCTAAGCCTGTAAGGTTAAAGTCTGCTTTAGAAGTCCATTCATTAGATCTCAATTGACTAGACTTCACACAGCCAAGGTGAATTTAAATAACAACAAAACAAAGCTGCACAATGAAAATAACTTCTTTATTGTATTTCCTTGTCCAGACTATCCCCAAGATATGTACGTTCCTTCCAAAGGAACCAAGACAGATTGAAGGAACAGTCAATGCTCCATTCACAAGATGGCAAAACTGTCTCCATCATACAGGCCAGAAGAGCCCTGGCCCAATTTCTTTGTGTTGTATTCTGAACATGCACCAAATGAACACAGGCCTGCAGTACCTGAGTCTACATAAAAATATTCTTCTTGGGGCTGGGACTATGGCTTAGTGGTAGAGTGCTTACCTAGCAAGAATGAAGCCCTGGGTTCAATTCCTCAGTACCACATAAACAGAAAAAGCCAGAAGTGGTGCTGTGGCTCAAAATGGTAGAGTGCTAGTCTTGAGTGAAAGAAGCTCAGGACAGTGCCCAGGACAGTGCCCAGGCCTGCAGTTCAGGCCCCAGGACTGGCAAAATAAACAAACAAACAAACAAACAAATAAAATGATCTTCTTCCCTCCATGAATATATTACCTTATCAGTTGAATAACAGATCTAAATGATTAGGTTCACTGGACTGGTATGGCATTTGCCTAGTATATGTGAGGCCCTGGGTTCAATCCTTATCACGGTACAAAAACAAAAATGCTGCTCTATTTAGGTCCTTCATTATTCTGTGAATTTATATGCCTATGAATTAACATATATGAACCAAGATGTTAAGATAGTTTAAATAGGAAATTTATATATGTGTAACCAAAAAAAACCTTAAAGTGAAGGAATGTCATTGCTTCCAGATGGGATAAATTGACATGCGAAACAAGGAAAGGATCATTTGACTTTGACCCATTAACTAACCTTTTAAATAAAATTCACTGAGTTGAGCAACTCTATTCAAATTGCTCCCGAGTCCCAGTTCCTACTTTTCTGGGGTTCACAGACTCGATGACATCCTAGATGTCATATCAAGTCTGTTCTGTCACCTTTAAATAGACTTAACTATTTACAGCTTGAATCTTTTCTTGTGATCTGGACAAATTTGCCAAGTGTTTTGTTTGGCTGTGTGTTGGTTTCTTTTTTTAAGCATCTCAGCCCACTGGTCTTCTTATCCTTAGATCTGATCTAAAATCCTCGGGGTTTTGCCTACTTTATCAGAGGAGCAGTTCTCACCTCCCATTTTCCTTCATTGAAGCCCTCTCCAAAAGGTCTGGGAAACGGCCAGAAGGGCCTGGGATGTCCCTCATCCCCGGAGCGGTGGCTGGATGTGGCTGAATCAGCGTTGGTACTCTCGGCCTTCCGTACCTGACACTCATACGGGGTCCGCGCTGTGGCTGCCCAGCTCTTGCCCGTGCTCCCTCTTGACCAGCCGAATTGGCAGGCAACATGGGAAGGCTAGAAATTCTATATTGTTTCTAGACGGCATGGAAGCTTCAGTGACCTTACGGTGGGGTTGCCAAAAGGTCTATTCCCTCAGCGCAACTACGGTACTGACCCCACAGGAAAAACGAAATACACATTTGAAACTCAAGTTGTAACCTTAGAGCAGGGCCACAAATCTGGGGTTCTTAAATGTTGGGTCCAGTTACTCAGTCCAAAGAAACGCAACGTGGAAGTAAGAGTGGAAAAGCTGAATAAAGGAGCGCCACTTCCGGCTTTGGGGTGGGTAATTAGAGATTAGAGTCCCACAGGCTTTCCTGCCTGGGCTGGCCTCAAACTACAAGCCTCAGATCTCAACCTCCTGAGTAGTAAGATTACAGGCATGGGTCCTTGGTGCCTGGCTGGCATGAAAGGAAGACAAATGAGATTAAGTATGTTAGCCCATCTTCTGAGAACAGACAGGAGTTGTGGGTTAAGTGCAGCATGAATTGGAGCTGGGGGTGAGGGTGTTGCAAAATTAAGCAATACTGATCAAACGATAGCCCGTTTGATCAGTATCTCAGGATGCTCCAGTTCTGCAAGAAAAAGTACTTACCACTTGGGGGAGAGGGCGGAACCACAGTCCATCCAGTTACCATGGTCAATCGCTCCTGCTCTGTAAGGCTCTCTGTCCCTGATGAGGACATGTTTAGAACAATGCCTGGAGACTTCTGAAGAGGACATTAGAAACACTAACAGGAAGATACTTCTGTTACTTTATCTTTGTACCCTCAGTCTTGAAGGAATTAAGTGAAAGCAACTTAGCATGTTTTAAGACAGGTAATTAACATACTTATGTGTGTGGTTATCAGAGGATCACTTTGATTCAAAGTAATCTATATATTTTTTTAAAATTTTTTTGGGTCCAGTCGTGGGGCCTAAACTCTGGGCCTGGGTGCTGTCCCTCAGCTCTTCAGCTCAAAGCTAGCACTCTACCACTTGAGCCACAGCGCCACTTCCGGCTTTTTTATTTTCTGCTTATGTGGTACTGAGGAATTGAACCCAGGGCCTCATGCATGCAAGGCAAGTGCTCTACCACTGAGTCACCTTCCCAGCCCATCAAAGTGATCTGTTTTTGTGTTTGAGATTTTTTTTTTCCTCCTAGGACTGACTTTCACTGTTTATTTTTAGGATAGAATCTTGTTCTCACCCACCTTTCACCATACTAGTATCTGCGTACTTTTATGATTCCTGTAATTTCTGGGCTTATAGGAACATGCCACTGAACCCAGCTTCCTTCCATGGACATGGACTCCTGTGGCGTTTTTCTGTCCAGGCTGACCTGCAACCACAGTCCTCTTGTTCCCAACCTCCCATATAACTAGGGGGGACAGACACATGGCCATGTGTTCCAGAAGGAATCTCACAAGCTTTTCTGCCTAAGTGGGCCACAAGGGGTAGACAAAGGGGTACTTTACCCTAGAAAAATATGTTTCCCCAAACTAGAACTAATAGGCTTTATGTAAAACACCACCGAACTCTCTCTAGTGAAAAAAAAAAAAAAACAACTTCTTTATATTATTGGGAATAGACAAGAGTCTTGAGAAGCATAACACTACAGCAAGGCAATTTTTAAACAGAATATTCAATATAGATTATTTTCAAATCCCTCTAGCTGATCACATCAAAATTTATTCAAAGTTTGTTCCAATGTCTTGCAGTGCGCTGGCCTGCCCTGACTTCTGAGTGGCACGGGCTAAGATGAGCTTTAAAAATAGGTTTTCTTTAATTGAATTAAAAATCAATTAAAATCCCATTAGAAACATAATTGTCATGATATAAATCACAAAATGGTATCTTTTAAGATAAATGGGGGGTGCATGCATAATTAATATTCTAGACCACACAGCCTGCTGCATGTCTTTCTGTCCTAACTTCTCTCCAGAGCAGGTAGCTGCTTCAATTACTAGAGAATGAATGACTAGAAAGGCCTGTTCCCATGCAACACAGACACTAAGAAAAGCCACCCCGCCCTGATCGATCATCGTCTCAGAGGGCTGAAGGTCCGAAAGATACTGCAGTATGACTTAGGACCAATTCCACATCTTTTTATTATTTTTTTTAATGAATCCACTAACCAGTAAGAAGATACTAAGCAACCCCTTCAACATATGCTTTCCCCTTCATCCACAGTATAAGTCAAATTTTATCCTTTGGATAAAGCCAAGCCTGAGTCCTAAACTTCCACTTAACACCCAGCAATTACAATATGCTCTACCATTTCAAAATTGCTACATTTCACATGTAGACTCCTATTCTTGCTTTCAAAGTACAATTGGAATAGAGGATCTCAGGCCCCACCCAGATCAACAGAAACAGCACAGTACTGAGAAATCCTGAAAAAGTGAAGTTGGAGGTAGATGTGCTTATCTATAATCCCAGCTGCTCAGCAAGCAGAGGCAGGAGAACTGTGGCTCAAGGCCATCCCAGGGAAATTTACAAAGACTCCACTGCCAAAATCAATGCATGCATACACACACATACCTACACACAAATACACATATATGTGCATGCATACCTACTATACAATCCAATGGCTTGGGGCATAGTTCAAGAGGTAGAGCAATTGACTAGGAACCATGAAGTCCTGGGATTAATCCTAGTACTTCAAGAAAGAGAAGAAAAGTGATCAAGTAGATTTTATGAACATTAGTTTGAGAAGCACTACAGTTTGATATTTTAACAAACTCTTTTGCAAAGAACCCATTCTCACTATGCAATTTTAAACTAATAGATGCTTCTGAAGTTTTGGAGTATTATGAAAATAATATATTGCTACATGGGGCTAGGATCCTTTGTGTCTGAATGGTAAGGCTTCAGTGAGACAATCACATATAAAGCACTTACCCAAGGCAATTCTTCTGAAGCACTTAGCATGGCTATCATATAGTTGGCTTATTAAATGTTAGTTAATCTCAATAATATCTAGATTGCTATGTCCTCTGAGACAAGACCTCCATGTTTTTGTCAATGGGCTTCAAGATAACTTTGCTGACATTAGCTTCCATTGTACAGCAAGGAAATGAAAGGATGATATAGAGCCATTATTACCAGCAGTAGGAAGGTGATGGAGAATGGGAGCTTTTCCTTGGATAGAGGAATGACCGTGAGCCTTAACATAAGAAATACAATTATTTATGATCACTGCATAAAACATTTCTTACTTATGTAGTGACTATTTACTAGGGAAAACTCAGAGCCCATTAAAGACACATGTTCTACTTGGTATAGTGCTACACACATTAAATTGTTTTGCTGTTTTGCTTTGCTTTGCTTTCACTTTGGATTTCCCTTCAGCCAAAGTAAATTCCAATTTTCATCCATTTCTTTGTCAATCTTGCTCTTTAAAAAGAAAAAAAAATGAAGGTTCACCAAAGAAACAAAACAAAACTTTGTTGCCCATCTTTTAAATTCCTCCTTAAAGTCAAGGTCTATAAAAAGATGAAGTGCACTGTTTAATTGGTCTTTTATCAGATTGTGGGTGGGGGCACATGATATTATTCCCTTCATCAGCCTATCGACTCTTTCAACCTTGCCTCTTGAAATCTTTCTGAACCTAAGAGCTGATACTGCAGGTTTTATATTTATAATGATTAATTAAGTCTGCACTAAGCAATGTTCTTGACTGCAAGAACAAAATCCACTTTAGAAAGCCTAAATGACAGCTTGCCTAAAATAATTAGCACCCAAACCGAAAGAATTAAAATATTCTCCCTCCACTTTATACAGGCAGATTTTAGCCATTTCCTGTTTTTCCTCATTGTTCTAGATTTATAATAAGAATAAGAAGCACTGGATAAAGCAATAGGTTTATAGATTGAAACATCAAGCAAAGGTCATTAAATGAAGAAGTGACATTTAAGTGTAGATAAACCTGAAATAATTATATGCAGTCCAGACACAAACATGTATTTGGGTTGGTTGCACTATGAATCCAAAAACGGAGCTGCTATAGTCCAGGTTTGGGAAGTAGCTCCAGGAACACCACTCAAAACTGCTCTCTGGAACCTTCCAGTGAAATATTATACAACCGTGGCTTCCATATGTCAGAGGTTTAGCAGTGCCTTGCAACTCCTTAGCCCTTACTGTCAACTTTAACTATTATCTAGTTCATCATGGGACTTAAACATCTCCAAATTTAAGAGTTCTGACAAACGGTTCCTGTGACATAAGTAAATAAAAGAGACAGAAGCATATGATATAGTCTCAGCTTCTCCCATGAATTTCTGAGTCGAGTTCCTAAAATTACCTTACAAATGGAAGCTCTCCACAAAGTAAACTTAGCCCGGTGACCATCAGATGTGTGCATCACGTTCCAGTGACAGCTTTGTGGATAAAAGACTTTTGAGGACATCCTTGAAATCCTTATTTTCTCATCTCCTTAAATATCTAGTAAATGAATTCTAAAGGGAAAAGTAGCCAAGTTCATGTTCGGTGTGAATAAATCGTGTTTTTTTTCTGAAGGGGAAAAAAAAACACATGCTAGGCTCTTCTTTGCTCAGTGGATTTAACAGGTACAGTCCAGAATTACATTGACAGGATTAACTCATAAAATCTTTGATCATATTTTTTTCTTTTTTGTTAGATGGTGATAAATTTGCTGTGGCTACCAACTTCAATGCCTTCTCTGTCTTGGAGAATCATTCAAATTGACAAAGCAATTGTCTAAGGCAATGAGATCCACTGTGGAAGTTACTGGTCTTGTGTGCATTAAAAACAGGTTTCCTCAAAGGTAACCAGCCCATTGAGAAGCAGTTAGTATAAGATACCCAGCTCAAGAAAAAGACCATATGCCACCTCCGTAGGCATGTTAATATTGACTTTTCTAGTGGAGGCAGTACCAAGGATTGAACTAGTCCTAACCCTCACTTAGTAGATGGTTTACAGATAAAGCACACTCTTAACCCTTTTATGATTTGGTTAATTTTGAGACAGGCTCTTGTTTGTCCAAGCCTGTGTCTAGACCTTGATCATCCTATTCTACACTTCCCATTATATCTGGGAGAGTGCCACCCTACCCAGCTACTTACCATTCAGGTAGAGTTTCATTAAGTACTTTTGGTCCAGACTTGTCTGTGACTGTAATGGTCTTGATACTCTCATGAGTCTGGGACAACTATCAAACTCAATTATGGATCAAGACAGGGTTTGCAAACCTCTTGTTCAGAACTGAGATCCTCCTAGGACTGTAGATGTGAGTTACCACGCCCAGCTTGACTACATATTGGAGAGAAAATATCTTGGATCATACTGGGTTAAATAAAATATATTACTGATAGTATTCTTACTAGTTTATTTTTTTTTTTCAAATGTGGTTGCTGAAGGGCTGGGAAGGTAGCTCAGTGGTAGAGTGCTTGCCTTGCATGCCTGAGGCCCTGGGTTCAATTCGTTAGCACCACATAAGCAGAAAAAGCTGGAAGTGGAGCTGTGGCTCAAGTGGTAAAGCACTAGCCTTGAGCTGAAGAGCTCAGGGACAGAGCGCAGGCCCAGAATTCAAGCTGCACGACCAACAAAAAAAATAATAAAAACAAAACAAAAAACAAATGTGGTTGCTGAAAGATTTTTAAATCACACTGATGGCTAGAGGATTTGATTCTCTATTATGCTTTCACTAAACTGTGCTGGTTTATGGACTCTCTTCCATGCCACATGTTTGTAGACCAATTAGCCACTGAGCCATACAGCTCTTTATCAGTGTAATAGAAGCACACGTCCAATGTTTCCATGTTTGGTGCTCACAACACAGTACTAAGCGGAGGCCATGATGATTAGAATCTTAAATATAAAGCACAGTCATTTTTAAATATAAAGCACAGTCTTTTCTTTCTTTTGCATTAATCATCAGATGCTAAGGATTGGGTTACAAAATGTTGGACACACTGTACCATTTAATTCTTGCAAAAGCCAACAACAAGAGCAGTAATGATGGTAACAACTGTTGAAATTTGCAGAGAGTTGGCCAAGTTCTGAGAAATACAGCCCTCACATGAACCATCTCACTATATTGCAGTAAGAGAGGCACCCTGGCCAAGGAAGTCAAAGCACAGAGTATGATGAACACATATAGATGTATATCAGCACACTCGGTGTCTGCTGAGAGTTGATTTTCTGATTCATACATTATCAACATGATTAACCTCATCCATCACCAACTTCATCAACTCATGTCTTCACATGTCAGGAGGAAAAGGGGAGCCCTTACAGGTTCATTTTACAAGGGCACACATCTGGGTCCTATCCTGGGGTTCCATTTCCTCATCACACAAGAGGTGGGTGCTAGTACTTAGTGTACAACTTTGAGAATGAAACCAACATTCAGCCCATTGTTGTCTGGCTGATTTCAGTGAAGCCTGTCTACTTTCACAGATCAAAGTCCTTAGTACATGTTAGATATTACCATTACGCTGAAGGACTAGAATTTAATCCTTTCGAAATTACTCCGGGAACGCATGTACAGCTTATTGAAACCCTAAGCATTCTTGGACCACGCTTACTAACTCATTCTGCAACTTACCTGTAATCAGGCTTTTCAAACGTTGAGCTACCAATTCTACCCGATAATGGTGAATCATTGTGTATCTTTGAAGAAAGGCAATTATTTGAAAAAAAGTCTTCAAAAGTAAAGTTTTCCTCGATCTCAGAGCAGCTTCTCCTTGTAGCCCCTTAGCACAGACTGTTTCCACTCCTTCTGTCATTACTTGCCACTTTCCAGAATCAATGGTTGTTATTATATCCATTAAAGAGGGTGGCAGAAATGATCATTTATTGCCCTACATTTTAGGATGCCTATGAAAAATTAACAACAACTTTATCAACCTTGACCAGGCTATAATACATTTGATGGAAACACAATAATTTGTAGTAACCATACCACACACTGACGCCCCTCCCACAAATCCAGATTCTAACCCATGAGGAGGGTTTGAATCTTTCTCATCTATATCCTGCCCTCCAAGAGTGTGAACTATTAGCCATGGTGGGAATAAAGATTTCAAACATTTCTTTTGCTTCTATGTGATGAATGCCATACACAGTTAAAAACAAGGCTATTGAGTTTTAATAACACTTATTTGTGCTGTCTCTATTCATATGGCAAATCCTGAGCAATGACATTAGGTATGATCCTTAGAGAATACAGTATGTTTTGAAAATCTGTGTTGACTACCATTTTGTGTCAAGCCTCAGCCATAAATTCAACTTGAAATATAACCGGGTGCCTGTCTATTGTTTCTACCTCTCACATCAATCAACCCTCGGTGCAAGGATGCAGATTTGGTGAGGATCTAGAGCTGTGCCTCACTGAACAAATACTATACAGTAACACAGCATATTCCTTCCAAACACGGGAGAGGATGTTTTAATTAATGTCGACCTGTATTGCTCCTGTTAGCACAGGCCTAAGAGATTGACTGGATCTCAGTGTGTTTTCCTTGAGAGTAATCACTCCGGGCTGTGTACTGTGCTCATCTGCAAGTTAAAGACCTCCTTGTTTCCCTCCCTTAAATTCTCCCCGCTCCTGAGTCATTCCAAGGGCATGCAACACACCTTATGAAGAGTTTTCTTGTTCTAAGACCACGAATTGTAATGCTATACTTCTAGAAGCTTCTTCACATTGTTACCTCTCATTCTCAGCATCTTCTGTGAGAACGAACATGGACTCCAGTGGCCAAGCAGAGCTTCGATCCTCCCAGACTCTTGAGCTGAGAGGGAGGGGTTGTGATTCTCTCAGACCTCCCTGAGAGAGAGCCACTGGGCCGTGTTTTACACAGAAATAAGCACACTTCCTCCGGGCTGCCTGCAGGAAAGGATTGTGTAATAGAGCTGTCCATACCCCACACCTCCCAGAATGCACTCACAGATCCGGAAGCATGGTCACAAGGGACATCATCCAGAAATCCATATGAATGGTTCTAATCTGCCAACTCTGGGTAGTGACTACCCCTTCCCTTCACCCCTGTCCATCTCCTCCTACACGAAATCAGGTTGTGAGAAACAGATACTTGCTTCCTGCATCACCAAACACAGGTGAGAGAGTCTTGCCAGTAAATATCTGGATGACAGCTTCTTTTATGTGTGTATGTGTGTGTGTGGGGGGGGGTCCTAATTTAAGCTAGGCACTCTTTTGTGAACCAATCCAATGGGGTCAATTCCTGTGGGCATCATTCCTAGCTCTGTGTCAGTAGCCAATTTCTAAACATTTCCATGCCACATTTTTTTTAGCTGTGAGATGACAGTGATGATGGTGATGATGATGATGATGGTGATGATGATAATAATAATAATAGCATCTATGTCTTAGGCTTTCTCTAAGTACAGCAATAAAAGGCTACCCTAAGAACTACCTGGTTTAGCCCTAAAGCCCTTAGGCTAATATCTGATATATAATAAGCACAACATAGTTTGAGCTATTATTAGTGCTCACAATAACTCTCAAAGGACTGACATTACTCTCCATTTACAGATCAGGAAAAGCAAGGTGCAAAAAGGAATGTAGCTTGTCCAGAGTTATCCCATTAATAGATGACAGAGCTTCTGAGACAAGAACAGATAGCAAGACCAAAGCCCATATTTTTAACTACCACCCTCTCACCCTGTTGTACTTGTTTGTTGTTGTTGTTTTTAAATCAGATCTGCAAATTGTCTATCAAAAGGATTATATCGTTTTCTGCAGAGTCTTCGACTTGGTTACCTCCAGTTTTCTCTGTTGGAGCAGTGTTGAATAGTAAATAAAAAGCTGGTTCTCCAAATCTTCTGGCAGATTTTCCTCAAAGGCGTCTTCTCTTCTCAAATACATCCCCTATCAAATTTTAAACAACCAGTGCTGCACCACTTCAACATCTGTAATCTTCAATAGCAGTTCCTCTCTTTTTTTCTTCTGCTGTTTTACTTTTTTTTTCTTTTTTAATGCTTTAGTGCCTACACTGCCTTTACTTCCCACTGCAAGGCAGCGGGGCCTCTGCCCTTAACTTTCTCTTTCAAACTTCACTCCATCAAGAGAACCTTAACCAAAACTCTGAAGCAGAAAACTTGTGCAGCCCTCCCCCTAGTGGTGATAAAGGGAATATCCTAAAATTTACCTGCTTTTGACATGAAGCACTCTTAACTAAAATCTACTTATTTCTTTGAAAGTTACTACAAAAAAAAAAGCATCAGATGAGTTTTGAATATCAAATAATAAGTATGAAACACCTTTCACATGCCCCTGCAAAAGCTGGCGTATTTTTGCCAGTAGAAGATGAGTAGAAGAACAAGACTGGGGAACAGAGAGGGAAACATCTACATGTACAAGGGAGGAACATGTGTGTATTTAAAGCCCCGGCAAAAGAAGCAGATCAGGATCATGTTAGAATTTTTAGTATATTCCCTCAAATCACATCAAATTATAGCAATATCCTCACCAGTCCGCTGATTTCACTCCCCCATTATTTTCACACCATCTTCCTAAACATAGTAAGACTTTAACCAATGGCATGGAAGCCTGTTGTCTCAACAGACACACAGAGAGATGCTTTCCCTCAGGAGAAAGGAAAATTCTAAGTCAGCCCCTTCCCCTCCCCCTCCCCCACTGTAGCTGCCAGCTCTGTCAGGAAATGGCTGGAATTACTCATCAGAGTAGGAGTTTACTAATTCCTTGGTGATCTTCTCTGCGAAGGGGAAAACAATAAATGCTTTTCTGTGGTTACATCTCCTTATCCATTTCCTAACCCAGAGAAGGCTGAATGGAATCCAATGTGTGTTTTTAACCCCCTTCCCATGGGAGAAAACAACAATAACAACAACACAACAACAACACAACTTCCCAGATAGGATCTGCCTCTTCTTTCTCTGCTCTCCATACACGACTGACATCACTTTGAGGATTCTAACAGTCAAATCTCACTTAACATGGTCAAGAAGGAAACTAAGAGTTCCCCTTCCCATCCCACCACCTGCTCTTCGAGGCAGGCCTCAAGGTGCTGGCCGAGGGCCAAAGGAGATGGGACAAGGGGTCCCCGCATACTGCCAGCAACCCCAGAAGCCAGGGGAGAGACACTGTCTTGGTCCACCTGGAACTTGATAGTATTACACTCTATCCTTAACAGTTTCTATAGAACAGAAATTTCTTTTTTACAAGTCCAGAGTTCTTTCAGTCCAACATCAAAGTCCCAGCAAGGTTGCTTGTCTGAAGGGCAAGTGACTGAGGCCACACCAAGTGTATTTTCTCTAAGAGCTTTGAAAAAACCTACTATTATCTTTCAGTCATTGTACAAGGGGGTTTCAATTCATCGTGTCAATGTATGAATAGAATGCATCTTGGTCAGTCTCACTCTTTCACCGTTCTCTCCCAACTCCCATCTAGTTCTATGAGTTTCACTCCTCCTCACCAGGGAGACACACCCTGCTGGCCTCTGGGCCTCCGAAGGGACTCCTTAACCCTATCCCATTGGCAATGCTGAATTTTGAAGACCTACATTCAATCCATAGCAGACTCTCCCTCAGAGCCATTGAAGGAGTCAACCTAGCTGACAGACACCTTGATTTAGAACTTTCCAGAACTCTGAGGATAAATTTCTGCTGTCTAAGCCACTGAGCCCATGGTGCTTTGTTAAGGCAGCCCTTGAGAAACAGATAGTTTTGGCATAATTCTTCCATGTTGAAGGAAATGTTAGCATTATTTTTTTCCAAAGAAGTAAAGGTCATTAGGGTTCAATTTTGACTTTTCTATTTACACACACACACACACACACACACACACACACACACACACACACCATCTAATATCCAAAGTAAGTAGCTAACCAATGAGTTAACTTTCTTCCATTCCTATTCCTACCTCTGAACTTCAAGTCTCTTGTTATTTCTTGACTAGACTTGAAAATAATGGTGGTGTTTCCCTGACTTCCTGCTTAAAACTTGTCAATGGCATTCTGGTTTAAATAGCAAATATCTACCACAGATTAATGTGTTTTAATGCTTGGACCCCAGCTGAGGGCACCAATCTTGGGAAGCTGTGGGAAGATTAGGAGGCAGAGTCTCTGGAGGGCAAGCCTTTGAAGGCTATCCCTGGCCCCAGGTTCTTGTCTCTCTCCATCTCTGGTCAGTTGGTCTGTCTGTCTGTCTGTCCCTCGCCTCTCTCTGTCTCCTGGACCACTGTGATGTGAAGTATTTTGCTCTTCCTTCCCTTTAATATGAAGAGCTAAAGACAACCAAGCCTGCTCCTACCTCCTCTGGGCCTTTGTACTAGTTGCTCGTTTTTCTCTGGAATGTTCTTCCATGTGTTTGTGTGACTGGTGTTTTCCCACCTTTCTGACCTCAGGTCAAATATTAGACTCTTCGATGCATCCCCTCTGACTACTGGACCTCAAGGAATCCATTAATGCCCCTTTATCATGCCATTGCTTTACTCTCTAGTTGATACCATTATTTACTATTTTATCTTGTTTTGTGTTCCTACTCGGTGCCAAGAACTCTTTACACACTTAGAATGCAGTGTTAAGTAGGTTAAGGTTGTTATTTCAAAAGGTTTACATCTAGTGGAGAAAGATGGATGACTGACTTGTCCTCTGT
Organism: Dipodomys spectabilis; assembly: GCF_019054845.1. NCBI lineage: Eukaryota > Metazoa > Chordata > Mammalia > Rodentia > Heteromyidae > Dipodomys > Dipodomys spectabilis. The sequence continues at coordinate 6,378,816 of NW_024870698.1, read as the reverse complement.
GCTTTGCTGGTTTATTTATTTTTTAATCATCTATTTCCTTTGCCCCACTAGAATATAAGTCTTAAAAAAATCAGAGTCCTTTGTGCCTTATTTATCTCTTAAGTACATCTGGGATCCTGGTAGGTACTTCGTAAATAACTGTTGAATGCATTTAGGGAAAAAAATAAATGATGTACTTACAACAGAGCATTGCAAAGTTAAATCTCAATTCTATTATTGAACACAACCGTTTGCATATCAGAAGCTCAGATAATTCATCTGCAAATATGGGAACGATTATAATGAACTTCAATGTTATTGTGCAAAAATCAACCATCCTGTTTGTAATGTTTTGCACCTCCTCCATGCAGGAGGTGTACAGTAAATGACTAATGAATTAAAATTCATGAAAGTAATCAGGAGAGTTCTTTGAATCATAAAAATTACAACGGGCTCCCAGGTACATTTTCAGTTTCAAGTAATATCATAATTTAGCAGGTACCATAATTTTTCAGCACTCTCATACAATCTCTTCCTTGCAGCACTGGAGACCTCATAGTTTCAATCATAAGTATTCCAACACATGCTTCACCTGTAATAAGACACTCCTTGAGGGTAAGTTCCACTTATTTTTACAAAGAATTACATGCAACCTTGTATTAATTAACTGTTGCTTTGGGCTATTTGCCATCTACAGATCCACTGCAATCCCTTTGGGAAATGAAATGATTCACACATATCCTTCGGCTGCCTTGGCCAACTTCTTGCCACCTCCTCAGCTCATTGTCAATTCTAGGCATACAGAGGGTCCTCAATCACCAAACACTTGCACATATAGTAGAGCTGAGCATTGTAGTCAGCCTCTGAGATACATCTCAATTCTCTTCACATTTTTGTATTCCTAGACTTACATTTTCTTAAACCATTGAGCATGGGTTGGATCTGGCCAAAGAAATAATGTCACATCATTTTCAGTATTTGTTGACAAGAAGACGGTGACTCTTCCCCATCCCTTTCAGTCTCTCTAAGAACCTTCCCCTCTGTGTGAAGGAGGCCATCATTTTGAAGAGCTGGAAGGAAAGGCTCAGAGGCTGTGAGTCAATTGTCTTCTGCCAGTATCCACCCACGACCTGAGGCCTTCCCACGGTCCTGAGAACCAGTTTGGAAGCTCCCAGAGCTTGCAACAGACACACAAATGTGTCATCTTCCTTCAGAACCAGAATCCTCAAAGGCACGATTTTGCAAAGTTGTTGGGGCCACTTAGTGAATGCATACCTAGAATTCTAACCCACAGAAACTCTGAGATAATGAGCACATGCATCTTCAGTCACTAAGTTAGGAGTAATGACTTGCACAGCAATAGATAGCTAATATATAGTATTTGGTAATGGTTCGATAAATATTTATTAGTAGTGAAGGACTTATCTTCTACTCCTCACTGACAGGTGAAATACAAACTCAGAGACTTAGAAAAGCAATTCTTTCCACTCTGCTCTGCAATTTAAAACTTTATCAACATGAAGATAGACATTGGTAATTTTTTACTCAAGAGGTACTGTGGGGGTAGATTTTTGTGTCAGAAAACGATATGACAACAGCCTTCAGCTTAGAGGCACACAGTTTTCCCGCCACTTATTGTAGTCTCTTTACAAGTTGTGTCTACAATCAGGATGTGAGGAAATTAAATACAAATATGAGGATTGTTTTTAAAAAAGCATTGAGTCAGAAAAATTTCATCTAAGTCCTGACTCCCTACAGACTTCCAAAGAGATCCAGGAAAGTGAATGAATCTCTACAGGTTGTGAATTTCTTCAATAATGGAAGAAACTATCTGTCTTGTTAAGGAGTTATAAAGTACAACTGAGGATTTATGAGGCCCAAACTCTAGTTTTAAATATCAGCAATGCCCTCCCCCATTATCTGCTCTTTTCGTTTGCATGGTTTCAGATACTCACAGACAACTATAGCAAACAACAAGAACAATAACAAAAATTAAATGGGAAGTTCGGGAAATATTTCATACATAAAGAGCATGTAAAGAGCATAATTTTGAGTAGCCTGGTGATGCATGATTTTGGATACCATGATGACACTTCCTCCTTTCTCTGCTTTTAATTGGTAAGAAAGAACATGCTAGCTTGGGGCAGCTATGGTTTACAGACAAAGGGCACATTCCAGAAGAAGTAAAGTAGGTAACAGAATATCAGGATAAGGATAAGGCAATGATCAGGTGCACATACATGTGCACACCCACCCATACCCACCCACACACATCCTGCCTTTAAATAGGATCTTTGTGTAATGTCAAACACTTGGAATCCTGTGTTTTTGTCTCTTTCTACTTAAACACAGGTTAGCAGATATAAGATAGCAAACAATGAGATAGCAAATTCAAGCCAAATTCCACTGGCATTTGGCTTACTCCACACACGTACCACCCAATCTTACGTTCCCCACCCAGCCATCACCCCTACAGGGCTCCAAAGGTCTCCATAACCATCCTACTTTGTTTTTTTGTTTTTTTGCGGGGGGTACGGTCGTGGGCCTGAACTCTGGGCGTGGGCACTGTTCCTCAGCTCTTCAGATCAAGGCTATCACGCTACCACTTGAGCCATAGTACCACTTCCAGCTTTTTTTTTCTGCTTATGTGGTGCTGAGGAATCGAACCCAGGGCCTCATGTATGCAAGGCAAGCGCTCTACCACTGAGCCACCTTCCCAGCCCCCCATCCTACTTTGTTTTACCTAGCCATGAATTATGCATTGGTCCAGTGTATCCAGGCTTTAGTTTGCCAATTAGTTTATTTAGCAGCCTTCTCAATTTTAAGTACAACTGTCATGATGTCACAGTGCAAATCTTTAAGTAACCCTTGTTTACCTTAACAACCTCAAATGAAAGAGTACTGATGCTGGTAATTTTATTGGAGGATAACATATTAGTTGCTCTATTTCATTATGCGTTATTATTTTTAATCATTACAGTGCCTAATTTTTCAATTAAAATTCGACATAGTTAGACATGTATCAGAAAAGACATGAGATACCTAGGGTTAGATACCACCACCCATAGTTTCAGGCATGTGTAGAAGCCTCGAGATGCACTGGGAAGGGAGGGCTGCAGGTAAGGGAGGGCTGCTCTATCAATGGCCTCATTTGCTATGATTCCAAAAGCAGAATCATCAAATGGTGACATGGATAGGGAAAGTGGATCGTGAAAGACCCACAGAGAAGCAAGTGATTCATGTTAGAAGAATGAAACTCTACAGGCAGAAATGCTTGCCTGAGCATGACTATCACGAAACCTAAAAGTCAACAGGGAGATTATGAGTAAGGTTAATCTGTCCAAAGATGTTAAACTGATATTTTGTATTTTAATCTCCCTGAATTTAAGAGTATGCCATCACTTTTACAAAGAATGCTTTGATTTGACATTAAAATTAAGTATGATGCCAAATTTGAGCCTACTGAATTCATATAAATTCTTCCCACTTGCTGACTGCAGGGATATAAATGCGACATGAATGTTATGCAGATTCACCGGGCTGGATGAAGTACGCCCTCAAGCTTGATGCTGGTGTCCGTGACGATGATCATGGATACACTCAGCGTGCCCCTTGGCACTGTCAGGCGGAAGCTTCTGTGGCTGATCATCTCATTGTGGGAGACTTGGAATGTGCCTTCTTCATCAAGCAGGCAGGGGTAAACGTATCCGTGGCCTCATTTGCCACATTTTCAAAGCTAACATCATCAAGTGATTGTTTTTTAAGTCAGAGAAAGTAGAGGATCTCCTTTCAAAAGCAAGTAACTCACATTAGAAGCAGGTCATTGGCAAACCAAGGTACAAGCTGTAGTATCTGAATTTTGCTAGTGTTAAGATGCAGCATGCATGGCTTTTTTTTTTTTTTTTTATAGCACTTCCTTGTACCGCCATGGTATAGATAAAGCCTCTCAATCAGTTTGTCATGTGTCATCAATTATCCCATTGGTAGAGGCTTGGTAGTAAAAGGTAATTTTCTACACAGTATTTTTCCTTCTAGTTCTTTAAGGGATTTTGTATTTGCTAGAAACACTCCATACTGGATACCCTCTTCTTGCCCACACAGACCTACTCTTTAGCCTGCTCTAATCACTAGAAAGATTGCACCAAAAGCCTTCCTCAAACAAACACCTTCCAAGATCTCCTGCTGGATAAATTGGCTTCTTAATAATTTGACTATTAGTTGCTTTTTACTGGTTCTTGATGAACATATACACTTGTATGTAACACCGCCTTGATCAGGAAACATTTCGTCACCATAATACATTACTGAGTCAGTGCCTCTTGTAGTGAGTCTCTACCTAGCCCCAGGTCGATCTGACTTCTGTCATCGTAGTTTTGTCTTTATTAAAATTTAATATAAATGGGATCACCAAGTATGAACTCTTTCGTTCAATACAATTATTTGGAGATTTATCTATGTTGTTCAGTCTATCAATAGTTGATTAGATTTTATTGCTTTGTAGTATTCTCTCATATGCCTACTGCACTGACAACCATGGTTACTGCCCTTGGGTCTCCTCCTACAACTAGCATGCAAGGCAATTCCGCCTTCCTTGTGGGCTACCCTTAAGTCAGCCACAACCAGTGAAAAACTGCATCATAACATGACCTTCTGAGATCCGAGTGTGCTCTGTCTTTTGCTGCGTTTCCAACTGAAACACCATCACTTGGGAAATACAGTATTCCAGGAGTACACTCAGCTTCTTGTTCTCTGAAGAGAGGAACATGCTTGGAGGGTCTTTGTTTGGTGCTAGTATTACATAATACTATGGACTGGGAAACTTAGAAAGAACGAATGTTGTATTGCGTAGTTCTGGAAGCTGGGAGGCTGAAGATCAGGCACTTGCATCTGCTGAGGGGCTTGTGGCTGTAGTTCTGCCTGGTTGAAGGCAGGCAGGCAGGCAAGGGACAGAAGAACAAGGGCTTCCTCTCACTAATGTGGGAGGAGCCCTCGGGGCCTAGTCATTTCTCCATTTCTCCAAAGCTCACCGCTTACCAACAGCACCGTGACAACACCACAGCAAGCATGACCTGGCATCCTCCGCTGACTCCCTCTGGGGCAGAGAAGTAAGTATCAGCTCTTTTAACTACAAGAGGAAGGGAAATGTAGAGGTACTTGCCTCTTTGCTTGTGAATAGTCATAACATATTAGGTAGAAAAAGAGGAGGAGCAGAAGGATCTGAACTCTGAATGTTTAAACTTTACAACTTTGGTGGCGGGGGGGGGGGGGGGGGGGGGAGGAGGGATGGGGGCGGGGTAAAAGTTAATAATAAATACTAAAATATTAAATAAATAAATAAAAATAATAAGATAGAAAAAAGAAAAAATAAATAAAATTTGCAGAAGGCAAACCAAGTTTCAGTTCCCTCATTGTCCATTATGATGGTGTTCTTTGACATTCCAGTATATCCTATGGCCGAAATAGAACTTAAAATCAAGGGTCATAACAATTCCAGGGGAAGGTGCTAAGGGAAGACCAGAGTGATTTGGAAAATGTTCCTTGGGCCTCCCAAAGTAAACAGTAGGTTCTCAGTCCCCATCTCTGGGAGCTTGTGAAGCCTGCCCTGCTAAGGTTCAATTAAAACGAGAAAGATCAGGGAACTTGGCAGAAAGGACATAATTCCTGCAATAAGAAATGTCAAATGTTACCATTTTAGCTGTTCAGAATGACTGCCTTGTTATTTCTGAGGGTTTTTTGGGGGGTAGCAGTTGTCAATAGCAGTATCACAGACTCTGTAAAGTAATTAACTTTGTCTCCAAAAATAACACTGATTGTTTAACCACTGGTATATAGGACATCATGAGAGGGATGTACCTCTTTCTCTTCGGAAATAAATCTGATTCCTTCAGTCTCTGGATTTATTCTTCCAGGAACCATGTTATTGTCTTGTAAAATGGCCCACCCCTCCCATTATCTCCTAAGTAGCAGTTAGCTGAGGAGAAAACGGTTCTATTGATATATGAAGTTGGAGGCAGATGCCAAGCTAATTGATCTGAGTAGGTTAAATGGGAGAAAATACTTCTAACAATCAATAGAGGTGCTAATTTGGCTAATTGTTGGATAGTGTTTCTTTTTTTAAGTGAGCAATTTCCCCAATTACTGTTTATCGTGTTGATTTTTTTTTTTTACTTGTCCGGAGTTTATCAGTTTTAACTTTACCAAGCCTCCTGTGATATCAGTTTCCAATATGTCACCATCCTAATGTTTGTATTGTCAACTTGCTGACGAGAAGTTTTCCAGGATATGACAAATGGCCTACAAAACTGGCCTCAGACTTTGCTGAAATCATTAGAGCACAAACTTTTTTTTAACAATGGTATCAACAAGTCAATTAATGCCTTCCTAATTAAAAAAAAAAACTGGAGAGGGGAACGCAGAGAAAGTGGACAATGGACAGAGTTCTCATCTCTCAGAGGTATGAGGGAAGGACAAGGAGAAATGTCAATAAATATTACTTAAGATGAACAACTTATCACATGACTAATAACAGGGGAAGGATAGGAAAAGGGGAAGATTTCAGAGAAATGCAAGATTATCATTGGCTTAAAAAAAAACAAAAAAACAGCTCTATGCCAGTGGCTCACAACTGTAATCCTAGCTACTCAGGTGGCTTCAATTTGAGGACCAACTGCAGTAGGAAGCCAACCCAGGCAGGAAAGTCTCCCAAAAAGTCTCCAGTTAACCCCTCAACATCCAGAAGTAGAACTGTAGTTCAGTATGGTAGAGTGTTAGCCTTGAGCAAAAGAGCTGGGGACAGTGCCCAGGCCCTGAGTGCAAGCCCCATAATTGACAAGAAAAAAAAAAACTCTTGTTATAGAATAATTTTTAAATAATAATGCTAGTAGATGTGAACAAAAGTGGAATTCTATTAATGTAAGGACCCAAAGAGATCTAGGAGAAGAAATCCCATTCCACCCTGTTTACAAGTGACAGACTAGGAGACAGATGGTTGAATAAACACCGAGACCCAAAAATGACAAAGGAGATTACATTCAATTGATATGGGTGGTATTTTCTTACAATAACTTGGAAAGTTCTCTGCCCTCTAAAAATCTCTCAAGCTTGCTCACTAATGCCTGAGATTCTCTTAAGAAGCGGTTAAGCCTTTTATTCCAAAGTGAAGGATACCTTAGGGAAAAATTTACACATTAACTCAAGGTTCTGCTTGAGTGATTTTGACCTAAACTGGAACAAAAGTTTAAACACCTGATATTATAAGAGGACAAAACCCAACACTGAGATCGAAGAAGCTCCATTAATATGAGCTCAAAATGGGTGACTGAAGGCGTCTAATACAGATATCTTACAATATTGCTGTTTCCCCACTGTGTTTCCTGCTGTCTCTTTTCTTTCTCTCTGGCCTCCTTGTTTCTTTCTGTGCAATGGTCCATAAGGTTGGAGTTGTTTTCACGGCTAAAATCAGCATTCGAATTGGATTGTCAAATAGCTGCTGTCATATTTTGGCTGAGATCTTTGGCAGATTCTCCTGCTAGAGTTTTCTCTGTCATATTAGAATGGTAATGAGAAACTTGAAGCAACATATAGGCTGGGCGGTAATATGGGATGGAGAAGTTTGGGAGGCATTTCTTCCAAGAAACACATGGGTTAGAAGAATCCATACAGCCATCCTGAAAGCAGGTTCCTGTCATCATTCATCGCGGCTATTACCATCATCATCATCATTACTGTCACCAATAGTACCTTTGGGTTTCCATGTAACCTAAAACAACTATTTCATTTCTCTGATGATCAGGCTGATCTGACTGTACTCTGAACTGAACTCTGCCTTCCTTATAAAGAGACATAAATGTGGAAAAAAAAGAAATGAAGCAAAGATGCACAGAAGAGCTATTACAAAGCATTCAGCAAATATGCATACATTGAGACTATGAAATTGAATATATGAAAATGATAGTAAGGTCTTGAGCTCTCTGAAGTCCGAGTCCCCACAGAGAATTCCATGGATGGTTTCACACCATAGATATTCAAACATGTTCTATGTATGTTACAGCTGAGCACACAGGGCAAATCATCAACACTGACTACGACATTAAGGCAGCAGCACAGAGGACGCTGAGCCCTGTGGAGGAATCTTGGCCTAAATTATGAGGAAGAAGGAGACCGATCAGGTTTAGGAAGATACTGAAAAAGACTGAAGACAAAGACAGAAGCAAAATACAATAGGGTAAACTGAGCAAATATTTACAATGGCATATGATTGTGCAGTTGCCCCTTACCTGCATTGTTTAGTCTTCTCAAAAACATTAGAAAAAGTGAAGAAATCAGGTAACTATAATTGCTTAGAAAGGCCAATTCACAGTATAACAAAATGAACACAGGAAATGGTAGAGGGTAGGAGACAGACAAATGAAAAGAGGACTGGAAGAGAATGCAGTCATAAAATTTAATGCATATCCTACAAAATTAAGAAAATTGAGGGAAGGGGTAGTGTTGGGAGGGATGGAGGAGGATGAGGGAAGTTGTGACATGGATAACGCTGCGTTCATTCATTAACTTCTTTGTTAACTCCTGCATAAAACTACTTAAAAATAGTAAAAATATATTTTCAAAAGTAGATACTACTTCGGGTGAAAAGAAAACAGCATTCTTTCAACATTGTCAAAGACAAGGAATGGTTTTAGGATATATAACTGACAGATTTAACCTCAAATGAAAGAAAAGTAGAAAAAGAAGGAAACAGAAAGTAACAACAAAGTCAAAAAATAAACTCTGAAGTTAGTGGCAAAAATATGGGAGACAAAGACAGCAATGGGTTGGGAAAATGGTATATATGCTTGGGCATGGTTGAGGGAGAAAACTAAAGACAAAAATATCTGCTACTACACATGTCTCATGAGGTTATGAGTCCTATGTAGGTTGGCTCCAGCTCAAGATTATTAGTAAACAAGAGCCTTCACCATTCACTTACTACTAATGAACTAAAATATCTTGAGCTACCAAATCACCCTCCCACTTGCTGTCTTCCATCTTCTGCTTTGCTGCTATACTACCTTCCATGACCACTACATTAAATATTGGAAATGTAAAGTGAGGAGGTGTGCAAAAAAAAAAAGTAGAGAAAATGCACTCTTAAGAAGCGTTGTCAGGGACAGCATGAGTCCCAGAGTTCAAGCCCCAGGACTGGCAAAAATAAACAAAACAAAAAATGGGTTGCACATCAATTAGGAACCAGGTTAGGTAGTAAAGATCCAGAGATGAGTATGATCATTGTCTTTACAAAGAACTAAAGTCAGTGAGAGATTCAAGATGTGCTAACAAGTGGATTGCAAAACAACTGAAAAATAGAATAGGAAAAACACATTCTAGAAACATACTATGGTTAATATACCAAGGGAAGTCAAGGGAAACGTAAGAAAAAAATGAAAGCTTCGGTATCCATTTTATGAGTTTAAAAAAAAAGATGAGGAAAGGAAAGATGAGAAATAAAAATGTGGGGCTGAGAAGGTGGCTCAGTGGTAGAGTGCTTGCCTTGCATGCATGAAGCCCTGGGTTCAATTCCTCAGCACCACATAAGCAGAAAAAGCCGGAAGTGGTGCTGTAGCTCAAGGGGTTGAGTGCTAGCCTTGAGCTGAAGAGCTGAGGGACAGCGCCCAGACCCAGAGTTCAGGCCTATGACTGACAGAAAAAAAAAAAAAGAAAGAAAGAAAGAGAGAAATAAAAATGTCCATTTTTCAACCCACCTAATGCAGTATCAAAACGAACAACATGAATGTCTAAATTCATTTCTATGAAATTGTAATCGAGTACAAAATGATATCTGTAAGATTAAATCACCACCCACAAGACCTTGATTTATCCATGAAAAGATGGACTATTTGAGCCTCCATCCCTTGAAGAGAATGAACAAGCCAATTTTACCTTAAAGAAAAATCAACAGGTAGAGGCTTAACAAAGGTCATACATTATGAGGCTACAGATGGAAATTCTACCTCTGCAGTTACATCGACACAGTTATTACTGTTATTATAGCTAAACCTCCTCATTCCAGTGACATTATTAACCAAGACAAACGAGGCCTTGCAGCTTTCTTTCATGGGGCAGATCACCTATTAAATCAAGAACAATATCATTGTCTTTTGAAGCACTTCCTAAATTGTTTCCTGCCTCTGAAAGGTTTCCTGGGCTTTTCTCCCTTACCATCTGAACAGACCTCACCACTCTCTGCTTTGTATATTCCAGAACATCCCAAGGTTCTCATTCATGTAAGAGGTGCCTAATTGTGATCATTTATGAGATCCTCAACAACATGCTCTTTAACCATCTCATTTAGATGCATGCAGAGAAAATCAGCCCTTTAATGTTAGGTTTTTAAAAAGATGTAGCCGAGTAAGAACATCACCATGCATGTGGTATTCAGGTAAGGGGTAGGTTTATTCATCGCTCAGGCTGGCACCAGGCCATGTTGGCCCTCCACGAGGCGGGGAAAGGCCTGGGAAAGAGAGCTGGGAGAGCTGGGAAAGAGAGAGAGCTGGGAAAGAGAGAGCTGGGAAAGAGAAGACAGCTAGAAAAAAGAGAGCATCTGGGCCTGGGCTAGGCCTTATCTAGGGTATGGGCGGAGAAAGGCATGGCCGCATCAAATTCAGATGTGACCTCAGAGGATGCAGATGTGACCTCTTCCAGGTGTGCCAGTTGCCTAGGTAACGCAGGTAACTGGGTGGAGTCTTTGCTATGAGGAGGGTGGAATCTGCTCTCGCCATCCAGGAGCGGACCTTACACTTAAGAAGCTCAAAATTTAGCAGGGCACTTTTTGTCCTCCTGTGTAATAAAATCATCATGCTTCAGGATCCATAGCTAAAATCTAGCTAGTGTTAAAAGTTAGTTAGAGCCGGGTACTGGTGGCTCACGCCTGTAATCCTAGCTACTCAAGAGACTGAGATATGAGGATCACGGTTCAAAGTCAACAGGGCAGGAAAGTCTTTGAGACTCTTACCTCCAATAAACCACTCAGAAAACCGAAGTGGTGCTGTGGCTCAAGTAGGAGAGTGCTAGCCTTGAGCTAAAGAGCCGAGGGACAGAGCCCAGGCCCAGAGTTCAAGTCCCATGACTGATCAAAAAAAAAAAATTAGTGTTAACGATAATCAGGAGAAAGGAACTGAGGGGGAACTGAGGGATTGGGAGTCATTTGACCAAGGATGCCACTGGATGTAACTGGACAGAGATGGAAACTGAGTTTAGATGAACACTTTAACCTGTTTTGCTAGGCAAAAATGGAATGCAAATCATTGTTTGCTATGTGAGTGATAAACTACAATTCAAATGCCTTCATTTGGCTTATGAGATGGGCTGATTTTTGCATAGAAATTTCTCTCGTTTAATTATACCTTTCTTACCACCATTAATTTGCTGAGTAAATGTAAGTATCATTTCCACACTCCATGTTCCTTGTCTTCATTTCAATATGATAATATTTCCTTCTTGTCAAGGGGAGCAAGTAAATCCCTTCTAAATTTTGATACTACTGGAGCCGATATCATAGATTTTTTGTCTCAGTGATGCTAGAAATTAAACCCAGATGTGGATGTCAGACAGGCACTCTACAGCTGGTGTTGGTTTTCCAAGAGAAGGTCTAACTAACTATGTCGTCCAGGCTTGCCTTGAACTCCCTTATCCTTATGCCTTGACCACTTGAGTGCTGTGATTACAGCTGTGCCCAGTACACTCAGTACACTGTGTAATTATGAACAGAAACTCTAAGAGAAATAACTATGACAATCATTTTACACCATTTTCTGTTGTCTTTTGAATGGCAGAGTCCATACTCCTTTAGAAAGGGGATATATCTTTGAGATTTGTCAAAACTCCAAATGATCAAGACCATCCAAAGACTGTAGCTTTTGATTGGCTTCCCAAGAATTTCCTTCTTTACTAAAACTCACTCGTATGTTACTGTTGAAAAACAAGCCAGCAGGATGTTCTAGTGGCATCAAGGTCAGGCCCCTGCCTTATGTGGCCTTTTAGGGTTGTTTGTGTTGGCCCCTGCTCTGTAACTGGCCTGGTAGAGGAAAGGAAAGAGAGGGAAAGACAAACTCCTGTCACTTCTGTGGTTCCTCTGGTTTGTGGGCAGTCAGACTCATTCAGGACCAAACCAGGCTCCCCAGCTCTCTGCCTATTGGCAAGCAGCCATCTGGAGTCAGTTCAAATGAACAAGCTGCCTTTCTTCCTACATATTGGTTTCTCCTCCATTTGAAAACAAAACTCTTCCCCATCTGCTTGCTTCTGGGATCGCCATAATTGCATGGAGGATAATTGGCGGCAACTCAATCGGAGGAGGAAAACCCTGTTGATTCGAAGCACAATCTCCATAAATGTTTGTGTTTCCTCGTTTTGCTAAATGGAGCCTGTGTCCCAGCCAGCTCTGCCCATGTGGGATGGAAATTAATGGAAGGCATATGAGGGGGAGGGGAAGTACCAAGCAGTGCTCCATCGCAACCCTTCTGTTTCTAAGATTCTCTGCTGTCAGGGGACCTACTGACTTCTCCTCTGGATTGTGCCCGACCACTCCACAAAGCACCAAAGTAAATACTGCCAGAATAGAGCCCCAAAACAAATGAGACTGCCAGAAATAGCGTCCATTGCCTTAATACCCTTAATACCTGAAATGGTCATCGCCTGCCATGAAAGAACCCCTAGAACTTGTGTTCAATCTATGAGCAAGAAGATGAGTATAAGAGAACAAGAACGTCATCCCATACCTGGGTTGAGTCCTGGGTCTGAAACTGACTAGCTGGGTGAACTTGAGCATGCCTTTTATTCTTTCTCTTCTTACCCTCAGTACCTCCAATGCAGTGTTAAACTAAGAACCACTGGCAATTTACTCCTCTGCTGTGAATGAGGTCAGCTCCTGACGCAGGAGAAGGTCTGGATAACTTAGCTATTATCACTAAGTTGGTGTTCATCCAGCCAAACTGTGTTCACAATGGACTAGCTTTGGGGAAACAGCACTATGTGCTAGAAATACGACAGTTAAAAAATATACAGAAATGTAAAGTATCCAGAAAGATGCAAACATATAGAGAAATAGAGAAAAGTTAAAAATAGGGAATCTATTGACTGTCTTACAGGTCTGATTCACTTGAATCACTAGACAGACAAGAAATGAGGAAATGAGTTTGAAAGAACAAAAACAGCTATGACAGAAAAATAGCAACAGACATAATAGATCCATTTCTACTTCAGGTAGGTTATTTAAAGGAAAAACACTGTGAAAAGAAAATGCTTGAGTTGCCACCTTACTGAGGCATGGAGGAAAGTTGGCACAAAGCCTGTGTTTTGAATAATGTGGACATATTCAAAAGAAGAGAAATACAGGAGGCTAGTTAGTAGTGAATAAAGGATAAAAAGGTTTCAGATGAAGGCAGGGGCTCATAGGATCTCACTGTTCATGAGTTCATGATATGTATTCATTGTTTGCATGCAATGAAGACTCTGCATGGAACTATTGTTATGTGTTTAAATGCTCAGTCAGGTGCTTTGAGATGAGTCCGGTGTGGCCAGGCCCCTATGCAGACATAGGAGGCTGGCGTTATGGCTTCTTGAGAGCTCATGTCGTTTTGGTTTAGGAGGATACCGGCAGACGGTAGGAAATGTTTAAGTCAGAGGCTCCTTCTGGGTCATCAGTCTGACACCTGTTTGCTTTCGTTGCATTGATTAAGCTCAAATTATCAGTCCTGAGGTCATCTATGTGGTGGTTACGAATAAACAATGATGAGGATTGAAATAAATCATATTCCAAGGATGGATGGAGGGAGGAGTACAAAGTACTTTGGCCTTAGTCAAAGGAACCAAGAACGCTCTCTGCTTCACAGGAGCTGTGTTATGATAATCAAATCAGTCAATAGCCAGCCTAGCCACTTCAACTCTAAAATACTGGGTTCAGACTATACTCTCAGGCTTGTGAAGATGATACACTTAGAGATAGCTTTGTGTAATTCAATGTGAAGCTAAAATATAAGGAAATGTTTCCAAACAGAGGCCTGGACCACATGGTTTCTGCTTCCTTGATCGCCAGTGCCTAACCACAAAGCCCAACTGAGCCACATCTTGTTTGAGTTTCTGTATGAATTTCCTCGGGCTGCACTTACCAGTTATGCAAACTGGGAGCTCAAAGAGTAGATATTAATTCCTCCACAGTTCTCAAAGCTAAAGGTCCAAAGCTGAGCTGTTGGCAAGATAAAGCTATTCCTAATACCTCTAGGGAAAAATTATTCCGGCCTCTCCAAGCTTCTGTGAGCCCAAGCGTTCCTAGGTTTTTAGCAGCATAAATCCAGTCTCAGGCTCCATCTTTATGCAGCCATTTTCCCTTCATGCCTGTGCATTTGTCTTCATGTGGAATTCTCCCATTTTCTCTTTTCCCTTCTTTTGAGGATATCAATCATATTTTAGGAGAACCCACTCAAATTGAACATATTTCATCTTCAGTTGATTACAGCTATAGCATGACCCTATTTCTAAATAAGGGTATCAAATACCAGGATTAAGATTTCAACGTGTCTCTCTGGGGGACACACAATGCAGTATTAATAACTGTACTGACCTAATATCTTACTAAGCAGGAAAGGAATACAAGTTTTAGGTTCCAGGAGCTGTCTTTGTAAGACAGTAAAACTGTAAACCCTGGGGATAGAACTACAGAGACACAGAAAAAGTTAAATGCTAAAACCAAAACTTAAGTGGGAAACACAAAGGCAACCCCAGAAAGTTCGTCAGATAGAAAGCAAAAGGGGCATAAGATAATAAACTAACACTGTTTTCAGGAAACATTGGCCAATGACAATGGGTGCTGCCTGAGCCTTCTGTTTGCCAGGCAAAGAATATGCTGTCCAACAAAGACAACAGTTCACAAAAAGCAGGATTCCCCAGCTGCACCCAGAAGGAAGCCCTACAGAAACCAGCCTGCAAGTCACTCCGAAACCACACATACATTTGACAGTGGCTGAGTCTGGCAAATCACCCCACTCCTAGAAGACCAAGTGAGGAATTAAAAAAAAAAAACAAAACTCTTGTTGGCTTTTGTTTGTTTGTTTGAATGGGACTATAATTTGAACCTTTTTAACCAACATATACATAATTACAGTATACATATGTAGTATATAACACACGAATTTGTTAATATTTTTCATCCTCAATTAAGGGAAAGATGCTAATGTTGTATTTGATAAGGCATATATTTTTTAAATGTTCAAATGGAGGTTTGTCGGAGAAATATCTTCTGAAAGAAATAAATGCAAGGAATGTTGATTCTAATGTAGAAAGGAAGGAATCAGAATATTCTCTTCCATAAGAATTCATAGTGGCTTTCCAGGATCAAAGCAGTAGGCAAATCATTATCCTAGAGCTGGTGAAATGAAATGCGGACTCTGAATCCATAAAGTGGAACTGACAGTGTTCTTCATGGCATCAAACACAGCCATGTGAGTTTCCCTTATATAATTCCTCCATGTGTCATATCAAACCACATTAGGAGACATTTATTAGCACCAAGCCTGTGCCAATCTCCTGGAGACAAATGAGACATCAATAGTCACCTGTTCGGGAGTTTATGCATTCATTCATTTATCTCCCACAGTATGTTGAATGCCCCTCAAAGCATACATATGCACATATCTGTACATATGCATGCACTCTCTCTCTCTCTCTCTCTCTCTCTCTCTCTCACACACACACACACACACACACACACACACACACACACACACACAAATGTACCCAAAATACCCAAGTGCAATCTTAGCTGCTTAAGAGGTGGAGATCTAAGGATCACATGTAGTTCAAAACCAGCCTGGGAAGAAAAGACATGAGACTCTTCTTTCCCATTAACCAAAAAGCTGGAAGTGGAAGTGTTGCTCAAGTGGCAGAGTATCAGTTTTGAGTAGAAAAAGTAAGGGATAATGTCCAGGTCCTGAGTTCAAGTCCCAGTACTGACACATAAAAAATGTACCCAAGATAAAAAAAAATCTTACTCCACCTAAGAATATTATAAAAGAAACCTCTCTGGGTAACTGGCTTTTAAACCTAAACCCAAGCAGTGAAGGCAAGATCATCGAAAGCATGGGAGTAGGAAATAATTAAGAGAAAATTAGAAACTAGACAGCTTGAAGTTGAGTGAAAATATTACCTGCAGTTATAGAGTGGTCCCATGCTAGTGATCCCAATCTATGTTTCCTGATGTTCATATATGGATTCACTGTAAAAAGAGTAATCAACCTAAGTATTTCAATTAGTCAAGAATTTCATATACAAAACGTATAGAATTTAATATACAGGAACTAATAGGATATGACGTGGAGTGGGTTAATGAGAAGCTTCTAGGCCAGTTCTTCATGTGCAACTATCCTATTAACACAGACCTGAGTCAACAAAGAAAACATTCTATCTGAGAACCTCGGAGTTCTACAAGTGTCAAGAAGTCACTAGTGTCTGTGTTGCTTTACCACAATTACTTCCAGACACAAATGGAGAAAAATGGTGGACTACAAATCCATGCTGCAGAATATTTATCTATGTCCTAAACAGAGCACAGAGGCAGCGTCCTCTTCGTCACCAGCTTCCAAATATTGCGCCAAAACACTCATTGCTCTAACCTAACTCAAACAGAGCTCTGTTGAGAAAGGATTCTGGAAAATGTGGTTTAAATGTCGTTTTCAGCTTTTTATTTTTAGCCTCCTCACCTGGAAAGAAAGGTGGAGGTTTGGTTGAGTGAAGAAAAACTATTGCAACATTAAATGAGAATGACAAAAGGAATACCATGTAGGGTGAATTAAACACCCAGAAAAAGCAACACGGGTTAGGGAAAAGACTTAATTCATAGTGCAAAGGAATGATAATCAATCTGAGACTCCTGTGTGTGTGTGTGTGTGTGTGTGTGTGTGTGTGTGTGTGTGTGTGTGTGTGTGTGTGTGTGTGTGTGTGTGTGTGTGTGTGTATTCTTACATGTCTCCCCCCTTGGAGTGGGTATGTGTGCATGCATGTGTATTTTAGGAAAACTGCTTTCTGGCTGATATGGGCATGGATCAGTAGGGAACAATGAAATACTGATAAGGATAAAGCATTCCTGAGCTCAGAGGGACGGCCTACAGTTGTCATCTCACACTGAGCTTTGCGGAAGCCTGGAGCCATCCATGGGATTTCTCGAATTAATTTGGCATTTCAAATATCATCTTCAGTTTTAGGTCAAGCAGTGGTTTACATTTCTATGGGGTTTGTCCAATATGGTGCCTCGGGTTTGCGTATTGGCGAACTGTCATTGTAATTGCGCCTCTAATTTGATGTGACTTCAGTATGTTCCTTTTTCTAAAGCCTCCTGAGCAGCTTTCAGAATCCCTGATTAGTTTAGGAACAGAAAAGACTTTCTCCATTAAAAGAATGAAATTTTAAAAAATGACCAGATTAGTAGGAAGGCTTTTAAGATGTGGACTGTGTAAGAAGAAATTGTCAGGCCGTTCATGGCTGCATCCTTTCTCAGATTCTCTCAAACACGTATCAGAGCCACAAGCAGTTGTGCCTATAGCCAGAGCTCGACCTCAGAGCTAGTCCCTAGAGTAATGTGCAGTGTGCCCTGAATTGCTCTAAATATCAGTTTCATCTTCTGTAAAATGGACAGGATATGTTTTGCAAAGTGGCTGAAGAGACTCACAGACCTATAATTTCTGTCCTATCGTAGAGTACAATACAACCTCTCTCTCCTCCTCCCCCTCTCTCTCACTCGCTCTTTCTCTCTCTCCCTCCCTCCCTCTCCCCAACTGTATTCTTAAGGAGCATATATCAATCCTTTTCATTTTTAGTACACAAGTACTGGCACATAGTAGATTATTAACAACTTGTTCCAGGTAATTTATTTTTGCAAGGAAGGGAGGGAGGGAGGGAGGGAGGAGGGAGGGAGAGAATAAGAGAGGGAAGGAGGGAGGAAGGGAGGAAAGGAGGGAGGAAGAGAGGAAAGGAGGGAGAGAGAGGGGGGAAGAAGGGAGGAAGGAAGGGAGGGAAGGATGGAGGGAGGGAGGGAGGGAGAAGGAAGGAAGGAAGGAAAGAAGGAAGGAAGGAAGGAAGGACTGCTTATAACAGCCATGTGCTGGCCAGTCAACGGGGTCATGGACTGGGTGGTGAATTGCTAGTGCAGGTTATAAGCCCATGCTTGGCAGGAGGGTAGCAGTCATTTTCACTCTTGACTAAAACTAAGCGGGACCCTCCCTCTTAATGCCACAGGAGACTTGTCTTGCTTTTGAGCCCAGGAGTAATTGTCCTTTCCAAGGGGCTTATTTCACAGTCGATTATGCTGTGGCAGCCCCAGACATCCCATTTTACACACGTATAGCATGTCCTTGAAGAGCTAAGTCACTTCAACACGATGCCGTTTCTCAAAACATTAGATATCACTCAATCTTCAAAGGAACTCCTGGAACCAACCAGCCCCTCCCATTGAGAGATCTGCCATTGTCAAAATAGAAAATCCAATAAAAAAAATAGCCTGACTTAAATACTGGGCTTGAAGAAACGATCGGTCAATTACTAAGGTACCCAGGGCGTCCCTGCCATCCAGAGAAGAAGGTGTTATGAAAGCTCAGACATAGTCCTTGGGCTGCCAACATCCAAACAAGCACTTTAAAGCCAAATAAATACAGGGTCCAAGTCCATGCAACCTGCAAGGACTTCCAAGTGCTGCCTGTCCCTTGGGTGAGTCTCACAGCTCACGGTCGCCTCAAGGTACCTGCCAGTTATTCAGTGATCTGGGCTGCCTAAGGCGCCATGGAATCATTAGTGGCTGATTTCCTGCTCTGTGTACACAACGGGGTAGGGTGGTAGGAATAACTCTTGAGGCACAGGCTGCTAGAAAAGTGTTTCTCTCCTCCTGAGAAAGAAAATTATAAGAGCTTTTGATCTTACTTGTATTTTCCTTCTCTGAGGCGAATTTGATGCCTGTGGAAAGTGTCAGACTAGCAGGCCAAGGAACTGATGGACTGTACTTGCCAAAGTAGGAGAACCAGGGGTTCCCAAGAGAATGAACTCTGCCCTTAAAGGTCACCTTGTCCCCCCCTCTCTTGTCAAGGAATGGAGGAGCAAAGAAGCTCTTTGGTTCCTATCCTTGCTGCAGTCTGATTTGAAAGCTGGGCCAGATTCCTTCTCCAGCCTCAGTGGTGCTTTCTGGTGAGTGGGCAGATTCACCAGTGTCCTTTTCCTTCCGCTGAGAGAAATTGGAAAGACAGATGTGTCTAAGTTTGTAGAGCTTTGGAAAGACAGATGTTTCTAAGTTTGTAGAGCTTTGGGATCACAAGTGAGTGATCAACATAGTCAATTGAGAAATCAGTTCAATTGTGGGTACTGAAGAGGGGATGGATGAAGGTAGAAATCAAGTTGCCACAGTGCCCCAGCCTCACCACCTCTCCTTGGGGGCAAAGTCACGGAAAGGACACCTTGGCTCTCCGTCAGAAGCTGGCTATACATTATGTGGATTTCTCAGAGACTGGAAGCACAGAACTCCCCAGCAAAACAAAACCAAGTAGATGTGCCGTTGGGCCAAAGAAAAGTTCTCACAACCTTGTCTGTTTAGATGTGTCTGCCTTTAAAGGGTTGAGGGTTCTGTATCACTGAGCTAATGTGGAGTGGAAATGAATGCAGTGAGAACACCAGGATCTACTACCCCTACGACTGGGAAAACAAAGGGTAATGCTGACATCTTTAAAACAAAACAAGATCCATTCATCTGCTGAGGGGCATCTGGGTTGGTTCCGTATCTTAGCTATGGCAAATAATGCTGCAATAAACATAATTGTGCTGGTACCTTTAGTATGGTCTTGTTTGTGTTCATTTGGGTAAATGCCCAAAAGTGGGATTGCTGGGTCACAGGGGAGCTCTATGTGGAGTCTTTTGAGGAACCTCCATACTACATTCCAAAGTGGTTGAACAAGTTTACACTCCTACCAACAATGCAGTTGGGTTACTTTCTGGCCACATTCCCTCCAGCATCTGTTGTTATTAGATTTCTTGATTATAGCCATTCTAACTGGAATGGGGTGGACTCTCAATGTGGTGTGTATATATATATATGTGTATATATATATATATATATATATATATATATATACATATACATATATATATACACACAATGGAATTCTATGCCTCTATCAGAAAGAATGACATTGACCCATTTGTTAGGAAATGGAAAGACCTGGAAAAAATTATATTAAGTGAAGTAAATCAGGACCAAAGAAACATAGGTCCCATGGTTTCCCTTATGTGCAAAAACTACTAAAAATCTAGGACAAGCAGAAAGGGTTAAAAGCTATGTAAGTATGGCCATATAAGATGATGTTAAGTGAAATGAACCCCAAGATAGGGACAACTGTTTTTTTTTTTCTTTCTTGCTATTGTTTTTTTTTTTTTTTTTTGGTCAGTTGTGGGGCTTGAACTCTGGGCCTGGGTGCTGTCCCTCAACTCTTCAGCTCAAGGCGAGCGCTCTACCACTTGAGCTACAGCGCCACTGCCGGTTTTCTGGTGGTTTATTGGAGATAGGAGTCTCACAGTCTCTCCTGCCCGGGCTGGCTTTGAACCGTGATCCTCAGATCTCAGCCTCCTGAATAGCTAGGATTACAGGCATGAGCTTTCTTGCTATTGTTTTTAACTTATTTAAAATGTACTATGTGATTTTTTTGTTTCTTTTGTATGTTCTTCTCCCTGGTATAACCCCTGTTTTTACTGTATTTGATGTCGGTGTCCTGTATCTTGTATGCACATTTTTCTAATTTGGGGATGGGAAGGGAAATAACAACTTGCTGAAACAAGGATACAGGATGACCCATTGTAACAATGAAATATACAAGAGACAATGTTGAAAATAAACTTTACAACTTGCGGGAGAGGACAGGGGAGTTAGGGAGGTGGGGGGAAGGGATAGTAGGGGAAAAACAAATTAGGAGGTAACAATGCTTGATAGGAATGTACTCATTACCTTACTCACATAACTGTAACCCCCTGTACAGTATTTCTACAATAAAAAAAATTTAAAAAGCAAGAGAAAGATCCAGGGATGTTAAAACTCAGGTACTCTGTAGGGGGAGGGGGTAGAATGAGGGCATGTGACAAAACTGGTCCTGTTCGGGGAAAAGGTCACCTCAATAAGCATCTTCACCCTCATAAGTTGATACTGACAGGAACTGGAAAAGGAGTAAAGCAAATAGCAAACAACCCTTGGAGAAAAGAAGGGGAGCTTGTTCACGGTCTCCTGACATCACCCCCTCTTGGCAGAACTTAGGAATCGGTGGCCAAAGGGACAAGGAGGTTGGAGAGACCCAGCCCATTCTCACAAAAGAGAATGATGAGTTAGGCTAGGGAGAGAATTTCTTGATCACTGGGAAAAGTCACCATTAAGGAGAGAAAGTAGGTTTCACAAATTGGGACTAGTGGTATAAAGGCATGGGGTTGGGGGAACTCAGGCAATGGGGGGGACTCAGGCAAAGGAGAAAATTGAAATGAGGTATCAAAGTAGAAAACAAAATTCAAATAGTTAATTGAACAGGACACAGAATGTGTTCTAGATGGGGTGGCATGGGTGGCGGCTGAGGGTGGTAGTAAGCTGAAGGGTAAATACAGCATCTAAGCTAGAGGGAACATGAACTTGGATTTAAATCAAGGCATATCAGTCACTGTGTGACCTTGGATGACTTGTTTAAGTTCTCTGAGCTTCATTGTATACATGTGTACAGTGAGAATATAATGCCCCATGGTATCAAGTGATTATGAAGAATGAATGAGATAATTTGTAAAAGAACATACATGGAGGGCGGGCCTAAAGCAAATGCTTACCTTGTCTTTTAAAATCTATTTATACTTAGTATATATCAGTCTTAGTGGTGATGCTGCTGCCGAAACGTATTGCTTTACTATGGACACTTTCCAACTATAACAGTGACATTTTCATCTGGGTAACAAGCTGGGGGGAGTCAAGACTTCATTTCTCAGTCATTCTCCATAGCCAGGCATCTAACTCATGACTAATTTAGATAGTAAGCCAAGTGACGGGTGTCACCTCTAGCCCGTGCCTTTGAAGGGACAGTCCCTCCTCCCTTGTCTCCATTGTTCCTTCCTGCTGGCCTGGACACAGCCATGGTAAGTGTCAACTTGGACTTCACAGATGAGGACAATCCATTATGGTAAAGTTTAGTGATAAAAAGAGTGTGTTCAAATCACAAAATCTCACAGCTACCCCAGCAACTCAGACTTTTGAGTTAAGACAGAAACAAACATCCATCCTGTGAAAAGTTGGAATCTGGAGCGAACGAGACTCGATCGATCGCTACCCTCACAAAGCTCCTACTCTAACAGCAAAATGCAATGCTATAAAGTTATGTCACACACGATGCTTTTAGTGTCAAAAAACAACTGAGAACAGACAACACGCAGATAAAAGTTTCCTTGTTCCACATAATAAAAAAGGAGTTTGGGTATGGAGGAGAGTTGCTCAGTAACATCAGACTTTGTGTCAGCTTTTCTAGAATGTTCTTAGACTTAACTTTATGGTCCAAAGATGGGATGGCTGCCACTTCAAGCTTCCCATTACACACACACACACACACACACACACACACACACACACACACACACACACACACACACACACACACACACACACACACACACACACACACACACACACCAAAAAGCAGGAAGATGGAGAAAGATGTTTCAAAGGACAGGTGATGTCTTGTCTTTCTCTTCCATCCCAACAGTCTTTGATAAACATCCCCAACATCCTTCTGTCTCATTGGTGAGGACCAGAATGCACGCCAGGGCCTCAGCAGCAAGGGAGGCCATTCCGAGTCTCAACAGGAGGCATACAGCAGGTTCTGCCCAAAAGGAAATAGTATCAGGGCAATTCTGCAAGTTAGACACCTTTCTTTTCAGGAAGGCTCCTTTACTTTGTGTAATTTTCCTGTGGTCATATTACTTCTAAAGTTCTCTTCTACATCTACTTATTCATCTCCTATATTTTTGTCACTCCAGAGGAAGTATGACAGGGTTCATTAATTTTTAGAAGGAAAAAAATGGTTTTAACTACTACTTAATTCAATTCTACCCCATGTCAGATTCTGTGTTGAGTACTTGATCCGTGTACATAACCATTTAATAAAGCGTAGTTTCTGGAAATTGCTGGGTGTTTGCTTGTTACTGGCCAAAGTAGCGCATTTAGTATGAATAAAACTGAAACTGAATGATAAAAGGGACTGTGAATCAATTTTCAATATGCTTAAGAATCTACAGTATAGAAAGCAGACATCTTATAATCTTGGCCGAAGTACCTAAAGTGTTGGCTTAGCTTTTAGCCATGGTTTCAAATCAATTCCGATAATGGTAACAGAAGACATAACAGAAAACTAAAACATAGCTGGCATT
Source organism: Dipodomys spectabilis (assembly GCF_019054845.1). Taxonomy (NCBI): domain Eukaryota; kingdom Metazoa; phylum Chordata; class Mammalia; order Rodentia; family Heteromyidae; genus Dipodomys; species Dipodomys spectabilis. Next base: position 6,355,395 of record NW_024870698.1, on the reverse strand, counting down.
TTCCTGTCAAATGAAGTAACCACTCCTTGAGAAATAAAGCCTGGGTCAAGCATTTAGATCAACTCACCCGCTAGGACAATTTTGACACATATGGAAATGTCTAGAAGTCCTTTTTCTAATTTACATAAATGTTTGCTACAAGACTGTGCATTCTTTCCATTATTTATAATGCACAGACTGGTATAAATCCTTGGACCATGTGCTGACCCTTAAATCTGCTGAGCTTGAAGAAGTAATGTTTAGAAACTTTATTAAAACTGACATTGTCATATGCCCTCACCCTTGAGCAGACACAATACAGATATAGTAGAAGCTATGGTACAATGAGGGAAGTTAGTATGAAAATTAACCAGTGAGACTGGGCAGTTTCTACATCACTCTACATATGTGGCCCAACAAGGCATTGGGCTGATTTAATTAACTGATCAAGATCTCTAGATCTTGCTATAGGTATAGTTCTAGATTTACTGACTCAACACTAATACAGTCCAGAATTATTTGCTTTCCAATCTGGGAAGTCAAAGAAAACACATAAGGAACACATTAAACATGCAGATTCTCATACCTTTTCTCCAAATGTGTGTTTAGTAGATATTGGGAAAAGGAGAAGCATTAATTTTGAACATATGCTCTGGGTAATGCTGATGTAGGCAAACCACAGACCAATCTGGTCGAAGTGCTACTTAGCTAGGGTCCATCCTTATAATATTACCTTACAGTTTTGTCTTTGCAAGTCACTATGAAGTTGGCCTAAAAGAGGGTTCTTTGAAAACTGAAATCACAGATGTCAGATAACAAGCTTCATGAAGAAAATAATACCAAGTTGATAACATGAGTTTGTATTTGCAAATGTGCACGCATGCGCATGCGTGCGTGCATGCGCACACACACACACACAAACACACACACACACACACACACACACACACACACACACACATACACTCCACACTCCAAGGAACTCAACAAAGGCAGAACTATTTTAAGAATCTCATTATGGACACTTAGAGATGAGCTGTCCAACTTATACAGACATAAGAAAATGATAACTATTTTAAAACCACCCTAAATGCTAAAATCCAGCTACTTGATATTTCTGTATCTATTGTTGTAGCAAAGATGAACTTCAGGCCTCCTACTCTGGAATAAACCTCTATATTAATGTTAAGAACAAAGGATATAAGGCCTTAAGAATTCTTAAATAATGACCCTGAACAAAATTACTCTCTCTCTCCATAAGGCTACCAAGAGAAATAATTTACAAAATACAGAAACAAGATAGTTAGAATGAAAAACAAACAAACAAACAAGAAATTCATAGTGGCTGAAGATGCTCTCACCCCATTTCACTCTGCTACGTGACAGAATCAGAGCAAGTTGCCTTTTGTCTAGAGACCTAAAGCTTGGCCTTAAACTGTCTACTGGTTCCTGCAAGCCTAAATTTTACACAGTTGCACACAGTGAAATCTGTGGGGGAAGGAGAGAGGAAGGGAATAGAAGGTAGAAGAGATAGAACAGAGAAGAGAGAGAAAGAGAAGGAGAAAGTGAATGAGGGCTGTGTGTGGAAAATGTGGCGTGCTGGCCCTGCCCTGGTTACCTCCTACCCAGTCAGATGTTAAGAAATACTTTAAAAAAATTGGGATCTATGGCTTTCTGGTCTGATAGGCTCTGTCTAGACCTGGTGTTTATATAAAATAATATCACCGGGGTCGGGGTGGAGGGAAGGGCTTTGCAGGTGCTTTTTCATCTTTAAGGTTGTTTGAATGCATCCTCCCAAAGCTTGTGTTGCAATCTTAGTCTGCAAGTTCAAGTTCATATATTAATGATAGTTGGATAGGGCTTATGGGAGGTGATCAGATCTACATGAGAATGGGCCCCTTTAATGACTTTATATGAAGAGGTGGAGAGCCATCCTGTTTTCTTGCTGTGTCACCATTGGTATACTACCATGTCTTGATGCAGCAAAAGGATATCACCAGGTGCTGATGCTTTGTTCTTGGTCTTCCCAGCCTCCAGAACAATGGGCTAGATATATCTCTTCATAAATTATACCATCTCAGGTGTTTTGTTATAGCAGCTAGACAAGACTTGAGCTATGCCTACAAGCATACTACGCTACTAAGGAGCATGCTGGAGCTTGAACAGTCCTATCAGCACCTGCTTACTTGGTAGTGAGTGTATTACCTTTCTGTTATTTGTAACAAAATAGCAGAGAGGATAAACTTAACAAGTAAAAAGCTTTATTCCATGATCAGTTTTTACCTTATTGTTTTGGGGGCCTGGTAAGGCAATGATTTTTGTGGAATATATAGTTAAGGCAGCTAGTTCCTCTGATGGCCAGGAACAGAAGTGAAAGAAAAAGACCACCATCATAGAATCCTCTTTAAGGCATTTCCTGAAGTCCTCTGAGTAGGCCCCACCTTTTAAAGGAACTACCACTAGTAGTACCACAACAGCAAGTAGAAAAAGGAGAAACGTTCAATTTTGCTCCTGTAGTGGCTTGCTTGATAATTGGCTTTGACATTGGCATGGATTGGTCAGCCTTTTCACGTGCCTATCTACCCTTCTAAATCTTACGCATAAGTTAGGCCTCATTTCATACCAACTCTCCTGCTGAAAGTTCCTTCCATTTGACCACATGGTATACACTCCTTTGACAATTCGCTTTTAGACAGATTCTAAATATTTGTAATTATTAGGAAGTGATCTTACCCTAGTACAAATACACAGAGTAAGCAGAAATATTTTGGATGTCATGATGTCTTGTATTCTATGTCACATTCTCTATTCTTTGCAGAAAACAACTCTGCTTTGATGATTTTTGTAATCTTTGTACCCCCCCATATTGTATAATCCAGAAAGAACCTTATGAACATTTGATTTACAAACACAAGTAGATACAAAGGTTCTACTCAAAGAAAAGCAATCTGCCAGCCATGAACAAGTGGTAGGGTAAAGTCCCCTAGGACATGGCCATAAGTCTTTCATTCATTATTTGAATGTCAGAAGCAGTACGCTGGTATCAAATTATTTGTGATTTTCAAAAGCCAAAGTGGAAATAAATTTGTGGAAAATATTTAAGAGTGTTTAAGAATCAGAAATGTCAAATAGTCGTAATTCTTTTCCAAAAATTAACTTCACATAAATGCATTCACATTGTTTGGATCTAAGACTTTGAAATAAAATGATCCTGATATTTTATGCTCTGTTTTAATATAGCATTTACTCAACTAAAATTTTTAGGTCTGTGTGCTGGTACCAGAGCTTGAACTCAAGGTTTCACGCTAATTCAGCTTTCCTGTTCATTGGCTGGAGCTCCATCACCGGTGCCACACCAGTAGGTCTGTATTTTCTAGTTATTTGGGGTGGTATCTCAGGGACTTTCTTTTGCCTGTGTTAGCTTCAAACCTGGATCCTCCATGTCTCAGCCGAATAAGTGTGTATGATTACAGAGAAAGCCACCAGAGGCCAGATCAACTCAGTACATTTTGACCTGATTTTGTTTTGTGACTTTTATACCAACTAAATTTTAATGTTTTCAAAGCAAGAGCCACATGAACTGCTTCTTTTACATCCTTGTCAGACACAGAAACTGATGATGAACACCCCTGTCTGCCCTGAGCAGAAAACATCATTACCATAAAAATTCATTGCTAGGGTTGGGGGTGGGGGGTGGAGGGAGGAGTTGGAGAGGGAAGGGATAGTAGGAGGAATACAAAGGAGGGGGGTAACAATATTCGACCAGAAATGTACTCACTACTCTACTCATGTAACTGTAACCCCTCTTTACAGCATCTTTACAATAAAAATTTTTTAAATACATTGATATCATTGTGTATGTGTGATTCTATATGCCAAACCAGACATCTTTCTTTCTATAAAGTATTCCAGGAAAAGAAGGAACAGGAAAAAACTTGAGGGAATAGTCTTAGGCACTTATATACAACAAAGTTTAGAGGAACAAGATTGACAGCTTGCATTATTCAGATAGAAGCACCCATTATGGGTATAAACTTAAGTAAGCTACCTAAACTATCTGTGCCTTGATTTACTCTTACATAAAATGACGGTGACAAGCATAGAAGGATCTACCTCATTTTAACACCGAAGCTTAGCAATTGAGCACACTGAAAGTGCTTAGGTCTTTGCCTGCCACCTAGCAAGTATCCAGTGAGGGTAAGTCATCATTTTCATAGTGTTAAGACTAGATTCTCATCCCGTTATTCAACTATAGAGCTAGGTGCCTTCACATTAACTCATCTGAAAAATGGGAAATGTGTGGTGTAGATGACTTCATTATAATACCAATCTTAACACAGATTATTCACTAAAGAGAATATATATGGCTGGGCCCTGGTGGCGCATGCCTGTAATCCTAGCTACCCATGAGGCTAAGATCTAAGGATCACCGTTTGAAAACAGTGAGTTAGAAAAATCCATGAGACTCTTATCTCTAGTTAATCACCAGAAAACCAGAAATGGCATTGAAACTCAAGTGGTAGAGCACTAGCATGCACTGAGCAAAAAGAGCTTAGAGACAGTGCCTAGGCTCTCAATTCAAGCCGCATGAACAACCGAAAATATAAAAGGAGAATACATATGGCATTGAGTAGAATATAAGAAAAAAAAACAGAGCCAAATAAATAAACTGATAGAAATAATTCTGCCTCCCCTCCCATATTAAAAATAAAGAGCAGCCGTGTGTTAGTGGCTCATATAATCCTAACTACTCAGGAGGCTGAGATCTGAGGATTACAGTTCAAAGCCAGCCTGGGCAGGAAAGTCTGTGAAACTCTTATCTGTTATAAACTACCAAAATGATGCAAGTAGAGCTGTGGCTCAAGTGGTGGAGTGCTAACCTTGAGCAAAAAAGGTTAAGAACAGTGCCTAGGCCCTGAGTTCATGCCTCAGGACTGGTACCAAAACAAACAAACAAACAATAAAAAGAGCAACTAGATGATGGAATGGGATATCCAGAAAAGCAGACAATACAAAAAGAAGAAAGGAACAATACTTTACCCGTGGCTTTATTCCTATTATTAACTGGAAGGCAAATTCACTTAGAACATCTAATTCTTCAAACAACAAGCCTCATCTACACCATTATCTATTTGCTTGTGCCTGTAGCATTTACAGTAATTCCTCAGCCTAAAAACCACTATCTCTAACATTACAGGACAAGGATGGAGTGAGAAAGACTTAATGCAATTCGAGATATTCAAAGGTAAAAAGCTGCAAATGAAAATTATCACAATGAGCAAGAATAAAATTATTATAAAACTGTCACATTTCTAATATTTCATATCACTTCTGACCATAAGCTCTGCAGCTATAAAAGCAATATCTTTTACTCCCTAGTGTGCTGTGGTGATGGCTGGCATTCTTCAAGGCTTAGGATGTTAAAATGCCTTTAATTATGTTCCGGATAGCTATTCGTAAGGCATTCTTAAATCTCTCCAAGGTCAGCGTCTTCCTTCTCACTGATTCTCAGATCATCGCTCTGTGATTCTAGCTACACTGACACAATATTCATTTTATCCCTGGGAAAGACACAATTGCTGAATTGGTCACACTGACATCCGGGATGAGGGTAACTATTTTCCCCAAAGGTTCCTTTGCCGGAAACTCGATGGCTGCCTTGGTCTCCTCTGCCATTCTTTAGAGGTCAGCCAAATCGAAAACTCAGATTGGGACTTAATGCAATTCAAAAGTCTGAGCACAGCCAACAGCCACCACCTTTTGGGGACACTTGGAGACCTGAGTACCAAGCAGATGGCAAGCGGAAGAGTCCCTTACCGGTTTCTGTTTCTGGCGACACCTTGTAATGGGGAACAAGAAAGCAATGCGGAGTTGCCAATCACCGTGCTAAGTAGGCACGTTGGAAACTGAGATTGCAAGCCTCTGCATAATTTATCCTGAATTTAGACAATTGCTGGCTGCGCTGCATACAGCAATAAGACTCCCTTAGCAAACCATTCGTTTAAATGCTCAGACACCAAGTCGCCCCAAAAGAATCAACTTCATGGATCGCTGGCCTTGTTAGCGAGTGGCAAATGGGGCGAGTTTTATTTCCAGAACACTGTCTCACCAAGTTCTTGTAAAGGGCATAGCAACTTTGGAAATATGCCTGTGTTTTCACGGATTTTCTTTGCCACAGACACAGAGAAGAAAGAGAGAGGGCCAGGGAGAGGGAGTCAGAGGAGGAGAAGGCGAGGGACAGGGAGAGGGAAAGGGGAGAGAGGGAGAGAAACAGAGAGGGAGGGAGAGGGAGAGAGGGAGAGAGAGAGAGAGAAAGAGAGAGAGAGAGAGAGGAGAGAGAGAGAGAGAGAGAGAGAGAGAGAGAGAGAGAGAGAGAGAGAGGAGGGAAAGGAAAAGGAGACTGATTTCTCTATGTGAAATTTCTTAAAGGCAATGAAAACCAATTGGGGAATCATTCCTATGTCCAAAGACACAGAAGATAGAAGGAAAACCAAGTGTAGGCTTGAAACCCAGAGGCCACACAGTAGTAAGGAATCATTTTGTTTTCTTTTAATCATTTTCAATAATAGCTTACTGAGTCTTCTCTATTACTTTAGAGAAATTTTTGCTCATTCTAGAAAAATTATGAAAATACATAAATGTTACGGAGTAAGTTCTAGTCCTCAGAGATCAACACTGCTATTATGTTGATGTACTTTAAAATAATCTCAGCATTGCTGGCTGCATTGCGGATTTTTCTGACACCTGTACATTCTAAGCCCAGCCCTAACAGCAAATTTGATTTTGATTATTTAGTTGTTTACTGTCATCTCACCCCTGCCACATACCCTTTCTTACCCTAGCAACTGCCCTTTCAAAAGGAGGAGAGATTTATCTTGTTCCTTGATTTGGCAGGACCTGGGGATACATCTGTCTTTTAACAGATTCCTGAATACATGAATTAACTGAGATCTGATTGAACGTGGAACTTTTGCCCTTAGTTTTCTCTCACAACAATAAAAAAAGAAGGCATGCACTTGGAGTCAGTCCACTAATATGTATTATGATTCTAATTCAGAGTCTTACTTACAAAATTCTGAAACTTATTGTTATTCAATAAGAGACAATAATTGAGGAATTATGGAACTAAAATGGGACAAATTAGAATAACAATTATATCTGACTTTCCAAGTTATCAAAAGTGAAGTAATAGCTTATGATTTGATATCCTTGGGGGATTAAATGCCAAAATCTATAAATGTTCAAGTACCTTAAGGAGCAAATAAACAACATACATCCTTCCTGTATACTTTCAGTCATATGTCCATTATCTATATTATATCTAATATGATATTCATGGTATATAAATGATTGGAGAAGCCTCAGGGTAGCTCTGAAGCGGAAGGAGAAGGAAGCTCTTCATTGTAATAAACAGGGACTCCTGCTACAAGCTGCATACATATGGAAATAGTGATCACAGATGGAAAGTACTACACTAGGTTCTAATCAGTGATCATGCTGAAGAAAACTCAGCCTCTGAGATGATGATAGAGGAAAATCTAGTCCAAACCGACCCCCCCCCCCCAGTTGATTAGCACAAGCAGATCATCTGGTCTGCATTGAGTTGACTTTGAAAGAAATTGCCAAATGCTTAGTAGCTTAAAGCAACACATAACTGGGGTAGGCTGAAGTGATATCACAAAGGGTAGACCACGATTTGATAATAAAATGAGAAAACCTGAGCAAAAGAGTCAGGCAACCCTGCTTTCAAGACTAACTTCAACCTCTTCTAATTTATGACCTCGGGCAAGTTGACTTCTCTGTGAAATGAAAAGGACATGTCTGACTGAGTTGTTATGAAATTTTAAATGAGATTGAAAATGGAAGCATACCAGCAAATTATAATGGCAGAAAATTGATAACAAAAATAAAATTCAGAGAGAAAGAAAATAAATTTCTTTAAATAAGAGACACAATTAGCCCTGAGGATGATAGCTATCTTTAAGTAAAACAGATCAATATCACATTTTACTAAGACAAGATAGGCCAAAGCCAGACTCACAAGTGAGCAATGACTTAGAAGACAGAACACTATTTTCTAGAAGTTGGAACCCAAACAAAAAGGCCTTAAAGGAAAACCATCCCAATACTTTTTCAAGATTGAAGGATGTATGTCATCTATTTTAGAACCTGTTTACTAGATAATGCTGAGATGAAGTAAATACTTCCTTCTTTTTATACCAAAGTTTAACAAAACACCTCCCAAGAAATGTATTTTGATGATTTATTTGAATTAATTTGACTGAATTAAGAAATGCCCAAATAGCTGGGAATGCATCATAGATTAGTAATTTCTTAAGTCTTTATGTAATGAACTGTAAGCTAACAGTATAGAAACAAACTGAAAATCTAATTTAGGAGTTTATAAAGTAATAAATAGCCAAGTGTCAACCAATCAGAGTCACAAGCTGCCACATGATTTAGACCATACCCAAAGTGGAGCAACTACAATAGCTCTATCCAATTTTACTTTCTTTTCCTCACTTAGGTATTCTGCCTATAAATATTCCTTCCCATTGCAGAATTCCCTGAATCTCTTCCATTTTAAAATCTGACTGATCCACAAATTGTTATTTGCTTAAAAAAAACAACAAAACAGAACTAAAGAGAGAGAGAGTAAGCTAGGCACCAATGGCTCATGCCTGTAATCCTAGCTATTCAGAAGGCTGAGATCTGAGGATCGAGGTTCAAAGCCTGTCTGGACAGGAAAAGCCATAAATACATAAGACTATTATTTCCAATTACACACACACACACACACACACACACACACACACACGCACACGCACACACACACACACACACACACCATGGAAGCCCAATATGGAGCTGTGGCTTGAGTGGTAGAGTTCTCAAGGACAGCTCTCAGGCCTGAGTTCAATTTCTAGGATTGGCACCAACCCCCTGCCCCCCCCCAAAAAAAAAACAGAAAGAAAAGAAAGGAAAAGCAAAGCAAAACTGATCTGGCATGGCACCTATAATTCTGTAATTCTAACTACTCAAGAGTCTGAGATCCAAAGAACTAGGATCTAGGTAACCCTGGGCATAAAAGTTGTTCTTTTTTCTAAAATAACCAGCAAAAAGCTGGGATAAAGGTGTGTCTCAAGTGGCAGAATGTCAGTCAGTATGACAAGTATGAACTCTTTAGCTCAAATCTAAGTACATCATCAAAAGAAGCTGTTAAATTTAATTTGTCATTCTTTTTGCATTTTAGAATGGCTTAAGTATTTTTATCTATCAATCTTGAGGCATGAATCTAAACCTTCTGTTCAGCAAATTGCCGTGATTTGATGCCTTTGTCACCTAACATAAACCATACCTATCATACAACACAATTTCCACAGCAATTTCCTTAAAGCAAAAACTTGAAACAGTTGCAAAGTAACCTTTGTAAAAAAAAAAATCCTCCTAGATTCTTATACATTTTTCCAAATCTTTTAGTATGATTTATCTTATATTAATTGAATGCTTTTTCCCCTGAATATTGAACCCACAATAGTATTTTTTAGAGAACACACACTTGAGATTTGACATCATTCTTGCATAAAAAATACAGTCTTACCTATGTATTTAAGTAGGATAATATAGTTTAATTCATTATATTTTTAAAGCTGTCATAAGCAAGTTTTGTAACAGGTTCTTTAATTTCAGCAAGAACACAGAGATTGCCTAACAGCAGTGTACATGCAGGAGTATAGCTCTAAAGGGTGAGGAAGATGACTTCTATTTCCAGCAGTATGACAGATTAGATAATCCTGAGCAACCTCCTGACTGAAACAGCTAAAGTGTTGGATAAAACATATATATTCAATCTTCTAACGGGGAAAAGTGTTGCTGAGTTGGCACAAAAGGAAGTAATTCACCGAGGCCAAAGAAAAAGTGTGATCTGGGACATTGAAAGATAAGAGACACCAAGTCTAGATTATATGTCCAGGTTTTGAGTAAACCCTGGATTTCTTCAGTTTCTGCTTTGACATTGAAAAGGTTCAGGGAACTGAAATGAAAACCTAGGGTCTTACCCAGGATAAAGCCTATGAATATGACCTCCATAAGGTTTATCCACCCCAGACAACATACTCAAGATAAAATTATAAAGAAAAAAGAAAAAAATGCATCTATGAGTCTTACACTGAATAAGAAAGATGAAAATTTTGTGTGATAATTTCTAAACTTTAGGAATCACAATGGAAACTTAAAATCAAAACTCATACTTCAACTTTGTTTTTTTTCCTTTCTTTGCTGGTCATAAGACTCAAATTCAGAGCCTGGATTCCCTGAGATCCCCGAGTTTTTGTGCTCAAAGCTGAACACAAAACACTAAATCACAGCTCTACTTCCAACTTCTCTCTTTCTTCTTTCCTGTCTCTCTTCCTCCCCCCTCCCTCCCTCCCTCCCTCCCTCCCTCCCTCCCTTTCTTCCTTCCTTCCTTCCTTCCTTCCTTCCTTCCTTCCTTCCTTCCTTCCTTCCTTCCTTCCTTCCTTCTTCCCTCTCTCTATCCCACTCTCTGGCTAGCCGTCTATCTGTCTGCCTCTTTCTCTTTCTTTTTGCCTGTCTTTTTGGTATATACTTGGCAATAAGAGTCTCACAGACTTTCTTGCCCAGTTATTATCTAGGATTACGAGCATGAGCCACCGACAACTAGGTCAATTTTGATTTTTAAAAATCACAGAGTGGGGGCTGGGAAGGTGGCTCAGTGGTAGAGCGCTTGCCTTGCATGCATGAGGCCCTGGGTTCGATTCCTCAGCACCACATAAGCAGAAAAAAAAAAGCCGGAAGAGGCACTGTGGCTCAAGTGGTAGAGCGCTAGCCTTGAGCTGAATTGCTGAGGGACAACGCCCAGGCCCAGAGCTCAGGCCCCACGACCGGATCCAAAAAAAATAAAAAAAAATAAAAATCACAGAGTGAAGTAAAGTTATGCTGGGAAGATGTTGCTGCCAGTATCAACAAATTCAAATGTAGTTTTAAAATATCTTACCACATAAGAAATGTATGCATTATCCTGCCCATGTAATTGTAACCCCTCTGTTCAGTATGTTCTCAAATAAAATAAAATAAAATTAAAAAAAAAAAATCTTACCACATAGGCCTCAAGAAATTTCTACAAAGTGCCAAGAAAAATGAGCATATCACAACTCAAAATGATAAAACATAAAGAGAAATGAAAAATGACAGTAAGAGATAGCAATATCAGAACTGAAAATCTTCAGTGACTGCAATAATTACAGAGTATTTGTATTTTCAATATGTATATTTCAAATACAAATTCAGTATATTTTTAAAGAAGTTTAGAAAATATTAGCAGAGTGGCTCTGCCAGTGTCTCACACTGGCACATCTCCCAAACACATTTCCCTAATAGCAAAATGCAGAGCTGGAGGTATGTCTCAAGTGGTAGAGCACCAGCAGAAAGCAGAACAAATACAAGGCCTTGCGTTCAAGTCCATGTACAGTCAAAAAAAGATAGATTAAATAAATATATAGATAGAATAGCAGAGAAAATGAAGACCCAAGAACTAAACAGATTTAAAACACATCTAAATTATAGTCCTATACATAAACCATTAGATAAAACATTCAATACATAAAGTAAATATCAACTTGGAAATAACTTGCAAATATGAGTGAAGTCAAAATTAGATATAAATAAATTATCTAGACTGTATCCCAGAGAGAATAGTGATTGAAAACCTGAAAAGGAGCCAGTAACATGGAAGATAGACAGTTGATGTCTGACATAAACCTAATTAGTGTTCTAAAAAGAGAATGCTATTAGAACAGACCAATCTAGGATGAACCATCAAAGTAAACCTTGTGCTACAGTGGCTTTAGTAGGTGTCTTTCACTTACATGAAGTCTACTGTGGATCAGGCGTATGTCAAGGAAATCTCCCCTGAAATACTCAAGGACGTGGTGGAACATCTTCCTAACAATGCTCTCCACTGTTGCCAGGGAGGAGAAGAAAATTGCAGAAGCAGCAGGAACAGTATGTTGAATGCATAGGATTCCCTAGGCCTCTTCTGGCTCCTCAGCCATGAAGTCATAGCATTCTTCTACCACCCAAAGTCCTATTAGACATTGCACTCAACTCAAACTCTGACTATGATGAGCATTCGTGTCTTCAAACGGATCTTTTATTTTAGAGACCCTGAACAAAATTTATCATCAAACCAGGTAGCCATGGTTCATACATGTAATCCAAGCTACTAAGGAGGCCAGGACTGGAGGATCACAGTTCAAAGCCAACCTGGCAGAAAAGTCTGTGAGAATCTTATCTCCAATTAACCACCAAAATGCCACAAGTGAAGCTGTATCTCAAGTGGTAGAGCACTAGCCTTGAGCAAAACTGCTCAGGAACAGCACCCAGGCCTGAGTTCAAGACCCAGGAACAGCGCGCGCGTGCGCGCGCGCACACACACACACACACACACACACACACACACCAAAATGAGAAGTTATCCTCATTTTTTATCCTATCCAATCAGCAATAATAAAAAAAGAACAAGGTGAAGGCATAGCTCAAGTGGTAAAGTGCCCTGCCTAGCAAGTACAAGACCAAGATTTCAAGCCCCACTACCACGCATACAAGAAAACAAAAACCATTCTAAAAGAATATTACTGTATTTCTATTCTGAAACCAAAACAATGTAAAGAATATAACTTACTATTCATTACAACCCACTGGTCAGGCTAAGCACTGTTCTTTCTGAAGAAGGATTTTCCTTGACTAAGCTCTGATCCTCTTTAGAAAAACCTTTGGCCATTGGCCTAGACCCACTTCCAATAGGGTTACTCTTTTTTGATGATTCTGTTTGGCTAAGTTTGAAAAAGGCTACATCTGGCTACATTTGGGAATCCCACTTAATGTCTTTTCAGATTCTACAGTTGACTTTCTATTTGTGGAAAGTTGAAGTACAAGTGTTTGTTTTCAATCTCTCTTTTTTTTTGTTATTTGAGGGGCTTGAACTCAGGGCCTGGGCATTCTCCCTGAGCTTTTCCATTCAAGGGTAGAGCTCTAGTGCGTTGAGCCACAGGGCCACTTCTGGTTTTCTGGTGGTTAATTGGAGGTTAGACTCTCATGGACGTCTCTGCCTGGGCTGTTTTTGAAGTGCAATCCTCAGATCTCAGCTTCCTGAGTAGCCAGGATTACAAGCATGAGTCACTGGTGCCCGTCTTTGTTTTAAATCTTTTTTTTTTTTTGTCAGTCATGAGGCCTAAACTCTGGGCCTAGGCACTGTCCCTCAGCTCTTCAGCTCAAGGCTAGTGCTCTACCACTTCTGAATTTTTCTGCTTATGTGGTGCTGAGGAATCAAACCCAGGGCCTCATACATGCAAGGCAAGCACTCTACCACTGTGCCACCTTCCCAGCCCCTTGTTTTAACTCTTATAAGGCATGTTTTCAACTTTTAGGGTCAAAGTTTTGTCCAGTAAATATTTCCTTTTTTAAAATTTAATTTAATTTTTTTTGTGTGAACATACTGTACAGAGGGGTTACAATTACATGGGCAGGATAATGCGTACATTTCTTATCAAGCATTGCAGCCTCCTCCTTTGTTTACCCTTCACATCCCTTCCCAGCCTCCCCCCCCACAATCCTCCCCCCTCCCCCCCCCACCAACGTTGTAAAGCTCGTTTTCGACATGACAGTAAATATTTCTTAAAACCTTAGTAAACTCTGATCTATTATGATACCTGAAGTGTTCTTGTTTTTAGATATAAATTACTTCTTTGTTATATTGCTTCCCCACCCCACCCCCATACAGACTGATCGGACCCTCTTCATTGAATGTCAGATTCACTGTAGCTATCTGTGACAGTGAGGTGGGGTAGACATATCATTACTGTCATTCTTTCCCTGGATACTTGGTTCTATTACTACGATTTGCTACTTGAAACATTTTTTGGCTTCCCAATTCTACAAGTGTATCTAGAGATTCTACAATCTCTATATTCCTGTCTACTATCCTTGCAAAGTGGGCCTAACTGCTCTTGAATAAATTGTATTATGATACTGTCACAGTTTGATTTTCTAGAAATCAGATGTCCAGGACATTCATTGAGGAAAGACCTTGGTATTAGACTCCCTGAAAGAGGAAGTCAGTTAAGTAACAAGAGACTGAGAAGAGGGAAATGTTGAAGCGTAAAATGGACTCAAGAAAGCCTTTGCTTTCCTTCTGGAGAGCTGTGGAAATAAACTGTCTGAGAAAATGTGTCACTTACTGGACCAAACTTGTTATATGTATTTTTTTGTTCAGTGAATATGATCCATCCTGCCAAGTGTTGTCTGTGGCCAAGTTACATATGCAGAGTCAAAGAATTGATTGAAATAGCTAATCTAAATAACCTTTGCTAATAAAGCAACAGGGGAATAAACCCATCAAAGGAGTTCGAGCAGAGTGTCTCCTTACCTACCATCTCTTGTGTGTTTCACCCACCTTCCTTAGCATGTGTTTGGGGAATGGCATCTCTGCCATGCTGGTTGGCTCCTCTTCCTTGGAGAAATATATAATAAGAAGTTTGGTAGAACAAAAGACAGCTCCCTCTGCTCCAGATGGGCTCAGAGGCACAGCAACATGCAGTGTCTCTGTCCCACACCTTATAGTGCAACCTGTGGTTTGGACCCACTCATGTGTTTCCCTTTGCTGCAAAATGGGTCAAAACACAACATTCTGTTGCATGGCCAGCGATTCAAATATCTGTAAACATTTCAGCTCTCACGCTGATTGAAGCTCTTCAGGAAGGAAAAGAAAAAGGAGAAAATGAACATGTATCTTTTTTCTATAAAAATGAGTTACTTCTTCCAGCTGTCGAAAGGCTGGGGTCAACTTCCCATGAAAGATGGCAAGTCTCAAGAACGGCGATGTACCAGAGGCTTACCACTGAAATATTATTCATGCTTTGAGGACTTAGCAGCGGCAAGAGATACTTTAGTCTGGGTGAACATGAGCTCGTTTTGAAAGGCCACTCATAGCCATTGGCAGCATGCCACTTTGCTCATGTGCCTATCCTGTCAACACATGGATGGCCAGTGATAGAGGCTGGCTAATGCCCACCAGCTGAGTCATTCTGAATATGTGGACGGGTAGTAACTATCCATGGCAGAGGCTCTATGATGATATTAATACATGCTATGAAACTCTATACACCTAGCACACATGCCTGTGCACTCACCTGCATAACTCTTATCTCAGTTGGTTTCATTGTTGCATTTTCATGTATTCACATATCTTTTGAAGGATGCAAGAAAAAATTTAAGTACATAGATAGATAGGTATAACTATAGATATAAATATATACAGATATAGATATAGACAGATGTAGATAAATAGTATAGATAATCAAAAAATATATAGAAAAGCTGACTTTAAAAAATCCAACCTACTATTTAAAATGCTGGGTTACTCAGTATGGGTTGTCAGCACACGTATTTCAGAGAAGGCTGGGGAATACCAATTCATGTGTAAGTCAATCAATCCAGCATTCATGCAGCCATCTGATTAAGTAGACATCAGTTAAGAGGGGTTCCATTCTGCATGTACCTGTCTATTTCCATGTGCTCTCCCTGGAGTGGGGTAAGGGCAGGGGAGAAAAAAGAGGGCCTGGTGGAGCCAAGTGCTCCTGTTTTGGCTCATTGGAACTTGTTGTAGATCTTGACACTAGATCCGCTCAGCTGTAGTATCTCCATTGTTATCCAGTGGACATGGAAGCTGCTGCATTAACCCATATGTGTGAGGAGTTTCATTATTTTTGGGTTCAATCTCTTCCTGTGCATCAGTTTTTCCTCATGAAAGCTAGCGTTTAACTAAAATGACGACAGTCTAATAAGTCCTACTTAATAATGTCTGCTCATCTGTCTGAAGAAACTAAGATAAAATAATGGCATGTATTTTAATAGAATATG
The DNA here is from genome assembly GCF_019054845.1 of Dipodomys spectabilis. Taxonomy (NCBI): domain Eukaryota; kingdom Metazoa; phylum Chordata; class Mammalia; order Rodentia; family Heteromyidae; genus Dipodomys; species Dipodomys spectabilis. The sequence continues at coordinate 6,339,480 of NW_024870698.1, read as the reverse complement.
TAAGACGTTTGAGCATTGAAACTGCCATTATCAGTATTTCCATTATCAGTAGAGAAGTTGTATACCTAATTCTCTATACATTATGTGAAAAAATTAAAGCATTATGTCTAATACAATGTCAAAGACAATGCTAAGGCAAAAATTAACTACAGGTAAGGACAAAAGCAAAATAATGGAATTCCAAAGAAGATTAGGAAGATGGTGGTGAAAGTTTTCTTTGGCTGCTAGTCTTAATGAATTGGGCTTTCTGAGCCTCACTGCAGCGTTCATCCGGGGAAGTGCACCTGATATGTAAAGGGCTGGTTGTTAAGGTGGAACACTGACATTAGGCCTATGACAAATCAATAATGCCCAACAATGTATTTACCTAAACTATCCTAATGGATAGACACTACACCTTCTCGGAAAGGATCAGGACCCTGCAACAGTAGACGAGTGAAGCAAACTTGGAAAATGATCCCTTGCAAGGTCCCCTTTCCTCTCCTGAGTGATAGATAGCTGGGTGGCAGGTTGGTTCAAAGTGTTGTTGAAATTGCAGAGAGCATCAAAAAAAAAAAAAAAGGAATTGCAGAGAGCAGGTAATACGTGAATTCTATCTTCAAGGAAGGATGGGGCATTTCCAAGTGGAATATTCAGCTAGAGGGAAATGTGAAGAGGAAGATTCTTTCCCCTTCCCCTAGCCAAAGTATCAACTAACACATGAGTAATAGACATGGAAATCTTGAGAAGGGCAGAGCTCCTGGAATAAGGTCTATAAGGAGGCAAGAGAGTCATGTAAGAAAGGATATCTATTCCAAACTCCAAAGCTTGCATTTTTTTCCACACTAGGACAGAGAATCCACTGCCCTGCCCCTTGGACTTAGCCAGGAAAGGCACATGTGCTGGATTTTAATTCACTGTTCATGCCATTCCACAGAGTTCTGCTGGATTTTAATTCACTGTTCATGCCATTCCACAGAGTTCGGAGATCAGAATTGATTTGTATCCACCTGTGTGTGTGTTTAGAACATAGCAGGGTATAAATAAAAAGTAATTAATTTAATAAATCAATGAATTCATAAGCACAGTATTTAATCTCGTTAAGCACAAGAAATACTTAATTGATTACTCATGCACCAACAGTGCTTATCAAGAACTATATGCCAAAGAAACTTCAGACAAAGTATGGAAGTGCCAGGACTATGGCCTGGAGGAGGCCCCAGTGGAGGAGGCAGAAGGTTTCTCGAAACATCTTTCAGAGCAATGGTTTTTGCATCCTCTAAGTCAAGCGCATATCCTAGTGTAGATGATATAGATGATGAAGGAAATGTTTCATATGAGGAAAAAAAATCAAAGACTAAAACAAAGGTCATATAAAAGTTGTAGTAAGTGGTTTAGTACAAAAGTGAACTTCTATAGGTTCTAAAAACTAAACAGAGGAATGTGGATTACATGAGAAATAAGAACCACCCTGGCTGTTCTTTCCCTCCCTTCTGGGTGTGTGTGTGTGTGTGTGTGTGTGTGTGTGTGTATATGTGTGTGTGTGTGTGTGTGTGTGTGTGTGTGTGTGTGTGTGTGTGTGTGTGTGTGTGTGTGTGTGTGTGTGTTACTCAGGTATAAATGAAGTGAAGAGAAAGATTCATTTTTCCACCTGAAGGGTCAGATAATACCTGGATAAAGAACATGAAAATTCTGAGATTTCTTTCCATCCTTAATTGCTTCCTACCTTCTTGCTTTCTTGCCTTCCCTCCCTCCCTCCTTCCCTGCCTTCCTTCCTTCCTTCCTTCCTTCCTTCCTTCCTTCCTTCCTTCCTTCCTTCCTTCTTCCTTTCCTATGGTTTCCTTCTTAATTCCTGCCCTCCTTACTTTCCTGCCTTCCTTCCTTCTTCATGGAGCATTCCCTTCCAGACTTTTTTTATTCAAAGCATTTCTTCTTCACTAGAAGTCACTTATCATCCAAAGGAATCCCAAAGAAAAACCCTGTATCCTTAAATTCCATCTTTGGGAAGAAGAGTAGGATATTGCTTCAAGGCTGTAGGTGCAAAGAGAGAGTGGAAAACTAAATCCTGAAGGGGCCTGGAAGGCACTCCAGACAGAAAAACGGCTCATGTCAAAATAAGAGACAGAGTGAGGCTTGTTCAAGGAACTGCAAGGGTTTGACGGCAGAATATGTGGCAGAGAGATGCCAGCCAGTAGTAGCACTGGAGTGGCAGGATGATGGCCTCCCATACAGGGGCCTGACCTGGCTCGAGAGCAACAGGAGGTAATCAGGACGAACAGGTCATTTAAGGTCCTGCTAGCTAGAAAATCAGGACAAACAGGTCATTTAAGGTCTTGCTAGCTAGAAAATTGCAGATGTACTTTCCATAAAAATGGTTCCCGGTAGTTCTTCAGAACTTTGTTTGCTAAGCAATTTTGCACACTTGAAAGCAATCTAGATGCATCAGGGCTTCTAACTATAGTCTGTATTACCTGTAATTATTATTAATTAAGGCAGAGGCTCATGTATATGAAAGAAGTGTAGAAATCTACAGGGTTCATTTTCGTATTTGTCAACTTTTATTTGAAAACAGCAGGTGAAATTCTGACTTGAGCAATGTTTAGCCTCAAACTATCATGCAGATTGTTTTGGTATCTATGTAATTGCAAAAGACTGCTCTGGTCAAAGCTCCTGAACACTTTTTATTGCTAATTTTGGCAATAAACCTGTTAATTAGTTAATTGTAAAACATTAGTGAATCAAGCAAAAAGAATCCATCTGTTTATAAAATTTCAAAGATTTCTTCTGGGCATAACATTTAAAAACAAGAGCTGGCTCACACTGTATTGCCTACTAACTACAAAGCATATCTCATGAGTATTTGTGCAGCCTTCTCTTAAGGGGAAAGGATGATATTTTAATGATATTTTAGGGAACTCTGTGGGCACATGGTGCTCTGCATATAATTTGTCCTGAGAACTGTTGGACACTGAAAAAGTGGTGTGAAGAATACACATCATTTTCATCGACATCACAACTTCAATCAAGTAATAACTAGCTAGGCAGGAAAGGAAAACATGCAGAAGACCCTTCAACAACTCAGTTATAAAAGCAAGAAGAAATCATAGAACTGCAAAAAAAGTCTTAAAGAAAGAATGGTGCAGTGCACCCAGAATTCAAAACAAAAAGTTTAGTGAGTTACATGGGTCCATACAATAAGAAACTTGGTATCTCTACATTGACTTTACCAACGCAACCCGAGAAGGCCATTGAAAATCTAGAGAAGAGGATGAAAATATGCACTGAGGAAACATTGTTATTGGGCCAGTGACCTACTTGGAAGAGTAGAAATAGCTGTTAAGGTCCTGCTCTTTCAGTGCCTGAAGCAAAGCCAGAAAAGGCTCAGTGATCAGGCAATGAAGAAAGGAATGCCACCTGGGTAGGAGTAAGACATGTGGGTTCCTGACCTAGCCAAACTGCTATCTGCCCGATGAACAATGCTTTGCAATTTATCTTCCCTGGCTTTTTACTTTTCTTTATTCATGGGAAAGTTGTTTGGGGAACACATTTCATCTGAGCCTCGAAGGACAGACTTAAAGATCTGTTCACAGTCATCTCCATTTAGAGTTAAATTCTTGGCAGCCAAATTATTGGTAGAAATGACTTTAAGACTTTCTGCCACCAAAAAATATTGACCCATCAAAATACCTTTTGATTTCATAACAGAAAAGGTGCAGGGTATGAGCTTATATGGCAATATGAGCCAAAACAGTTGTAACCAGAAGTAAATGTCAGTAAGAAATAGGGCTGGAGATGAACAATGCCGATCTGGAGAATTAAAGAATTGTTCTAATCATCAGATGAGTAAAATCATAAATACTTTCATTTTCATAGGTGCTTCACCATTATAGATGTTACTTTATTTGTCTTAATATGAGGATTTTGTTACCATTTTCCTTCTCAATGCCAGAATGATTTCTATTGATTTCTTTTACTGTTGGGTCTTAACAGTTTTTGCTTAATATTTCATTAATTACCTAAGTTTTCTCTCAGATTTGTAACAATTACAAAATTACAAAGCAAAGTTGCCCTTCAGCTATATCCAGATGCAAATAACTTGTATTTATGTCTTTAAACATTCTAAGGCACTTTAAATATCTTTTGAAATCAATGCAATTAATGTTGAGTATAGATTAGGCCCCAACTCAGGAGCACCAAGAGACTCAAAGCTTTCAGGCATAATGTTTCTCATTTATGCTTTTCTTTTCTGGCGATTTTACTATGTCTTAATCAAACTATGTTTTCAAGCTATCAAGGGTCCTAGGCACCAATAATCCCCATCTTTGTATTTTTTACTTGACCAAGAGTTACTTAATAGTACACCAACATTCTCTTTACATCTGTTACCAAATAGTATGATTGGTTCATGAAGCAATCAAGTCAAGATTCAGCAAAATTGGTAGTAGAGAAAGTACTCAGATGTTATGGGAGTGGTAAAGGCCCTGAGGTTGGGAGTCAAGAAATGTGGCCTCAACTATAAAAACAGAGGATGCAGCCAGATATCAGTGGAAGTGCCTCCCATTCTTGAGTCTGATTTTCCAGGGGCGCGCGCGCGCGCGCGCGCGCGCGCGTGTGTGTGTGTGTGTGTGTGTGTGTGTGTGTGTGTGTGTGTGTGTGTGTGTGTGTGTGTGTGTGTTCCCTTTGCTTACAGCCTAGGCTATCAGAGGCTAACATTATTCCAATCTGACAGCTGGAGACACAGACCCAGGATGAAAGAAAGCTTCTCTAAATATCCCTGATCATCTCTTTTTCTTTGTAAATAACTTTTTTTTAAAGCACCTTTATTTTCCAGGGAAAATCTTGAGTCTCAGATGTCACTTTTTAATTCATGGAGAGGTAAAAGCAAGCATCATCTAAAAATATGCCAGCATATAACATTTTGTTTGTTTCCGTGCTGTCTTTACTTGTGTGAAAGGAAATCCTTCTGCATTCATCTGGTTTCATGAGAACATTTACATATCTGGTGGAACATTTATTTTATCTGGCCGGAAATGAAGATGATACAACATTCTGGCTGAGATTAAAACATATAAGGATGGAATGTTGATGGCAATACACAACATAGAAAAGAGCAGTCCAGATGATGTACTGTGGATGTTGATAAGAATGAAATGGTCCCTAGCTAAACTGAAATGATAACCTCAGAGGATACAGATTAAATGGCAATCATTTCCAAGATCGCAAAAGGAGAGGCTAAGATAAAAACAGGAATACATTTAAGCATTTCAACAAAGGATGGAGAAATTTAAAGGATAATTTTAATTGAATTATGTGTTGTAACCAGATAATATTCTATTTACAAGGGTGAAAGCCACAGTCATATCAAACCATTTAATAGAGAGTTGTCAGCTTGACTCTATAAGCATTATTTTTTAAAGGGGCAGACTCTAATATAAATCTGAATTTCACAGGTGCAATTTTAGCTTAACCTACTTAATTTATGAAGATGATAAACTCAGTTTGATTGTTTAGGAATATATACTCAGATTTATGGTAGCATCACGATAACTGATTGCATTGTTACTTCTCATTCAGAATTAATTTACTCACTACATATAGATAGATAATTAGATAGATGATAAACAAATGATAAATGGATAAATAGACAAGCAGATACATAAACAGAACATCATAACTGTAGGTTTGTATCTTTGACTAACATCGCCCATCACCCTATAGCTAAGTCCTTGGGAAATAGCATTTTACTCTTGTTTGTGTTCCTATTTTTTACCTGCCACATAAGACATCATGCTGAATTTGTCGTTTTTTGTCTGCCTTGTTTTACTTAGTATAATATCATTAAATTTCATCCATGTTGTTACAAATAGCAGGATATCCATCTTGTACCACAATACCAACTATTTCTTTGTGTACTCATCTATTGATAGACACCTAGGCTGTTTCCACATTTTGGCTATTGTAGATAATACCGCAATGAATGCATGTATTTCTTCAAGTTGGTTGTGTTTCCTTCAGATATATACCTAGAAGTGCTCACTGGATCATATCAAAATTCAACTGTTTTTAATGAGCCACCATACTGTTTTCATAATTAATCTGGTTTACATACATAAAAACACTGTACCAGGGCTATGCACAAGGGATGGGTACATATAATTTTTCTTAACTTTCAGGAAAAATAAGCTTTAACAAGTTCCCACATCCCACTGAATTGCTTTTCCATCCCTAGGTGTGTCCACACTTACTTTGGTGAATACTATGTAAGAACAACTTAACATCATAACAGCAAACAATCCAGGAATGGTGAACACATGAGGGCCTTACTTATCTGATTCCTCTATCTTTGTAACAGAATTACCTCTCTGTGTAAAGCATTTTATTTATTCCTTAGAAATATGAACTCTTGTTTTATGTTAATCAATGGACAACTCATCACAGATGTCACCTTGGAAGCCTATACTTACGTTTCTTGAAAATTTTCAGATGTCTTAGAGAGTTTGTTCCTGTCTGAAGGGTTGCTTGGCTACTGAAGAGAGATGTGAACAGCTGTGGGAGAAGCAATTAGTGTCCATTCTATGCTGATTGACAATTCTACTAAATGCCCAGTAGCGTTTTCTCTGGTTTTACAAAATGGCGACCTTCTGTTTCCAAGTGCTAGGAAGCTATTGAGTTCTGGTACAGTTATCATCATGTGGACACCCCATGTGGCTCCCAATTAGGGAATCGAGTTTAATTTCATGCCCGGACCAGATTGAAATATAAAAGAGAAAGATAAGACCTTCCTAGTGAGATATGAACAGAGATTTCAGGCAAGCAGAATACATGCATATCAACTCTTAGAAAGCATGCAATTAAAAATGCCAAGGCAGAGCTCTGAGAAACTGGGAGACACTGGATGAAAGGAGAGAGATTACTAAGAGTCCTGCAATGGAGCTACTGTTTTTGTACAATGCCCTAATCAGGAGGACAAGTGGCAGTTGTTATGAAGCAGCAAGACTCAGAACAATGGCTTTCCCAGGGAAGCAGTCACTACAAAACAAGGGCTGCGGTAGGGTGACTTGCACACATGAAAGAGAATAATCACCCCAAGCTTTCGTGCTTGTCATCTGATGAGCCTCCTTGATCCAAAACCAAACTGCAAAGTAATGGCTTATTTTTCCTTTTGCTTCCAGATTTTCTATTTCTCTCACCATGTAGTTCATATTATCCCAATTATCTAAGTTAGTTCATTAATATAGAAATACCATAATCTTCCATTTTCCCTAATTAAGACAATTAGGAAGACATTTTATGCTCTTATTTTTTAATGAAATTTAATTTAAAGTCATTGTATTAGATGTTATTAGCTGCTACATTATAACATATAATATTTCATTGGGGGAAGAATGCCTAGATCAAAAATTAGGTCCAAACTTCAAGAACACAAGCTGTGATAGTGACACTGTAACATGGTTCTGCTCACATATTTACTGTGTAAAACTTTCCCCAGAGTGAAGTTTTAGTCAGTTATGTTCCCAGGAAATACTATGGCATAGGAGACATGAGAAGAGCTTTTGCCATTCTATCTTTTAAATGACTATCCAAAATAAGTTGTGCATATATTAAAGATACATGAGATTTGAATAAAGGAAATGACCTTGACTGGATCATTTTTACAAAAGAAAAGAAAAAGATAAAGAAAAGATGTTATTCAATTTTTTTCCACAAATACACAAGTGTTACCTGGAAAGCAGTTAAACACTATGAAATGAATAAGCAAAAGAAGGCCTATCTTTTGTCCAGCATATGGTAGGGACTCAGCACACTAATACCCTTGCTCTTTTTTTTTTGTTTTTGGTCGGTCATGGGGCTTGAACTCTGTGCCTGAGCACTGTCCCTCAGCTCTTCAGCTCAAGGCTATAGCTCTCAGTCACAGACACTCTTCTGGTTTTCTGGTGGTTTATTGGCGATAAGAGTCTCATGGACTTTCCCTGCCTGGGCTGGCTTTGAACTGCAATCCTCAGATCTCAGCCTCCTGAGTAGCTAGGATTACAGACATGAGCCACTGGTGCCCAGCTACATTGCTCTTTTCTTTATGAGAACACACATTCTAGTAGGAGTGAACAGACAGTCCCTTGGGTAATCTTTATCATACATGTGTGAACATGACAATATTCTAAAACTCATTTTGTAAGGCAGGAAGTTGAGGTTCTGAGAAGTTACCTGCTGAATGTCAGGAGACTGGAGAGGGGTAGACCATGGAATTCAGCCCGTCTGTCTTTTGTGTCCAGGATATTAATATTGGCTTGCCTCCTTCAGGTGTAAATGGGTCGTCCTTCTGAGAGCTGAGGACTTTCCTCCAATTTTTCTCTAGAAACGCTGTCGAAGGACAATTCAGCCATAATTACTAAAACACATGTAAGCATATACTCCCACCAAACCTTGCAGGCAAATTACATTTCGAGCAACACTTTGACAGCTACCTAGCAAAGCTCTGGGCATGAACCTCAGGCACAGAGCATCCACCTTCAGGACAACTGATATACAGGCATATTTTCTTTTGTCATTGCTAGACAGGAGAGACCATGTTCAATGATTTCTTGTCACCACTTGAAAGTGATATGTTCTATGAACAGTTTAATGACCAAATAAAGGATTCCTGGATGCCCCATGGAAGGGGTTCTCAATTTTGCTGCTCCTAGAGCATCTTACAGATTTTCTTCAAGGACACAGACATGTTCAAATTTTTACCTGTGTTCAGACTCATCCATTTCTCTTGAAACAGCTCTGTTCTTGAAACCGCTGAGCAGGACTCAGCAGAGATAAAGTACATTAGGCAGTTGTCAGTCAATAAAATATGGCACCTCATTTTTAACTCATAGGAATAGGAGGGGTTTTATCTTTAAAAATAAATTTAAAAACACACCTGAAAGATAACTGTACAATAGATCAGCCAAAAAAGAAGAAAAATAAATGACCCCTAGGATTTTTAAAGTGCATCACCATCAACGAGTTACTCTACACAGCCAAAGCAACTTGCTACTCTCTTTTTGGGTTGACTTGGGTTTTAGAACATTGACTTTTGAAACACTGTTATTACTTGAGGCTGTCACTCGTGAAGAACCCTCCATTGTACTTGAACATGAAGCTTCATGCATTTACCCAGAACTGGTTCAGACTCAGATATGAATCCTAAAGTCTTGTGCCAAAAATGAACCAGACACTTTAGATTGGGGCCAATAAGGACCATGTTTCAAAAAGCCCACCACATGACTGTCCATAGAAAAGGGAAGTCAATGGCTCATGCCAAACACAGTGGCCTAGATAATGCCATGACTGGCATATCTCTGCCATCAAATTTCCTAAAGACCATCCAGTATCATTCCTCCTTATAATACAAAAATGTAATCCCTCCTGCCTCCAGAAAACTCCAAAGCCAGGAAGCAGAAAACATTTAAAGTTTATCCAAACATTGAGGATGAAGTTGGCCATGACTTGTAGCTTCTTTGTGTACCTTTTGAAGACAAAAGTATTTGTGTTTCTTGACATCAAGATCATCAAACTATTCGTTTTGGCCAGAAATGCCTTCATCCTATGCAAGTCATTTCTCAAGGGTTTCCAGTTCCTTCATAACTTTCCCAGAATATGCCTTTTCCCATTTGATGATGAACAGCATGATATATTCCCCTCCCCCTCACCCATTGCAGGCATTGCAATCACTGAGGGTATCAGGGGCTTTTGCTCTCTCTAGCATAAAATATGCATATCTTGGATTTTATACAGAAGAGAGGAGGGCGGTTAGGGTCCCCCTGTCATATGCTCCACAGCACTCTAGATTTCCCCTCTACAGTACTCATCACACTTCTAATTACTTGTTCAATGTCACTGGCTAATTACTTCTTCCCACATGTTCTCTATTAAGACTTAGAGGCCCTGAGCTCTGACAAGATAATGGTGTCTCCTCCAATACCAGATGGATTTTGAAATCAGAAGGAAACAAAACTATGTTGAAGAAAGCCAGTAAAGTGTCTATTTTACCAATCCTAATTATTCAACAACTATGATGTATTTATTTCTTAGATTGTTGTGTAGTAGGATATGTAGAGATAGTATAAAAGTGATTGCCTTGGTCAGAGTTCTCCAGAGAAGCAGAAGCAATGTGTGTGTGTGTGTGTGTGTGTGTGTGTGTGTGTGTGTGTGTGTGTGTGCACACGTATGCATAGGTACAAGAATGTGCATGTGTGTGCTCAGATGATTACTGGAATTTCTATACCAGGGGAGCCAATGGTATAGTTTCAGTCCACATGTGAATGTCTGAAGGTCTGAGAAGCCAAAAGTCACAGTGCAAGTTCAAGTCTGAACGCATCTAGGTCATTCACTTAGGGAGAAAGAAATATACATTTCCTTCTGTTCAGGATTTCAGTGGATGGGATGAGGCTAACACACAAGAAGGACAACAATCTTATTTATGAAGTCTAGAAATTTGAATATCCATCTCATTTTGAAGCATCTCCCATAACACACTGAGATAATATATTTAACTAAATATTTGGGTACCTCATAGTTCCATTCAGGAGATGTATAAAATTAACTATCAGGTACTTCAGTGAAGCAAATTAACTTCTTCATCACTTTACATAGCTACCCATAGTTTTGATTTGGGAGCAAATTGCAGCTAAAATTTACAAAATTAAATGAATTCTTTATAGAGAACAATTTTATTAACTTTGGTCTTTATGTTGTTCCGAGTCTATTCTCAAGATCACAGATTGTTTTTCTGCTTGCTCTAGTCTTCTGTTATTGTTTTATTCATTGATTGAATTCTTTACGTCCAAGGTTTCTGTTTGGAGTTCAGATTTTGCATTCAGATCATGAACTATTTTCTTGCTTTCATTATATTATATTATATTATTCTCTTGCTTTTATGAAATTATATATTATTCTATTATATTCTCATATAGCACTGTGTTTTCATAAGATTATTATTGTGAATTTCCTTTTCAGGTAATATATTAATTTCCATTTCTTTGGGAGAGATTTGCTGGAAAAATTTTGCAATCCTTTGATTGTGTCATGTGTCCTTGATTTTTATTTTTGTTGGTTCTTGTGTTCCTGCATTATGGTCTGCACATTTGTAGATGCCATGTCCTCTTCCGAATTTCATATAGTAATTTTCATCAGGACAGACAGGTACCAGTGATAAGCCTATGGGTAACAGTTATGCACGATGCAGTAGCTCTGGTGCTATGGGGGTACAGGGGTGTCGTCTCTGTGAGGGGTCTTCAGTGATGATTAACATCAACAGTGACAGCACATGCTTCAGTGATCTTGGCTGAGTACTAGTGACACTGGCTGCATAGGTTATTTGAGAAGGGCTTTAGGGATCTTTCTGGGTTTTTTTTCTCTTCACACTGGAAAGTCTTGGTTGAGACACTCCTTCTTTGGTGTTAGATCTATCACAGTTAGAGATTGGAGATTGCCACAGTGGTCCTGAGATCCAGGGCACAGGTACTTTGAAAATCTATAGAACCAGATTCCTAAGTTTCGAATCTTGCATCTTGAACTTGAAGGACAAGTTTGCCTGCACAGGGCACAAGTCAAGTGGACAGACTTCTCCAAGTCTGAGGAACTTTCCAGAACCTCAGGCCCGGGTGAGTAATCTGCACTTGTAATTTTGACCCTGAGAGCAAGAGACAGACTGGCATGACTCTGAGGAAGAAAGGATATTATAGTGATATGAATTAGGGAGCCAGGGTTCATCTTTAATATAAGATCCTGAAGTAACCAGACACAATGGCAATTTAGGATGATGGAACAGACACCGAAGTAGCCCTGATTCAGTGAAACTGGGTGTAGCAGCAGCAAGTACCCAGTAGTGGCAAAATGCCACTATCTTGGGGCAACCTTACTGGAGGAGGGGGTGCATAACAATGAATCTATTCCACAAAAAGGCAGTTATCTCCACAGTTCAGGTGGCTAGGTGATACTTCAGTTCTAGGCAGGTTGGTTGCTGTGACAGTCTGACGTGAAGGATGGAGTGGCCACTAAGGAGAGAGTGCAGCAGCACCCTTGGCTTTGATTCTGAGCCACTATCTCTGCTTGCCACCAAGCAGTATGTATGCACAGTTTAGCAGAAGCTCTTGATCCCTGGGGGAAGGATGCTACCACGGTGTGAAGCTACAGAGAGGGCCCATTTCTCTGGTGAGCCAGGGACTGGAGTCTCCACGGGGAAGAGCATGTCTGCTGGAGTGCACAGAAGAGCCAGGGTCACTACTTCACACATGGCCCAAGGGATGTGACTGTGAGAGGAGTTCAGGGATCTGAGCCCCAAGAGGCAGGATACTATACCACAGCTCAGACCTAAGTGGAGGATTCAACCACCCCCATCACAAAGGAATGGAGTGGCTCTGCAGTGGCTTTGAACTCTGGGTAAGAAATAGCAGCATCTTGGCTGGTGGATGGACCATTACCAGGTGCGTGTGGGACAGCAGATTCTCAGAGAGGAAGTTTCAGTGGCTGCTTATGGCCAGTAAAGGACACCACTTTAACAGTGGTTCATTTTAAGATGCTGTAGAGCAGAAGTAGTATAGTTTCTTTGGTTACAACATAGTCTTTTTCTGAGGGTAGCTTAGCTTATGGAGTCTGGGGAAGTCCCTCAGTGGGGCTCAGAACCTGTGAGTCTGTAGTGAAGACTAGCTGTGTCCACAGTAAAGCTGGGACCTGGGTCACATCCTCTCGCTTGCCTTTCTTCTCCTGGTTCCCACCTCCTCAGATCAGTTAGGGAAGTGGCTGGCAGGGGCCAAGTGTTTCTTTCTCTTCTGCACAGCCACCATGGGTTGTGCGCTCAACCGGGTTACTCCATGTTCTTTCCTGTTTTCTGAAGCTTTCCTTTAGTTATGTCAGTGGTGTGTTTACTGTTGGGTGTTTCTTTAGAAAGAATGTTAAGAGTGTGGGTGAGCCATCTTGCTGATGTTAAACTTAATTCTTCTCTGTCTTGGCCACAGGGCAGTCACGATAGCTGGCCCATTTCATCTGAGCCAAGATTCTTAATAAATATCAGATGAAAGACCAAGACAGGGAGTGAGTTGAGGAAGAGAGAAGAAGGGAAGATAAAGCCATGGGGAAGAGAGGAGGAGAGAAGGGAAAGAGAAGTGACAGAATGAGAAGGAAGGAGGAGGAAAAGATAGGCAGGTGAAAATAGGCTACTATTCTAATTTTCCTATAGACTAGGAGAGAGATGTGCTCACAGTAAACTCCCTGGTCTACTGTTAGAGCTCAAAGAATCATCTGTTTCATTATTGCTTAAATCTAGAATAAATGTTGCCATCATCCTTTTACAGAATTATGAACCGTGTCTTTATTTACTTACATGGCACAATTTTCGAATACATGACAGCCCATTGCTCATGTTGTCTTTGTCATGGAATTAGGGAAATGGAGCATAAGCTTTAAACTTGCAGCTGCTGTCCAATAAATGAGGAGGTCCCACCTTTGCAGGGAGGGCTGTGATGTGTGACATTAGCTATTCAACAGTTAAACAGTTCTTGGGACTTCTGCATTCTGTCACCTTAGCAAATGAACAGCATTTGTGCTGACAGCTTCCCCCCTCCTCCCTTACCCTTTCTAATGAATCTATTCTACACTGAGGTATGCATTTAAATAGATTTTACGCCATATCAAAATAACAATATTCACAGGACTTGTCGCTACAAAATTCCATGCAAATTATAGGGAATTTATACATTCAATACATTTAGCCAAAATGGAGCTTTTAAATGACATCAATCTTACAATGTGTCAACACACGGCAATGATATGCAGACCTTATTTTCTACTTTTTTGTTGATAAGAAGCAATAGTATGCTTTTGTATAGCATCCAAATCCATCAAACAGGCACAGGGGAACAGATTCATTGCACAGGCTAAAGTTGAGAAAAAAAAAGAGAGAGAGAGAGAGACCAAGCTGCCGTGGGTGGGTGGGTGGGTGGGGGAATCCTATACTTTTAGGTCCCTAGATCCTAATATGACAAGGATATGATTATCCACTAGAATCATAAAATCCTTTATAGAGATATTTTCCCCCTCTGCCCTGTTATTTTAATTTGTGCACAGATTTTCACACAGTCAATTTCCCCCTGCAAGGTCTTTTCACTAATAGAATTATTGTGTCTTAGCTCAAAATGGTCTTTGGTTCTTAGTCCACTGGGCTCAAAAGATTATTTTCTTGTGGTGGAGAGCTCTCCACATCGCCTGGGAGCTCACTATTATCCGCGCTGAGCACCCCAAACCTCTCCATCCTTCAAGAGGCTACACAGCTGGGCCCAGCATGAAAATGACAAGCATTAAAGAGCTCCAAGAGTTTATTTTCCTCTGGCTGGGCATCTCAGTTGCTGGATTCCCATCAATGCCATCACAATGCACGCCTTTCAATAAAAAGTGATCCTAACAGGATTAAATGTAATTTAGAGTCAATAAGGAGAAGTTTGCCATCGGGTGGAATTATAATAGACAGTAGGATCAGAAGCCGGTGGAACTGGAAGGTTTTCAGGGAGGCATTCTACTGTACAAAAATGAAACACACAGGCGGAAAAAAGAATGTTTATTCTCTGCCAAACCTTTTTCTGGGTCCATCATGCACATAAATCAATTTACAGTCTATTAAAGTAATAAGAACAGTGTATTCTAGTTTACAGGGAGGCAAAGAGAGAGACAGAGAGAGAGAGGGAGGCATTGAAGGGAACATCAAAAGCGCAATAATTTCGCTAGAACACATCTTCATTGCTTTCTGGAAGTAAATGTCACCGGTACATCATGCAACTTGATCCCATAAAAGATGCAGGGAACCCACCACAGCATTATGTGATGTGGGACAACTCTTAAATGATCACTCAGTAAGCAACAGCTTTGCAAATTAGTCACTCTTCTAGAAAAAAAAACAAAACCCATATCCTTTCTAGGGAAGAATGGACCTCGAAAACTAATGGAGGAAATGTGTATCAGATTGGAACCCAAGTGCAGAGAAGAGTAAGACTACACTGTGCAAAGGATGAGCTGCTTTCTTATTGATGCTAAGTAGGACCTTCGCCAAAATCAATGGCTATCAAAAAGGAGGTGTGTACCAAAAATTAGGCCTCTGTAACTAAATGTCCCTAATTTTTGGATTCTCCTCATTGATATTATTAGAAAATAAGCACAGTTGCTACCACTTAATAAACATTGTAATTTTCATTTGTTTTTCATATATCATCTGTGTTAGTGCTCTCTACAGCCTAACATGGTAGTTTCATTTTAATATCAAAATCAGAAGTTTACAAGATACTTCAGATGAGATATTGTAGAAAATGAGGAGTTGCAATCAAATTCTAGGTTATATGATACTGTACACCAAGTTTAACTATCATATTCAGATGAAGACCAAAAAAATACAAAATGTTACTCATGGGGAAACTCTTAGTTTTGGCGGTATCATTTCTGGACATTGTGGGCAAGCTTTCAGAAGGTAAGAATCAAAACCAAAACAGCCGGAGTGGATGAGGAAGTAAAGAGAATAATGTTGAGTACAGACCATGATAGTCTAAGGAAAGAAAGAAGCCACTGGTATACATCTCTGTAAGAGGACAACCGGGGAGGTATGGAAAACTGGCTCACATTCCAGAGCCATGGAGGGTCATATACAGAAAGTTGCTGTGTGATTCAGCTGTGCCTCAGAACAGACTATAGAAAGCTACTGGAAGGAAGGTTACTAGGAATCACAAGGCCTAGGGGCCAAGACTGCTTCTGCTACAACGCTGCCAGGAGAGAGTAAGAAGTGCATTGGAAGCCTGCACACAGACGGTGTATGACTTTCTATGCTGGTTCCACCACTTGAGGAGTGCTGTGGTTTCTATAGTTACTGGAATTCGATCAAATTTAAGTGAGTCAATGCACACCTTAAGTTTTCATTGAGAATAAGATTTTTGACCACGTAAAAGAGCCGCTGGGAACCCCAGAGCCACAGCGGTCCAGAGACCGACAATGCAGCAGATTCCCGCGGTGCGGATGACCACTCCGAGGGTGCCAACAGAAACAGAAACCTTGGAGCTCAGAACTGAACTAAGACCTTTCCCCCACCCCTGGTCAGCGGTGCATGCACCACGCAGCCCAGCCTGCAGCCTCCGGGACCCCAGAGCACAGCTGTCCATAGAAGACCAGCACAGAAAACACCCATGGTACCGGACCAGACAGGGTAAACAGAGAAAGAGACTGAAACCCAGGCCCGGAGCCGTGGCCACCACCACCCAGCCCCGCCACAATCATCTCAAGGGAAGGTGGAATGCAGTGGCGACCAGCGACCTACAGCACACAGAAACAGCGATCTGATGCAGGACCGCCCCCCCAAACAGTTCCAGGATAAGGGAGTACCCCATGGGGGACACCTCCTCCCGCCACCGGAGGCCAGTGCTGACGGTAACCCCCAGAGCCTGACCTGGGCCCCTCCCCTACCACCTGGGCAACTGCTCCCACTGAAGCTGGGGGCACTGTGCAAGAGCTCCAGCAACAGGCGCGCACCTCGCCTGCCGGAGGGAGCTCGAATGTGGCTGGTCCGGTGCAAACCATCCCCCAAGGCCAGCAGCCACACAGGGAAGAACTCAGCGAAAGCAAAAAAGACATGGAAAGCAAACAGTACATCCAAGAGTTGAGAGAGGGACTGGGAAGGTGGCTCAGTGGTAGAGCGCTTGCCTTGCATGCCTGAGGCCCTGGGTTCGATTCCTCAGCACCACATAAGCAAAAAGAAAAAGCCAGAAATGGCACTGTGGCTCAAATGGTAGAGCGCTAGCCTCGAGCTGAAGAGCTGAGGGACAGCGCCCAGGCCCAGAGTTCAGGCCCCACAACTGGATCCCCCCCCCCCAAAAAAAAAGAGTTGAGAGAGGCAATGACACAAGAATTAAGGCAAGAAAAGATCAGAAATTTAAAGAACACAGAAATGAATTATTAAAAGAGATCCAGGATTTCAAACAAGAGATGCACTCATAAATAGATGCAGTACACACCTCTTTAAAAGACAAAATTAATTCCTTAAGAACTGATGTAGAAATCATAAATCGTTCAATTTCTTCCATGCAAAGCACAATGGAGGAGGCAACAATGCTTGATAAGAAATGTACTCATTATCTTGCCCATGTAATTGTAACCCCTCTATATAGTATTTTCACAATAAAAAAGCACAATGGAAGCCATAGTTAATAGAGTGGATGAAATGGAAAATAGAATATCAGGTACAGAAGAAAAAATGCAGCAACTAGGAAAACAAAGTCACAGGTATGGAAAAAACACTTAAACTATGCTAAAGAAAAGGCCGAGAACAAGCACACAATGCCAAGAAATTTAACCTTCGTATAATTGGGGTCCACGAAGGTGAAGAATACCAGAACAGAGTGATGCTTCTTCACTTATTCAATAAAATTATCACCGAAAATGTCCCCAATATTAAAAGAGAAAAATCTTACCCACATAACAGAGCATAAAGAACACCTGGCAAAAAGGATCCCAGGAGGAACACTTCCAGGTACATAGTAAAAATGCTAGATCTGAACAATACAGAAATGATCTTGCACCCAGCAAAAACAAAGAAGGAGCTATAGTACAATGGGAAAAAAACCAAGGAGAATCATTGCAGATCTTTCCACACAGATGCTGAATGCAAGGAAAGCCTGGGAAAGTACCAGCTGAGCCCTGAGAACCAATAACTGCCACCAGACTGGTATATCCAGTGAAGCTAGCATTCACATTCAATGGAGAAACTAAAATGTTTAATAGTAAATAAAAACTAAATGAATTCATAAACAATAAACCAGCAATACAAAGAATATTAAGAGGGGGTTTACAATACAGGTGGACCCATTGCAACAATGAGATGTACAAGAGGTTATGTCCAAAAAACGAACTTTACAACTTTGGCGTGGAGGTGGGGGTGGGGGTGGGGTGGGGGGGAGAGATGGGGAGGGATGGGAAGGGAAACAAAGGAGGAGGCAACAATGCTTGATAAGAAATGTACTCATTACCTTGCCCATGTAATTGTAACTCCTCTGTGCAGTATTTTCACAATAAAAAAAAGAGGGGGATTACATTCTGAAGAAAACAATCAAGATCAGGGATCCATATCAGAAACATATCACTAGAAGACCAACTTGGTAAGCAAAGGAGGAAAGGAAAGAAGAGAACTTAGAAAAGCAGGAAAATGACACAAAGCACCTCTATATAATAACCATAAACATTAAAGGACTCAATTCACCAAAAAAAAAGAAAAAGAACTGCAGATTGGTTCAGAAAACAAGATCCATCCACTTGTCTTCAAGAGACCCATATCATTATAAATATGGGGTTCATTTCACTTAATATCATCTTATCTGGTCATATGTACAAACTTTTGACCTTTTCTGCTTGTCCCAGACATATACTAGATATTGCAAATAAGGGAAACCATGGGACCTATGTTTCTTTGGGCTTGGCTTACTTCACTTAATATAATTTTTTACAAGGCTTTCCGTTTCCTAGCAAATGGGGTGATCTCATTCTTTCTGATGGAGGCATAGAATTCCAATTTCATATATATATATATGTATATATGTATATGTGTATATACATATATATAGCATGTATATTTATATATTTATATATCATATAAATATATTATATATAATATTTATATAAATGTTAATATAAATATTATATATAAATAGATATAAATGTATTTATATATAGTATCTATATATATACATATATACAATATATATACACATTTTCTTGATTCATTCATCTACTGAGGGGCATCTGGATTGGTTCCATATCTTAGCTATGGTAAATAATCCTGCAATAAACATAGTTGTGTGGTAGCTTTAATATGGCCTTGCTTGTGATCATTTGGGTAAATGCCCAAAAGTGGGATTGCTGGGTCATAGGGGAGCTCTATGTGGAATCTTTTGAGGAATCTCCATACTACTTTCCAAAGTGCTTCAACAAGTTTACATTCCCACCAATAATGCAGTAGGGTTCCCTTCTGTCCACATCCCCTCCAGCATCTGTTGTTATTAGAGTTCTTGATAATAGCCATCCTAACTGGGGTAAGATGGAATCTCAATGTTGTTTTGATTTACATTTCTTTTATGGCTAGAGAGGGTGAGCATTGCTTCATGTACCTATTGGCCATTCTTATTTGATCTTCAGGGAAGTTTCTCTTTAAGTCTTTAGCCCACTGATTTATTGGGCAGTTGTTTCTTTGAGGAGTTGTTGTTGGGGGATTTAATTTTTTTAGTTCCAAGCATATTTTAGATCTGAGACCCTTATCCGATGTATGGCTAATGAAGATGTATGGCTAATGAAGATCCCAATCTGTGAGCTTTGTATAGATCTTGCTAGCTATATCCTTTGCCATGCAGAAGCTCTGTAGCTTCATGCAATCCTATTTGTCCAACCATTCTTTGATTTGTTGCGTTTCTTCGTATGTTCCTCCCCCTCAGTATAACCCATTTTCAGTGTATTTCATGTCAGTGGCCTGCATCTTGTAAATACACTTCTCTAATATTGGGAAGGGAAGTGAAAAATCAAAATGACTAAATAGGGATATAGGTTGACCCACTGGAACAATGAGATGTACAAGACACTATGTTGAAAATGAACTTTACAATTTAGGTGGGGAGGGGGTGTGGGTGTAGTTGTGGAGGCAGGAGGGAAGGGATGGTAGGGGAAAAACAAAGGAGGCAACAATGCTTGATAGGAAATGTACTCATTACCTTGCTCATGTAACTGTAACACTTCTGTACAGTTTTTACAATAAAAATGCATTAAAATTAAAAAAGAAACTCATATCACAGCCAAATATAAAAACAAACTCCCAGTGAAGGGATAGAGGAAGATCTACCATGCAAATGCTCCCAGCAAGAAGGCAGGAGTTGCCATCCTGATATCTGACAAAATAAACTTTTCATTAAAATCAATATAAAAAGAAAAGAAGGACCCTACCTGTTAATACAAAGAACAGTCTAAGAAGAGGATATCATCATTATCAGTTTATACTCTCCAAACATTGGTGCACACAAATATGTTAAGCAAATACTCTCAGACCTACAGAAACAAATAGACCCAAATAGACTCTAATACTCCACTCTCACCAAAGGACAGGGATACCAACTAGAGGATTGGCTAAGAAACCTCCAGATTAAATGATTCCATATCTCAAGTGGACCTAATTGACATCTACAGAGTTTTCCACCCAACAACTCAGTACACATTCTCAGCAGCCCATGGAACTTTCTCCAAAATAGATCATATCATAGTTCATACAAAGAATTTAAATTAACAAAAGAGGACCCACATAATCCCTTGTATTCTATCTGACCATGGTGGAATCAAGCTAATTCTGAAAGCATACTATAGAAATTACTCAAATTCATGGAAATTGAACAGCACACTTCTGACCAACTCCTGGAGTTCCTAAAATTCAATGGAAATGAATACTCATCACAAAGAAACCTGTGGGATATAGTCAAAGCAGTACTGGGGGGCAAATTTATTCTTCTCAGTGCACACATCAAGAAAATAGAGACAGACCAAGTAAATAATCTCATGATGCAACTAAACCTGCTAGAAAAGCAGGAAAACATTGAACTGAAAGTTACTAGCTGGATTGAGATAACCAAAATATGAGCTGAAATTAACAAGATAAAAACTAGGAAAACTAAAAATAAAATTAATAAAACAAAAAGCTGTTTTTTGAAAAAAAATCAGTAAAATTGATAGACCTCTGGCAAGATCAACTAAAAAATGAAGAGAAGACACAAATCAATAAGATCAGAGATGTCACAGCAAAAATTACAACATACATCCAAGACATCCAAACAATTATAATGAACTATTTCTAGATCCTATACTCACTAAGAAAGGAAAACCTAGCAGAAATGGATACATTTTTAGAGAAATACAAATTTCCCGAACTGAATCAAGAAGAAATAAATCAATAAGCCAATAATTTACTATGAGATAGAGGAAGCTATCAGAAATCCTCCAACAAGGAAAAGGCCAGGACCAGATGGATTCACTACAGAATTCTATAAGACTTTTCAAGAGGAACTAATACCCATACTCCTCAAGCTCTTCTGAGAAATAAAAACAGAGGGAGTAATCCCAAACTCACTCTATGAAGCCAATATCACACTCATCCCCAAACCAAGCATAGATCCAACAATAAAAGAGAAGTACAGACCAATCTCCTTGATGAACACAGATACAAAGCTCCTCAATACAATTTTAGCCAACAGAATCCAGAAACATATAAAAAAATCAAACATTATGATCAAGTAGGCTTCTTCCCTGAGATGCAGGGATGGTTTAACATATGTTAATCAATAAATGTAATCCATCACATCAACAGATCCAAGGTCAAGAACCATAGCATTATCTCCATTGACATGTAAAGCTCTGGAGAAAATAGGGATAAAAGGAACATTCCTTAAAACAATCAACGCCATATATGATAGACCAATAGTCAATATTATAAATGGGAAAAAACTACAACCAATTCTCCTAAAATCAAGAACAAGGCAAGGATGCCCACTATCTCTACTCCTCTTCAATATAGTCCTGGAACCCTAAGCCAGGATAATAAGACAAGAAAAAGACATTAAAGGGATCCGCATAGGGAAGAAAGAAATTCAACTCTCCTTACTTGCAGATGACATGATATTATACCTTAATAATCCCCAAAACTCCACTCCCAAACTCCTAGAGCTTATCAACCACTCGGCAAAGTAACCTGATACCAAATTAACCCACAAAAATCAGTTGCCTTTCTGTCCACCGACAACATAGAAGCAGAAAGGGCAATCAAGGAAACAATCCCAATAACCACAACCTTAAAAAAATAAAATATCTAGGAATTAACCTAACCAAAGATGTAAAGGAACTATTTAGTGAAAACTGAAAAAGCCTAAAGAACGAAATCACAGTGGATACTAAGAAATGGCAAGATCTCCCATATTCTTGGATAGGCAGAATTAATATATTGAAAATGGCCATACTGCCAAAAATGATATACAAATTCAATGCAATTCCCATCAAAATCCCAATGATGTTCTTTACTGAAATAGAGAAAACAATCCAAAAATTCACATGGAACAACAAAAGACCTAGTATAGCTAAAGCAATTCTAGGCAAAAGAAACAATATTGGAGGATCACAATACCAGATTTCAAGCTCTACTGTAGAGCCATAATAACAAAGACAGCTTGGTATTGACACAAAACAGACCTGAAGACCAATGAGACAGATTAGAAAATCCAGAAATAAAATTACATACCTATAGACAGCTGATATTTGACAAAGGAGCCAAAGACATACAGTAGAAGAAGCATAACCCCTTCAACTATTGGTGCTGGGAAAACTGGGCTGCCACATGTAGAAAACTAAAAATGGCCCCCAACCTGTAACCATGCACCAACATCAACTCAAAATGGATTAAAGACCTTAACATCAAACCCGAAACTCTGAAACTATGGCAGAACAGAGTAGGAGAAACACTTGAACTCATAGGCACAGGCAGGAACTTCCTGAACAGAGTCCCAGGGTCACAACAAATTGGAGAGAGACTTGACAAATGGGACTACCTTAAAATAAAAAGCTTCTGCACAGTTAAAGACATAGGTGCCTGGGGATGGGAAGGTGGCTCAGTGGTAGAGTGCTTGGCTTGCATGCATGAGGCCCTCAGCACCACATAAGTAGAAAAAGCCAGAAATGGTGCTGTAGCTCAAGTGGCAGAGCAGTAGCCTTGAGCTGAAGAGCTGACAGACAGTGCCCAGACCTAGAGTTCAGGCCCCATGACCGACTAAAAAAAAAAAAAAGACATAGCTACTAAACCAGAAAGACAACCAACTAATTGGGAAAAAATACTTAGCATCAACATATCAGATAAAGGCCTAATATCCATTATATACAGGGAACTCAAGAAACTAATCCCTCCCAAATCTAACAAACCAATCATTAAATGGACAAGGGAGGTAAAGAGAGACTTCTCAGAAGAAGAGACAGAAATGGTTAGGAAATACATGAGGAAATGTTCATCACTCCTGGCTGTAAAGGAAATGCAAATAAAAACAACCCCAAGATACCACCTTACCCCAGTCAGAATGGCCCACATCATAAAGTCAGCCAATGACAAATGCTGGTAGGGATGCGGAGAAAGAGGAACCCTATTGAATTGCTGGTGGGAATGTATACTTACACAACCACTTTGGAAAGCAGTCTGGAGGTATCTTAGAAAGCTAAATATAGACCTCCCCTAAGACCCAGCCTTACCACTCCTAGGCATCTACCCTGAGCAACAGGAACCAGAATACAAGGACACAGGCACCCACATGTTCATTGTAGGACTGTTCCCAATAACCAAGATATGGAAACAATCCAGATGCCCCACTACAGATGAATGGAGCCAAAAATTGTGAGTAATTATATACAATGGAATATTATGCAGCCATTAGAAAGGACAAAATAATGGTATTTGCAGAGAAATGGATGGAACTAGAAAAAATCATTTTGAGTAAGGTAAGCCAAGAGCAGAGAGGCAAATGGCCCATGGTCTCCCTAAGTGAATGTTAATTCCAAAATGTAAGAAGATATGACAAAATAAATAGGACTTGAGAAACAAAGGACCTTCATTCATCTTGTCGTATCATTTCTAAATGACCCATGTTCTTGACCACATAATATGTGTGTGTGTATGTGTGTGTGTGTATACACATTTATATATGCGCACATCTGAGGGAAGATAGGGGGATGACACAGAAGCAGAAGGAAACGGGAAAATATACAACAGAGAGGCCCATCAGCTGCACTGGACATTGATAAAAATGAATGAAGCAACTCAAGGGCAGCGATGGGAGGGAGGGAATGAGAGAGAAAAAGGGAACGGCTTACACTTAGCAAAAGGAAAGAAATGTACATATCACCTGATGTGGAAGAAATAGTTGTATTGTCAAAGCTCAAAGCTTCATTTTATACTTAGGGAAACTGAGGCACAAAGCATTTCAGTCAGTTGCTTATTTTACTGGGCTAGTAAACCTCAAAGCTGAGGTGATTATGTACAGGTGAGTGGGACCCAGAGATCATAGTCTGGATAATGGGTACTGCCTTTGTCTGATGCTGGATACCAATGGCCAAGCAGCAAAATCAGAAAAGCCATCATTGGCTGGGTGACTTATACAGACAACAGGAAAGCCTGTCAATACGCTCCTCAAGAAACACACCTCATGAGGCTATCAGGAGGAGAGAGGATGAGAAAGGGAACTAGCAGAAAAAAAAATGATCAAAGCAAATTTCAAGTATAAAATATATCATAATGAG
This sequence comes from Dipodomys spectabilis, assembly GCF_019054845.1. NCBI lineage: Eukaryota > Metazoa > Chordata > Mammalia > Rodentia > Heteromyidae > Dipodomys > Dipodomys spectabilis. The sequence continues at coordinate 6,315,153 of NW_024870698.1, read as the reverse complement.
CCGAAGTCCCTCATGCCTATTATCCAAACTATTCAGGAGGGCAAGATCCCAAGACTGAGGTTTGAAGTCAGACTGAGCAGACAAATCTGAGACTCTCAACTCCAACTAACTAGCAAAAAGTTGAAAGTAGAGGTGTGGTTCAAGTGGTAGTGTGCAAGTCTTTTGGGAAAAAGCTAACCATGAATGTGAGGCCCTGAGTTCAAACCCTAGTATTAGCAAAAAAAGTCACACAAAACCATTGCTTTGTACAGCTAATCTATACTAATAAAAATATTTAAATAAACACGCCTCACTTCTCACAACTGAGAATCACTTCTGCACAGCCCTAACACAGTACTTAAACTGTATCTCCCCATCTCCCTTCCTTCCAACTTACTTCCTGTCTCTACATTCCATTACCTTGTCCTACTGCCATTACCCAGATTTCTACAGGCCACTGTGAAGGGTCTGTAGGTCAAAATGTCTCCTAGCTTCATTCCTTAACCTCACCATGCTTTCAGCTATGTACTATATCCCTCTCGGGACAAGCAGAGCCTAAAATATTATGATGAGTGATGAATACGTGTTCTCCAAGTGAGGTGTCTAGCTGGTAATTAAACAGTATTAATTCTATCAGCTTTGATTTACATTCTGCACTCTCAGTAATAAGGCACAGTATTCTCTTTTCTTTCTGCCTAGCGCCAAGTAATAGAATTGGTGCTTACGGATTATCATATAAATCTACTTTTTGGTCAGTCAGTGTCAGGGAATTTTTTTTCAATATATTACAAATGTAATCATTATTCCCTAGCTCGTAAAAAAATAATTAAAATCTACAGGCCAAATACAAAGTCCCAGAACACAAAACCTTGACTGGTGTTCCACTGCCAAATACCAAGGTTGCCAGCCTCTTGTTTTCCATCCAGCTCACTTAATGAGAAGTTGAACCCTTCATTCACTAAAAGGCTTAGGTGGGCAATTTCTCCTGGTGTTCTCCAGGGTTTGCACATCAAAGATGAGAATGGTCCCCTGTCATATTATATATGTTTTCAGCAATTCAGAAAACACTTGCCCTAAAATAAAAACTATTGTTAGAAAACAAGTTTCTTAAAAGTGATTCCCAGGGTATAAATAATATGGGTTCACATTGTCAAAAAAATATTTTTTAAGTAAAACAAGCAAGAAGGAAATAAAGAAGAAATGCAAGTAGTTCTAATTCATCATTGTGATATCCAAGTTTCCCCTTAGATAAAACAAACATAAAACATGTGCTTTACAACCCCCTAGTGACCTTCAAGACAGCTAAGTACAGTATCTATGGATTTTTAAGTATAATTAACAACTCCTCTTTTTCCATTTTAAAGAATTCATGCTGTGTTTCCTTGACAGACTCAAGCCAATCAATCTTGTTCTCAAATGTTAATACAAGCAATTAAAAATAGCATTAATTGAAATACTACAGGGGCTGTTAGATTTAAGGATGGGGAGGGTTTTTTGGTATTTTTTTAAATTTTGCTTCTTTGTTTCTTTGGGTTTTTTCCCCTGCCCCTTCACTTCATGCCAATACTAATTTACTGGACTAATTAGGGAAATACCCTCTGTGTGATCTCTCTCTGTGATGCACTTGGTCTCTGAGACCCACTAGAGCACTGCAGGAGGCAAAGGGACTGAGAGGAAGCTCAGGTGTCAGTACTGAGAAAGTTTATTTCACCTGGTAGGCCAAATGTGACAGATTGTTTTATTTACAATCTGAATACCAATTTTCTGGTTTTGGTAACAAAAATACAGCACTCATTTGTATTGTTGTAAAACTTGTAAATACGCCCTGTAGGAGAAGTAATCCTCAAAGCAGCATCCTAATTAAAAGGAAAACCAGTGTCTCACAATAATATACAAATGCATATAAATTGCAAATAAGATACATGGTTAAAAGTGAATAAAGAAGATAGGCTGGATAGGAGAAGAAGGAATCAGATTTCGAAATGTGCTTCTTTAAATGAACAGAAATTGTAAGATAATGTCTCACTGAACAATAAAAATAACAAACCAGTAGCAAAGATATAATAGAGTTTTCTGAGTATACCATTCTAATCTTAATATAATTTTCCCCTGTGCATTCATGTTCATTGAACTACTATGGCCATTTCTTAAGTTACAGGGAGTATGTTCTTGGCGGTAAATAATTCTCTGATAATGAACATGAAAATGATCCAGAAACTGATGACAGGTTTTAAAAGAAACGATGACACGGCATCTGCTCAGGAACCAAGTCTTATAAGAATGTTAAGAATGGGCAGGTTCCTGGGGAAGCAGAATGAGAATGCAGAAAGCCATCTTCCTCACAGCCTTCTGATTCGTCAGCTTCACTGCTGGTTTCCTTGTTCCTCTCCTCAACAATGACAGCGGACTCTTCCAGCACCCCAAGCTGTCGGAGCTCCAGATGAGATGGCTGAGGGCAAGCCTGTCAGATCTAGTTAACAAATTCTCATGTGACTTGAGAAAGATGCCTGTCCAGCCTCAAGTTTCTCAGTGGAACAACAATACTTACTTCTGAGCTTCAAGCTTGAGTGCTGAGTAAATACTCCTTGCGTATGTGAAATGGTTCTCTACATGTACAAGAAGTGTGCCAGAGGGGAAAACAGAATCCAGAGGGAATCTATGTCCACTACTCACCCTTACTCAATCAAACTTCGAACTCCAGTCAACCCTGTACACATCCCAGACATTTCAACACCAATGTAATAAATTCTACTTTTGCTAACATGTTTGTTGGTCATGTAATTCATGGGTTTATTTCATGGGACTCTAAATTCTAAGTTAAAGAAATACTTATAGAGACCAAGCTGCTGTCATCACTGGTGCTTTTATTTGGGTGTTATCCTGAAATTGCAATCTATTATTTGCTAAAGATCAACACTCAAATACTTTCTCTGTCATTTAAAGATCTACTGCATTTTATTATTTTCTACAATTCTTTAGGTAAGGGGAAGAGACTTTTGTTCGAACACAAAATACACAGCAAATACAGTTATAAATGTTTTATTAAATATGAATTAGCAATTGAGTCCTTTGTTTAGAATAATCATAACTACATAACTATATAATTTGGCTTTTGAATCTGGTTTTTTATGTTAAATAGTAGGAAAAATGGATCACATTTTTATGGATGTACTAAGAACAATAGCTATGTAATCAGAATCAGTAGACTCATAAAAGTAGTATTGTAGGGTTGGGAAGATAGCTCAGTGGGAGAGTGCTTGCTTGCATGCATGAGGTACTGGGTTCGATTCCTCAGCACAACATAAGCAGAAAAGGTCAGAAGTGGCACCGTGGTTCAAGTGGTAGAGCGCTAGCCTTGAGCTGAAGAGCTGAGGGACAGCACCCAGGCCGAGTTCAGGCCCCATGGCCAACACACACACACACAAAAGTAAGTGGTATTGTAGTAATAAATGTTCTGCTGTTATAGTTGCAAATCATAACCATACTGCTCTGTAAACCTAGTATTATCTCTTTCTAGAAAAATTTTGGAGGGCTTGAAGTTTTCAGATCGACCTGATTTTTAATAGCACAATCACTTTCAGATGCTCTATTCCATTAAGAAAATCTGATTGATCAAGTTAGAAATAAAGGCCATTGTTAATTCATTCACAGACTTTGTATACTGAGATTTTGTAATCACAGATCAGTCAATTGAGAGGCAACTTGGAGTTGTAAAAGATCATCACCAAAGTATATTTCTTTTCCAGATACAGAAGCTCCTTTACCAGGTGACATTTTCCAGGCATCCTCTCTAGAGAGGTCCTTCTAGGCCATTGTTTCTGATGATCTTCGCATACTCTCTGGCTGTTCTGTAGGGGACTCGAGGTCTAGCAGGGTCTTCAAAATCAACGTGGAAGAGGCCAAATCGTCTGCTGTACCCATTGTTCCACTCAAAGTTATCCAGAAGAGACCACACAAAATATGCTTGAAGACTGACTCCATCAACATGGATGGCTGAAAGATTTTTAAAAGAGAAATTACCTTCCTGAGGAAGTTTTGTGAGAACAAAGTCAACAACACTGATGAGCACTGGTGGTCACTTTCTCCTACTCTGTTGGGAACTACAGTGGAAACACAGCAACCTACTCTCCATTTGCTTTTCCACATGTAACACCAAATAGCATGGGAGGTGATGCATACGTTAATTGGTCTGATATAGTCATTCCACTGAGTACACTTACATCTTCCAGTGAGCATCATGTGGTATAGTATCATGTGGTATACTTTTTTGGTTGTGGGACTTGAACTCTGGACCTGGGCGCTGTCCCTGCACTCTTCAGCTCAAGGCTAGCACTCTACCACTTGAGCCACAGAGCCACTTCCGGTTTTCTGGTGGTTTAATAGATATAAGTGTTTCACAGACTTTCCTGCCAGAGCTGGCTTTGAACCATGATCCTCAGATCTCAGCCTCCTGAGTAACTAGTATTACAGGCGTGAGCCACTGGTGCCGGCAAATACACAATTTTTATTTGCCAGGTAAACAATCTCCTTTCCCATCTTCCAGCTTAAACAACTATTTTATTCTAGTTATGTGGTAATTCATTTATTTTTGGCATTTATTTTATTTATTAAATCATTAATTCAAGGGTACGCATACTCACACACACATATTTTTCCCTAGTGTTCAGTAAAGACACCACCTAACATCTCAATACACGAACCAATAGCTCAAAAATACCATGTGTAAAAGGAAAGATGCAGCAGCAGCATGACTAGATTTTTACCTTCTTTCCCCAAGACCAAGCTGATATGTCTTACAGAACTGCAAAATAAAAAAGGGTCTACACACATCTCTGGCTATGCCTGTACTCTAGATTAGGTAAACATCTTGTTTTATTCTCTTGGGATGCCATAACACAATAGCATAGACTGGGTGATTTATAAAACAAAGAAACATATTCTTCATCGTTCATTCATAAGGCTAGGAAGTCCTAAGTCAAGGTGGTAGCAGATTCCTTTGTGCAGAATCATATCCTGGTTTGTTGAAGGTTAAACTTGTGTTCTCCTGTGGCATAGAAAGTGAGAGAGCTGTTTCTTATCTCTTCACATATGATCTTGATCCCATTCATGATGATTCTCTCTTTGTGACCTAATTACCTTCCAAAGACCCCATCTCCCAATACCAACAGGAGGCTAGGATAACAACATGCGTTTTGGTAAAAAGCCAGCATTCATTCCATAGCACATTCCATATGCCCTATAACTAAATTAAGTACTTAAACCCTTTAACATTTAACTGTTATCCCAGCAACTTTGTCAGATTATGATTTGAGGCCAGTTCAGGGAAAAAAATGAGTGAGATATTCAGTTCAGTCGATATGCCCCGTGTAGTGGCACATGTCTGTATCCCAGATATGGAAAACAAATATGAGCCAGAACAAACAAACAACAACAACAAATGTGAAGCCCTATCTAAAAAACAATGAAAGCAAAATAGGATTGGAGGTGTAGCTCAAGTGGTAGGCAGAGTGTCTACTTAGCAAACAACAAGCAAGAAGCCCTGAGTTCAAAGCCTAGCACTACAAAAGAAAAGAAAAGGAAAGAACCAAAGAAATGGATCATTTCCTGCAAAATTGAACAAATGCAATATTCTAAATAATTTCATTTGTGGATGCCTCAAAGCTCATCCATACACTCCATGTGAAGACACCAAAGTGTAGAGAATTCTCTAAATAATTTTACAATGATTTTCACTCTTCTAGTCAGGGAATTGAGCTTGTTTTTATTAGCAATTTAAGTTCAGCAAAACTCTGAGGTTGAGTGATTCTTTGCATTGAACATTTTCTTTTTTAAAACCAGAATAAATAAATCCAATCTATGGGATGCTCTAATACCCAGTCCTCAGTGCCAAAATCAAGTGAAAAGCAGGTTTGTTTTAGCCGAGGGTAATATCCCCAAATAAGCTGAGTGCAGTAAACATTTATGTAATAAATCAAATTGTAATCCTGCTTGGGATTGTTTTCAACCAAGATGACTCCTGCAGCTAAACATTCTGCAAGGTAAGATAGACTCCAATTTTTCTTTGGTATCAATCTATATTTTTCAGGTCTTTTAAAAGTGCTAAAATTAGAGCCACATTCTGCATTCAGCCATTTCCAAATACTTCTGCAACTTTTCTTGGTGGCTGTGGATAATCTGTAGGCAAAAAGGTCCTGACTGGTTAGCTGACACATAATCCTCTGCACTGGTATGGAGAGACAAGCAAAGCCATTTGCGTAGAGAGTACCTTACAAAAATGTCCTCAGAGAGAAATTAAACCAAGCTGGATCTGCTCATTTTAAATCAAACGTTCTTATGAAATGAAAAATACTGTAGTCAATACATTAAGCTTTGTAGGAATAAAACTATGTGCAAGATATTCTGTCTCCGGTCCATTCACATTTGTATGTGTGTCTCCTCCTTCTCCCCATACTTTCTCTATCAGCTATCATCTGAAAAACAGAAATTTTCTTTTAATTATTTCTTCTTAGTAACCTAATATAAGAATGGCATATCTCTGAGTATCAAAATAACCAAAGCCAAATAACAGATTCAAAAGCAATCACCTCCCTTGCTCTATACTTCAATCAGAGAGTATGTGTGAATCTGCATACTCTTTTTCCCACTTGCAGAACTACTGCCCAACAAGAAAGCCTGCCAGGTATAAAGCCAGACAGCATCTGAAAACACACACAGTCCCCACTGATCATGTACAAAAGGATTGATTCATGTGGAAACCAGCGGATAAAAATGAGGCCCTGCCTGCTTGGAGGGGAACAAAAAGGAAACCTTGACAATTTCATTGTTCACTGCCAGCAGTTCAGCAGCAAGCACTAGCCTCCCTGAGCGAGGGCTGGTGGATGCCCCCACATGCTCACTGCAGGGACATTCCGGTAGAGATCTACCTAGCTAGTGCTGAGGAACTATCCTGCTAGAATCCTTCTTGCTGTGCCTTCATGAGGAAAAAATTGCAAAACCACACTGGAACTTGCACGCCTCTCCTCTTCCAATCTCCTCAGGAGCAGCAAGAGACTATCATCACATTTCTTGTCATCATGATTTATGAGGTCCCAAATCTTGGCAGGGGGAAGACTCTTCTGAGAGCTCACTTTCTTTCTTTAACCAGAGTTAGAGGCAAAGTCAGCCTAGACCAACAGGACTTCGGATGGGGACACAGGTTGCAAGGATGAAAAATAGTACCCATCATAGAGACTGTATGTGAATTTGGACCTCAAGGCTATGGGAAGGGTCTAACAGTAGGTTGGGTGAAAAGACACAAGAAGAAAAATTGTTAAGCCTCATTCCAGTTAGGCTGTTTTGATTAAAGGCTTCCATAAAGTCTACATAGTCCTACACAGGCATGCACACACACAAAAACCATCACAATAGCATGTACATATAGGCAGTCTGCACAGAGAGAGCCAAAATAAAAAAGACTGAGGACACAACCTTAACCATGAGACCACTTTCGCATCTCACAAGAGCTAGTTCAAGGGGCTTGCAAAGCCGCTTCCATTTAGTAACTTACTGGAATTCATAGAACTCACTGGCAGATGATATGGTCCTAGTTATAGGTAGTACAAGAAAAGACTGCCAATTCTACCACCCAAGAAAGAGAGGCATAGGAAAGAGTGTGAGAAATTCTAGACAAAAAGCTTTGGTTGTCCATTCTTCACGAATCAGGACACATGGCCCTTCTGGTATTAACATGGAACAACAGATACCAAGTACTGTCAGCCCAGAAGCACAGCTGAACTTCAGTGTCCAGAGTTTTTGCTACATTTCAAAAGACTGGTCATCTAACATTCATCTATGTGAATGAAGTTAGTTTCCTAGTCAGCCTATACCAGGTTACCTGAAACTCTCACATCAAACCACGTGATTATTCTTTCTAATGTGGAGAGATCCCATCCAAACAGACATCCTTACCAAGTAAGGGTAAGAAGCTGAAAGCAATGGCCAAAAATTCTTACGGCAAAAGCAAATTTTTACTGTCTCTGTTTTCATATGGAAACACACATTGTTAAAAGAAATTTATTATTTCTTAATACTAGGAACAGTCTTCTCAGGTACTGGTTTATGGGACTATAATTGGTGTTTATCAAACTAAAAAAGGGTCCAGAAATTAAGAGTTCAGTATCACCGAGATTTATTTCCTACAATTTATTTTTTTAAAAGAGACTGAGATATCATTTGTTTCCAGGAATTGTCTAAGACTTACAGATGCTATCCATGAATGTGGCAAAACTATGACATTATCAAACGAACATGAATCCACAGACCTAAGCTCCCATGACAAGAATCAGTGAAGAGGTACAGGACAAGTACAAAAGACAGCAGCCTCACAAAAGAAACTGGAGGGCAATAAAGCACCAGAATTGAGTCAGAAGCAAAACTAAGGATTCTCGACTTCTATGCTCAGGTAATGGCAGGCTACATTATCCCAGCGAATCCTTCCGAGGAAAAGAAGCAAAACTCACTGAATACAAGTTTTGAATGAAACTTTTCAAAACGATTGCAAGCTGACAATGACATAGAAATTTCCAGATCAAAATGAAAGTGGAAAATAAAACTGTTAGATATGGCAAGTACTCTTGCCTGATAGAATTTTCCAGTCTGAAGACATCTGAGCACGTTTCAGATTTCTGAGATGAGGGTAAGTGTGAAAAGTTAGATGTAATGTCCAGGAATGATGTCCAGCTTGAGACCCCCCTGCGACAAGAAAACTTAGATCAAAAAGACTGAACTGTCAGGGTAGAGGTGAGAGTAGCAAGAAGCAAACTTAGCCATTGGGAAGTGAAGTATTCAGTTCAGTCCTGATGACACCTTAATTGTGGATTTCTGGGCTTTACAACTGTGAGAAAATATTTTGTCTGTTGCCTTAAGTCACAAGGTTTGCACTAATTTGTTACGGCAGCCACAGGAAACTAATGCACCGTGCTCTTTCTGAGTGGTTGCCAATTGGACTCTGAGTCCCAAACCACCCACCTGATCTTGCTGGGGGCCTATGAGAATCTCTCCTGAAGTATGTCGAAGCCAGAGAGCAAACCTTCTGGGGACACAGTTTGAAGTTGATTTTCTGGCAATTGCCCCCCACACTAACTTTGAAAATGTGTTTTTACTGAGTGGCTGAAATGCACACATGCATTGCAGTCTGAGAACATCTTTAGCTGGATAAATGTTCCCGCAAGAGAACTAGTACAACGGCTGCTTTCCCCTTTTGTTGGAAAATACACAATAAAACAACATCAGGAAGATCTAAACATAGAAAATGCACAATAAGCCCCCTCCACACACCAGCTGAGTATCAGTAGCTGGACAGCATCTGTGACACTGACCAAATACTCCCAACACAGGAGACCCCACCTGCAGACAGGAGCTCTTGGTAGCAAAAACTATGGCTCTCTGAAAAGAGAGTCTTTGAATATCAAAGCTAATTTTTAAATATTTTATAAGAAAATGCCAATTAACCAGAAATGAGCTCCACAGATTTCTTAATTAACTATATTATTTCTCCTCTTTATATTATACTTTGGGGAAAAAAAAAGAAAAGCTGCAAATAGCAAGCTCTTGAAAGGGACCATATAAAAATATCTTAATTGTAAAGCTGATCAGACTAGGAATGTGCCTGTGTCATTTTCCATAATTTCTCTGTCTTTATTACTTGCACAGTTACTTCTGCTCAGCAGAGAAGTTTATTGTGCAAATCAAAGTTTTTCCTACCCAGGGAAGCTATCTTTATCCAGAATTCCTTTACTTCATTCTCTCCCTTTTTCTCTCCTTTCCTTCCTTGCTTTACTTCTGTGACTCACAGTCCCATGTATAATAATATCTTTGGATTGTGATATGTATTGAATAAATTAATATCTATAAAGCTCTATGAATAATGCTTATTTCATAGTAAACATTCAACATACACTGTCATGGCTACAGCTGCCTTGGAAGGTGATGAGCAAACTCTCTTTCAGCTCTTTCTCCCATCTGGGTACCAACAGCTTTCTTAGCATGCAGCGTCAGCACAAGGCACTCAGTGCTGAGAAGCAGAGAAATCAGGGCATTGAGAAAAAGCACAGTATTTGGGATGGTATTATGGTCTGTGGGGGTAAGCCAATTGTGGGTCATGACAAATAGTAAAAAGTATGGAATTTAGGACATGTCCAGGAACCCTAGATGCAGCTAAAGTCCCAAAGTTCAGTCTGCTGGGAGGTGGGAAGGGTGCCTCATTCCAAGTTCCTGGGACCTATGCTACATCTACTTTACATTTAATAGATAAATACAGATCATGAAGAAAATGGGGAGTAAAATGAGGGACTCAAAAGCACTTCTTTTGTCCAAATTATAGTCTATGTAAAAGATACAACCCTATCAATTTTTATACTGTGAGCATTCAATTAGAGTCTAAGAAAAGTTGAATAAAAGTAACAAAATGTTAAGTAACATTTGCTAAGTACTTGGATATCATTTCAAGAGGTTAATGGCTACATCAAATCATTTCATCTTTGCAATCAACTAGACAGACAGACAGACAGACAGTAATAGAGTTGAGATCAAAACCTCTATATTCTCCTAAGTCTTACATACACAGTTTGGTAGATCTGTGTTCATTAACAAGGAATACAAACAGGGCTAAAGGAGCAGTCTTCTATAATGAAATTGAGTCTAAAGTATCTTAAGGATGTTGGAGTTGGCTCGTGTTATCAGCAAGGGGCCTTTCTTAGTTGTAACAGAAGCTGATGTTGGCTAAAGAAACTGAACTGAATGAACCATTCAGAGCATTCCTCATAAGTATACCACACAACCATTGCTTAGGAATTGTCTCAACTGCTATGGCCCAATGGGAATGAAAGGCTAAAACCCAACTCCCTTGAAATTCCAGAAGCCACCAGAATATTAGTTTCTTCTCTATCAAAAACAACTGTCAAAATTGGGGTGTCTCTGCTGCCATATTTATAAACATAATAGGCACTGTCTTTTTCAGGCTGTTTACCTTTGAACTCAATTCTCACATGAATAATGTAATTGCTGGAGGCATAAGAAACTACTACCATGGTGAGAGACTCCTAAGTCTAGGCATTCCTCAATGTGAACAAGCCAATTCAACAAGTGCTGGGCACGGAGAAAACACGAAAATTGTCCCTGAACTAGATGAAGACAAGCCATGAAAACTGACAACATGTGAGCACCTCAAATTCAGGAAAGGTTCATGGCACAGGTTAAGACCTTAGAGAGGACACTTCAGCAGGACAATAAGAATGATGAGGGAAATGCACAGGGAACCACCTAAGGTCTAAAATCTTCAGAATTTTTATTTTTATTACAGCATCAATAAGAAAGTCTTTGCAAGATTTAAGGAGCAGAGCATTAGCTAATTTGTGTTGTTAAATATGATTGTGACCTTTGTGAAGAACGGATTTGAATATTACAAGAATAGAATTGGAGAGAGCATGCAGGAGTGACAGCAGTAAATCATAGGGAGATGACGGAACATACTCTATGGTGACACGGTTAAAGATGGCAAGAACCAGATGGATTCAAAACACTCAGATAAAATCAACAAGATTTAACAACTCATTGGACTATAAGCAGAGAGGGAGCTAATAAAGCAAAGTTAGCACAATTTAATTGATAATCATGACAAGCTAGAAAACAGTCAACATGGACAACTTTTTGCAGGAAAGATAATAAACAAAGCTTGGTATCTTTTTTTGACCTTCAAATGAGAGTTGAACACATGGTAGCTGGATAAACTGATAAGGACCTTAATGTAGATTCTGAGATGGGGATGTAAATGCTGTAGTTCTCACCGAGTTGGCATTTGAGCAGAAGTTGAAAAATAAGAAGAGAAAAAAATCTTTGATGCAGGCTTACATTCAAACATTTATAGGTTACCTAGAAAGAAAAATAATGAAGAGGGACAGAAAATGTCCCTATCATAGGACGCACGTTTTGTGGATGTAATTTTACCAAAAATATCACACAATTAGAAATGGAACCTAGGCTGCCTGACTCAAAACCTTATGATTTTCCTGTCTGTATAACTAAGGCCAAATTACAAATCTGTAAGTGAAAGACTTAGACATCTCGAGAGTCAAAGCCACCGTGGGAAGGGCACTGCTAGAGCAGGTATTTTGCTATACAAATAGCAAAATTAGGACCTAATTAGGATGTTGAGCACATTGACAATATCAAATCATTTAAAGGTAGAGAGAAGGCAATTCAAAAAAATAACAAAGTCCTTTTTTTGCCAAGATTACAAAATTCAAGTCTAATTTTGACTTGTCCAAATAAGCTGGAAAATACTTGGAACTTAATCTTGCAATAGGATCATCTTACTGCCATTTTGGATGTAAGATCCCAGATCATTTTACTGCAATCACTAAATTCTAGTACAAGGTCTCTTCCCAGCTATCAGGATTCCTGTCTTTAAGCAAGAAATGCTGATTCAATCATATCCAAAGCATCTTAGGAAGCCTGCTGTTCATGACAAAGGGAGTGTAAGTGTAGCATCATCTTCACCATACTGCCACCACCAGAATGCCCAAGTGCCTGTGTACAGGAGCCACTATGGTTACTGGAGTTGGCAGACATAGAAAAGTAAAGAGCAGACTGCTGAGACTAAGAATAATGTCATGTCCTTAAAATGCTACTGTGTTAGCTTTCATATTGCTGGCACTAAGTTCAAAGCCCAGGTGGGCAGACTTCACCCAGACTGCCTGTCCTTGCCTACTGCACAAGTCTCACTAGTCTGCTTCTTAAGGACAAGAAAGGACACTGCTAGGTGATATGGCCACAAGCTGTTCAGGGAAGACACTTGGCTCAGCACATTTCAGCTATGAAGCAAGGCTGGGCTTGTTTCCGAGAGTCACAGAAAATAACTAATCATGCACAGCAGATTTGTTCTGATAGGCCTCTGACAGCTGCTCTGAGAGGTGGGTCCTTACAAGCCCATCTTTCAACAATGAACTGACCCAAAGATTCAGGAAAGCTCCAGACAGGACCATATGGCCCAGAATAAAAACATATTTCAAACTCTGTTTATTATGCATATCTTTCAAAGGTTCACTACTCTGTGATGAAACATTGCACCTGTAAGGCTTTAATAAGCTTCCCAAGCAAGTACAATTATAAAATCACAGGCACCTGAAGAATTTGTCTTCTCTTATACTTAGACATCTAGTGCCCACTGATGCCTGGTCTCATTCCTTTTAATTACATAGGTTTGCAATATTTTGTGAGCTACAATCAATACTTATCCAGGAAATAAAATTCCTTATAGACCCCAGAATGAAGGGCATGATATATTTCTCTTCCTAAACTTTGGGGCTCCAATATTATTGCTCACAAAACTTGCCAGTCTGCCAAAAAAAAGATGTAATTCAATCATGCAGTCCTGCAAAGATAGGACAATATTTGACATGAATTGAGACTGAACATCACTCATCAACAATATAAGAATAGATTTTCCTCCTAAGTGCATCCAGGGACTCCATATCTGGTCCAAATATTTGAGAAGCACAGTGTGGCACATTCACATAATGAATATCCACCATGTAGCTATTATGTGCCAGACACCAGGCTGTATGCAGTGATTGAGAGATACATACACATAGTGTTGGCCTTTGGGAGATGATGGTCCCACTGGGGCGGTGTATCCAAAAGAACTGGCTTGGGAATTCAGAGAGACATAAGCCATAAAAGACATTGGCTCAACAAAGCTTTAATCATCCCAGGAAGGTCAGGAATAATATTTCAGAGGAAAAGACATTCTCCTAGAAGTTTCAATAAAAATTCACCATCTAGACCTGAAAGAGAAACTATGTGACATATGATGGAAACTTGATTCATGTGTCATCTTCACTAGACTTTCCAAAAACTCAGAGCACTCTGACATACCTTGAGGCCCCAAATCATCTTTCCATTTTGGTTTCTAGTTAGCTTGTGCATGAGGAAGGCAAGTTTGTCTGAGCTTACTCGGGTGATTAGATGGCTGGCTTGAAATGTAGGATAACCATAGATCCACTAGCATTAGAATCTCTGTCTCTAGGCTTGTCCCCAAATAATTTATGTGAAATTTGGGACCCTTCTACTCAACACATTGCGGCACAGTACCTCTCAGGATTTGAGGAATGCGACTTGTCTGCATTTCCATGCAGGAAGACAGTAGATGAATGAACCTTGCTGCTCAGATTCTTTCTCCCTTTAAGTCCATGATCAAACAACAAAACAGCTTTATAATCAAAGCATGATCATACCATTCTTGGCCTCCAAAACAAATAGGAGACCTATTGTATACATGAGGTGAAGATTTTAACTATGAATCATGTTAGATGTAGAGACACAAGAAGGAAATAGTAACTATGGCTTCCTAGATGTACCGATGCTGTCATCTCTGACTTATGAAAAGATGAGTTCCTTTGACAAAGGTTTATTATTTGGCAAGGGTATCGAGACATAGGAAGGAAAAGAAGGTGGAAAAACAAAAAAGAGATGGTAAGAAGGAGAGAGGGACATCAATTACCTCAATTAACAGTGCCTCAGAACTATTTTTATCTCCTCGATCTCAAAAAACTATGTTGCAAGGGTATTATCTTTCCAGCCTTGTTCTTCATCATTAAAGAGAACAGCAAGGAATTACCAAAGATGGCACCTAATAGTTCCCCTGCATCTTCCAAAAAGAACAACTATTGTTTATTGCTAAAAGCCATATTGTTCACAATAGCCCTTAAAGATTGATGCTGCTGTGCCCATTATGTAAACACAGACAGAGAAGTTCAGAGAAAGTAAATGTGCTCCAGGTGGTTCAGAAAGCAGGGACCAGCCATCTGCCTCCAAAGTCTCTGCTCTTTCCCAGACACTATCTTCCCTTTTTCCTCATTAATCCTTATGAGGGTTCACAGCCCTGCTGAGGACACAGAATAGCCATTATTTCTCTCCACCTTATTTAGGCTTTGGAAGTCTCTTGACCACAGCACTGCAGGTGGCCACAACAGATGGGGGTGACACAGGAGTCTGCACAGGTGCCTTGCACAGGGCGTGCAACTGACACTGCTATGGCCAAGAAATGTCTCTTTATTCAGCCTCCCTGTCTTTCATGTATTGGCTATCCTTTCCTGGTTTGTGCATTAAAAATACAACAATGTTTCTTAGAGGCATTGCAGAAAGATGAAAGAATGTGCAAGTAAAAGGAGAATCAGATGAATGGAGTTTCAGTCTTCTGAATACTTTATTGTATTTTCATTAAATATAATATTTAACTTCCATGAAGTCAACAGATACTGTTTCTCTAGTCCAAGTCTGAAGGCAGGAAAAGACGGTTGTTGATGTTTTTCTTCTAAGTTACTGTAAGTACAGCAGTGAGAAGGGTAAGATCTGATCCTCAAGGGTTCCTCCATGAAAGAACAGCAATGAAACAGAACAGCTATAATCCAGAGGGATTAGACTAAATGGTATGAGCAAAGATGAGAGATGGCTAACAGAGAGGATGCTGAAGAAAGAGATATGCAAGAGAGTAGATGACACTGGAGTTACTTTGAAGGACAGGAAACCAGAAAATACAGACATAAAAAAGACAAGACACTGTTGTCCTAACTAGGTTAAGGGTTCTCAAAGAAATAGAACCAATAGCATATCTATCTATCTGTCTGTCTCTCTGTCTGTCTGTCTGTCTGTAGCTATTTTTCCTCTTACCCATCTACCCATTTACCTACTAATTATCTACCTATCTATGCCTATCATTTATCTAGGTACGTATCTTCTTACCTACAGACAAAGATAAGAAGGAAAGTAAGGAGGAAGAGAGGAAACATTTTAAGGAATTTGTGATGATAGCAACTTTAAAGTTGTAAGATCAGAATTGGGGAGATTCAGGGCAGCAAATGATACAGTTCCAGTACAAGTCTGAAGTCAGGGAAAAATGGTTGTTGGTGTTCAAAAACAAGCAGAGAGAGCAAATTCTCCTATTTCTCTGCCTTTAAAAAAATTCTATTTATGCCTTCAATGGATTGGATATGGCCTACCTATACTGAGAAAACCAGACTCAGCCTATAAATCAAATGTTAATCTTATTCAGAAACATCCTCACAGACACTTATAGAATGTTTAACTCAATATCAGGATTCCTCATAGCCTAGTCAGTTTGACACATAAAATTTGTCACCACAGACACACACTGGGAACCACATCTAATTTACTGTGACATCGGCATTGATAAAGGCAAAAGGGTTAAGAGTGACCCTAGCTAGGGAAGTAAGTAAAAGCCAGGTCATGGATGGTCTTGCTTGCCATACTAAGAAATTGGAATTTTATGGTGAAAGCACTGAGAAATTACTAGGCAGTTTTAAGCAAGATATTGAGAAGACTGAGTTTGTATTGAAAACCACCTTGCCACCAGCAGACTGCAGACTGGAAGTCACAAGGCTGCTAGGCCATATGTTAAGTGCTGAGCCTTATATGAGCTAGGAAGAAAGATACTAAAGATAGTGTTGAATTTTATAAAATCTTATGGAACAAGTTGTCCAGAAGAGTTTGAGATGGATGACACCCAATTTTAGAGCTATGTCAATTAGATTAGTAAGAAAGAGAATTTCAATGGGAAAACTGGGGAAAAGATTAGTGTGGATAATGAACATGAGGATTTAGAGTTGTGAGAGAAAAATGATACTATTTATTACTTTTTTATTTCGTTAAACAATACTATGAGGCTGTTTTTCACATCTGAGATAAGAACACTGAGTTAAGAGCGAAAATGACTTGCTCAAGCACCTGGATGTCACAGAGGGAAGAGCCATGAGTCTTTTCCATCTTCCATTTTCTTTCCACTACCTGATCTAGTGTAGATCACAACATCAGTAAAACAAGAATAATATGATAAATGATCACGGTTGTCCAACCACTCTTGTTTTAACCAACCCGTATAGCAAGATGTCACATGGTAGGTATTCACTATTGTGAGCTCTACTTGATAGCTGAAAGAAATAGGGTACACAAATGTGCTCTACATAAACTGTCTGAGATAAATAAAGGATGAGATGCAGTATCCATATGGAGAGGACCTAGGATCATGGCAAGTAGAACCAGACAGTACTCAGCTTTAAGGAACTGACAGGCCTGTGCATTCCCTGTTGGGGGGCAGGCTTCTTTCAGAGCCCTTTCACAAATAAAAAGCAACTCGGACACAGGACCCCATTGTATCAACTCCCTTGTAAAAAGAAAGAAGCATTTTGCACCACCTGACCCCTAACTTAAATGCATACACACCAGTGCATCCAGAGTTTCCTAGATGGACTCCTACTGCAGCTTTCTTCGAGAACTAGGACTGCTCATGCTGTCTGGGTTTCTAAATCATGGACATTTTCCAGCAGCATTAGTGAGCTGGGCTGTGTGATCCTAGAGAGGGATGAGCAATGGCAGGCTTGACTGCCCAGTACGTCAAGCTGTGGAAACAGCCCTCTGGAGGACACTCCTCACCCCCAACCCCAGCAACCAATTACTCAGAGCTCATTTAGTAAATGAGCTCATTCGGTGCCCTAATTGGAGCTCTGTAAAAGCAAACTTGCATCAAGAAGCTAGCTCTCTGTGGCTAGATTTTCCTTTCCAGAACATCACAAGACCAGACTGGGTGGGTAGTGATGGAGAACACATATCCTAGTCCTTGGATTCCTATTGCAAAATGCAAGGCTGGTATTTGCTGGCTTTGCAGACTTAGCAAGCTATTCTATCCGCAGTTCCTCATCTGTGAAAAGGGAATTCATGGCATTGGAAGTCACAGAGGAGGTAATAACATACATACCTATGCCCACCTAGATTACTTCCTTCCCTGGCTTATTTATGCACAACAACCCGCCTGAATACAAGTTATATAATATTAAAATATTTGTGTGGGGGAGAGAATTAATTTACTTGGGTTTGGTTATTCGGGTCTGAATGAATAAATTCAGGGCATCTGTGGAGCATGCTACACTGCTGTTCAATGGGCATTAACTCATACTTTATCATTAGTTTCTATTACTATGTAGCTAAGCAACTTTGCATCTACTTAAGCATTAGATAGTTACTGAATACAATTATCTCATTTATTTGATTTTAATCTCCTGAAAACAGGTTCCATGTATCTTCATGTCCTACAATACCATCAAAACACTCAATAGATATTTGTTGATAAGTATACTGGAATAAATCTCTGTTATTCCTGATGAAAATCAACTGGATTGACTATTGGTGAGTCAGTTTTAGTACCTATAAATACTTAGCTCTTCTCCTTTATTTGGCAGTACTGGATCTTAAATTCAGATCTTCGAACTTGCTAGGCAGCCTCTCTGCCACTTGAGCCATTCCTGCAGCTCTTTTATCCTCTGGTTATTTGGGGAATAATCTCTTGCTTTTTACCCAGGGCCAGCCTGAACTGCAGTGTGCTATTTAGGCTTCCTATATAAGCTATTCGGTGCCCTAATTGGAGCTCTGTAAAAACTTGCATCAAGAAGCTAGCTCTCTGTGGCTAGATTTTCCTTTCTGGAACATCGCAAGACCAGGTTGGGCTGGTAGTGATGGAGAACACATATCCTGGTCCTTGGCATAACCGGCACACCATTGCCTACCTTTTTCTGAGGATTATCTAACTCCTCCTACCCAGAGCCTGAAATTGTGATACTCCTAATCTCAGCCTCCTGTACTCAGCTATTAGTTCACCCAGCTATGAGTGTTTTGCCAACCTTTTGTCTGGACTAGCCTATCAATTTCTAATTTCCAAGTAGGTAGGCTTACAGGCATGAGCCACTCATGCTTAGTGAACTAAACAGAAAATTCTTTGATCTTGAATCTTATAGTTCTCGAGGTTGGGAAGTCCAAGGGCAAGGTGCTGGTATTTGGTGTCTGGTAAGGATCTTCTTGCTGTGTCCTCACATGGCAGAGAAACAGAAGGACAAAACAGAGCCTAGCTAGTTCTGTAACATCACTAATCCAATTACATTGTGATCTAATCATCCCTTAAAAGGTTCACTTCTTAATATCTTCACATTAGTACTTAGGTTCAAACATGTGAATTGGTAAAACTCAACAGAAACCAATAGAACAAAATAGTAAAGTAAGGAGCCAAGCCAAGAACTTATGCTACTCATGAGCCACTGATAATTTACACATGAGTGATTCGTGATAAAGATAAAGGATGTGGGGCTGGGAAGGTGGCTCAGTGGTAGAGCGCTTGCCTTGCATGCCTCTGAGGCCCTGGGTTCGATTCCTCAGCACCACATAAGCAAAAAGAAAAAAGCCAGAAGTGGCGTTATAGCTCAAGTGGTAGAGCGCTAGCCTTGAGCTGAAGAGCTGAGGGACAGCGCCCAGGCCCAGAGTACAGGCCCCACGACCAGGTCCAAAAAAAAAAAAAAAAGGATGTGAATTCTGAAGCCCTTTTGGTCCTAACTCTTCCAGAGTTGGGCAGTACACTAAGGAGTTCGATACACCCAGAGGAGTGAATGAAGATTCTGAGTTAACTGTAATTGTCATTGAAGCTGGTCAAAACTGATGGAATCATTCTATTGTCTAAAAACATTTAAGCAATTTTAATGCATATAAACATTGCACATTTAGCATTACTAGAAAAATATTAACTCTATAAGCACTTAAGGGCTGCATATTTAGTGGTCACTGACTGAGGATTATAGTTGCCAAAGTCAATACTGAAAATAATAAACTTAAAATGTGATAAAAGCAAATTGCTATTTATCCTCTATGAAAACAGGATGATTTGTTGTACAAATCCTGTCATAACTTTTGTGGAGTGAATGCAGATGTTGATTGAAAATTTCAGCAATTTATACCTCCAGCCTTGCCATTCCAATAGATTTAGGAAAGAAGGTAAATTACTCCTCATTATCAAGTTTCTATAGAAATAATTTCTCACTTCAAAAATACAAGGAAACATTGAAATAGTTTCTTTTATTTCGTTTAGTCATTTTCCTGGTTCCAGAAACAGAAGCAAATACAATGTGACTAGCTAATTCCCAGCTGCGTAAAGATTTAAACCCATGTCTGAAAACTGGACAATCAAATTATGTAGTAGCCGAGTAGCCAGAAATAAACCCAATAGCTAAATGTAGTTTATTCAACATTATTAACACAAATAAAATTTATACCCATAGTCCTACACATTAAAAACAACTTTTCCCAAAACAAAGAGCAATATTTTGCTGTGCCAATCAAATTAAACCACCACAAACATATGGAAAGAAATCAATTTGGTAACAAAACTTTGAAAAGTATGGCATTTATCATGTTCAAGACAGGCTCATTTCAGTTTTAAATAAACTTTCTTCTTCCAAGTAAGACATTTTTTGTTTTGTTTTGCTTTGCTAGGAATGTACTCAACCCAAACATCCTGTCAACCTAGCTATAAAACCCTTTTTTCCCAACCCTACATTAATTAAAAGAGGGAAAACAAGAATAAACATATATAATATATGTATTGATTTTAGGTAAAAGTGAGACCAAATCCTTTGCCAAGAATGTACTAATAAGAGTCTGAGAATTATGGTGAGAAAGGTTTATAGGAAAAGCCTGTCTTCTTGCTTCCTATCAACATTTCCAGAGACTAATTGCAAAATCACCTCAGCAAATCTCCTTGACTAACAGAAGAGAAGCCATTTTAAATGGCCTTCAAAGTCAGAACTCCACAGACCTCTACAGATGAAAACTGATAGCCTCCGATCGAGCCTTAGCCTGAACAATAAGTGCATCATCTACCCTCCCTGAATCATACTCCTAAATTAGCGGATTCCACAGCCACCATTAACTCCCATTTGAGAGACACAGTCAAGATCAGTCTTCCAAATCATGTACCACAATAGCCTCATCTGCACATTATGAGCAGGTGAACAATACAGATGAGGAAAAGGGAATGTCGGTGCTAAAGTACAGACAAGAATGGAAGGGCAGAGAAAGAAAGGCATGGAGTATACATTTTAAAACACAAAGAAAACTTATAGGTTACCTAGTCTGGTCTTGTAGCTTCCATCACATGCAAGTGTGGGAGTAAAACTTTGGAATGCAAAAACAGCCCCGCTGGCAAAGAAGAAATGAATGTGTGCTGCCAAAAGCCCACAGGGTTTCTCAGCATTCCTCCAGCTCCCTGGTTATTCTTCTAAAAACAGAAACAGTCAAAACTATTGTGTCAAAATTAAGTGAAGAGTTGGCTTTCCTTCTGGGAATTTTAAATTTGCATTCCATTAAAACCAATCAATTGAAACTTGGAAGTTTCTTTGTTGTGTCTCAGTTTTATCACATGCATCCTTCATTCATTCATTCCTTCATTCATTTTTTTCCCCTAAGTCAACCTCCCAGTGTCAGGAACTGCCTGGTTGCAGGGGTATGGCAATGAACCAAGTAGAAAGTCCTGGAAGAGAACTGTCAATAAATAACTTCAAATATTTGTGTATCAGGCGGTGAAAGATGGTATCATGAAAATGAAATCCGGTGACAGTAGAGATTGTCAGAAGAGGCTAGTTCATATAGTTTAATGCTCAAGGAAGGCTTCACTGATCAAGCCAGTTGACATGATAGTTATAGAAAGAACATCATAAAAGAATATATAGTAAAAGCATTCCTGGCCAAGGAAATAGTGAGTACAAAGGCTTTTAGGTAAGAAGCAAGAGGAAGGCCAGACTAAGTTTGATGGATAGATCATGTGTAGTAGAGGGAGGAACAGGCAACAAGATCAGGTAAAAGTTTTATAAGAAATGAATGGACTTTCAATCTTATTCTCAGTGAAATGGAAAGTTAGTAGCGTATTTTGAGAAGAGAATTATTTGGCTGATATGAAAATGATATGGCTGGGAAGCAACCGTATAGCTATATATAGCTATAGCGATATAGCTGTATAGCTACATTGTTATAGCCCACACAAGAGATCTGATGGCAAAATGGACTTGCATGCAATCATAGAGTTTTGGGGCACAGCTGGAAAGAGTTGTTTTGAAGTATGATAGAAAATGAAGAGTCAATGATGACTTCATAGTTTTTACTTTACCTTGAGTGACTAAAATGATCATTTATTGAGCCAGAAAACATTGTGAGACAATTCTTCACATTTCCTAAGAACAAGGTTAAACTTAAGATACTTATTAAAAAGCTAAGTGGAAAAGTTCGATACGCAGTGGTATATAAAAGTCTGGAGATCAAAGAAGAGTCAACAATGGCAGTTCATAAATCATAACTATCAGATAAAAGTTATTTAAAGCCAAAACTGGATGAGATCATCTACAGAGAGATCATAAATATAGACTATTTCTAGTGACTTAGTCCTTGTATATTTTGTGATTAGAGAGAAGGAAGATGAGGAAAGCTTACAAATAAACTGAGAAGATTACTAGTACTGTAGGAAGAGAAGGAAAATATAAAATATTGAGGCACATGGCTCAGAGGCCAAAGGAACAACATAGTTCAAGAAAAGTGTGTTAATTGCTGCTAATAGGTAACATAGGCATTGACTCAGGCATTACCATTTCATTTCATTGGGCAACACACACACACACACACACACACACACACACACACACACACACACACACACACACTCACTCACTCACTCACTCACTCACTCACTCACTCACTCACTCATACACATACTGAGTGGGGAGAAGCTGAGAGAAGAGTATGAGAACTGAAGGGTTATTACGGGAGTTCTCAGACCATGATCCTAAATACCCAGATCCTGATTCCAAATGCTAATAAATCAACCGTAAAAATTAAGAGTCAGAATTAAGGCAACAAGATAAAAGATTAGCAGCAATCCAGCCTAGAGTTACCAATGCAATTATGTACAGATTGGAATGCTGAAGTTGTATACTGACCCAACCATGAAAGGGATTTGAGACCAAGACTGTACAGAGTATTTTATGGAGAAGGCTGAGATATCTGATACTAAAAGCCAGGAGTTTTCCTCCCAGGTGCCAAAGAAACCAGCCCAGCTCTTTATGACAGATCATAGTTTATTGATTCTTACTTCTAGCTACTTTTTTTTTCCCCACGCAAGGTAAAAACTTCTTCCTGTTGGAAGGATTGCCCTATGGTATACTTTAGAGCATATACCCTCATGGTATACTTTAGAGCATGGTGTACTTGGTGTGGTTGTAACAGCAAAGCAACAGCCCATTTCCTGTTTGTGCCCATATACATCACATGTGCTGAATCCCTTTCTCAGTCTCTGCCTCTAGAAAGCCAAAGGTAGGATACACAAACCCATTTGACACCTCTGAGATACTTCCCTTTGTAACTGAACTGCAATTGCTCAGCCTTTCATTTCATCTAAAAACTATTTGTTTCTGTAATTTCAATATGACAGTCAAGTCTATGTTTGGCTAAGCACTTTCTGACTAATTCTCTTAGATAGAGAGCTTCTTGCAGGCAAGAACTCCATAATTATTATTTTTTTTTTGCTAACCTGTTTGAGTCCTAAATGAGCCTACAGGAAGTCTAATATAGAAAGTAAGTTCTGGGTCATAGGGAAGCTCTATGTGGAGTCTTTTGAGGAACCTCCATACTGCTTTCCAAAGTGATTGAACAAGTTTACACTCCCGCCAACAATGAGTAGGGTTTTCCTTTGGCCACATCCCTTCCAGCATCTGTTGTTATTACATTTCTTGATAATAGACATTCTAACTGGGGTGAGATGGAATCTCAATGTTGTTTTGATTTGCATTTCTTTTATGACTAGAGAGGGTGAGCATTTCTTCATGTGTCTATTGGCCATTCTTATTTCTTCTTCAGGGAAGTTTCTCTTTAAGTCTTTAGCCCACTTATTAATAGGGCAGTTGTTTCTTTCAGAATTTGTTGTTGGGGGATTTAATTTTTTGAGTTCTAAATATAATTTTTAATTTTTGTTCTTTATGTATATATACTTAAAGATACTGTACAGAGAATTTACAGTTACATGAGTAAGGTAATGAGTCCATTTCCTATCAAGCATTGTTACACCCTCCTTTGTTTTTCTCCTACCATCTCCTCCCTCCCCAACTCCTTCCTCCCCCGCCCACAAAGTTGTTTGTTTTCAACATACTGTCTTGTATATATCATTGTTACAATGGGTCATCCTGTATCCTTATTTCAGCATTTTGTTATTTCCCTTCCCCTTATTCTTGTTTTAAGAAATGCTTTAGTAAGTATAGTGGAATTCATGATCAGACACGCTTCTAACTCCCAAATTTGTCAAATATATAATTTTCAGAAAGTTATTAAATCTCTTTATTCTTCCATTTCTATGCCTCAAAAATAATACTCATCTTTCATTGTTGCATTAAGAATTAGCAGTGAACCTACAGAACACCTTATAAAAAGTATGGCAGAAAACCAACAGATGGCTCCAATTGTTATTATTTGAATCTACAGAAATCATCCCTAAACTTAGCATATAAATTATAAACAGAAATCAATATTTGCTGTATTAAATAGGAAGGATAAACATGTAATACTCCACATGTAGGGAAGAATGACAATGGTTAAGATTCTGAAGGGAAATTAGGCAGAAAGAGGCACAGAGAGACAGAGAGAGAGAGAGCATGTAAAAGTTCCATTGGATTGTAACTCAAAAAGAACTATAGTTTGAAGACTGCCCAGGCAGAAGAGTCCACAAGATTTCATCTTCAAAATAACCAGCAGGAAAAAATAAGTCAGAAGGCATGGCTCAAGTGGTAGGGTGCCAGCTGAGGAAATATAGGGCCATGAATTTAAATCCTGTTTGTTTTCTTAAGGGTTCAAACACTGATGCTTACATCTATAATCCTAGCTACTCAGCAGGCTAAGATCTGAGGACTGTGGTTCAAAGCCAGCCCAGGCAAGAAAGGCTCTGAGACTCTTATCTACAATTAACCGATAGAAAACTGGACGTGGAATTGTGTCTCAAATGGTAGAGCACTAGCTTGAGCACAGAAGCTCAGAAACAGCACCTACGCTCTTAGTTCAAGCCAAATAAACAACATAGAAAAAAAGAAAACAAGAAACAATTTCTTTGACAAAAGTATCATCACCTTAAGAGGATCAGGATTTTTCTGGATGTGAACAATGAGAAGGTTGAAACTGAAATTAGGAAAGCAACTCCATTTTTAATAGCCTAAAAATAATAATAATCTAGGAATTAACCAAAGATGTGAAGGACCTCTATTATGAAAACTTTAAAAATCTGAAAAAGAAATTGAAGCAGATTTAAAGAAATCTATGACCCTGGATTGGAAGGATTAGCATCATGAAAATGGTAATACTGCCCAGAGCAATTTACAAATTCAATGCAATGCTCATCAAAATCCCAACAACATTCTTCAATGACAAAGAGAAAGCAATACAAAAATTCACATGGAATAATAAAAGACTCCAAATATCTAAAACAATCCTTAGCAGGAAGAACAGTGCTGCAGGAGTATTAATCTCAAACTGCAAACTTTATTAGAAAGCCATAGTTATAAAAAGAGCTTGGTGGGCTGGGAAGGTGGTTCAGTTCTGGTAGAGTGCCTGCTTTGTATGCATGAGGGCTTAAAGGTTCGATTCCTCAGCACCACAGAAGCAAAAAAAAAAAAAAAAAAAAGCCAGAAGTGGCACAATGGCTCATGTGGTAGAGTACTAGCTTTGAGTTGAAGAGGAGCTGGCCCAGAGTTCAGGCCCCATAACTGACCAAAAAAACAGCTTGGTAATGGCACAAGAAGAGGCCTGAAGAATAATGAAACTGAATAGAAGACCCAGAAATGAGCCCACAGACCTAGAACCACCTAATATTTCATAAGGAAGCCAAAAACCCAGGTTAGAAGAAAGACACCCTCTTCAACAAATGGTCCTGGAAAATTGGCTATACACATGCTGAAAAATAAAGCTAGATCCTTATATATCACCTTGTACCATAATCAATCTAAATGGATCAAAGACCTCAATGTAAGGCCAGATACCAAGATAATATTATAAAAAGAGGTAAGGGAGACACTAGGTGTAGGCATGGTCTAAACTTCCTAAGTAAAGATCCAGAATCACAACAAATCAAAGAAAGACTTGATAAATGGGATTGCATCAAACTGAAGAGTTTCTGCACACTGAAGGACATAGATAACAAGATAAATAGAAAGCACACAGAATGGGAAAGGTTTTTTACCAGCTATGTATAAGATAAGGGCTTAATATCTAAAATACATAGAGAGCTCAAATAAGCCCTCAAGGAAACAACAACCTATTTAATAAATGGGCTAAAGACTTAAAGAGAGACTTCTCAGAAGAAGAAGAATGGTCAACAGACACATGAAGAAATGTTCAACATCACAGGCTGCAAAAGAAATACAAACCAAAACAACATTGAGATTCTACCTCACCCCAGTTAGAATGGCCATTATCAAAAAAAACTAACAATAACAGATGCTGGTGGGGATGTGGCCAAAAGGAGACTCTATTGCACTGTGGTTGGGAATGTAAACCTGTTCTACTACCCTGTAAAGCAATATGGAGGTTCCTCAAAATACTAAACACAAAGATTCCCTATGACCCAGCAATCTCATTCCAGGGCATCTATCCAATAAAACACAAAGAAGGCCACATTAAAGCTATCAGCACAACCATGTACATTGCAGCATTATTTACTATAGCCAAGATATGGAACCAAAATATCCCTCAGTGAATGAATGGATCAAGAAAATGTATTATATATACACAATTTCTAATCCTCCAGCAGAAAGAGTGATAATATACTATTTGTACAGAAATGGAAAGATTTGGAAAACAGTTATATCAACTGAAGTAAGCCAGACCCAAAGAAACATAGGCTGCATGGTTTTCCTCTTTTGTGGTAACTAGAACATGCCTATAAATTTACAAGTAAACCCACTGGATGGTAAAAGACAAAAACTACACTGGGACATAATAAAGGATAAGGTTTCTAGACATTCACATGGGGAGACTAGAGGAGGATATTCTTAGGAGAGGATCACAAAGGCTCAATAGCTATGTGCATATGTTCATATAAAATATTTTTATGCTTTATGTTTTTATTGTAAAAATAGTGTACAAAGGGGTTACAGTTACATAAGTAAGGTAATGGGTGCATTTCCTATGGAGCATTGTTACCTCCTCCTTTATCTAAATATACTCCAAGAAATGGAAACAAGAGGTTGTTTTTTTTTTCTTCATTGCTGTTTTTGGTTTTGTACCTTCTGTCTTGTTTGTAACTTTATCTGTACAGGGGAGGGTAAGTAAGGGGCATAGAAATCATGGGACAAAGAGTGAACAAATGCAGCAGTAATTCTAGACACTATATTGAAAATGAACTTGTGGGTGGGGACAGGAAAAAAACACTGGGAGAGAGGGAAGAGGTAACACTGTTCAAAAAGAAATATACTCATTATCTGACTGTAGCCCCTTTGTACGTCACCATAATAACTATATATATAATAAAATTCATTAATTAAAAAGCTTGAAAAAAGTGTCATCAACTTAATAGTTTCAGAGGCTTCTTGCTTCATTCTATGCTTGAGTGGAAAGTACAAGGTAGGATCATATTACTATAACAATTATAGTGAATGTCAAAAAGATATTGATCTTCCCATGGTCTAAGTTAGGAAAATTTAGAATAGTCAAAGGCAGACACTTGTTCACAAAGATTGCAATATTCTAAAACCACAGTTCCTAACTCACCATGATCAATACCACTATCTCTCCTGAAACTAACAGATCCACCTGGACCAGGGGGAAAAGACGTCACCTATAGTTTGTATAGCAGTAAGCAATTCTTCCTCTTGGATCTCTCCACATTTGTTATACCAAAGAGACCCAATATTCTCCTTCACCTAGTCCTTCAGTTAGGAACTTGTTGATCCTTGCTGGTCTGATGAGCTGAGCAATGTTCGGTGCTATGCAGATAATGGATAAAGGACAGAAGCAGTTGTCAGAGGTAAGAGAGACAGAGGTATGTAAGATCCCTGAACTGCTACAACTTACCATAGCATACCATAGAGACACTTCCATTGGGTTGACCAGATGTCAGAACATAGGATGATTTAGTAACAAGGGCTATTCAATGAATATTGAGTATTTGAAGTGAGGGTCATAAGGCAGGTAATCTTTTCATGGTGTGGCCTGAGGCTGGCAGAAAAAGTTAAGATCAACGTCCAAACCCTGGCCCAAGAGAGTACAAAAGATGAGTGTGGAGGGAACTCTCCATGAGCCCCGTAACCTTCCACACAGATGTGTGACAGTCAGTCAGTGAATGGAGATTAGAAGGATCTGAAAAGATCCTTAGTACCTAAAAGTGCTAGGGACTTTTGTGTGATAACTGTAATTCTAGTGATAGTTCACTGAAGAATTTCAAAATAAGGTTTTCCATGCATATGGCTTAAATGGTGAA
The DNA here is from genome assembly GCF_019054845.1 of Dipodomys spectabilis. NCBI lineage: Eukaryota > Metazoa > Chordata > Mammalia > Rodentia > Heteromyidae > Dipodomys > Dipodomys spectabilis. The sequence continues at coordinate 6,286,805 of NW_024870698.1, read as the reverse complement.
AACACCCCTGTGAAAATATTCAACATTAAAAAATGTCATTATGAGACTCTCTGATTAAATAAGCTAATATGGATTCTCCAGTTACAGAATTAATTTGTAACAACTCAACAGGGAAATTTTATAGACAATTCATATATATATATATATATATACATATATATATGTGTGTGTGTGTGTGTGTGTGTGTGTGTGTGTAAATATATATATATACATATATATATATATATGACAGAAAAAGGAAGAGTAAGAAAAAGAACAAACTCACTTGTTAGCTTGTTTTCAGTAGTTAAATTTCAATTTTTAAAATCATATATCTGATTAACAAATACCTTTGCACCTAAAGAGCATTACAATAGTGTTAATCTATCTCTGTTTAAGTAGATTCCATAGACCTGCTTTTCTGAGAAAATATCCTCATGAAGGAGTTGAAATATAGAGAGAACTCCTAATCTATAGGCATACACTCCACTGTTCAAGATTTCTACCAAACCTTCCTTTCATTCTGTTATCACTACAATGTATATCACTAGAGAACTTCTTGTGGGTCTCCATGGATATTGCTTTTATCTGACTCCCATAACTCTGCTTCCCAACAAACCATTTTCTGGAGAAATAATTTTCCAGACTAACTGAAGATGGTGGTTTGGATGGATCTGGCTCTCCCCACTGATTTCAGGTAGACATAGACACACCTCTTTCTTGTCCATCGCTATTTTACAAAGTAAAATCACAGGGTTTGTGGCAAAAATGGGCTCCTGATTCAAGTTATCTAGTCACCAATAAGCTAGTGTTCACTGGAGAAGTGGGAAGAAGCTTCTGTATTCTCTGCTCTTGAATATTCAAGCTATAATCTGCATCTGCTATTGATCACAAAGGCTGAGACTTGTCCTTTAGGCATTTGAGCACTGCAAACTTGAACTATTCCTGAACCTTCCAGATACTTGAGCAAATGGGTTCCTAAATTTCTCAAACCAGTTTCTGATAAGTTATTTATAACTGAAAGAGATACATCTGATATTCAATGTCTAAATGTTGAATCCTATGCAATATGGAAATGTCCAAATACTTTTTGTAATATATGTAGAAAGTGTGTGAGATAAACTATAAACCACTGCAAAAGTTTCCTAACTGGTTTTTATTAGTACAGGTTGAAATTTGAAAATTTCAGTAGTCACTTCAAGTTCAAGCCCTGTGATATTTAAGAGTTCTTACATTGCATAAATCAAGGTATAAACTTGCATGTAAAATGTTACAAAGGACATTTGTCCTTAGAGATTCATCAACAGACAACTGTGTTTCTTTGCTTGATACTGTAAAATATAAAAACTTTGAGACAAGGAAGTTACATCTAGGGTTTACAGATTAGTCATGGAAATAAGGTTGTAAATTCTAAGACAAAAAAGAAGGAAAACTCCAAAAGATGCTTCTGTTTTTATCTTTCTTTTAGCATCAGTGGGGACTTCACAGTGGGTAATATATATCACCAATGTGCTAATTACTCTGTGTTTCTTACTTTAAGGGTATGTGTGTGTGTGTGTGTGTGTGCACGTGTGTGTGTGCTTCCTTCAAAGTGATCACAAATGGAATATCATCACTTTCCTTAGATCTGAGATCTGAAAATGTCCACAAGCAATATAGTTGTAGAGATACAATAACCAGCCAAAAAAAAGAAGAAAAAAGCTTTAAATATCACCAGCCACAAAACTTGGAATATAAAATGTAAAATTTGCAGAGGCATGACTAATGGGGTGATTTCTATTTTTCCAGCAACTGAACGCCCAGTCCATGAACCGAACACATATAATACTTAGAAAACAGTCTTAGAGAAAACTGACAGATATATAGGGTATTTTATCTTTCATTATATGATTTGTAGAAGTAATCTCTACTGGAAGTACTTCAAAGGAAGGCATTAAACAAGTGTAAAATAACTAATCTACAAGTATTTATTAAATGTTTGGTGTGTAGCCAGCCAAATCCATGGTGATTGAGGAGGAAATACGAAAGTAAAACCTAAGGCCCCATTGAAAGTAACTGGCTAACTGTGTCCTCCTCTTGTATCCATCTTCCCTTTTACCACCATGCACATGGCTCCCAGAAAACCTGGTTCAAAGCGCAATCTGAATCCAGTTGCTCTCCAGCTCACGCATGTCGAGTGACTCCTCACCATCTACCACATTCATCCTGATCTCCCAGATTGACAACAAATTCCCAATCAATTACTCTAAACTTATCTTCTGTCATTTCCTATTCAGAAACAACAAATGCAGATTGGTATCTTCATCTGAGAAGGCCTTGGTCCTAGAACAGGAATGACAAGGGTAACAATAATGTTGCTAAAGAAGGAGGAAAAAAAAAATATGAAGGGAAAGATAGAGTCCATCGTGGCTCTAGTCTGTAATCTCAGCTACTTGGGATATGGAGAGCAATAAGGAGAACCAGTTTTTTTGCCAGGCTAGGCCAAAAACAAAAAACAAAAAAAAAAACTAAAATAGTGATATTCCATTCCAATCACTATGTCAGGTGTGTTGGAATGCAACTTTGGTCCCAGCTACCTGGTATTTAGTAGTTGGGAAGATTACAGTCTGACTTTGGCCTCAGGCAAGAGCATGAGACCCCACCTAACAACAGAGAGGAAAGTATGAAATGGTAGAGTACTCACTAACAAGAATGAGGCCCTAAATTTAAATCCCAGAATTGTCAAAAAAAAAAAGAAGAAGAAAAGGGGGGAGGAAGAGAAGAAAAGGAAAGAGTAGGAGGAAAAGTAAAGGAGGGGAGGGAGAGGAGACTAATATTCTTTGATTGGTTACCAGGTGCCAAGTGGTAGCCACATGCTAAGTAATCAACCCTTCCATATGTCTAATGGCAATCCTATCTAGCAGGTACTCATCTCAGTCCCATTTTGTTCTAGTGAGATAAAAATACATGAAACAAAACTAATCACTTTAAAGAAAGCAAGTGTTTTGTGTGACCTATCACTTTTATTTACTTCTCAAATGTGCTGGTCATTTCCCCAGGAAATACTCATTAAGAAGTTACTCTCCATCTTCCTCTCCTCCCAACCACTGTACCCGAACATTTGTGTTCTGTTTCTAAATCATCATTTGAAAATAAAGAAGTGAAGCCTTAAAAAGGGTAGGTAACTTGCTCATACATCCCACTGCTAGGGATGATCTAGTACAAGGTTAATCTCTTTCTTAAGCTAAAAAAAATTTGAAACACAATTACTAAAAGAATAAGAGATGAGAAGTAAGACTGGATACAGTGATCTCACTGATACAGTGGAGATACATAAATTTTAAATGGGCTGAATTCTACACAGACACACTGCAAAGAGACACCATGTAATGGGCTGAGCAAACATCTTTGGCATCTCTCATTTTTCTAAGGAACCCTGGACCTTCAAGTCACTATTTGCTATAATGTGAATGTTTCGTATCCCCAAATACATACATGCATACAGATACATACATAATTTTCTGTGTACATATATATCAATATTTTATTTATTTATTCATCTATTGGCAGACACTTAGGTTGATTCCATTTCTTGGCTACCAGGAGTAATACTGTTTCACTTCATTACATGGTTCCTTCTACACAAATGTGAGATACATCTTTTAAGGTAGGATACATTACTATAACACAGTAAATGATCATCAGAATGTTCTCTCCAAAATCTATGACAATCTTTGCTATTCTGTGTTACTGATAGACACTTGACAGTGAATATTACATCAATGTAATCTAACATAAAGAGGTAAAGATAGTTACAGGTGAAGCTATAGGATTTATGTTTTTTCAATGCAGAAATGAATGGAATCCAGTGAATACTTGAATTTAGGGTATACTGGAGATGTTCTTCATTGGATTTATTATTTGTGCTCTGGTTTTCTCTGCATATGACTGACATACAATGGGATTCTATAAGGCCCATGAAAATAATATAATTCCACCATTGAATGATATATTCTTTTGTGTTGTGACTTTTCTGTTTTGCTAAGCCTTTTGAAATCACTGCAGATGGTCTTCAAGAGTCTTTCTTTTGAGAACCCCAGAAACCTATGCCTAGAAAGAAACTGATTGGCTTTCATCATGCAAACTCAGAGATTTACGGCAGAGTTTGCTCTAGAAGCTCAGGTGATGTCTCTAGAGATCTGCATTCTTTCCATTTATTTGTTCTGACTTCTGTAATATCTGTTCCCATTTCAGGATTCCCTCAGTGCTCCTCCACAGCTCCAGGCTCCGTGTATGGTAAGAGCTCCCAGAGTTCCATATTTCTCTATTTCATATCCCTTGGGAAAGACTCACATTGTTCTTTAGTGGCTGTCATGGAAGAGAGGAAACTACCTTGCAGAAACACTAACAAAGGCTTCTTGCCTCTCTTTACCTGTCAGTGGGTTACATCTCTCCGTGCTCCAATCAGTGCCTCAGGAATGTGATTTTCCTGAGTGACTGTTGCTAATCAGGTCTCTTCTCTAATTCTTGCCAAAATCAGATGGCTGACATGGGGACAGAATGAAGTGCTCCAAGGAAATGGGATAATATCAGAAGTGGTAACATTTTCCCTCTAGAAAAGGGAAAGGCACATTACCGTGTCAAGTTTTAAATATTTCAAGAATGTAGTCACTGATTATCAGCCGTTGTAGCACCTGTGACTATGACTAGTCTATGGGAAAATTATTCTTGGTGAATCATAGGGGTAGGCATACTTCATCTCCACTCCTGAAGTGGTACCTGGTAGAGCTGGAGGTTTCAAGTACTGAATGTCTTAGGCCATCATGAGCATAGAGAGTTATAAAGCACGGCAAGGGAAGAAAGGCAGCGGGGAAGGGAATGAGGTTTTGCCTGCTTGACAATTTTGCCTTCTTTGTTGAGAAAGCTCAGGATGGGTAGGCTACAAAATGAGCCAAGAAAGACTGCAAAAACAAGCATACATTAGAGCAACCCTCAGATGGGACGATCCTCCTGAGAATATTTTTTATGTCCTAGCTAATTAGCCAAATAGATAATTCATTTCACTCTAGAGAATTCAGTGTTTCCCTAAGGGGGGTAAATGCTCAAGGTCTGCAAAATGAAGAGTCTCGGGCTGCTGTGAGTATTACTAAATTGCAAACATCCACCCTCCAGGGCTAAGCCCAGCAAGGACAAAGTAAAGACAAATTATTTGGCTTTGGGGAGAGTCATTCCCTTGGGAATCCCTTCACCCCCTTCCTACTAATTTCCCGTGCCCTCCCCCAGCATTTAGGCCTGGAGATATGTCATGCCATGCTACAGGAATGCAGATTCTAGAGGGAATTCCTTCCGTTACTGCCAAGATACACAGTAGAGGGAACTGACAAGAATGATGTGGACAGAATACAAGAGGAATAAAAGGAATGCCAGAACTCAGTCAGTTAGGAAAGCAGCTCCAAAGTGAACACGGACGGGAGGAGATAACTGAAGAATCCTCTTGTTAGAAGAATTCTCTTGAATTAGGGCTGGTCAGAAACAAAATGAAGATGCGGTTGTTTCTACAGGTCACAGCAAAAGAAAGGAAAAGCTCAAACAAAATTGTAACCCTTCTGTACAGTATTTTCACAATAAAAAATAAAATAAATTTTAAAAAAGAAAGTAGGAAGTTGTGCAATTTGTTGATGTGTATCCAACATACCAGGGACTAGCTGCCTTGGACAACTGGTACAATAGTTTGTGCCTCACAGCCATTCTGTAAGAATGATCTGGTTACAGCCAGGACCATCTGGCCACATTTTCAGCTTTCTTTCTACTCTACTTGCAGAATTTCTTCCAGAAAGAGGATATGTCACCCAAAGACCATCACTACCCTATATCCTTGGCAGTTGTATTTCTAATCATAAATTAGTAAACTGATGTTTATTTTACTTTATATATTAGTCTTTAAAGTTTTAAGACATGAATCTATTCTATGATATATACTTTTTTGAACAAACAAAACAGTGGCTGGCCATGATAACCCCTTCCAAAGGGCATTGTCCAGGTATCTGATGAGGGGTTTAGATACCATTCCTTTAGTCCACACTCTTCAAACTACAGAAAGAGTAAAAGTCATCTAAGTCCACTTCAGCGCAAAGGATCAGCTTCTTACTCTAATTAGGAGTACAAAAGAGATCTTTATATATTGTAACATACAACAAATGTCTTCTTGCTTACAGCTTCTTCACTGAACAAAACAGTGAAAACAGAATAGAAGAGCTATGGTATGTCTCCGTGTCACAGGTGACAACAAAGTGTCTCTAATTACTCGTCACCTATTTTTGGAAAAAAACAAAACAAAACAAAAAACAGAATCTAGGATTCTTGGTTTAATTCTAAAAATTTTTCTACTCATCACAATGCTGCCCTGGGAGAATTAAAAATATCCCCTGAGAGAATTAAAAATATCCCCAATCTGTGCAAAAATGGATCACTGTACTTTTTGACATTCAGTTATTCTCATGTGCATTAATATTTCAAAATATAGTTAATTCTAATCAACAATTCTCCCCAAGCCCACCAACTACTTTTAAAAAGTCCACTGCACTTTGGGTCTGCACTGTTCAGATAGCTTTTACCCAAACTACAATTGCCCTATAGGTCCTTAATTACTTACTACAGAAATTCTAAGAGTTCATAAAAAATGTCATACAAATCAAGCAAAATCTTAACAAGTTGTTAACTGAATTCTTATTTTTACTTCCGCACATAAGAAGTTACTAATAAATCCATGGATAATCACATTCTAAGTATTTTACTATCAGGAGATGATACTATAATTGTCCCTTAGAAAACAGTATGCATCTTTGTATGTGATGAAGAGAATTATATAACAGGGTATCTTCTTTTTCTATGTGACTGATGTGACTCAGTATTAAAATATAATGCTCAGTCTAAGGAATCATGCTAGACCAGTGGTTTGGTTTAGTCTTCTTCTCCAAGCCAGCTACTATAGGCTCAAGTCACATTCTGTAGGGAGTCACCGTTCTGGGATAAAAGAAAAGTTAACTAAAATCCTAGAAAGATGAAAATGAAACAAACAGTACAGTATATAGGAGAAATATCCACAGTAAAATAGGAGCAAAGAACATGTTGGCTAGTGACAGGGAACTCCAGAGAAGAAAGGGCCTAGCCACGGCCGTAACCCTGGAAACTCAGCACAAGTGCTCTGCTATCTTAATTTGGAGTATATTGGTTGATTTCCCAGTGTAACTTAAATTCCTTAGAAAGGATCTTTCTTTTTTTTTACTTTTTGTACTAATCTCTTTAGGTGTATGTTAGATTTGTTTCAAGTCTCCATCATCAAAAAGCATATAAAAGCAAGAGACATGGTCTAAATTACCCACTAAAACTATGATAGCATGCAAAGCTATCTCATTATGTAAACAGTACGTGTAGTTGGCCCAATAGCCGTTGCTTCCTAAAAGGATAATCATCCTCACTCCAGACAGTCACATGCCTGGAGTGTTCAATAACACAGGAAGGTGAGTGTGGCTGGTGTAGAGGAATAAAGGGGAGACAACACAAGATGGGTTAGAATTAGAAGGGACTCTACAGAACCCTTCTCAGCCACTGAAGACTCAGAACTATTACTCTGTAGGGCATGAATAGTCATATTGAAGAGTTCCAAGCACAGTGTTTCTGTGATATGACTCATGTTTTCTTAGGGGGATGGCCTTGGCTTCTGTAAAATGGAGAAGTGGGAGAACATGAACACAGCAAATGCTGGTGCTGGCTTGGGCCTATGTATATGCAGACAAACTGAAAGGAGACAAAATCAAGATAAGATTCCTTGAGTAACTGGAAGGTTCCATTGGCCATTGACTAAGACAAAGGGCCAAGGTATTTGGCTTACTGACAAGCAGACATTATGGCAGACCAGAGCTCATAGCCTCAAAGGGAAACAGACAAGTAAAAAGACAATAGTACAAACTACTCCCAGCACTAGCCACTTCCTCTCTAACAGCTATCAAATTAAAAATCCTGCAAACTTGACACAATTCAGTCCTGAAAATGACTTGTGGTGGATACATATCATCCTATCATCATCCTATTTTGCAGGCAAGGAAACTGAATTTTGCAGGATAAACTGACCTGCTTGTGATCTATGAGTGGAAAAACAGAATTCTGGTTAATCCTCTACCTGTCTGACCTCAAACTTGTGCTCTTCACTCTGCTTTAGTCTAACTCTGGCTAAACTTAACCTGAGGAAACATGGTAGGCTGATGTATGAAGCAGACCCATAAGTGCAGAGCAGTTTACCTGTGATGGAATGATTACATGATCACCTTTAATCCATAAAACAGGAAGGATGGACTAGATGATTTCCATGGCTCCTTCCAGCTCTAAAAGCCTATAATTTTAAAACATGGTGATGCTTCTTTTCACTAACGTGAGAATCATTTTTATTTCTTAAGACTGAATAGCTTACAACATAGTTCTCTTATTTATACAAAGCTATTCCAAGCCAGGCTAAATTGAGCTTCCAGCCTTATAGTTTTTCCATTTTGAAGTAGAAAAAGCATTACAGGTAAAAGAATAGCAGTGAAGGCAGAAAGGTAAATGAGGGAAAGGAAAAGGCATATCAAGGAAACAAAGGCATCATCATAAAATAAGAAAGGGAAATAAAATGGAGGTTTGGAAAATTATCATATTTTATTCCATAAAACTAAGAAGTGTTGCTATATATTTTATCTTGAAATATCTTGATTCTTGGCTAAAAAGTTCAGTGACAGCTAAAATGTATCTTGTCTATTAATAGAAACTTTAATTTTCTTAGTCCTCATCCAAATCTTGGTTTTATCAGCACTGCAACATCATAGACTCACATTTTCACTGAAACTGTATCAAAATCATGCACAGTTGGGAGAAGGTAGTACCGAGAGTTTAGCTTTGTTTTCTACTTCAGGTACAGCTGTGGCACTGAATTTAAACCTGGCATACAATTGAGGAATCCCAAAAACAACTTTGGTTCTGATGAAGATATAACATCTCTTCATTTCCTTACAAATGGGGTGGTATCATTCCTATTAAGTGAAGTAAGCCAGACCAAAAGAAACATGGTCCCATGGTCTCCCTGATTTGTAATAATCAGTATACATCGAGGATAATCTTAGCAGATGAGCAGAAGAGTTCAATTGCTATGTTCTTATGACCATATAAGATGATGCTAAGCAAAATGAACTCCAAGACACAAGAGGATTTTCTTTGTTGTTGTTGTTCTTAACGTATTAAGTGATTTCTTTTTTCTTTTGTGCTGTCCACCCTATGGCTTAACCCCTGTTGTTTCTGCATTTGATTTTGGTACCTGGGTATTGTATATATGTTTATCTGAACTAGGGAAAGGAAGGGAAACAACAAAATGGTGAGACAAAGGACAAAGGGGGAACCAATGGGACAGTGATACACACAAGACAATATGTGGGGGGTGGGGAAGAGGGAGAAAAATGAGGGAAGGGGTAAGAAGTTTGATAAGAAATGTAATCATTACCTTATTTATGTAACTGTAACCCTATTTTAAATTTTTTTTTTGTCGGTCATGGGGCTTGAACTCTGGACTTCGGCGATATCCCTCAGGTCTTCAGCTCAAGGCAAGCACTCTACCACTTGAGCCACAGCGCCACTTCCAGTTTTCTGGTGGTTTATTGGAGATAAGAGTCTCATGGACTTTCCTTGCCTGGGCTGGCTTTGAACTGTGATCCTCAGATCTCAGCCTCATGAGTTGCTAGGATTACAGGCATTAGCCACTGGTGCCTGGCTTAAATAAGTTTTTTATTGTGAAAATACTGTACAGAGGGGTTACAATTACGTGAGCAAGTAAAGAATACATTTCTTATGAAGCATTGTTGCCTTCTCCTTTGTTTTTCCCCACCACTCCTTCCCTCCCATCTCCACAACTATACTTCCCCCCTTCCCCTGCCTAAATTATAAAGTTTGTTTTTGGACATAGCGTCTTGTACATCTCATTGTTGCAATGGGTCAACCTGTATCCCTATTTAAGCAATTTGTTTTTTCTCTTCCCCTCCCCAAATGGCCAATAGACACATGAAGAAATGCTCAACTTTTCTAGCCATAAAAGAAATGCAAATCAAAACAACATTGAGATACCACCTCACCCCAGTTAGAATGGCTATAATCAAAAACTATAATAACAACAGATGCTGGAGCGGATGTGGCCAGAAGGGAACCCTACTGCATTGTTGGTGGGAGTGTAAACTTGTTCAACCACTGTAACCCTTGACAATAAAATTTTTTAAAAAGATGCAAGATTCCTTACCATCAGCACATTTACAGTGGAAGTTCACAAGGTAAATATCTCTGCAGTCATGGATATATGGGGAAAATAACACTTGACTTACTAGTGCTAAGTAGAAGGAAGATCCCAAAGTGTTTTATTACCATGAAAAGAAAAGAAACGTTTAGCTCCAGGTTTTTTATTGTTCACCATAAGAGTGTCACAATCCAGAGGGCAGAAACCAAGACTTGTTCTCCCTTTACCCATACTTTGCCTATGCTGTCATTTACAATGAAACATTTTAAGATCTTGTTTTAAGCATTAAAAAGTATATAAAACTATATCCAACATCAACAACTGGATTCAATATTTAAAATATAAATGCAAATGAAGGCTTTGTTCTATCTACAAGACTCACCATTGGCTCTTCAGTAAATCCCTAGAGACTGCTTGAAATGATATCCACTTATTGTATTAGCTATTGGTTTTTTAAAACACAGGGAGAAAACAAAGGCACAGTAAAATAGTCAAAAGCATACCAAAAAATCCTGTGACCTCATGGGAGAAATGCAAATAACTATTTAGTCTTCTCTGTCATTTAACTAAAAACTCAAAAAAATTATACATGCAATATCCCTCAGATCTTCAGCTCAAGGCGAGCACTCTACCACTTGAGCCACAGCGCCACTTCCAGTTTTCTGGTGGTTTATTGGAGATAAGAGTCTTATAGACTTTGCTGTCTGGGATGGCTTTGAACTGTGTGTTTTGTGTATATATGTATGTGTGTGTGTGTGTGTGTGTGTGTGTGTGTGTGTGTGTGTGTGTGTGTGTGTGTGTGTGTGTGTGTGTGTGTGTGTGTGTGTGAATATATACATTCTTTAAAGGAAACAATCAGAATTGATAAAAATGTAAAACATATATCTTAAGTTAAAAAATGAAACTAAATTCTAGAAACGTTTTTTAAATCATATGCTCTTTGATCAAAAATTTCCTCTCTCAAAATTTCCTAAGGAAATAAAATAAATAAAAAATTCTCTAACGATCTAGCGTGATTTTATGTAAGTTGTTATTGTGAACTTAAGTGCCTAATTCTCCCCAATTTCTAAGTTTCTTCAGAATATTTCAGAATATACAGTCAGTAAAACCTACATTCATTCTGGAAACCACAAAAAATTGGATCCATTTGTAAAAATTATGTAAGGATTCTGGTTCAGAAAAGGCAGAGGCACTCAGGGAAGGAAGAAGACAAAGCAGCAGCAGAGGAAATAGAGACCACCCACATGGATGTAGACACCAATAGAAGGAATCCATGTAACTCCAACAGGAAGCCCTGGGGCTAGATTCTCCACCAAGGAACAGGAAACTAATCAGACTTGAAAAATTCACTGATTCTCCTAAGAACCATGCCTAAAAGTTACAGCAATGTTTCACTCCAAAAGAAATAAGAGGATACATGTTTAGACATTTTCTGTATTTTTTATCTGAATATGGGAGCATCTATTGTACTAAAGAAAGTAGTCACATGATCAGGAAAGAACTCAAAGAGAAAATAAATTGCTGAGCCTGAAATCATTAGGATGAAAGTGATCAGAAAACTGAGCATAGACTAAAATTAAATTAGGAAAGCCAGAGTTGGGAATCTGTCCAACTGTCGTAAGACTGTAAAATTTTAAACATAAAGGGGAAAATTCTAAAACGTAAAGTATGTTTTTTATTCCCATTTTAATACTCTTTAATTTTCACTTTAACATCCTAATTAGTAATATGTCAGGTTAAGATTCGGAAAATCTAATACCTTATATGTAAACCTTAGACTATCTGTTGGAGGTAATGTACAATTCAGGAAGATTTTACTATTATAGATAGCAGAGGGATGATTGAGTTTCTGAGACTATTGGCTCACTGGTGTTAATGAAAAGACGGAGCACATCTGTTTGTACCTCAAGGACAAACATATTCTTAGAAGCACCCATGTAAGTGCTTGATTTCCCATAAGCAAACAAAGAAGTCTTTCTGCTTCCCTTCCTCAGCACTCATGTCTACGTAAAATTGAGCAGTGCCTTCATTAGAAGAAAAAAAAAAAGAAAAGGAAGGACAATATCCTTTTACATATGTATTACGGGATTTTCTAAAACTTGTCTTAACCTCTTCTTGTTTTGATTTTGTAGTTTTTGACTTTCTGTGAGAGAGATGAGAGAAGAATCTTAGAGACATTTTGCCCTTCCTGTGTAAGTGCAACAGAAATGCATGCTCAGACAATGCAAATCAGAATGATCTGGAAGCATGACACTAGTTTAAATAACGAAAGAAAGAAAGAAAACACTCCTCCAAGTCTTTTACAGAGAGATTATCATCACTCACAATGGCCTAGCCACCAGGTTAAAGTGTCTCTAAAACTGTCTTTTTCAACTTTAAGATCCACAATCACACCATGCTCCATGCAAACAATCTTCCACAAATAACAGCATGCAAGGTTTTAGATTTCCCTTCAATATGGGAGATCAAAGCATTAAGATCAGTGAATCTCAGCACTATCTGCACATGAGAATCCTCTGAGGAAATTATAACCCCCCTGATGCCCTGGCAATACCTTAGACATACAAATTATCAACCCTGAAAATGGAACTACAGTATCCGTAGTTTTTAAATCTCCTAAGGTGATTCCAAAGTGCAGCCATGATTAAGAAAGCAGTACTCCGAATCTGTGCGCTACACAGAATAAAAATAGAAAAGGAGAAACATAGGTGTAACATCTTAACGTCTTCTCCCATCACATGATGCAAATTGCCATTCCATTATTTGCAGTCTGCCAGATTTATTGCTCTTCTCCCTAAGATCTGCTGAACTATTTTCATGCCGTAAACCAAGTGGACACTTCAGGCTTTGGAGGCTGGGAAGTGATAGCTTGGGAAAGCTGTCTCCCTCCTCAATCCATTCCCTTCTCATAGCAGAAGAATCAGAACTCATCTCTGAAGCACATAATTTTCAACTGGATTAATTTCAGGGTCAACAAATGAAAAGTAGACATACACACACACACAAAAAGAATGCTTGCCAATATGAGAAAGAACTAGATCCTCAGACTACATAGCCAAAGAATATTGTTTAAATACCACTGAAGTATTTTATATATTTGTTAACACAAGTATAAGAGCAAATTTGGACATTTGGGCCAGTACTTACAGGGAACATGTGGCTCGCCAATGTTTTGCTACTAAGTGACGTACAGAAGCACAATAGTCCTTCAGAACACTGAGAATTCATATGAATCTGTACATGGCAGGGGCGTTAACATAAATTTTAGTTGTTCCTGAAACATGTGAAAAGCAGAGCAACCATATCCATGCAGAAGCCAAACTCATGTCTTTGACATAAGCCAGAGAATTCAAACCAGAATCTTAGGCTTATCGTGTGATATTCAGACCTTACCTGTCCCCCAAATTTGTTGTATCCAGATGTTTATTTATTAATGTTCTCCACTGAACCGAAGTAAGTTTCGCAGTGAAACATTTTGTGATTGATTGGGGCAAGCTTGACTTTAAAGAATTAACTGTGCTTACTTCTAATTCCATAAAGTCTCTACTTTATAATTCATGCTTCTGTCATCAATGGGAATTACAGAGGTTCAATTCTAATGCAAAAATATTTACCTTGACAGAGTTTCACTAAATTAAACTAACACACATCATCTTGAGCTCAGAAATCATATTAACTTTAAAGACCAAAAGAAAAGTGAACCAAACAAAAGAAACTTTTCATATGCTGTAATCTCTCCTGTCACAAAGCCAAGCCAGAGCTTAGATCTGGAGACATGGAATATCTTCTGTCACACAAGGCTAAATATTACCAGGTGGCTGGCGAGGGTGCGAGCCTTCATTCCTCCAGACTCCTCAAATATAGGATTTGAGATCATTTTCTCAGCACCTTGGCTAAGCCTCCCTGGTATTCACAGAAATTAGAATCCAGAAGTAAGCACATCCAAGCAGCAGCTGGGCCTTATATAAATTTACATCTCCCATAGAAACAAGTGTGTACTCAGTGTGGGTACTCAATAAACAGTGGGGCACACGATTGTGGATTGATCTCTCCCATGAGCCAGACATCCTTGCAACATCTTTTACAGATGGGAATGTGGCATCTGCTTCTATCTAGTGACAGATACTTAATGATGACCTGAGAACCCTCAGTCCCTTATTCAGCCCTTCTGTTCATTGGAAAGTTTTGTCTGATGCTGAACTGAAAAGTACTTTTATATATCAGGCTCCAGGTCTACCTTGTGAAACAGCCCCAAAGGTGTCATTATCATCTCCTACCTGTTAGTTGTTAAGTGTCTCATTTGAGATAATCCTAGACATTGCCTCTGGTTATTATTTAGAATGTGAATATTAGTAATAGTGCTCAATGAGGTGCCAATCGAAGATCATATTCCAAAAGTAAAACGAGAATGATGTTACCACATCTTAATGTAGCAAACTTTTAAACAATTTGTAATACATGAAGCACGTTCAAGAAGTTCTAGCCTGGTAACCAACCAAATTTTATTTCTAAACCAGAAATGTGATCATATCACTTCCTTTCCTGCTGTTCACAATGATTCTTGCTACTTTCATTAAATAACAAAATGTATGCTCATCATATGTGCTAAAAATATTCTATGTCCTGGTGTGCCAAAAATAAACAAGGCAGCATGACTTTTGCTCAAGGAATTTACAATCTACAGAGTAATATCAAAAAATCATTAAAGGTACAATTTCTGATCAAGATAACAGGTAGAAATTGACTAGAAATAAAGACCATCCACAATTCCTCTCTAAGAAGGTGAAATCTAAGTTGAGATGTGTTGGATGAAAAGGAACAAATCATAAAAAGAACAGCAAACAGTTTATCTCTTTCCTTATCAAGCTTTCAGACATTTGCAAATTCTATCCTCTGCAGATTTGAAATGTATCTCCTCAACTCTTCACCTGAGTCATGGATTGTTACATTGGCGAGCTCAAGGACAAAAGTAGGCAACTAGAGACCATCTTATGTAGCACCTAATTACAAGGACTTTGCCAAACACATGAGGATGTGAAGATTTCCAAAGCAGGTCAGATCTGGCCCTATGACACTTCCATAAACAATAGAGAAGACACTGCAGTGTCTGAGGACATTCCTCTGCAATGCTGCCTGGTGAAGACAGAAGGCACCTGGAAGATCGTATTTCAGTGTGTGGGTATCTGCAGTCCACGTCCCTACAGAACTTCAAAGTCAGAGATAGACGCAAAGTCCTTTCCCACAACTAGGGACCTTCCCAGGTAACTTGACTTCTAGCAAGCTCTACTAGGAGAGGACACTTGATAGAATCTTCCTGCAATGCATTACCCTCAAGCTTGATGGTGATATTGAAACAAAAGGTGCAATCAGTGGCTAATTCTCTCATGCAATATCACATGGTTCTGACCCAGTCATCTATGACCTGGAAAAAAATAAACTAATGCCTTCTATGTCTTCCTTATGTTCTCCAATTGTAATATTATCTCTTAGGAGGACCCTTACCATCAGCTAGAAAATCTTCATGGAGAGCCTGGGCACGAATATTATTGGGCTTTTACCTGCTAGGCACACTAACTCACTCAAACTCTTACATCCTACTGTTGTTTATGCTGTAGAGTCTCCCACATACAGAAATTCTGTTTATGATTAGATCAGATTTACTCAGCACAAAAATACAGATCTAAAGTCTTCATAAGTTTATGTACTTTCTGCAGTCATTTTCTGGGAAATGTAAAGTTTGAAGAAAGCATCCATCTTTCTCGATGGTGTTTGCACCCATGGGCTGGTACAGTGCTGCTTCACAAAGTCCAATATAAGAAATGCTTTTAAACATGCAAATTATTCAAGGGTATTCAGCACTGCCCTGTGTATAAAAGTGGAAAAACTGAAAAGACCTCCAAACAATTCATCAGCAAGAGGAGGAATAAATAAACATGGTCTTTTCACACATCACAGCATTATATATCCATTAAAGACAATTCTTTAGAGCTAAAAATACTGACATGAATAACTTTAAAAGAACATGTGCAGAAAACAGACATATGTAGTGTCTCATCATTTATATGAACAGCAAAAATGCAGAGTCCATTTCAAGACCAAGATTACCCTAGAAGAGGGAAGAAGGGGGAGAATGTGGGGAGGTGACAAAGAGGCTTCGCCAGAATCAATACTATTTTCTTCTTTCAGTTTGAAATATAAGTGGTAGAATATTAACACTGGTTAAATATGAGCCACAGTTATTTGGGTAACTGTATTTTTCTGTGTTTGAAAAAAAACTGTTTTTTAAGTAAAAGAGAATTTAAGCATCCTTTCCCCCAAGGACCTATGATGTTTCTTCCCTTCTGATAATGAGATCCCTATTATTCGATGTTTTCCATTTATTTCTTTGGTCAGGAAGAATCTTCCTTTCAAACAAAAAAATTATGGATCCCTAATACATATAATTTTTTTAAACTCTAAGGTACCCTGGAGCTCTGCTTTCTCCTTCACCCAGTATGCAAACTAACAGTGTCCCCAAAGATATCTTCATGGAAGCCTAGGTTCTCTCTGGAGAACACAATTGGGAATGACTGGTGAATGTTTGGGCCTGACTATGTCAACCACGTGGTTGGATATTGGCATTCTCTATTCTCTTCCTTCCTTCCCTGGTCCTGGCTTACTTCCTGGTTTCTTTTTTTTTTAATCAAGAACCAAGAAAGGGGGCTGAGAAGGTGGCTCAGTGGTAGAATACTTGCCTCACATGCATGAGGCCCTGGGTTTGATTCCTCAACACCATATAAACAGAAAAAGCCAGAAGTGGTGCTGTGGCTCAAGCGGTAGAGTGCTAGACATGACTGAAGAGCTCAGGAACAGTGCCAGGCCCAGAGTTCAAGCCCTACAACCAACCAAAAAAAAGAAAAGGAAAGAACCAAGAGAGGCTGGGCTAACACAGAGGATGAGGGAGGTTGAATATAATTGTAATATTGCAACTATGTAAATAGAACAATAGAAACTGGGAAAGGTGGGGAGAGAAAGGTAAGAAGAGTGACAGGTGGTGAGATTGTTTGTAATACATTTTGAATACATATGGGAAGGTAACAATAAAGCACACAAACCCTTACCCCATGTAACTAGCATAACCTAAGAACAAACACTGAAATACTATATAATCTGCCAGGTGATATTAAGCCGTCCTTAAGCAAATGACACATTTCTTTTGAATAAGTTTGTTAAACAAAGCATCGCACCTGACCATTCAAACATACTGAAGTCCAATATCATGTTTGCCACAAGGTTCAGAACACGACCCTATAATGTATATATTGTTTGTAGAAAATAAAACAGGCTTGCAGTAGTTAAACAAAGGTTAAGTGTCCTGTTGCTAGATCATTTTGATTACACAGTGATATTTAATACCAACCAAATGACTAACTTTTAATACATGTTCAAATGATCACTTGGGGGAGAAATTATTCATGGTCACAGTGATGGACAACTTACCTAAACAACTGAATGAGATTTGCCCAAGTGGGTTCAATATCAGAAGGCAAAAGTGTATAGTAGAATGGAATTTCCCTCTAGGCTTCCCATTCTCACTGAGTATCCTCTCACACATCACTGAGGAAGGCTGTGACATTTTTCCAGGAGCACCCTTCACAGCAGGGCCAAGAGTTGTCTGAGCATAAGGAGCAGAAGAGACTCCTCTTCGTTATTTTTTGCCCTTTAACCTCACTCCCTCAGTAAAGAAACCATGGGTCTCTTCTTGACTATATATAACATATCAACGAGGGTATGAAGGATATTAGGGAAGAAAAGGCTGCCAGGTTACACAAAGGGATCTCAGCAAAGGGCAGAGATTTAAAAGGCAACACAAACCAGGCAATGGTGGCTCATGCCTATAATCCTAGCTACTCCAGAGGCTGAAATCTAAGGATGGCAGTTCAAAGTCAGCCTAGGCAGAAAAGTCTGTGAGACTCTCATCTCCAATTTGCCAGCAAAAAGCTGGACGTTAGGCTGTGGCTTAGTGATAAGAGTGCTATCCTTAAACAAAAAACTTTAGAGACTATATCCAAGCCCTGAGTTCAAGCTCTGAGATGGGTACAAAAATAAATAAATAAAGGGCAACACAACAAGGGAGCCAAAAAGGGACTAATGAATGCTAAGTGTTATGCTGATCCCCCAAACCTCAATACTCAAATCAACATACCATAACTAGAATTGCAAAGAAATAATGAGTCAAAATTTGTGTGTGTGTGTGTGTGTGTGTGTGTGTGTGTGTGTGTGTGTGTGTGTGTGTGTGTGTGTGTGTGTGTGTATGTATACTAGGGCTTTAACTCAGTGATGATGCACCTTCTCATTGGCTTTTTTTGTTCAAAGCTAGTGCTCCACCACTTGAGCCACACTTTCATTTCTGGCTTTTTAATGGCCAATTGGAGAAAAACGTCTCAAGGATTTGTTTGTTCCAGCTGGCTTCAAACCCTGAATCTCAGATCTTAGCCTCCTGAGTAGATAGGATTATATGGATAAGCCAGCAGCTCCTGCAATATTGATAGATCTTTTCAAAGACTTTGGCTTTATCTAAATCTGGTGCTAAATCATCATTAAAAGCTACATTTAACGTTGGGGTGGGATGAGGGAGAGATAATTGGGAAATATGGGGGAGAGTCAACGGAAAAATTCACAAAACTGACAAAACCCATGGAAAGCGTCCATCAGGAAGGTTGTTCAGAATACAAAGCCATCACTGAACAAGTATAAAATATGACTGTGTAAGAGTAAAGGAACACCAAAACAGATTGCTTACTATGTCAGCTGAGATGCACCTCTCTAGAAATCCATTGTATGAGAACAGCAGGCCTCCAGGCTGGGTGATCATGGTCAGCATGAAGACCAGTGATGAAAGTAATATACAAATCTGTCTTGAATGGACTCTAAGACTGCTGGCTGTTCAAGAATATTTAGCTGGGTGCTCACACCTGTAATTCTAGCTACTTAGAAGGTTGAGATCTGAGGATTGTGGTTTGAAGCCAGCCCAGGCAGGTAAGTCCATAAGACTATGATCTCCAAGAAACTACTCAGAAAAAAACAGAAGTGGCACTGGGGTTCAAGTGGTAAAGCACTAACATAGCACAAAGAGGCTCAGGGGCAGTGCCCAGGCCCTAAATTCAAAGCCCAGGAATAGCCAAAAAAATATTTAAAGATTAATTCCAGAAACTGGGCACCAGTAGCTTATGCCTGCAGATCTCATAAAACTGAGAGCTAGGGAACACAGTTCAGAGCCATCCTTGGCTGGCCACCTAAAAGCCTTGAGTGGATCTGTGGCTTAGGTGGTAGAGTGCTTGGATATGAAAGCTGAGGGGCAGCTCCCAGACCCCATGTTCAAGCTTCAAGACTGGCACAAAAAATAAATACAAAACATTAATTTGGAGGGGAAAACTGGAAGAGAGAAGGAAGGGTTGACACTATACAAACATAAATGTACTCATTACCAGAATGATGTAACTGTTACTCCTTGGTATATCACCTCTATAATAGTAATAAAAAATTCACAAAAATATATTTATATATTAATTCTAGAATTTCCTACAGGCAATAAGTCAATCAAGTAGCTCTGATAATGGATAGAATGCTAAGTCTACCCAGCCAGCGCCTTGTTTATATGGATAACCATAGGATAGGCTTTAGATTCCAATAATATATAATAAACTCTTATTCATCAAAAAGTCAGGAAATGGAGTGCTCCAGCTAATCAAATATTTTTTGTTAATTGTTACCACATGCAGAAGGATTATAAAGTTTTAAAAATGAGAATAAATTAAAATACACTTATCACTGAAACTAAACTGATTATAATTTAATCTTTCTCTAATTATTCAGAATGCATTTCAGGGTCATCAGGAGGAGCATAAATTATCAGAGCTTGATGACTATGCAGGAAGTCACAGTTTTTCTAAAATCCTAGCTAATCGATGCTGGGTAACAAAGACTTCACTGCAAAATAGTCATATTGGAGTATTTCTATGCTAGACATTTCTCTAGGAGATGAAGTCAGCCATTAATCCACTCCAAAAATAAATGTTTAGAGGTGTTTAATCATATTGTTAGAAGTAGAATAACTTGCTCAAGATCCACAGCATCATAGGGTATCAAAGCCAGTTACTTTTTCGTTCAGTGTTGTATTTTTTGACAGTGGGGTTTACTTTTTCGTTCAGTGTTGTATTTTTTGACAGTGGGGTTAGAATCAGGATATCATGATTGCTAGAGATCTTCTACCACTTGGGCCAAGCTCCAGGCTCTTTTTGCTTTTAATTCTTTTTCCTGATAGGGTCTCGCACTTTTTTTCCTGGAGCCAATCTCAGACTATGGCCCCTAATAACTGGGATTAGTTACTAGGAGGCACAGTACCACCATATTTGACTTACTGGAAATGAAGTCTTGCTGACATTTTCTCTAGGCTAACCTTGAAGCTCAATCCTCTTTATCTCTCCCTTTTAGATCCTAGGACTACTGTCATGAATCACTACACCCAGTCCTAAAGCTAGGTTTGAAACACAAATCTCTTTTCAAAGGACAGGCTCTTTCACTAGGTCAAATCACAAACCATTGTTATTAAAAGTATTTCCTGCCAGCCAATCCAAAATGTATAGCCTACCATTTTCAAGCCATTCTCAACATTGCTACCACATATTCATGAGGACAGCAAAGTTGGACCAAGAAATATTTTGGAAATATATTTAAACCAAAGACAGACTGATGAGATAAAAGATTGGGAAGAAAATGTTTGAAGAGATTAAACCAGCAAGATTCCCTAGGACTATTAAAAAGTCTCTACTAGGGTTGGGAATGTGACTCAGTGGTAGAGTGCTTGCCTAGCATGCATAAAGCCCTGGAGTCAATTCCTCAGTACCACATATACAGAAAAAGTTGGAAGTGGCTTTGTGGCCCAAGTGATGGAGTGTTAGCTTTGAACAAAAGAAGCTCAGGGACAGTGCCCAGTGCCCTGAGTTCAAGCCCCAGGACTGGCAAAAACAAAAAACAAAAAAAGGCTCTACTATTGAAGATGTACCCTTAAAATAGACTTATTTAACCTTTTGTTGTTGTTGTTGTTGCTTGTGGGGGTTGAACTCTGGGCTTGGGTGCTATCCCTCAGCTCTTTAGCTCAAGGCAAGCTCTCTACCACTTCAGCCACAGTGCCACTTCTGGTTTTCTAGTGATTTATTGGAGATAAGAATCTCACGACCTTTCCTGCCCAGGCTGGCTTTGAACCGTGATCCTCAGATCTCAGCCTCCTGAATAGCTAGGATTATAGGTGAGAGCTACTGGCACCCAGCTTATTTACTTATCTTTAATGTGGTGATCTCATTCTTTCATAAGTGCTTATTTTTAGCTATGAAATATGTTTCACTGGATTAGTGCTCATAAAAATATGGCTATTTAAAATTAAGATTTGAGGTGAAATCTAATGAATTACAGTTGTCACGTCTGTGAAAAAGTTAGCTTATCAGCAGATCTAATGTATTCCTCTTCCCATCCTCTTCCTATCATCTACTTAGTTATTCCCAGTAGCTCCTTAATGTTTTTTTTTTATTGTGAAAATACTGTACAGAGGGGTTACAATTACATGAGCAAGATAATGAGTACATTTCTTTTTTTTTAAATAACAGCTGCTTTATTGATTGATTGATTGATTGAGCCAGTACTGGGGCTTGAACTCAAGGCCATGAGCTCCCACTTGGCTTTTGTGCTCAAAGGTGATCCTCTATCATTTGAGCCATGCCTCTACTTCTGGCAGTTTGCTCATTAATTGTCTGCATATGTGGTGCTGAGGAATCGAACCCAAGGCCTCATGCATGCAACGCAAGCACTCTACCCCTGAGCCATCTTCCCAGCCCCTGCTCATTAATTGGAGATGAGAGATTCATGGACTTTTCTACCCAGGCTGACTTTGAACCTCAGTCTTCAGATCAATGAGTACATTTCTTATCAAGCATTGTAGCCTCCTCCTTTGTTTCCCCTTTCCATCCCACCCCCTACCCCCCCACCCATCCCTCCTCCCCACCCCACACCAAAGTTGTAAAGTTCGTTTTCGACATAACGACTTGTACGTCTCATTGTATAACTCCTTAATGTTTTTACCTCATATCTGTAAGGCTTTTTATATACTGTAACTCACTGTAGCAGTTAAAATTCTTCACAGTTTAAATGTTTTTTCTTCCTCCACCCACAATGGTTTCATTCATCTCTAAAGCAGAGGTAGTGTCTCCAATAATGGTCTTTCCCAAACAAGAGTGAGATTGTAGCTAGACTTTAGAATGACATCAAATATGATGTGGACTCATTACTCAGTCTTCTCCACACATAGGAGACTTTGGTTTTGAGGACAGGACCCTGTTCAAAGTGATGGATATCCTCCACCATCCCTGCTTAGAGCATTTCCAGATAAACCTGAAGAATAAATTTCCATTCCAAAGGAGACTATTTCCATCTTTAGCACCAGGCTGATTGTTCATTGTATTGAACAAAAAGCTACCTAAACAGTAACTTGAAGTAAAAAGCAGCCCTGCCTAGAATAAACTATGCTCAAAAGTCAGAACAGAAAAAGCAGACTTCCCCATGTGAAGTCTATACCCAGAATCATAGTTAGATGGCAATTTCAAAAATGCTGCAGCTTGATTCTGCTTTCTAATTCAGGATCTTGCCCAGGGACAAAAGTTTCATGGTCATGTTAATTTGAAGGAAAGTTAAAATTACTCCACGGCCTAACTGAATTAAAATATGCATTGTTGGCAAAGTTTGGGGGGGGGGGGGGGGTGGAAATCATACTTAACTGTCTTAGAACTTGGTGCCATAGTGGTGTTTAAGCAGATGTCATATCCTGGGAGGTTGTAACTGCTGTGGAGTTGTTCAGCTAGTGATTTCAGACTCCAGCTTTGAGAGGATTTGTTCATCTGATTTCTTCTGTGAGATTCTACATTGGGCACAGAGTGCCCAATGGGTTTTCAGAGTGAGGTTCCTTTTCAGCAAGAGTGAACAGATGAGGAAACACAGATTGAACATCAAGAAATGTTACCTAGAACCTCAATGAAAACACAAGGAAATGGTATACTGGAAAAGCAGGTCTAATTTTATGCTCATAGAAGAAAGGCATTAAAATTCATATTAAGTGCCTGGATACAAAGAATGAAGAGAGGTAGCTTTTTTTAAGACCATTAATTATAATTCATTGTACTTAATTTGATAGCATAAAGAATTATCAAGAGTTCTAATGAAGTGTGCTCCAGGACCTACCATTCCAAAAAGAATAGAATCAGAAGATTCTAGAGCTGGTAGGATCCCAAGATTCATGTGATTCAACTCCTTTATGCTCAAAATGAAGAAACTGAGGCACAGATATATTAAAAACATTTACATAAAGTTTAAAGTGTGGATTATGTATGTAGACTGTCATCTCAAACCTATTTAAAACTGTAAGAGTATAAACATTACTCAGGCATAACACAAAAACAAGTGCAGCTTCTAGTCTTCCACGCTTCACAGACAGAATGGAGGGCAAAAGTTAAGTATGCCACTGGATGGAAATAAGGGGAAAGATATAAAAGATGTTACCCCCTCTTTTGTTTTTTTCTCCTGCTATCCCTTCATGCCCCCACCTCTCCAACTCCTCCCCACTCCCTAAAGTTGTAAAGTTCATTTTCAACATAGTGTCTTGTGAGTATCATTGTTGCAATGGGTATTCCTGTATCAACAAGAAATGTACTCATTACCTTACTCATTACCTTAATCTCTCTGTACAGCATCTTTACAATAAAATAAAATAAGAAATAAAAGATATTCAAAGGGCATATCTCTGTTAATACTAGTTCTAATTTCTGGCTGACTTTGTGTGAGCTTGGCATACACACACACACACACACACACACACACATAATTTTGTGGGAAACAAATACTATAATATTTATCCATGACTTTTCAAATTAAATAGATAAAGCTGCCATAGGATCTGGCAACCCCACTACTGGATGTATTATACTAAATGAAATGCAATCCAGATGTGGAAGGGATGTGTGCATGTTCATGTTCATTGACACAGTGACAATAGCCAAAGTGGGGAATCTCCCTGCTGGACAATCCACTCTCAACAAATGAGTGGATAAGGAAAACGGGGTGCATATACACAGTGGAACACTATTTAGCCTAAAAAAGTACAGAAATGATGCCATTCATGACAACATAGAGGTCATTAAGTGAAATATGTCAGTCACAGAAAGACAACTACTATTTGGCGTTCTTCATATGTGTAGTCTTAAACAGCTGATTACAGTAGAGAGTAGAATGGTTGTTCCCAGGAGCTAGGAAGTGTGAGGGTTTGGGGAGTAAAGGTTTCCAGCTAAATACAAGACCGGACCTATGGTACATCCTGATAACTACAGTTAATAACAATATATTTACTGTATTCATAAAAATTGCTATGGTAGATTTTGGTTTATTTTTGTGCGGGTCCTACAGCCCGCAGGGGTCCAGGGCCTGGGCACTATCCCTGAGCTTTTTTTTTTTTTGGCTCAAGGCTAGTGCTCTACCATTTGAGCCACAGCTCCATTTCTGGCTTTTTGGTAGTTAGTTGGAAATAAAAGTCTTATGGACTTTCTTACCTGGGCAGGCTTCAAACCACGACCCTCAGATCTCAGCCTCCTGAGTACTATGCCCATAAGGATTCCCTTAGAGGCATGAGCCTCTATTTGCACCCAGCAAATAGAGTAGATTTTAAGTGTTCTCACAACAACAACAAAATTGATAAGTACATAAGGTAATATATTCATTAATTGTGTTAAATTTAGTCATCCCAGGTGTTTCACCTGTCTCAAATACAAGATACTACAGTCAATAAATACATTTAATTTTTTTTTTTGTCAATTTAAAGAAAAACGACCAATCTCCACAGTTCCATGCATTAGCGCCCCCTACCAATTCTTGGGCCCAGCTTTCATTTCTTATTCTTCCTCTGTGTTCTAACCAGGCACCTCTTCACTAGCAGCCATCCTTAGCAGCTGAAAGCAGCTTTGCCATGGTTACCAAGATAACCCCTTATCCATCCCACCCACACTTGCCCAGAGCCGCCCACGTGATTTTCAGATCAGGCCGTTGAGCTATGTTCATAGGGGCCAAGGTGTCAATAGGAAACAATAGATCTGCTGGTGCGAATCTACATTTGGGTATTCAGGTCTCTCTTCTGAGCTTACAATGGGTTTTTAATTGGTTGGTGTTTCTGAAAGGTCAATGTATTAACTTTGGAGACCTTAATCCTTAGGATGTTTTTATGCACATTTAGAGATACACAGGTGCTTAACACATTTTGTCCAGTTAAACAGGCCTCTGTGATCTGAAATTGGCATAGGCAGGTGGCTGCCAGGTCTGCACTACTTTGGGAAATGGATATAGTTCTCCTCTCCAGGGTGTCCAAGGGAAGGAGAAGGGGGACAGGAAGGAGGAAGCTGACAGACAACAGCAGGGGGACTCTGTGCTCAGCATCTTGTCTTGGTGGTATATCCAAGCTGCAAGATTTATAACCTTCTTGTTACAATGTATCAGCTTCAACACTTGCAGGGAAGTCTTCAATAACTTCGATGACATCTTGCTGAGGGGTTTTGTCATTAAAAGCCTAAAGCTGGTCATTAACAAACCTTCTCAGCAATCATCTACCGCTGTGCTAACTCAGGCATGGATCTAACTGGAAAGTTGGGCTGGCTCAGAAACTTTCCAGGAGGCTGCACTTTTTTTTTCTGTGCAGGCTAAATTTCTTTAGGGAAAGAAAATATAGTTTCCAACCATTTCATCATTTATTTCTCATTATCTGTGGGCTATGCCTTTTTTAATAGACTCAAGCAAATTCAACAAACATGTGTACAAAAGTACTATCTAATAGGCTTGGGGCTTGGGGCTAAAGATATAATTATGAAAAATACAGCATTAAGTCCTCAGAGGGCTTAATATATACATATATATACATATATATCCTTACACACAAATATATGTACATATGTGTATATATACATGTAATGAATAAGATACATATGTATATATATATATAGTAAAGTAGAAGATCATGTTCATTTTCCACCACCCTTTAGAAAAGAGATGCTTTCATTACCCCATTTTAGAAAGTAGATTACTGTAGCCTTATTCATTTAAGAATTTTCCCCAAACCATTGGGGTCCTGAGCAACAAAGCCAAATCTCAAAACGCATGTCTTGTTTGACTTTAAGACTGTTGATTTACTCCAAATAACAGAACTGGACCAGACACAAAGCAAAGGAAGGCCAGAATTCCAGATAGAGGAAAGACCATAAACATACATCTGAAGGTGGACGTATGCTGGATATACATGAGAAACACTTTGGGCACAGGCCAGAACCTCTTTCAGGGGAGTTTATGTAGTTAGTGGAATTTTTTCCTTAGGACAAACCTACCCTAGCTTCCTGCTCTTCCTCACCTGGACCGCAAGAACCATAGAAAGGGATCCATTTATAAGCATTTATATATGAAGTCAAGTCCAGCTGCTGGGCCTGGTGTAACAGCATCAATATTAATTTTCTGAATGCAGTAAAGATGCATATGTGGAAAGAAAGATTTGGCTGGGCTGGGTGCCAGTGGCTCATGCCTGTAATCCTAGCTACTCAGGAGGCTGAGATCTAAGGATCATGGTTCAAAGCCAGTCCAGGCAGGTAAGTCCGTGAGACTTATCTCCAAAAAACCACCAGAAAGCCAGAAGTGGTGCTGTGGCTCAAGTGGTAGAGTGCTCGCTTTGAGCTGAAGAGCGCAGGGACAGTGCCCAGGCCCAAAGTTCAAGCTCCATGACAGACAAAAAAAAGAAAGGAAAGAAAGAAAGAAGGAAGGAAGGAAGGAAGGAAGGAAGGAAGGAAAGAAAGATAGATTTGGCTGGGTGCTGAACACTGAATCAAAAAATATACAAAAATGCAAATGGCCAGTCATTCTCCATTGCTGGACAGCTGCTTCTGTTGCCAATAATTTGATGTTTCACCTAATCTAGTCCCCTCTCAGATGGAAATGATGAATGGAGTAGATGCCTTTGCCTATACACAGTACAGACAGAAGCGACCAATGACTCATTATCTTGAAGTGTGTCCCCCAAAAAGCAACCAAAAAACATGCGGACACGGGGGAATATGCTCCTATTCCAAGAATAGAAGTCAACAACAAAAAACCCTTGGACTAGCATCTTTGTGAAATAGCCAGGAAAACAACTTGGAGGCAATTGATATATTTGTAAATGTGCACATTTTTACAGTAAACATTACCATTATGTGATAGGCAATTGATGCAGGGATGAGGGAGACAATCACTAATTAAATGAATCTTTATAACAACTCTATGAAGAAAAGCATTATTCCCCCACTTATATACAAACTAGGAGTTAAGACAATTTGACACAGGTCCTTTTCTGAGTAATTTATATAGCAGTGCCAGCCGCACTATAAATTATTTCAAGGTGTTTTTTGACATTGCTTTACATCATATCTGTATCTATCATCATAATTAAAATATGACCTATTTAAAGAGGTTTAAGTACAATTAAACAATACAATGTTTTTTAAAGCACTAGCTGATCACTCTCTTTTATAAAGTGACTTTTTAAAAATCTCTCTCATTTTTAAAATACTTTCCCAAAAGGAAACAGAAATATTAGCTTCCTTTTTTTACTGCTCCATTAATTGCTGTAGGGTTTTACCTGAGGAGATCAGAAAGCCCTCCAGGCAGACACCATTGATCCAACTCTAGTGTCATTAGGTGCCTGTCCACATGTGTGATGTCAGAGGGAAGAATTTGTTCCTGGGAATCACAAAGCCATCATCCATCTGACACCCTAGGTTTTGGTGGGCTTTCCACCTGCAGGGCTTCTCACAAATGTCTTCCTTGGCCTGTTATTATTTTTTAATTGCTCACAGGATGCTTCTTACTCGCAAATTTCTTGCCAACTAAGATCATCAGTGCTACCACAAAGGAGTCTCAGGAAACTGATTAGTAATTTCAGATTGGCTTTTTGGATGTGAGGTAGGGTATAGGCTATCAGAGTTTCATCCCAAGGTCACGGAATCTGCTGGTCCTTTTGGAGATACAGTATAAGGCCACTTCCAGAGAATATATTCAGGACCAAACGTAAGAAAATAAGTTTCGTGTAAGATAAAAATAAAAGAGCACTTTGGTGTAGAAAGTGTTGAACTAAGTAAGTGAATGTGGCAACACATGTCTGTGCTCTCAGCTGCTTCCTAGGCAGAGGTAGGAGTATTAAGATCCCAGTCCTGCCCAAGCAAATTTAGCCAAGACTCAATCTGAAACCCAAAACTAAAAGCAAAAGGACTGGCGCATGGCTAAAGTGGTAGGGTGCTTGCCTAGCAAGCATAAAAATTCTTGAACTCACATCTCACCCAAATGCCAAAATAATCAATAATAATTTTGGTAACATACATTCTGTCTTGTTCAAATATCCCTAAGTAACGTTGGGTTTTTAGCCAGTTCCCCAAGTGACAGAAAAAGGAAAATAAAAGAGCTTATTTAAAAAAATTGTTATAAGTAAAATGCCTCTCAAAAACATGCATACTGCTGGATTTCAGTAGAAACTGGAATCAGAGGCCCAAACACCATCGGGAAATTCTCCCTTAACACCCAGGCACCTCCCTTCTCATGGTTTCTAGCCTTCTGTGGCAGTACAAAATGAGTGATGGCCTATACAGTTGTATCCTACCACCACCACAATCTAAGAGACAGATTGCTTTGTCCAAGTTCTGAATTCCAGAAAGAGCTGAGACTGGCTGAGTTCATGTTATGTACCTACATCTGGACCAATTAATTATCTATTGACAAGTGCTACATTTTATCCTGACTGTTGTAACAATATAGATGGGGGTGGGTAAAGTGGATAGCTCCTAGAAGGGGATGCATTAATAGGAAAAAGTTCTAAGATGGAAAAAAAAGCCTTGGTGTCCATACAAGAACATACAAAACACATCAGCCACTCTAGCTAGAAGAATAAGAATCATGTACAGAGGTTCTTACTATGCAGATTTTCATACATATTACAAGACCATATATATATTAAAGAAAAAAATAAAATGTCATTAGTGGCAATAAACATAGTGTATTGTAATTTTCAGAAGAAAATACAGAACTGTCAGTAATTTAGATGAGTAATACAGTGGTTTCTCTATTAAGCCATCATTAGGTCCAATACGTATTTAGTGCATCCCACCCACTGCATGTGACAGCTGAGCAGCACAGACCTCTGTCATTCATCCTCAGGATTGTATAGCTAACCAAGTGCTGTAGCTCTCCATTGCTGTCCAACCTGGTAAGAAAGTATAGTACCACACTGCACGAGCCCAGTCAAAGTTCGAAATATAAAATTCAAGATTCCATGACTAACTGAATGCATATCATTTTACACCATCAAAAGGTCAAAAACGCCTAAGGGAATCCATCATGATTTGGCGAGGCCCTGTACTTTCCCAATCAAATTATTTAAAGACAATAGAATTTCAACACGAAAAATGGGATCTTATCAGTGCTATTTTCTTTCTTTGCCCCTAACCCAAATCTCACATTTTCTATTCTGATCTTCGATGTTTTTCTGTTTAGTTTGACTCTACCATCCAGATTTTAGCATGGAAAATATTAAGGAGAGAACACAGATATTAAGAACAATCAATGACTTAGATGAGTAATACAGTTGCTCCTATATTAAACCATTAGGTCCAATATGCACTTAGTACTTTTAGCATGACACAGTATAAAGTACTTAAAGTTATTTCAGATGGCAATAAAATGCCCTTCCATGATTAGCAATAAACAGAGTGCCAAGCTAGAAATGAAAAAGGACCAACTTCTATTTTTGTCTCTTTTCCAAAGTATACACAGACCAATTTTAGAGAAGTCATTTGTGCTCCCTGTATCCATCCATAAATCCACTTGATAGCCTATCAGTCCTTGAGCAGGAGACCTGGGAATCTCAATGGGCTGACTCTGAACAGGACTCATTTGCAGGAAGAGATGGAGAGAAATATCAGAAAATTAAAGCTAGCCCTCCCTTATCAGAAGGTGAATTCCCACTCCAAAGAAGAATCTATGGTGTATGTAATACAAAAGAATTGCTTTGCAGGGACCAAATTGGAAGAATCCAATGGCCCTTTGCCAATTATTTCTAGACCTCAGTACAGAATTTACTCCATCGATTTCAGGTTTTACAAGGAGGCCACTACGCATTGCTTTCCAGAAATCCTTCTAACTATTTCTAGAGTAATACTGAATACTTTCAGGAAAAACAATTCGTAGAGCCCTCAAATAGAATAAGACATGGGTAAGGATTTTATGGTGACGAAAATAAAGTATTATTTTTCTTGGATCTTACTGCTGTGATACGACTATTTTATAAGGAAAATGAATAAAACTTAGAAAGTAAAAATGTTCCAAAAATACTCAAAAAATGCTAAATGAGTGAGGTGATGAGTTGACTAGTCTGAAAATATACACTATCAGCTAACTTTATTCCCTTTCATTTGCCTTCAAATATGAAGAATATCAATGGAGTTAAAGAGTTGTGGCAATGTTGTCTTGAAACAAAATTTATATATTCTTTCATGGCAAACATTGTTTTTAGCTGGCTGTGGTGATATCTACCTGTAATTCCAGCACTCAAGAAGGTCAGGCAGGATAATCATGAGTGCAACAAGATCAGCCTGAGCTACATAAGGGTCCAGCTTCAGTGACATCCTAAAACCCTATATCAAAAACAATAAGCAAATCCCTATTTCTAACTGAGCTGCTTAGATGCAGCTTAAATGCAAAATCCATTGATGGGAAGATTCATACCACTGCAAGTTTATTACACAAATGCAAACCTGGAGTCATTTAAAAACGCTATTAATTCACTCTTTGGTGGCAAGGATATTAAAATATGCAAATACGCATGCTATAGTTGATCAGTGCTAATCTTTTCATAGCAACTAATGTTTTCTCCCAATAGACACCATCCCTTCTTTTTTAACCTTCACCCAGGAATCACAAAATGTTGAAGAGTGTCACTTTTTACTTTGTTCAATTTCAGAAGGTGGGACTTAAGACTAGAATTCTCACCTTCTCCTTTCCAAAAAATCTTCCTCTACCCCTCTCCTAATTACATGCCTTTACACTAATTTACATGAATTTCAGTTCTTGAAATCATTGGTCTTTGCTGAATGCAAATAAGCACATGAGGAAATTATATTAAGTTTGCACAATTGATCTTTCATCATTTCAAATGGTACCTTTGAGCAGTTCCTGAAATGTCTGTCTGAAATACTCCCAGCGCTGAGTGTCATCAAGAGATGGGGGGTCACACTGAGGAAACCCATTTTCTGTGATGTAAATTACAGGGTTATTATACATATCCTAGAACAAGAAAGCAGAAGTTTTATTCCAAACAGATGTTTAAAAAAAAGCTCATAAAATCAGGTGCAATACCCTCTATCTTCTTGAAGCTACAACCCCAAAACTAGTTTTCATCAAATTGCACTGACCCTATTAACTTAATTTTCCACACACTGACCTTTTATGACTAACAATGGAAAAGCAAAACTGTGCAAATGTCCATGAAGACAGTAAAATGACTCTTATTATAATGAGAAGACAGAAATATCTTTCTGCCCATCAGCATCTGCTCATTGTCACTGCTCCTTCACCCGCTGGTCCTGTGGGCAGGACATTCTCCTCCCCAGAAAGGCAATAACTTGAAATTTTAATTTCAGCTACCTGGATGTCATCCAGCATGGTAAAGACCAAAAAGGTCCCAACCATCTCCTTCTGTAAAATTCCTTTTATACTCATAACTGTAACACTAGCTTGGAAAGTATGTCCAAGCTACATCTATAGCCAAAATAGATTTTAACAACAAATTCTGAACGTGACCCCTATTTTCAAAGTCAGATAATTAATCCTCATCAACTCAAACCCTGCTCTTTTGAAGAAAACAAATAGACATGCCTAAAGCCTTCCATATTCAGGTCCATATTCATGAGTTCAGATGCACATGTACACAAGCCTTCACATCTTAAGATGTACACGAACACATAGATCACTGATGTACCTTAATATATTTCAGGAGCTTACGTATCCCCCATGGCACCACGTAGATCCAACCCACACCCTGCCATGAGGGATTGGAGAAAAACTTGATCTCCACATCCTGAAGAAAGCCTAGTTCTCCTTTCTTGTTCTCTTGGTGCTTGACTAAGCGAGATGTATAATATTGCACAGCAAAGAAATCGGCAGTGCCTTTGATCATTTTCTTCTCTTCTTCTGTGAATTCGGGAAGTCTGGATGATGGATAGCCTTGCTTTTTACTCATGGAGGCAATCTGAGACTTGACAAGTTTGGGGTAATCACCATCAATGAATATGGGTTTAGCAAAGAAATCCAACTGGAAACTGATTGCTCTTTTAACAGCTTCCTGATCAGGCACTGAATTGGGATCTGCTGGTTCTAACCAGCAACAAAACAATGATAAGGAAACCATACCTTTTTGTTCTTTTCGGAATAAAGAATCATAGCTGTGCCAGGATCTGACATGAGCCTTAATCAGATTGTGAGCTGCCTGGTAACCTCCAGTCCCAATGTGAGGTATACCAGGAGCAAAAATTCCCATGTCATATGCCAGCACTGCAAGAGTATTGGGCTCATTTATGGTGATCCACTTCTTGACTCGATCTCCAAAGGTATGGAAACAAAACTGAGCATATTTGTCAAAGGCTTCAATGATTGTCTCTGACAACCAACCTCCTTGGTCTTCTAAAGCCTGAGGCAGGTCGAAGTGGTAGATGGCCACAACAGGTGTAACCCCATTTGTCAGCAAATCATCAATGATCTTGTTGTAATAGTCAATCCCTAAGGGAAGAGAAAAAGAAGAAGAAAAATGATTTTTGGTGTATTTGGCAATACATTTTAAAAGAAAAAGGATCAAGATGATTCTTGTTTAAAATAAGGTTGACTACTTCTTCAGTAGAAATTAATGGAAGTCTAGGAGGAAGCAGAAAGAAATCCAGTGGGAAGGAGGTTTAAGTCAGATGATATAATGGGAAGACACTTGTTCTGCAGAGAGATGCTTGAGTAAGGTGCTCTCAACATTATGAAATGCTCACACTATAGAGGTCATTTTTACTTAGTTCTCTATATACTCATTTTTTGTGGCTTATCCCTCACCCCCAACACAAGCTCCATAAGAAAAAGATCCTTGACTCTCTAGTTCACTTCTGAATTCCCAAGGCCTGAAACACTATGAAAAGTAAGTCAGATAATTGTTAATATTTGTCCCCAGCCTATTAGCTTCACAAGTCTTGAAAAGGAAACTCAGTGAGCATGAAAAATCTACAATCATCAAAGCCAAAATAGCACTAATATGCAGTTTCAGTTACTCTGGATGCTAAGAGAGAAAGATCACTTGGGTCAGAAGTTCAAGGCCTGCCCTGGTTAACACAGAAGACCCTCATCTCAGGGAAGAAAAATCCTAGAAGGTTCCAAACACAATTACTCAGAGTCTTGGGACATTGTGATTTGGTTGGTGATTTACTCTAAAATTCTGACAAAGTCCATGGAAACACACACACACACACACACACACACACACACACACACACACACACACACACACACACACACACACACACACACACACACTCAGCTGGTTCTTCTAGGACTACACATATGAAAGAGTTCCTTTAGGACAACTGCAAAGTTTAGAAGAATGACATTAAGTTGAAGATGCTCTGCTTCAGAAATCAAGGTCAAGAAGATATTTGGTCCACCCTTATAAGACTCCAGCTTAGAACTGCTCTCAGTTTGATGTTTTAAAAGTATAGTGGGAACCGGAGTCTGGAGTTCATATCTTCTTTTAAGACTGAACTGTGAAGCCGGGCGCTAGTGGCTCACGCCTGTAATCCTAGCTACTCAGGAGGCTGAGATCTGAGGATCGCGGTTCAAAGCCAGCCCGGGCAGGAAAGACCGTGAGACTCCTATCTCCAATAAACCACCAGAAAACCGGAAGTGGCGCTGTAGCTCAAGTGGTAGAGTGCTCGCCTTGAGCTGAAGAGCTGAGGGACAGCGCCCAGGCCCAGAGTTCAAGCCCCACGACCGACAAAAAAAAAAAAAAAAAAAAAAAAAAGACTGAACTGTGGTCTTTAAGCCATCACATGTTAGCTCAGCAACCATAGGCAAGTTACCAGATCTCTCAGAATTATCTCTTTCCAGGCTGTAAAATGTATATAATGAGAGATATCCATTCTTGACTATTGTGAGAGTTTAAAGAGTTGGTAAATTGAACATGTGTACAACAGTCCTTAACATATGGTAAGGACTCAGTATAAGTTAGCTATCATTCTAACAATAATTATTGTTATTTTGGTATTAGTACCATCTAGGCTGATGCTGATTAAAAGATGAATATAAATTATTCAGATAAGGCATGGAGAAAAGTGTAATCCAGGAAGAGCAAAATCAAAAATGAATATGCAAAAGGCCAAAGGAGATGTAAAAGTAAAGACTACTCAAATGAGAAAAAGAGATGACTTAACTCAAGCTTGTTGTAAGGAGAGGCTCAGCCGCTGTCACTCACATCTGACAAAAACTCGAAGGCAATCAGAAAAAGGGAAAGGCTTATAGGCTACAAAAGGAAGGCTCTAGTCATGCTCTGACTCAGGTTGTTGGCACAGGAAG
This sequence comes from Dipodomys spectabilis, assembly GCF_019054845.1. Lineage (NCBI taxonomy): Eukaryota > Metazoa > Chordata > Mammalia > Rodentia > Heteromyidae > Dipodomys > Dipodomys spectabilis. The sequence goes on along the minus strand of NW_024870698.1, from coordinate 6,251,812 downwards.
CTGGAGGATGGTTAGCTAGAAGTGAGTTATCTTCTGTAATTCATTTGGAGAACTTCTTTGGCTTTTTCTGGTGGGTCTTGGGTTGGAAGCAAGGCTGTACGTAGCAGCCTAGTCAGGACTATGTCCTGACTTCTGGACTGACTTGCTATAAAGGTTGTGGTTTAGCTATCTGGGCTTCCTATATGGGTTACTGCTTTATTTTCATGTATTGCCTGGACATTTTATATATATTCTTTCTCTTAAAGAGCTCCTTCTGGGAACTGAAAGTTTGATATAAGGATAGCATGGCACTCATCAGAAGTGGAGGAAGACTAAAGAAGGGTAAGTATTGTAAACAGAAGTGAAACTATGCAAAAAACACATCATTGTTCTGCCTGTCTGTTTTGAACACCAGCTCAAATACTTTGTGAACTTAAACACAGTGGAAATCATACATGATAACTCCATGTTTGAGAGACATATCTTAATGCTATTTCAAACTTGGTGGGCAATATAACTCCTTCCCCTCCTAATCATGTCCATGCCCTAACCTGTAGAATGGGAACACAGGTTATCATATATGGCAAAAAGAAACTGTGGGCAGATGCAATTAAGGAAAAGACCTTGAGATAGGAACCTTCCCCTAGGATGTTCAGGTGGACTTAATATAGCCGCATGAGTCTTGAGAAAGTAAAACAGAAAAATGGATCAGAAGGATGCAACAGCAAAGAAAAGATGGGATAAAGAGCAACTTCATAGAGACTCAACCACTGTTGCTGACTTTAAAGATAAGAAAGGTAGCCACAAGCCAAGTGATGCAGATGTCCCTGAAAAGCTGAAAATGGTCCTTAGCTGAAAGCCAGAAAGAAATGAGAACCTCAGTCCTTCAATCATAACATGCTGGATTCTGTCAAAAGCTGAATAAGCCAACAAAACAGACTCTCCAAATTCATTCTTTAGAAAGAGGCAGAGCCCTGCAGGCACTTTGCTTCAGTCCTAGAAAGGCCCATGTCAGGATCTTTATTTTTCAATGAAAGAACATTCCACAAAGCCATCTCTGGACTTGTATTTTTTTCCTGTACAAATGTGATATCGAAAATTGTATGATGGATAACATTTTATTGATACATGTGAGTTTTCTTAGCTAACTCTTTCCATTGACTTTGAATGTTGAAATAATACTAGCTTTTGTTATTGAATGGATGTCATGGTTTTGCTTAATCCTAACTCTAAGCTCTAGAATAGGCATCTTTGTTTCTAATAAACATCTGAGAAAACTGTTATCAGCGAGTCTTAGTGTCATCAAATGGAACTGCCAGTGTTTAATCCCAATCTCTCACTGGAAGGGCTACGCTGATCCCTCTACAACATACCACTAATTATATATACTAATGTTCCTGAACCAGAAATACGGGACTCTGTTTCAGTAACCTTAGCATTCACCTCCTGAGACCTAATCACAATATCAGATCCTGTTTTATATTCCTTTTTGGAGTAGTCATTAATGATAGCCAGAAATACAATTCAAGCAACATAATAATCATGAGGTGAAATGAAGATAAATAAAATTTAAATAATAGAGCATTGCATAATTAATATTTAATATCCAAGAACTGAGCACTTGGCTTCTGGTTTGTATAGTTTATTTGATTTTGTAATGAAACTTTTCCATAAGGAGGTAGAACAGGACATCAAAGAGCAGATCACCTCACTCAGTCACCTGAAAGGATCATGGATTAGTCACCTGGCCTGTCTCCACCTAAGTTTACTTGTTTGTGAAAGAGCATTGTTTATGGTACTGTCTCATGACTTATATGACCTTGAACTGAGAACAATTTGTCATTACGCTTTTAGCTTTATCTAAGGCTGGTACTTTAACCCTAATGAAATCTCTGAACAAACATGTATTTTTAAGTGATTATTAGTTACCAATCTAGAAATCTTAAACTCTGAGAGGTCATATGGACCTTTTTCTGTTTCCAAATGATTATTTTAAGAATTCAAACCTCTGTAGATTTCTTTCATCATGGATACTGTATTCTCTGCTTTAATACTCTGAACATTGGTCTTTCCTTTGTCCCATCAACTGTGTCTGGGAGTGAAGCAGGATTATGTAGAACAAATAAATAAGTGAGCTAGGGGCATAACTCAAGTAAGTAGAGCACTTTCCTAAACAATAGAAGAACCCGGTTCAATTCCTAGTGCTCCCTGCCAATAAAAAAAAAATAGGGAAATTGTCTTAGAATAGGAGAGGACTACAACCTGGGGAAATAATGCTCCCACTTAAAATTTTAAAAAATTACCTCTAACAAACTATGAATACTGCAATGCTCATGAACTTAACCAGAATCTTTGGTCTATGTCTCTCAAGACTCATATCATCAATTTTATTCATTGTTCTACCTTCTCTTATCACACTACCTATATTAGTCATTCACTGCTGCTATTATGAATTACCACAAAGAAATCAACAAAAATTTATTATTTGGACTTCTAGAGGTCAGAAGTCCAAGTCTCAGTGTTTTAAAATCAAGATGATGGTAAGGTCACTTCTGCCTGGAGAATGTCAACTAGAATACACTTTCTTGGCTTTTTCAGAAGGCACGAGCTTCCTACATGTCTTCTTTTATAACTCTCTCCTCCATTTTCACCCTCATCTCTCCATTTTGTTGTCTCTTTTGGTCCTTATATCCCTTCTCTGTGACTCTGGTCCACCATTTTATAAAGACCCAAGAGATTACACAGGTAATCCAAGATAATCTCATCTTTGGATCCTTCAATGTAAGATTCCTTTTACTGGTGAGCTAATATTATCATAACTTCTAAGATTCAAGACAAGGTTTTAGGGAAGGGAGAAATTCAGCCCACCTACCATAATGCTGAACATACAATACAGTACAAGTTGGATGTTTGTACAGTAAATTTATTCGTACAATTCCTTCTAAGTATCTTATATTTTAAGTCTTAAAGTGAGCAAGATATTCTGCTCAAATATTTCTATTTTTTCTTTCCAAAATGCAAATCCCCTACTAATCACCTGAAACTTGTATTTGTGGCAGATAGGAAAATGCATTTGGACAGTTGAGAATGCAGAAATAGGTGAGTTCAGTTGAAAGCTCAATCTCTTCTTGTTAATCCCTGAAAATTTGACATTTGAAATAGAAAAAGCTATGTAACAATTTCACTTTGTAAAATATCCCTCCGGTTTGGAGATGTAGAATTTTACCAGGTTCCAATCAAGCTTTAAAATGGGGAGTCAAAAACACAGAAAGCAATTCCTTGGAAAGGATAGTAATAAGGATCTCCTACTTCTTTGCATGCTCTTTGAGAAAATGTTTAAATGGAGAAAAAAAATGATGGCCTTTCTGAGCGAAAACAGTTCCAATTGTTTCAACAGATCACTGCACAAGAATGAACAACTGCTTATTGAAATTCCGCCTCCTGGACGCACCTCCATTGCCCTCTTGTTCTGGGAAAAGTGTATAATACTAATCAGCTGTGTCTTTACAGAAGCTGAGGCAAACACAAAACAGTGCCCTGGGCAGGTGACTTCCACGTGAGCTTGGCATGAGTGACTTACCTTGCTCTTCAGGAGATTCTGGCACCTCCCTCTCCCTCAGCCTGACAAGATATTGTGTCCCCACGAACCTTAAAAGGCTTATATGTTGTCATATCAATATAGGTCCACAATATTTTATCTAAAAGTCTTAGGGAAAATGTTTTGAGTTCTAAAAAGGAAACTTGGAGTATAGGTCCTAATAGTAACACCGACAATGTGTCTGGATCAGTATTCCTTTCCTTTTTATAGAGAAAAATACATAGTCTCATCAAACAGAATAACCCAACGTCATCCCATTCTTTTATAGTTACACAGCAATTCAAGTCAGCTTATACTTTCAGTTTTGTTGTAGAAAAATTCCTTAAATGCTGGGCACTGGTGGCTAATGTCTGTAATCCTAGCTATTCAGGAGGCTGAGACCTGAGGATCGAGGTTCAAAGCTAGCCCAGGCAAGAAAGTCTGTGAGACTCTTATCTCCAATAAACCACTCAAAACCCAGAAGTAGCGATGTGGCTCAAGTGGTAGAGTGATGTGGCTCAAGTGGTAGAGTGCTCGCCTTGAGCTGAAGAGTACAGGGACAGCGCCCAAGCCCAAAGTTCAAGCCCCATGACAAACCAAAAAAAAGAAAAGAAAAGAAAAATTCCTTAGAGCCTTCGGAATCTTGGAATTTCAGATAAAATTTGGCATGGTGATCTGCACGTTTGCATTCTCAACAAAATGTCATTACTGTCCTTAGATGATTTCCTGATTGATACTGGCCTAGTATTAAGAAACCATTTACTGAACACATCCCTCCTTAGAAAGAATTAGACTAGGTTAACGAGATGAAAAAAAGGAAAATTATCTGCACATTAGGCTGTCTTATACCTGTTTTGTGAGTACTTAGCACAGTCCTCTGTGCACAGGGAATACTTGGTGCACTTTGCTAAATGAAATTAAACTCAAGGTGCTCATAATCTTACAGAAGACATAAAAACAGTAACAACAAAGATAGATGCTATGAGGATAGAAAGAAAGAAACTTATTTTTAAGCAAGAAACTTTAAGGAAGAGGAAGGATCTATACTAGATCTGACCAGGAGGCTAGACCATTGCCAGGTATAGTTGGGAGTTAAGGAAAGGCCATTTGAAGAATGAAGAAGAATATCATAATTCCCACAAAGATTGATAAGTGCATAGTATGTTTAATAAATGATGGGTTATGGGCTTGGGAGATTGCATGGAGGAATTGCATGGGTTATACACAAGAGGAAATTGCAGCCTGCAAAGCTTTAGAGGTGAGTTAAGACCAAGGCCAATAGAACATGAATGATATAGGAAGGAGGCCAGGCTGTATATTCTGGCTTGCCATCACTAAATTCTTTATCTTACTTTGATTTAGCAAAAGATGACTCAAACAAATATAACTTAAGCCAAGCTTTAAGAAAATTGTTGTGACTGTATTATATAGAAAGAATTGAAGGACATAGAGTGAGAGAGAGTGAGAGAGACAGACAGACAGACAGACAGAGATAGACAAAGACAAAGAGACAGACAGAGAGACAGAGACAGAGACAAAGGACAAATAACCATCAAGTGCATCAGAAAGCCCTAGTTGAGAATAATCAACACCTAAGCCAAGAAAGGAGTAGAGAAGTTGATGAAGGAATAAGGTACAAGCATAACAAAATGGACCATACTGAGCAACGGAGAACTACGAAGCAAAAAATGAAAAGATGCAAAGATTGCTTTTAGCGTTTAGACCTTGGGATATGATGGTATCAAAGGGAAGAGAAAGTACAGATGATAACTGAGAAAGACAGAAAATTAGGAATTCACTTTTAACCTAAACGGTAAATTATCTTCTGTTCAAAGTCAAAAAGTACATGTGATATCCAGAAGGTAGACATTTAACCAAGAGCCATGAGTTAAGAGATACTCACTTCAGAATTGAAAACATTAAGGAACCGCTCACCAATCCCCTCATTTTGCCTGGCCCTATTTAGAGGCAATTACCTGAAGGCTTACGTTTCATGTGAGTCCATGAAGTTGTAGCTTTATGTCAAAATGAACATGATGTTCATGAAATGAACATCACAAATGTACAAACTCACCAAGAAACTGTCCCTATGGGATGTAACACTGTCCCTATGGGATGTAACACTGTCCCTATGGGATGTAGACAATCATAGAATTTACTCATAAAGAAGCCCAGAAAGTATCTGGGCTGTAGAAAGTCTGATGAGGTCAGAAGGTATTCTCAATCTCACATTATGGAAGTAAGTACTCATCCTTCATTTAGGATACTTGCCTTAAAATTTATACTCAAGGCATCACACTTGCTTCATCTAGTCCTGGCCTTAGGAGTAGTATAAACTCTTTTCTAAGACAAAGTAATAATGTAGGACCATTATTAAGAAGCCATATGTTGTAGAACAGAGCTTGGCAAACTTTTCCTGCAAAGGACCGCATAGTGAATATTTTAGGCTCTACAGGCCATATGGTCTATGCCCCAACTACTTAGATCTGCCATTATAATAGGAATGCTACCATAGATGATGTATAGTGAGTGGGCATGGCAATGTTCCAATAAAACTTTATTTACAAAAACAGGTGCCAGGCCAGATTTGGCCCTCAGGTCTTAGTTTTCCCACCCTGTTATGTAAAAGGATATACCCAGACCTTAGGTTTAATTTCCATATTACCATTTTCCAAATATGTGGACTTAGACATACCCTTGGCAAACTAACATCATTATAATCTCTGCTGATTATGAGGAGTAGAGAAAACATGTGTTCAAATGCCAAATAAATAAAAGACACTCAATAAGGTGAAGAATGGCTCTTTCAAATACAAGATATAATAAAAGAGTAATAGTATACGTGTTGAATGCTTTTGATACATGGGCACTGTGTCAGCCCTTTACAAAGGGTAAATTTATCATTTACTCTTCCAATAACTTTCTGGAGCATGAACTCTTGCAGCATTCCTTCCTACTCCTGGAAAGGCAGAGGCCCTGAGATGTTCAAGAGACACTTATACACAGAGTAAGTGATGCAGCTGGTACTCCATCTCAAGCAAATATACCCCAGGGATCTAGGTGCTAATCCTTACCGTAGCTAATTAGCTCTACTAATTCAGCTCAGTTAAAATGTTCAGAACCCTCTCAAGTTTTTTAGAGATTTTTCGCCCTAAGTCTTTATAGGATAACACAACTGAAAATAGTTTAGTACAACTTTCTGATATAGCTCTTCAAATCATCAGTCAGAGAACAACGTATATAAATAAAACCTTATTCCAAACTCCCCTAGACTGGTCTCTTCCTCTTCTTCCTAGGAAGAGCTCAACAGCCAAGAACATCCAAAATATTATTGAAAGCAAATGCAATCCCATTTTGAACATTTGATCCTGTAATCACTCTAAAAACTTGTAATTTCAAAGCTACCCTGTAGAATAGCATACTGGATTAATTATGCCAGACTGCAGCAATAACCTTGAATTAAAGCTGCAACCTTCTATTTTTAAGAAACACTTGCCTTTCTGGTTGATGAAACCTGTCGTCCCATCAGGTAACAGACGTGACCAGGAAAGAGAAAAGCGGTAATGAGTCAATCCAAGCTGTTTGATACATTTCAAATCTTCCTCCCACAGAGTGTAGCTGCCACAAGCGACATCACCAGTCTGGTTCTGGAAAACTCTCTCTCCTCCCTGATGGGTGAATGTGTCCCAGACACAAGGGCCTCTTCCATCTGCAGCCCAGCCTCCTGAGAAAAGGAAGAAAATGAAACACTTACACTCTTGACATCAACAGGCATATGTAGAATGTAAATATTTGTCACCAAAACAACATACCTCATTAACTCAATGTACCATATTCATAACTTTAAAATATGCTTTAAAGTAACATGCATGAGCGGGTTGTGTGCTTAGGTGTCCTTGATCCCTGAAGCTGACTTGTGGCAAATGAAAAATTATTGCACAGTGCTTCTGCATAGCAGGCTTTCACGGTTCATTATCTGAAAATCTCTCAGCTGGTAAACAGAGGCAGTCACCAGTTTATGGATGCCTGGGTCAACATCCCCTTCTTGGAAAACTTTCTTCTGGCCATGATTATCATGTCTTGTGCTTATTTATCAGAAGTTGTGGGACCTTTGCTCTAGTCCTCAACACTTGAATGCTATCCTCCTGTCATCTGACATTAGAGCCTGTCGTGATCTCATCTACAATTGGTGGCGAGGCCTTAATTTCCACTGCTGATGATACTTGCTTGTATCTGAAATGTATTCGTTCATCCTCCATTAATTCAACAAATGTCCATTTCAAGCCTTCTGCCTAGCACAGGAGATTTGAGGGTGTCCGATGCTCTCCCCCATGTCCTTGGGGAATGTACCTAACAGGTGATCGCAAAATAGCCAGTGTAAAGCCCTGGACTTTACAGAAACCAGAAAGACATTTATCCTACCATGAGCAGAGTCAGAGGAGATCTCTTTCTGCTTACTGTTTCTGTAAACTTAACACTGGTCTAAAATATGAAGTCTATCAACTTAGAAAGTTAATGTGTAGAACATTTTATTTTTGTCAGGGCTTTTGTAGTTTAAGAGTAGGCATACCACATTGTGATGATGGCACATGGTTACAATCTCAACTACATAGAAGTCATATGAGAATGACACAGGACTGACGCAAGCCCTGGACCAAAAGCACAAGCCCCTATTGAAAAAAATAACTAACACAAAAACAAGCAGTGGGGAACTGGGACTGTTGGTCTAATGGTGCAGTGCCTGCCTAGCAAGTACAAAGCTCTGTTTTCGAGCCTAGTACAGTAGCCCCCACCCCACAAAAAACCAAAAACAAAACACAACATTGCTGAATCTGTTAACAGTTTGCAGAGACTGGTAAAGAAAGCATTTCTTCAATACGTGTGCTACTCATCATAGAAGAGCCACAGTTTGCGCAGTTTAATCTGCATTAACATTTTCTCTCTCATTTACTTAGGGCTGGACCACAATCAAAATGATAAATGCAACGATGGCTTATAATACTTGTCAATGTCTGTGGTATAAATGCTCCCACTATGGCTAGTTTCTATCAACCAATTGGGATGTAACCAAAGGCAGAGGTGGGGAAAGAGGGGCAGTAGTACCTTTTACAAGTACCACCTTGTACATTCTTGTTACTTTGTCCTTCTCCAGGGATAAAACACCTACACAAACTCAAGAATACAACTAATGGTAAAATAATTAGGAAGTAATGATTTTGCATATTAATTTAGTTTGTAATATCAATTTTATACTTAACAGTTTATATAATTTTTGTACTCACAAAATATATAATTTGTTTTAAAAAAATGGCCCAAAATTCAACTATAGGCTCTCATGAACCAGCTCAGCTGGTCTGACATCACTGACAAATAACAGCGCCTAAGATCACACAGTAAAAGTGCCAAGATATACACTCAGCGCACGGAGGTTCAAATCCTGCTTAAACATGCTGCCCTTCATGATAGAGACTCAGAGTAATGAAGGAGCCGTCAAAGGGTGACCCTGCTACTCCATGCTTGAAGGCAAACCGGTGCAGAACACAATGTTTTTGGAAAGCAATCTCTGCACATAACTAAAACAGGTTTTGATCATTTCAACAGGCAAACGATACTGAGTAGGAAAATGTACTTAGATGGAGCGGCTCATTCTTCACATATACTGTAGAGATGGAGACACGCGGAGATTCATGACCTCTGCAGAGCGAGACCGACCATTGAGGCACGGACAGGGACGTTTATTTACACTATGTACACCAGAAAAGGGTCCTGAGCCTGCCTTGTCCTGGGCTAGATCCCAGAACCAAGAGCAGCCCCGGCCACCACACCTCCGAGCCTCCAGCAGGCAGTCCTGACCCCCGACCTTGGTCAGTGGGTCTGCAAACCACTGACGAGTCAGTCTGCAAACCTCCAACCCCAGACCTCCAGACCTCCAGAGGGGCAGGCTGCTCCCTGTCTCCCCTTCCTCCTCCTCCGCCGGCCTCTGCTCTCCACAGGCCTGCCCGGCCCGGCCCTGCCCCGGGAGGCCTCTCCACAGGCCTCTCCAGAGGAGGCTGGCCCCCGAGGCCTGCCCGGCCCGGCCCGGCCCCGGGAGGCCTCTCCACAGGCCTCTCCAGAGGAGGCTGGCCCCCGAGGCCTGCCCGGCCCGGCCCGGCCCCGGGAGGCCTCTCCACAGGCCTCTCCAGAGGAGGCTGGCCCCCGAGGCCTGCCCGGCCCGGCCCGGCCCCGGGAGGCCTCTCCACAGGCCTCTCCAGAGGAGGTTCCAATGACCTCCGGAGGCCTGCCCTGCCGGACCCGGCCGCTTTCCCCTCCCGCCGTCCCTCCTCCACGCCCTCCCCACTCTCCTCCCCCGCAGTAACTAACGTTTTCCCTTCCTCTTCTCCTCAGGACTTCCGGTCCCCTGCAGACTGTTTTCCTCAGGACTGCTCCGGGTCTCCTCAGGACTCCGGTTTTTCTCCAACCCCCCTAACTCCCCTCACCTCTCCTCCGGCCTCTGGCTTTTCCCCTACACCCCCCGGGGCGTTGCAGCCTATATACACGTAGACCGGCTGAGCCCGCCCCCCGCCCCACTAATGGTTTCAAACCACCATTCATGCTCTTCCCCCAAGCTGCCCCTCTCCAATCCCAGTCCGCAGCTCACCCTGTGGGACTCGATGCCCCACCCCCTCCAACAGCAGGCCCCGCCCCCTATCGGCGGCATGGCACGCCCCTTTCAGCAGCTGCCACGCCCCTCTGGTGGTGCCCCTGGGGCGGTGACATCAGCTTCTCAAAGCCCTGCTCTCTCCCGTGACCTGGTCTGTGGAGCTGTGAGGCTTGCCCTGCCCTGCCCCCTCCACCAGGGGGACCTCCAAGGGGCCTCCAAGGGGCCATGCTGACTATTGGGCCCTGCTGATTATCAGGGCCCCACGGGTTATTACACGTGTCCAAACAGCATCATGTCAAGGTGAATCTAAGATTTGACAGGAAAGCTAATCATGATAACTGAAATTTTGGTGAGATCATACTGTGGGCAGAAGTCACTAAGTTTGTAGCATTAAGCTTGCTGAGTATGTTACATTAATATCACTTATTTAGTAGAAACTTCTTTTAATTGCAGTTTTGCCTATATTGGTGTTTATGGTAAAGAAAATGACTATTTACAGCAAGTTATATACTATAACCCATATGCAAAACAACAACTACAATTCTTGGGTGAAATAAGGAAGTATATTTCTAAGTGGTTCATTCACTGATTATAAGTTAGATAACCTAGAAAATAGGTGAGAAGAAACATATATACACTTGAGTAGTGAAGTAGACATTTACCCTGAGAATGTACTAGAAGTTTCAATATATGTAGGTACAAACTGTCCATAAATACTGGCAAAAGGCCTGGAAAGCAAAAGTAGAAATATACTGTTAAGACTTTGGTTTGGTTTTGTTTTTTGTCAGTCATGTGGCTTGAACTCAGGGCCTTTATGCTGTCCCTGAGCTTTCTTGCTATAAGCCTAGAGTCATAGCTCCACTTCTAATTTCGTGACAGATAACTGCAGATAAGAGTCTCATGAACTTTCCTGCCAAGCCTGGCTTCAAACTACAATCCTCAGATCTCAGCCTCTTGTTAGGATTACAGGTGTGAACCACCAGCACTCAGCTTTGTCTTAAATTATACATGAAATGGATTTTATAATTTGACAGTGGCAAGTTAGGTGTGTCTGTGTGTGTTGGTATGTATGTGTGTATATCCCTGAATGAAACAGTAATTAAATAATGATAGATAATAAGCCTACTAAAAATACATAATGGAATCATAAAAACATAAGTCAGAAAAAAAGGTAAAAGAGAATAAAAGAAATAAGATAAAAAAAATAGCAGCAAGTTTAGGTTTAAATCTAACCATGTCAATAATATCATTAAGTATAGATGACTGAAAGCCCAGCAATTATCAGACTGAATAAAAATCTACAACTCAGACATGACTGGAAAAAATTTACTTTAAATAGGCACAAAAAGATTTAAAATAAAAAGATAAAAATGTAACAAAACTGGAGCAGTTATATTAACATTAGCATAGATCTTCAGGGTAAAATATCAACCAAGTATAAAGAAAGTCATTTCATTAATATTAAAGCAATCAGTTTTCAAGAGTTCATAAGCAATGTTATATGATTATGCACTTAATAATAAAGTTTTCATACATAAAGCAAAGCTGAAAGAACTCTACGAGGTTGACAAGTCTATAATTATATTTGGATATTTCAATTAATCGATCAAAAGGTCCACAGAAAAATGGACAAAAGATTCAAAGAGTTCTTTCCCAGTTGGAAAAACGTGTGTTTAGTAAACGCTTTTAAAATATAGATATTAAATTCTGAGAAATGCAAATGAAAAGCACACTCAGATGCCATTCTATACCCACAGAGTTGGCACAGTGTTTCAAAGTTGGGCAATATCAGAGGTTGAAGAGATTGTTGCTTGGCAGCAATGTGTATCCATTGCTGCTGAGAGTGAGATGTGGAAATATCTAGTAAAATAGAGAAACACAGGCCAGTAACTCACATACTATTATAAACTCTACAGATATGGACCAGAGAGACCTATACAGCCATGACTGCAACCAAAATAAAATAAAATAAAATAGTGAAAGACAAAACCACTGGAAGCAACCCAAGACTCCTTAGTCCTAACTATGCATCTATATGTGCATATACACACATGTATACACACATATATATTTCCAAGTTTATAACGTACAAAACATGTAAAATTGAACACCAAATTGTTTAGCTCATCCAGCATCAGTGACTTCATTCTAGCTACAGTGCAATTCTAGCTACGCAAGATGATGAGAGCTGAGGTTCATAGTTCAAGGCCAGCCTGAAAAGACAAATCTGACTTTCATATCCAATCAAACAGCAAAATATGGAACTAGAAGCTTGGCTCAAGTGGTAAAGGGCCACCTTTTGCTGAAAACCTGGCTGAGAGCAAGTGCTCCTGAGTTCAAGCCCTGGTCCTAGAACAAACAAATAAGTCAGCTTTCTGAGTAGATAGCACAATTCCAGGTTGGTCATTGTGCCATGGCAGTGATCACAGACCTAATCCAGCATTCAAACAAACCCCACAGAAGGGATGTATTTTTCCTTCAGTTAAAGGGACAGGATGAGTTAGTCTTGACTTCTGACAAGCTAGAACCAAGAGAAGAAGAGGAAACAAGGAAACAGGTAAGGAAGAGGAAGTCCCTAGTTAGGATTCCCTACAGGCCCAGAGTGTGAACAGTTGTACTGGTGTGAGTAAGAACAGGTTGTGGCCAAGAAGTGGGCCCAGCAGCAGGAGCAAGCATGACAGCTGTTGGCATCTGAGAAAGGAAACTCTTCAAAGGCAAATAGATTTTTCTATTAGTTTCTGAAAGCTGATATAACAAGTAAACACAAAGTTGATGGCTTAAACAACAGAAACGTATTTCTTCACCATTCTAAAGGATAGAAGCCTGAATTGCAAGGCATCGGTAGGGTTGGTTCCTTCTGGAATCAGCTGAAGTGAGAATTTACTGCATGTCCCTCACCTAACTCTGTTGCTGGCTGCGATTCTTGCCATTCTCCTCAGTCACTCCAGTTTCTGCCTCAGCTTCGCGTGCCCCTCCCCTGTGCGCCTCTGTCTTATTTTCTGTCTTTTCTAAGGACATGTATATTAGTTTTGGAGCCCATCCTAAATCCAGGATGACTTCATTTCAAGATTATTAATAATATCTGCAAGAATTCTATTTCAGAATAAAGTCCTGCTTGTAGGTACTGGACTCAGATCTGTGCCCTGGGAACCATGTTCAGCTCATAGGTAGAAACAAAGGTTGATGTCTGGACTTCTCTAGAACAAAGGAAGTAATGAGATACAGACCATGATGGGGCGTGCACCTCGGATGCTAGAAGATTCCCCACCAATGGGCCCCACAAAGTCCCTAAGAAAAGGAATCAATGCTCACTATATTCCGAAGTCTGAGTTACCATAAGTATTTTCCTTTCTATTACCTCTACTCAACCAAGTCAGGAGCCATGGTTAACAAGCCAAAACAGGACCTGAGGGGAAAGAAAGATGATCTCAGCCTCTTTCTCCTACAGAGCTAAGAAAAATAAAGCACTAAATCCAACTTGGAGTTTTAACTATTTCATAGTTAGGTTATTCTAAATAGCATAACAAGACTGTGTTTTACAACTTAAACTGGCCATATGTATCAGTCAGGGTCCCAGCAGGAAACAGATGGCACTCAAACTGGGTAATTAAGGAGAGTTTAATATAAAAAAATACATACTATTTCTAGGGATGCGAGCAGGATTTTGGAGAAAGCAACAAGGGATGGTGCAGTACCTCAAGGCTTGCAACATCAAGACATCATTACTACCCAAGAAGAGAACAGGGGAAGGATTGGTTTCCAAAGCCCACAGAGAAAGAGTACTGTATGTCCAGGGCTGCCTGGCAGGATAAGATGCTTTTAGTAGAGGGACATTGCCAACCCACTTCAATTAAGCAGGGAGGCAACCAGGAAGGCAACATTGGTTTATCCCCCCTCCCTCTCCACTCTACTGTGTCTTACTAGTGCGTCTCGTTGATCAAGTCCAAATGTAAGACTCAGGATAGTGGATTCCCCTGATTGATCCATACAGAAGGGCTTTCCAAGGTCCAGGACAGAGGGAAGTGAGTAATGGATATCTGGATAGATAAGCAGAATACACCAGGACAGCAAGACATTAAAAAAAAAAAGAGTAACTTTTCTAACTACAAATAATGAATAGGTAGAGAAAAAAAAGGAAAGTAGCTCAATTCACAAAGGTCTCAAAATTAAAAAAAAAAAAACCCCTATATAAAGTTGACCAAGGAGATGTAAGAACTCTACAATGAAAACTATAAAACACTGAAGATTCCATATGATAGACCAATCTCCCCTTTTCATAGATTGACAGAATTAATATAGTGAAAAGGGCCATATTGCTGAAGTCAATCTACAGAGGCAATGAAGTGCCCATTAGCATTCCAATGTTATTCTTCACAGAAATAGAAAAAACAATGATAAAATATATATGTAAGCATCAACAGCCTTGAGCAAAAAGAGCAGGACAGGAGGTGGTGTCATAATACTGGACTTCTAATTATACAACAGAGCCACAGTAACAAAAACAGCAAGGTACTGGCTCAAAAACAGACACAAAGACCAAGAGAACAGTATAGCAGATCTAGACATAAAACCACACAGCTACACCATCTGATTTTTTTGACAAATGATCCAAAAATCATTCACTAGAGAAAAGACATCTTCAACAATAGTGCAGGGAAAACCAGATATCTACAAACTAGAGACTGAAACTTCACCCCATCGCTCTCTCAGTACAAAAATAAACTCCAAAGGAATCAAAGATCACAGTGTAAGATCTGCAAGTTTTCAATTACTACAGAAAAACATACATCTTTGGAAGACATAGGCGCAGGTAATTATTTTCTAAATAGGATTTCAGTTGCCCAGAAAAATGAAAGCAAGAATTGACAAGTGAGATTGCATCAAATAAAGCTTGTGCACAGTAAAAGAAATAATTATCAGAATCAAGAGACATTCTACAGAATCAGAGAAAAATCTCTGCCATCCATTTAATGTGTGAAGGATTAATAATGAAAATAGACAAAGAGTTCAAAGCATTAAACTGCAAAATAATCACCCCATTATTAAATGGTCAATGAACTGAAATCTATCTCTCTCTCTCTATATATATATGTATGTATGCATATATATATATAATGAATGATTAAGTAGATACATGATGTGATGTTTAACATTCTTAGGACTAAGGAAATACAAACCAAAACTATACTAACATTCTATCTCACCCCATCATCCCAGTCAGAATGTCAATCTTCAAGAAAGTAACAAATATCAAAGATGAAGGAAAGAAGAATACTCATGCACTGTTAGTGGGAATGTAATCTAGTGTAAACTATGGAAATTAGTATGAAGGTTCCTCAGAAAGCCAAAGCAGCCCTTCCTTATGAATCTGCTCTATCATTTTCAGGCATATATCCACAGGAATGCAAATCAATAGCCAAGCACATGCAAACCCATGTTTCTTGCAGCTCTGTTCTCAATAGCTAAACTATAGAATTGGTTACAGTAGCCAACAACTGATAAAATGATAAAGAAATTTTGACACACAGTAAAAAATAAAATTATGTCTTTTGCTGTAAACAGATGGAACTGGAGACCATCATTTTCAGTGTGATAAAGATTTAAAAAATCAAACTGTGCACGTGTATGTGTTTGTGTATAATTATAGCTGTAGGACTGTTGGGCAGAGAGAGCGGTGGGTAAAGAGAGAGAAAGAGAAGGATGGAAAATGGCTATTATTAAAATATATTAACTCTACATATGAAGAGGACCTGAGGAAAATCACTGAAATTTGTTGAATAAGAGAAGGACAAGGGGATGTAGAAAGAAAGAGCAAAAGAGGGCATTTGTCTGATTAAAATATAATATATGCACCTGTGAAATGCCACAGTGAAACCTCTTTGTACAATTAGCATACAATGAAAAATGGGACGGGGGGAGGGGAGGAGGGGAGAGGCGGAGAACGACAAGAAACAAACTCTGTTGTGGGTTGGTGCCAACAGAGGTAGGAGTGGGGAGAAGAGAGAAGGTGAAGCAGGCGAACCTGGTCTGAACTGTCAGAGTACTTCATGCACATATATGGGAATACAGCAGGAGGTAACTGCTGAAGTTGTTTCAAGAGCTGTGGGTGAGGGAGAGTGATGGATGGAGGTGGTGATTTTGATAGGGGTACGTTACATTTATGCATGCGTGTGTCACCATGCAATCCTCTTATACAACTCATGTATGCTAATAAAATATGTTTAGGAAAGAAATCATCAGGACACAATAGGGCTTAAATAAGCAGAAAAACTCGGCCCTTCTCTATTTTCTTCCAAAGGGAAGAGAAGAGCTATGTCCACTGAGCAAGGGTGGAGGGACAAGGGACTCAAAATCTAACTTGCCTAGATAAGTGTGCTCCAGGAGTCTTATTCATTGACTGTAGCAGTACCGTATAACAGAATATAATCATAATTTAACACTGATTTGATAATACAGAGAAGTGATGAATTCTTAGGGGAATAAGTAGTGAGAGGAAATATTTCAAGCGTGGTTCTGAGGCTTGACCTTGTAGCCTCTAAGCCTTTACTTTTCCTGTTGTTTGTTTTCTGGTGATCATAATGTCTTTAGCTCCAAAGACTACAAAGACGTTTCAGGCTTCCACTTCATTTCTATGAGTCCTGCTTAATATATGCAGCATTTTGTCTTAACTGCTCTGGCCTCTGCTATTCTACTGCAATTATTCTTTCATCTTTCAATTAAGCCTCTTTGCATACAGCCATTTATGCATCGAGTCGTGGAATCGTGCGACCCAGTGGAAGAACCTTGCCTTTGTATCTTTGCAAGACAACCTCTACTCTTCCTTCCATCCATCAGCGCATCCCTTTCCTCTCTGCTGATTTCAGCTTCTGATTCACTATGCTAATAACAGCCCCATTTGGAAGGATAGAAGGATGTCGTGGGGAAAACACGATGATAATAATAGTAGATATCATTTATGGAGCCTTTATAATGGGCAGGCACTTTGCTAAGCACTTTACATGCTTTATAACTACTGTTACACTGCCCCCCCTCCCCATTAAAATATGAGGAATCTGAGGTTCCCTTGAGTTCAAGGACTTAGAGAAGTCATAAAGAAATCAATTGGTGGAACTAAAGTTGGAAGATAAGTGTAACAACTAGCCCCATGCTCTTCATTCTCTCTATGACCTTTCATTTAGGATGTGTTAAAATAATTTTATGGTTTACTCTCTGTGGGGCCTTAAGGAATCCTACCATTGCCTCAGTTTCCTCCTCTGTAAATGCAGAAGGTTCAAAAAAAAACACCTAGTTTTCCTGTAAGGCAAAGTGAATTTATTGGATACATTATTACAGTGGATGCATTTCAAATTGACTTGCTGGGCAGCAGTATATAATGAACGCCATTAGTGTTAGTGAATATGGACCCTGCCACTCTCACTACATTTTTCTCATGTACTGCCTCCCCTAAAAGCAGGTCCCAGAGTGTACAGTCCTTTAAAGGAAATCCTCCTGCCTTGCTGGCCTCTTCGAGATCTACATAACTGATTTCTTTCTCTGGTGTGGCTGATGGATTGGCTGCCTTGGTACCCACGCAGACCTGTTGAGTGTGCCCACGCCTCCTGCCCACACATCTGTGTGTTTCTCTGAGGCTGGTCCTCAGCCATCACTCCAGCCTCTCAGTACCTTGACAAGGGCATTCATTTTGTTCCAGAACTTTGAGGCAGGAGGAGATGGCTCCTGTACAAAACACACCATAAAAGCTGTCTCCAAGGGCAGCAATCACTTTTCTCAGTAGCCTTTTTTTTCTGTTTTCCTTTTAAAAATAAAATAAAATTCTCCTCTTACGTAACTATGGAACTAAGGGTCAGACATAGATGTTTAAAATGCAAAAGGTGCCCTACATTCAACCCTCTGCTGCCCAGGAGAAACACCTTTGCAATACTTCATGAAATCTTTTAACTCTTCCCTTCCTGAGCTCCAGGAAAATTATAAAGTACTATTGATCCAAACCTTCTTGTTGACATCACAGAAAACATAAAATACTCAAGAAACCTCAAGTCCTGGAAATTTATCTGGCCTGGTTCCAAAAGCAAATCAACACAGAGATTTTGTAAGCACTAATTCAATTTTCACTATTTTCTTATCAATCATGAATCGCAGATTTGCATTGCACAGCATAATTAAACTCAAAAATTCACTCCCCAAACCTGGTCTATGAATTAGGCAGAATAGATGAATGCTATCATTCAATTAACTATGAATATCTTCTCTTAAATAAGTTACATCTTGATGTATGGCTTCTGGAATAGCTAGGTAAATTTGACATTCATTAAAAATGAGCTGAAAGGGGCTAATGGAATAGTTCCTTGACTAGCCGAAATCTCAGGCTTCCAGATCAGCTGGATCTTTTATCATTTCAACAAATATTTATGGAGCACTCCTGTGCTCCTGACACCATAGTCTAACTGGGGTTTAAGTCCTGGTTCTCCCAAGAGAAGTGAGAAAGGCCTGAGCAGATGTGGGGGATGGGGTAGGAAGCACTTGAAATGCTTTACATGAAAAGCTGGGCCTAGTCTGAGTCTTCCCTTCCTAAACAATTCTGGAACACCCCATCCGCCCCTCCAAATAATGAGACCAGAAATCCTACTTGTCTGAGCAGGAATGTGGTTTTCAAAACCATATACAAATTCATTCTTTGACGGTGTGTCTCCTCTGAAAAAGGAATACAATCATACTCATTTTGCAAGGTGTATTAAGGATATGCATAACGTTTTGTAAGGGTATGTTTCTGGTAGTTACTCTTATTATTTTTTCTGTCATGGTAAGCTTTTACTCATTTGTGGTTTCTTATGTTTTCAAATTTCTCATTAGACTCTCAGTATGTGTAGATCTTTGCCATACATCCAACCGCAGTTCATGATGGGCTATATCATAAGGCAACCCCAGTTCAGCTTTTGTCTTACAGAAGACTGCTGTTCAGAATCAATGGATCATGGAAATTAAAAGCCGAACTTGAGGTATCACTGAGTCATAGTCCATTGCCTACAGAGAAGAGAAACATCCCTGCCCCACAGACAGTTTGGCACTTGGCACAGATGGGTCTCACTAGGTCTGTATGTTCTAGAAGTTTCATGATATGTGAAATGGTTAATTAGAAGGGGTAGGGTACTCTGAAATGTCACAGCAAGTTCCTCTTGGCCAACTGTCACGTTTCATGAATTCTTCTGCTGAACCCATTTGGATTAAGCAGTGACCCAATCCAAACAAATTGCTTCTGCGCCTCTTATCTCCTATCACCTAGTTATGCTACAAAACATCTGCGTTGCATGGATCAGATCCATTCAGCCCATGGTACTGTTTATGGCTAATTTTTATTAGTATTTTTTCTTCAGGGCTCAGATTTCTCAAAATAAAGTGATATAAAATAACTGTGGACAGTCAGTAAAACACTTTTTTAAAAAGGGGGGACAAAAGATGTACTCAATATAAAATATCAGCCCGAGAGTTCTCAGAGCAGCCCTGTATATTAGACACAATCATTTCTCGTATAGGTTTTAGGTAAAGATATCATTTACCTTTACCTACAGACACAAAACTCTAAGAAAACATTACTTGCCATCAGTACTTGAGGCGTTAAAAATATTTATGACATTGAAAACAGTTATGGAGAGGCAAACATTTCATTTCAATGTCAGAGGTCAGGCACATTGGCTAACACCCCAGATAATATTGATGTACCTTCAAAATTTAGAATAATGTTTATACCATTTATTTATTCATTCATATAGAGAGAGCACCCATCCTGAAGTATCTGGGACACAGAACAAGGTTTACATAAATCTGACTGTTTTTTTCCCTCTGGGCCATTTGGCTCAGTCTGGTAGACCATAAATATTCAATAATACTTTACAATGACAAAGCATCTTTTATGCAAACATCGCTAAGCACATTATTCACCAATAATATAATCTCCTTTTTAACCTACTGGTAAAGTCATAGAAACTAATTGACTTTCTTCAAGGTCCCTCTACAAATTGTTTATTTGTCAATCAGAGTCCAGGTGTCCTGATCTTAGTTATAACTAAAGGGAGAAACAAACAAATGCATGCTATTTTAGGTGCTTAAGCGGATGACCTACACTAAATATTTCTAAATTGAAACTATTAGGCAAAATGTCTTCCTTAAAGATGTTAAATGTTGTGATGCAGTCAAGTGAATTTTATAACTTTTGTTCCAATTTGCCCAAGGCCAGTTACCATTTTCAGAGCCCCAAAGAATGACCTATTTTAATTGAATCCCGTTACAAACGCTTAAACTTTCACACTCTAATCAAATCAGGTTTCTAAATAGAAATTAAAGTTAGAGCAGAAAAATAAAACTTTTCATGCCAAGGTCCAGCTGATGTAATGGCACAGCTATACCAGAATATTCAAGCAAAGTAAGAGGCTGGGCAAGTACTGTAAGAATCAAACAGGCCTCAACGAGTTCATGCTACCCAAGCAAAAGGAAACATTTCCATTCAATTATTTTATCTCTTCTACCAAATACTGAATAATGCTGGCTAAACACAGAAAATTAATAAAATACCAATAGGGGAAAAAGAGTTTTGTTTTTGTTTTACAATGCCCAGTGTTTTTTCTATGATAGCTGCCACAAGAACATACAAATGCTAATCTCCAACCTCAGGACTGACCAAGCCCCAGCAATGGGACCTGACATCCATCACAGAGTTTGTGCCAAGGCTACACTTCCTACCCAGTGCTGAGCATGGCAAGCCTACTAAGTAGACCTAATCCTGGAGCCTGTAGAAGTCTCTGACAGGTAAATTGTGATCAAGAACTCCCTCCTGCCCCCAGATCCTCAAAGAGCTTTAGCAGTACTGTAGTCCAAGGTATTTCTTTATTCTTTCTCTATTTCTTTCACTTATTACATATACAGGCCAGCATCCTCTGTCTCCCTCTTCTTTTTCTGCCATAGCCATTTCCTCCTAAAACCTTCTTGCTCATTCAATTTCATCTTGACATCTACTTCTCTGGAGACCTAGACTAGCAGATCATCTCGTGGTAATGCTGATGGTGATGGGAGTGGTTATGGTGATGATGGTGTAGTGGTGGTAACAATGGTGGTGATGATGGTAGCACTGGTGGTGGTGATGACTATGGTGATGATGATGATGGTGATGATGGTGACAGTGACAGTTGTTGTGACAGTGATTACATTATAATGATAGGACCAACATAGTGTAAGAATCCTAGGTCATATTCTAAAAGAATACCTAAATTATCTCATGTTCTAACTGTAACAAATTCTAAAAGTATGTGTTACTTGCCTAAGAGAAATAAGTCTTTAAAATAGGTTAAATAACAAAAACAAGATTTGACTTTTTTTTTCCCCCTTAGGCCAACAGAGAGCAGACTCACCGGTGCCGGTAACCACTATTTCATATTATCTCTTTATGCTAATAGTTTGCAGTATAATGTTCCAACCCTCCTTCTAGATAGTTATTCTGTAGTTAACTCAAAATAATATATTACATTAGACCTTTTATAGTAATTTATTCTTCTCTTGAAGTTTACCCTGATTTTTTGCACTTGCCAACTCTTTGTTATGCAGACCTAATCCAGTCATTCAAATACTGTTTTATAATTTATTCTTATAAAATAGTTTCCATATTTGTATCATACATATTATGGCCCAATATATCAACTCTTGTAATTTTGGGAAAGGAAGACTTTTCCAGGCCATTAAAACAAACAAAGGTCAGGCAAATGAGCCAAGGCCAAAGAACTTAGACAACTGGGACCATTAAAACATCCGACAGTACAATACACAGTTTCCAATTTTAGAATTTATTGACACTATTAAATAGACCACTTAATAACAAACCAATGGGCTTTCTCTAAATGAAACAATTGGTATAATAAAATTCACTTTAAAAGATTTATATCCCATAAGCATCTTTCTAAGAAAGAACATTGGTTTGGAACTTGCAGCAGCTTACTAATTCAAGAACAAGACATTTCAGATGGCAGCGGTACCATTTAGAATGATGAGAAATTCCTTGGACTCAGAAGCTAATTGACATTCTTCAAGGTCTCCCAAGAATCATTGGGTCAGTCTTCAGTCTTGGCAGATTTTCATATATGTCTCCAATGACCCTATGAATAACGAGTTTTCTGGATTTCATGTCAAATATTGATTCTGAAACCTATAGAGCTTTTCTGCTTTATGCCAACTCGAAGTATAAAGGAATGCCTCATCAGCAGCCCTGATAATAATAATACTTCACTTATTTGTAAAGTTGGCTCTAAGACACATTATCAATCATCATCTCCCATCCCAAAGTAGCTCCTACATGAAACAGAAATCTACTGTTCCCCTTTACTCTGACCTTCAGTCTGTGCCCCAGGAAACTTCCACTGCTACTGAAATTTGGATGGAATGTAATCAGTAATTATATTGTAACATACATGAAGATTGCCTCCATTTTGCATCTATGAGAAAGAACCACTGTCTTTGTCCAACTCCGTACAAATCTTTATGTCTGCCTTTTAAATGGGCAAGAAAACGAAGCCCTACATGTTTTCCCAGCTCCATATCTACCACCTCTGAAATTCACTGAGAATGCTACCTCTGTTCCATGAACCCACAGATTGTCTATGTTGATCCCATGTCTATGAACTCCAATGTCTTCATATTGCTTTGTGTTTTGTGGAGCTCATTACATCAATGTACTCTCCTGTTTACTATACCATGTACAACATATATTGGGTCAATTAGGCACTCCAACATCCATAACATAAGGAAGGTATATGATGGTTTACACACACACACACACACACACACACAGAGAAACCATGTTCCCTAGAGAGTAATCACTAGTCAACACGTGGGGAAGGAATGAACTAACTTTGGGTGGATAGGCACGGTTCTCCTTCCACAGAAACCTTTAATTTGTTAGAGTTCTGGGTCTGATTTTCTTGGCAATCTGGTTCTTGTACATTAAAATATCTTTACAAAGCCCTGGCCTAGAAGATTTATAAAATTCTTTGTTGTCATTTTAAGATTTTAGAAGAAAATCAGGTTACATGGCTTCTGAGTTTTAAATAAATCCAGACATTACAATATTGCTCTGTGCTCTTCTTGTTTCCCTTTGCACACAACCTGCAAGCAAGCATCTTTCTCCACTTTAACTTCCATCATCAGATATACTTTGGTGACTAGGAACAAATCCAACCTAAAATGGACATAGGATTTTCAGGTGCTTCCCAAGCATGTTTTGAAAGTTTCCTTAGAGAATCTCAAAGCCAAATTGCACCTGTTATATTTTTACCAAACAACCTCCAAACCTGCTCCTTCTTTAGTACGGTGAGTTAACATGTATTCTTAGTATCACGAGCTAGCCAAATACCTAAAAATACACAAACGAGATGTATTAACATTCTCCGTATTTGCTTCATACCCTATATTGCATGAGCATGTCTTTTGGGTTTATCTCTGTAATTTGTCCATGCCAATGAAATTCAGGTTATCATCTTCATCCTCAACTACCTAGTATATTACTATAGACTGACCGCTGATACTAGGCCTTTATATGTCCCTCCCTCCTCTTTCCCTTCTTTCTTTCTTCCTGGCTTCCTTTCCTCCTTCCTTCCCTCCTTCCTTCCTTCCTTCTCTTCCTTCTCTTCTTTCTCTTCCTTCTCTTCCTTCCTTCATCTTCTTGCTTAGTTAAAACTCTTTCCAACATCAGAACTGACCCTATGCTTTTCTTTGCTGGCAAATGCCTAATGCACATGAGCCTAACACCAGCTCAGTAGCAGGTGCTTTGTATGCATCACAGCACAGGGTTAATTCTAATGTTTTTAACTTCAGGTCCTGCCATTCACCCTATCATCAAAAAATTTAGCCTATGACACACTTTATCAAAGCTCTAGCTATTTATAAGATAATAACACAGAGTACTGTGTAAAACATATAAATCATTAGATGCTATTTATCAATTGATTGATCAATTCATTGTGCTGGTACTAGGGTTTGAATTCAGGGCCTGGGCATTGTCCTATAGATTTTGACTCAAGACTGGCACTCTAACACTTGGACCAGACTTCCACTTTGGATTTTACTGGAGATGAAAGTCTCATAGATGTTCTTGCCTGAGCTAGCTTTGAACTCCAATCTCAGCCTCCAAAGTAGCTAGGATAACAAGTGTGAGCCATTTGTGCCCAGTAGGATGCCATTCACAAATATGTTATTAATACTCATTTTGAGGATCCAAGCAACTCAAATTCCAAGTGATTTACATAGGCTCTAAACTGTTTAGTTTCAAAAAACATTGACTTCCTTAACCAGACAGGACTATCTCACTCATCAAAGAAATCTAAGTGTTCAGACATTCATGACTTAGCTAAAAATGTTTCATCTATTCATATGGACTTTCCCTTTCTCTGAAAACTAACAAAGCATATTTCTCCTCAAAGCCCATCTTACATACTGAAACCATCCTCCCTATATGCTTTACTCTTGTGTTGCGCTTACCATCTTTGCTTCAGTAGTGCTTTGTTTAGACTGTCAAGAATGGTCATACCAAATCTTAGTCATGGGTATGCCTCCTCCTCCACTAGGATTCTGGATCTAAATGACTCTTTTACCCCCACCCTATCCCCACCCCTGCCTTACCTTCTCTACCTCTAGTTTCCAATAGAAGACAAAAGCCTAATTTGGATAAACCAATAATTATATAGACATGATTCAAGTAAATAGTCTCCATTTAATTAGCCATTTCATGCCAAGGAAACCAGGTCCAGTACAACACGAAGACAGACCTTTTCTGGGTCTTTTTTTGGGGCATAATTTCTCTACAAACAAGACAAATGTCATCATCCAAAAACAAGCAAACCATGCCATAGCTTTGTTTTTATTTTTTATTTTTTTAGGAATCAAAACAGGGAAACCAGGGGGCACTTGTCTCAGAGGACGAAGGCTCCTGGTTCATTTCTCCAGCAGTTTGTTTGTTTGTTTATCCAGCATTTGTCACAGCTTTAGAATGCCTGTATCTGGTCTTTACTCGAGGCATGGAGAGAATACAAGGATTATACTAGGAAGATCTTTACCCTTAGCTGTAGAATACCAATGAAAAGAATCCCTCAAGTTTCCCTTTTATCAAATCAGTTTGACAAGAATTTTGTGTATTCCTCTATTGTCCAGATCCATCCTTTAGGGAACAAAGGGACATACTACTGTCCATCTCCACATAGTCTCTTCCTCTCACACTAACCCGATGAGGCAAAGTGTAAAGTCCCTCTACAACATTTCATGCTGAGGAAGAGCCATAAGCCATAATGTCTCACCTTGCATAACACCGTGGTTGATGTGCAACTCTAACTTGTGTCTACCCTCTGGTCCTGAATAATAATTTACAAGATATATGAAGTAATGGACCATCCAGAGAAAATGTTGCTTTTTCAAAGATCTCCAAGTATGTATGTGGGTGATGGACTGCAAAGACTCTAAGGAAGATTATTGTCTTTAGATTAAATAATATACTTTCTCCACAAGTCTCAAAGCCTGTATTTAAATGATTATTCATAGGTGTTGTGGGAGACATTAAGCTTTAGCTTGGCAATTCCCAATGTAAAATGGGTAATGTTTCAAAACCCTTGTTTATACATCACCTGCCCAGAAACTCACTGTTGCCTCTTACATTATGTTCCAAATTCCCAGGCCAACCCCCCAAATCTATTTATCTCATCATCTACCTGAAGAGCAATCAGTGACACTCACTTCCATTTATAACATTGTTCCTGTGGGGAGATGCTAAATTCCCAGGCAAGTGACATGCAAATACATTTCTACCTGCATTTGGAAATGCATGAGAAGTTGAGTGAAGTCAGGTATTCCCAGGATCTGAATCTTTCTATTCCTAAGTATACATTCCAAAAACTGAGCCCTACAAGATAGCTGCTTATTAGGAACAAAGAATTTGGGCCTGTATCATCAAGAAAGAGGTTTTCAGAATCTGAAGTGCCTCTCATATCCTCTGTTACCTAGATGAAACATAAATATGTTTTCAGAAGATTTGACATTGAATCTGAAACTGCCTGACCGCTCATCTGTATTTTCAACTTTTCGCCTAGCTCCTTTAAATGTATATATTACTTAGTATTTATTTTTGAAAGGCTTTCAAGGGGGTACATCAGAGGGCACATTTTCCTGTTCTACAGACACTTAAAATCAAATATATTTAAAGACTCAAAATACAAAACAAATCCTTCTG
This sequence comes from Dipodomys spectabilis, assembly GCF_019054845.1. Classification (NCBI taxonomy): domain Eukaryota; kingdom Metazoa; phylum Chordata; class Mammalia; order Rodentia; family Heteromyidae; genus Dipodomys; species Dipodomys spectabilis. Next base: position 6,225,364 of record NW_024870698.1, on the reverse strand, counting down.
GATAAAAAGAAAAAAGACAAAGAGTACCTTTCTATTATTTAAATGTAAAGGATTTTTTTAAATCTCATTTGTTTTGTCAATTGGTTCTGCTTAATATTCTTCAGCCGGGTCCACTCTCAATTATCCATGCTAAGCAATGGGAATCAGTGGCCTGGATAATCTAAAACAGCAGACAATTTTAAAAGCCCTTGTATTTGGCCCAGGCATACTTTACAATCAAAATCTGATTATCCACACTAATGAAAGGAAGAACAGGCACCTTGAGAAAGATTCGAAAACGAGGTAGATCTGCTGAGCTAGTTTCTGGCGCATCAAGGAGAGGGGAGACCACAATATATTATAGTGGGCGGAAAAACAAATCAGGATCCCAGGAGCCAACGGCAGGGACCCCGCGGGCCATCCAAAATTCAGGCACACAGAAAATACCCCTCCCGACATTTGTCAACTTTGGCAGTGTGGAGCTGTGCTAAAAAATACCCCCTGATAAGAAGGCATGTTATCCGTGCCACTCCAAATAGTTAAGGAATAGATGGCTCGCATTGCCCTAGCCACCTCTTTTGGTTGTCTCTGCACACGCGCCAAGCCCCACACTACACTGCGAAGTTCATAGTCACACACTTGGAAGCGTAGCCCAGAGGATAGAGGTGGGAGAAGCAGCATGCCAGAGTAGGAAAAATGCTGGAGCGCTGAAGCGAGGACATTTGTATCTTTGTCCTCTGCCCGTCGTTATTCATGCCAATAGTCGGAGGTGCATTCAAGCAAAGAGAACAGTGTGTGCAAAGGTACAGGGGCATGAAGGTCATGGCATAGTTAAAGAACGACATGTGCTTCATTTTGGTTAAAGAATACGATACTAATGGAGAAGAAGCAAGAGAGGAAATTGGGGATGCCGTCAGAGAAAAGAAAACACAGCTTTTGTGCCATGTAAGAAAATCTCTATAGAAGGTAAAAAGACATTAATATCTTAATGGCTATTAAGATATATTGAACACTTATGTTTTCCAGAACTTCCCAAGCATTTGAGATTCATCAACACATTTCATAGTCACGACTAAGTGATAGGTACTATTACTGTTCCTATTTTACATACAAGGAAACTGAGGCCTGTTACACATCTCCTAAGAGCACATAGTTTAGAGTTGGAGAGACAGGACTCACACTTGACACATTTGACTTCAGATTTTGGATCTCTTTTGTGAGTTTGTGTCAGTGCTGGGGCTTGAACTCTGGACCTTGTACTAGCTCATTTTTTATACTCACAGCTGGTGTTCTACCAGTTGGGTCATACCACCAATTCCAACTTTTTGGTAGTTAATTGGAGAATAAAAGTCTCTCGATTTGTCTGCCTGGGTTGGCTTTGAATGATGATTCTCAGTTCTCAGCCACCTGAGTAGCTAGAATTACAGGCATGAGCTGCCAGTACCAGTCTTTATTATCTTTTTCAAAGACATAAGAAGGCCATCAGTATTGTAAGAAACCATTCTAGAAGCAGCATGTAGAAGAGAGTAAAGGGAGGAGGATGAAAAATGGAGATTTTTATGAAGACAAGGGAGGATCAGCTACCCAATTACAGGAAACATGGAAATAATGAGAGGGAAAAAAGGGTGTAACCAAGAGGACCAAAGGGAGAAAACAAAAAATAATTGATTAAAAACAGGCACTAGTGGCTCACACCTGTCATCTTAGCTACTCAGGAGGCTGAGATCTGAGGATTGTGATGCAAAGCCAGCCCAGGCAAGAAAGTCCATGACACCCTCAACTTCAATTAACTATCAAAAAAGTTGTAAGTGAAGTTGTGGCTCAAGTGGTAGAGTTCTAGCCTTAAGCAGAAAAGCTCAGGGATAGTTCCCAGGCCTTGAGTTCAAGCCTCTGGACAAACACTGAAAAGGAGAGGGGGAGGGAAGTATGAGGAATGGACTAGTATGAGTTAGTCCTTATTTCTGGCTTGGGAACTTTTGTGTTGGCCTAGGAAGAATCTCGTTACAGAGTGAACTTTGCTGGAAAGCCATCTCTTATTGAAGGGTAGGCCCAGGAAGGAGCAGCATAAAGACATTCCTTCTCCAGGGCAGTGGGGCATATGTTAATCCAAAAATGCAAATGTCCTATCTTAAACGATTGATTGATTTAATGCTGGCAAAAGAACTTATGTCCCAATATGTAGGCCAATATACAGGACTCATACTACCAATAAATTCTGCTTGTGTGTGTGGATGTGTGTGTGTGTCTGTGTCTGTGTTTGTATGTACACATAAAAGCTCCAGTCATGGGGCTTGAACCCAGGTACTGGGCTCTGTTCCTGAACTTCTTTTGTTCAAGGCCAGCGCTTTACTACTTAAGCCACAGATCCACTTCTGGATCTTCTGGTAGATAAGTGGAGATAAAAGTCTCACAGACTTTCCTGCGCAGCCTGGCTCTGAGCCATTTATCCTCAGATCTCAGTCTCCTGAGTAGTTGGATTGCAGGTGTGAGCCACTGGTGCCCAGCTAACTAAATTCTTGAGATACAGTGACTTGTTTCTTATTTCTCAAGGTTAAACACATTGTCATGTTTACTTTTCTGGGTAATATCTACAAGCAACTATAGAATACCAGACAAGGGAGAAAGAGCATAGGAAGAGGAAACTTACAGAAAATGAGTCTTATCAAGAAAAATGTTATCTCTCATCAAGAAAAATGTTATCCCTTATCAAGGTATTTGTAAATGTCTTAATAAAACCAAATTCTTAAAACATTCCTATAATGGTAATTTAAAAAGGCACATGTTCATATAGGTCTGTAAATAGGTAAATAAAGGTTAAAATGCATAATCAAAACTTGTAATTCCCTCTCTGGCTGATTATTTTATTTAACTTGATGCTGTTTGTATCTTTGTATTACTTTTAGGATATAAAAGCTTTTTTACATAGACATATCTGATAAAGATCCACCCTGTTCAGACCTTGATGATACAAAAGAAAGCCCAAGCAGGCATACAGACTTTATCAATAACCACATCAGTAAATTATTATTATCAATAATAATTATTATCAGTAGTGGTGGCAACAGAGACTGTTCAGCACTGCTGTAGAGTCCAGCAGGCACAGAGAAATGCAGCCTATGAATAATATATGCAGTCAGAAACAGAGGGAGCTACAACTGTGAGGATACAAATGACACAGAGCAATTGACCCCAGGTGCAGATGCAGAGACATGGGTGAGACCTGTCTTAGTCCTATTCGTCCCCTTCCCTGTGACTTTTCTCATCACATCTCAACATTTTTCTTATCAGTGTGTCTGAAATGCCATTAATTACATAGTATCTCATTTTCTTTGCTCAGACTGCGATCAGAGAATACCATGGACTGAATGCTTATGCACACCGAGACACAGTTCTCAAGGCTGGAACTCTGATGTCAGGGTGTCAGCATGGTCAGGGGTCAGGTTCTGGTGGGGGGTTCTCTTCCTGGCTCAGTAATGGTTATCTTCTGACTCTGTTCTCATGAAGCAAAGAGGAAAAGTCAAGACTGTGCAGGAAGCCCATGCATGAAGGCTCCATCCTCATGATCTAATCCCCTCCCAAGGGCCAAACCTCCAAATATCATCTCACTGGAGACTGGGGTTTCAATATGTAAACTGGGAGGTAATGGACAACATTCTAGGACTAGAAAATTCCTGGAAGCTGGGTATATTAGTGATAATAAGGAGAATAATTACGGTGAAAAGAAGAGGGAATTCATTCATTAACTTTGAATAATATCTCACAGTTTATGAGGCACTTCCATATATTAATGCATGTTAATAAAGACATATACATAAATTAATACTATACTAAGGTCTTTATTTATGCTAATAAAGACTTACAGTTCAAGATGGGGAATGAAACGTACATATTTAATTCTTTTCCCTCTCACAAGGCACTGGAATGACAGTAAATTATAGAAAGAATCCACAACTGAGCTGAAGGCCTTAAAAAGGCCCCAATAGAGTCCCACATTTACTCAAGTACATCTAGAAAATGAAAGGAAAATAGGATCAATTTATCTGAGAAACTAAGACAAGGCATGGCAACATCAATTCATCTATTGAAGACACCAGGGAAGGGCTAAAATATTCTCCTAGACAATTACCAGGTCAGCTCGTGCTGATAGAACAGGACCCAGCCTCAAAGGAATCATCATGGTACTAACTTATCTCATGTACTGGTGCTTTTGGTTCTCTTCCATAGAGCATTTATGCCATCTTTACCTCATATTGATGTTCCATGAAATACTTCATGAAAGAGAGAGATACCTGATTAGGATGAATTCATATCATATTATATAATATCCAATAATGGAATTGCCAGGTCAAAATCTTCCATTTTTTTTCAGGCACCAGTGACTCATGCCTGTAATCCTAGCTACTCCAGAGGCTGAGACCTGAGAGTCATGATGCAAAACCAGCCTTCGCAGAAAAATCTGTAACACCTTACATATAATTAATCAACAAAATGCCAGCCTGTAGGAGTGGCTTAAGTGGCAGAGTGCCAGCAATGAGTTAAAAAGCTGAACAAATCAATGAGTTCAAGTTCTAATATTACCATGTATAAATAAATAAACAAATAAAAAGCTAACTTTTTATTGGCATTATTAAAGATATATAAAAAGATAACATCCAGAAAATAAAACACAACTTCCTAAAAATGAAGCAATTAATAATCTGTCCTATAAATTGGAAATATCATTGTCACAACTATGTGATAGAGAGGTTGAAAAAAACGGTAAGTACAGCAAATGCCCAAATACAGCTAAAGTACAGTTATGTAGAAGAAAAGGTTGAGAAATCCAACCTAGATAAGCAGCACAAAATGTAAGAAAAGGTCCTCAATATTCATCCCATGTGCTTTTTAAAAGAGACAGAAAGACCTGCATTAGGAATTTTTCAGGAACAAAAATCTAAGCTTAGAGAAGTTAAGTTATTCCATTCCTCTGTAGTCCATAAATAGAGCCTGATATCGTCCAGATGTGTACCATTCCAGACACCAAAGCCAAATTACTTGTTTTGTTATTATAAAGGTGATGTACAGAGCCAAAGCTGAATTTTAATTAGTATGCATACAATGTGGACTCAAGGCTTGGTTTTGGCTTTTATGTACTCTGATTGGTCAGTACCAATGCCAATCTAGTCTACACATACTATTTACAGTTGACATCTGGTTAGTGAGTGTGTATTAGCTGATGAAAATATACATATAACCCTTCCCTAGGCCAACTTACTTTCCATTATTAACTTATTGATAAAACCAAAAGAACTGGCAATTTGAAGTCTGTATGGATTCCAAATCTGAAACTGGAAAACTGAAATACGGATTGCATCTGTCATGTCAGCTTGTTAACTGTGATCAATTTTATGAGTACATGCTCACTTCCCTTCTTCATTTGCTCTTCTATACCAAAAATAAATCACCATACTTTAAATTTGTGTCCACTCTTTCTTTTGATCTAGGTGATTAAGGAAGTTGATATTGCTGTAGAAGAATAGCAAGATCAGCCAATAGATCAAACCCCAAACTAGATGCTTAATCCAAAGAGCTTAGCAGAAAATAAGGACGAGGACACACATCTGAGATTTGCTGAGTGGAAGAGATAAGGGGAAGCAATGTAGAAAAGTAAGTACTGGCAATTATAGCAGGTAGGTGAAATGTGCCTCAGCACAGGTTTGTGTAGACGCACTGAGTTTCTTAAAGGGAGAAGAGAAGAAAATGGTCTGTATAAAATTATCATAAGCTTAGCTTTTGGCCTACACAAGGCAAAAAGCTATGTACATATGGTCATATACATATATATATATATATATATATATATACATATATACATACACATATCATGTATAAGATGATGTTAAGTGAAATGAACCCCAAGATAGGGACACAAATATCTTTTTTTCTTGCTTGCTTTTGTTTCTAACATATTTATAATGTAGCATGTGATTTTTCTGTTGCTTTGTATGTTCCTCCCCCACAGTATAACCCCTGTTTTCACTGTATTTGATGTCAATGCACTGCATCTTGTATATACACTTCTCTAATTCGGGGAGGGGAAGGGAAAAAACAAAGTGCTTAAATAAGGATACAGGTTGACCCATTGTAACAATGAGATGTACAAAACACTATGTTGAAAATGAATTTTACAACTTGGGGGAGGGATGGGGGAGTTGGAGAGGTGGGAGGGAAGGGATGGTAGGGGGAAAACAAAGGTGGAAGCAACAATACTCAATAGGAAATGTACTCATTACCTTGCTCATGTAACTGTAACCCCTCTGGACAGCATTTTTACAATAAAAACGTACAAAAAATATCATCGTAAACCTGACCTAAAACCAACTCAGACAACTTCCCTGTGTGTTCTTCTCCTTTTTTTTTTAGTGTAAACGTAACTTGAAATTTCTTAACTAGTAGATTCTACCTTTGACATATGAAGGCAAAAGGCAGCCATAGGTATATCCCGGTTTCTGCTGTCATAAATCCAAAGTCAAAGTTAAATCAAAAGCAAGCATTATATCCGCATCCAGTGTAATATGAAAGTTCCTGGCAGCATTCATAAAACTAGAGCCTTTCCCTCCTTAAGAACCACAAACTCAGGTCCCACTAGGAAGAATTAATGGGATAGTTTATACTGGGTTTAGGATCTGTGGGACTTTGAAGAGCATATTTACCCCTTAAGAGCCTTTTCCGTAATCATCGGGAGTTACAAGCTCATAAGAGCTACTGTATTGGGTTCTAAATGTCATTTTCCTAGTTCCTCTGTGACCTACACAGAAAAGAAACAAAATACTCATGAGATAATTTGTTGTTTTTTCTGCCTTTTTTTCCCAGCTGGGACATAGGGAACTTCACAGAGTTAAAAATCATGGGATCTTCGTTGTATTAAATACATGTATTGTAACATTTCGGCATATCCAAGGATTATTTGCAATTTCTCTCCTGTCTCTGAGTCTAGCAAATACATTTTATAGGTTTTACAATGCTCTTTACAACTCACCTAAAACACATCATTTTCCTCCTGCTTATACCACTTATTTATTATTTATTTATTCGATTTATATTGTGCCTTCTTCCAAAAGGCTCAAGGCACCATGAAGCCAACTGTTATAGAATAAACATTAAACTCTTCTTTAAAGCCATAAACACTGAAGTAGGCAGAGATGAGGCAGAGGGATATAAGGACAGGAAGAAAGCAGACCATGAAGGCTCGTAAAATAGCCAACTACGTAACAGGTTGAGAGGCCTAGGGATCAGCTATCCATGTGCCACCTTATTCACTGAGCCCCACACGCAAATACTCTGAGACTGTCCTACATTCCAAAAAGAAAAGAAAGCCAAAGTAGCTGCACATCACACAGGGTAACAGAGGCATATGCTAGTGATTGCTTGGAGCTCCCAAGACAGTAAATGAAAACAAACACCGATACACTGAAAAATAGGTTTTATTTTTTTATACTTTTTTATTGTAAAAATACTGTACAGAGGGGTTACAGTTACATGAGCAAGGTAATGAGTACATTTCCTATCAAGCATTGTTACCTCCTCCTTTTCCCCCTACCATCCCTTCCCTCCCACCTCCACCACTACCCCCCCCACATTGAAATTGTAAAGTTCGTTTTTCGACATAGTGTCTTGTACATCTCATTGTTACAGTGGGTCAACCTGTATCCCTATTGAAGCATTTTGTTTTTTCCCTTCCCCTCCCCAAATTAGAGAAGTGTATATACAAGACGCAGGGCACTGACATCAAATACGGTGAAAACAGGGGTTATACTGTGGGGGAGGAACATACAAAGAAACAAAAAAAATCACATGGTACATTTTAAGCACATTAAAAAGAACAGCAAGAAAGATAAAAATTTCTGTGCCCCCATCTTGGGGTATTAGTGTTTGTATCAGTATTTAGTGAGTACTGAATATTAGACATTCTTGTGCTACATATGCTAACCTAGACCGGATCTACGGAGAGCATAACCACTGTCTTAACTTACAAATAAGGAAAATATGACTTACATAAGTTATTTTCCTCTACTCCTCTGATAAGAGCTTCTGCTAGGATTCAAACCAAGAACCTTTAGCACAGGAGACAAAAAACACAGAAAATCATTCCGATAAAGCAGGCTGATATCTTTCGATAGGGCACATTGGGTCAAGTTTCCCACACAGGAAGCTGTTGCTTTCTTTCCTATCCTTTATATTATTATCTTTATTATCTCTCTTGGGCTTTTGACTAATTAAGAAAATGTTGTCTTTCCTATTAAAAGAGCTAATGTTTTCTATAACTACCCAACTTTTCTTCTGATGTCATTTAATTATCACTTTGGCTAAATTAATGTGTATTATTTCCACAATGACCTACAATCATATTTTGATCCATTATTTTAATTTTTATATTTATGACATGCATCATAAAACTCAAATTTCTAAATTATTTTTTGTTGACCTCAAATTAACTTTGGGATTTCATAGTTGGGACTCTGACATATCTCAAAGGAAAACCTCTCCTTCTCAAAAGAGAGATATTAAACTAATTTAGCTTTTGTGATATGCTAATTTATGGGAAGGCTTGTCAAATAACCAGTGGTACTTAACCTTCTTTTAGTTATACTTGAATGCATTTTTTACTGATATATGCTTCAGAAATTAGATGAAGTTCCTACAAACTTAGGATAGACCACTATCCTCCTCCTACTTTGTATTTTAAAATGTAGTATACAAGAGGTATGATCAGAGTTCTTACTGATAGCAACATTATTGTAATGGAATCTCAACAGCTCTTTATCCATGTCCCTTTTTAAGTCTTGTCATTCACAGATGGTTAATTGCTTACTCTGGAACTTTCCTGGGCAACTATAAACCTGAAGTGTTTCATCCTCAAGGATATTCACAGAATAAACTAACAAATGAAGGTTTCAGAAAAACCTTATGATCAAACCACTGGGCTGGGTAAGAATTCCCAGAATTCTAATGAAGAAACTGACTGCTTCATAAAACTCCTACCTCAAGATCAGGAGAAACACTAATAAATTAAGTACCAAAACACTGACTTGGCAGACTTTTGTGCTAACTCAGCTAGTACTGAAATTGTTAAGACATGAAATTTGAACTCCGTAAGATTGACTGAAGTCAAATTACCTATGAGAACCTATATAAAAACTATGCTCTGTAACAGAATTGAATGTATGTATATCCAGTGTTAAGCATGGACTCACAGAGAATCTGGGTGTCTATCTGGTTATTAATAAGTTCTTAAATTTTTCACTATTAAAAGCTGGCACTCCATGATTTATCATGGAAGAGATGAATTGTGAAAAATAATGGTCAAATAACAAAACTGCTTCAATGGTTTGTAACTAATGCTTGGTTTATCAAATACTTAGCATTTTATATCATTTCAAGACTGACAGATATATTTTATTCACTTGTCACTTGTGATACATGAAGTTCTGAATTTGTGGTCTTCTGCTTACTAGGTAGGTGCTCTACCACTTGAGTCACACCTACAGCTGTGTTTTTGCCTTAATTTTTTCAGGAGGAGTCTCAAGTTTTCACTAAGCCAGTCTTGGGCCACAATCTTGGTACCTATATCTCCAGCATACTAGGACCATTGGCACACCCACATTATTAGTTGAGATTGGGGAGCAGGGTCCTACTTTTTGCCTTAGCTGGCCTTGAACCGTGATCTTGCTGATCTCCACCTCCCAAGTAGTTATGATTACAATGTAAATCACTACTCCAATGTAAATCACTACATCACTTTCAATGAATATTCTCTGGTTTTACAGAATATTTCCACTTCAGAAGAGAGAATGCTGAGTAATTGAAAAAATAATATAAAATACATTTCTCTTATGAGACATTCCTAGAGAATTCTCTAGAGGTAGAAGTATGTATTTCACTATACAAGTTGTGAAACACTTACTGCAAATACAATGGTATTCATCATAAGATTATAGGTTAAAAAAACTGAATCTATTGGATTGCCTTGGTCAAAAGTATTACTGATTGACAGGAATCAGATTCACTAGCATCAATAGAATACATAGATTATCTCCTTCTGGAGAAATTACTGGAAGGTCTAGTTCATAATAATAGAACCTTGCATATCAATAACTCTTGAATTCTGATATGATTAGGAGGAGAAGTTTTAATGAATTATGCCCAGGTATATTTTCACTAGTGAAGAAAAGCTCTTCATCTGCACAAACTGATGACAACAGACCGTTCACAACCTAGAACTCAGAACTTGGTCTTTCAGAAATAGCACAGAGGGCCCTTGAAATCTGTTGAACTCTGTACCCAGAGCTCAGTAGTTTATGTCTTTGATATACAACTTGGAACTCCATGGAGACCATCCACAAAACTGGAACTATATGACTATTATATCTTAAGGTAAAACTAACTAGGGAAGTTTACCCAGAAAGAGAGGGTATCCTAAATGTAGGCAGTTTTCCCAAGACTGAGTCAATTTTTCTCTGTCAACATACAAACCCTCCATCTTTTCTCTATTTCCTGATGTCTTCATCTCCTGTTCATTAAAGAAAAAGCCATGGAACTATTAGCAAATACTTAGCATTAACAAGAATCTAGAAATTTTACTAGGTTTGTTGGCTGATGGCCCCAAATCAGGAAACAGTTTCGCTTGTGCCAGTGCCTCTCTGTGTTATCAATAAGAATAACCCTGAAATCTCAAAGAAAGAATGTAAAGCTATCCTTGGTATTATAGACTTCACTGCTACTTGCTTCTCTACACTTGTTGGAATCAGTCTCCTGATCATTCCTGTTACTAATCACCACCAAGTGTAGAAAACCTCTCTGGGTGATATCTGAGCTAGGTGTATAGTAGAACCCCTTATCCACAAGGAATAGCCAGTAATATTTTTCAGTGGACACCAGCCCCTCCCAATCTACCCTCCTGGAACAGTGATATTGACAACCAAGACAGCTACCAAGTGATAAACAGGAAGACAATGTATATATCATGGACACATTAAGTAGACCTGATTTACATTCTAAGTGGAACAGAGAGAGATCGTGTAAACTTGGTCACACTATTCACAATGAGACAAAATTGAAAATTCAGGAATTAACTTTTTCTGGAATTTACCATTTAATAGCTTTGAATTATTACCAACCACACCAAAACCATGGCAACTGAAACCCGATAATAGCGAAGACTATACTGCACTTCCAAACATCTCCTACTCAAGACATGGGAATTACCAAACCAAGTGTTATTGCTTGTATAATATCCAGAAGGTCAGATTCTACTAAATGTGGCTGGTATCTAGCCTGGTATCTAGAAACTGTGATAAACTACCTTTCCCACTTGCCTCTATATGGAGTTACACATTTGTAACTCAACTTAAACAAATGTAACTGACCTCTGCTCCAACGTCACTCCATGGCCCTCTTTTCCAACAACATCCTAGTACCTCCCCTGGGCCTACAAGCAATTAGATTTCTCTGTTATCCCTGGACCCTGTTCAGATATTGCTATTTGACCTGGCTCGCTGCTACCTTCCACGGTGCTTTTCTTGTACATTATTTTAAAAATGAAGCCAAAATAGAACTTAGTTTTAAGCTAGAAATATGTGACTAGACGTTAGTTCCCACTGTGAGAAGGTTTCAGTTGCATTCCTGGGATGCTGTCTCTGTAACAGAGGACTGGCCATTGTACGGAATTTAAAGCTAATCCACAAAGTAGGAGAAAATCTTGGAGCCAATAAGACATCCTAAATATTCAGACAGATAGCAACCACTCTATAAGTAATTCAGAGGGAAGGAGAGGAAGAGAGAGAGGAAGAAGAAGAAAGAAGACAACGAAGAAGATGATGAGGGAGGAGAAGGAGGAGGAGGAGGAGGAAGAAGGGGAGGAAGAAGGTTAAAGAAAAGAAGGAAAAGAAAAAAGAAAAGGAAGGAGAGAAATGAAAAGAAAAAGAAAAAAGGAAGATGGAAATTATAAGCAATACCAGTTGTTCTGGGACCAACCTTTATGCCATCACTCTGTCTAGAAATATCCTGTCTCTCATCCTTTAAGTTTTAGACTGAATGATATTAATTCAGAGTCCTCTTTGACAACCCAAACTAAAGGATCTACTTTTACAAGCCTCTTCTCCATGGCATTTACTATAAGCAGTAACAACTCCATTGACTGACATAGTTATTTATGTATCATTTCTAGGGATGCTGTAAAAAAAAACCCACAAAATTGGTGATTTAAACAACATAAATTTATCATCTCTTCATTATAAAGGCTAGAAGCTCGATTTCAAGGTGTCAGTAGAACCATGTTCTTGCTGGAACACATAGACACCTTTCTTGCCTCTTCCTAGTTGTTGGCTGTCCCTGGTGTCTGGCATTCCTTAGCTGATAGCTGTATCACTCCCAACTTTGCCTCTGTAGTAACATGGTATTCTCCTTGTATTCTGTCTGAATCCAAGTAATCTCCTTGTAAGAACATTGGTCATAGTGAATTAAGAGCCAGCTGACTCCAGTATGGTTTCAATTTAACTTAGCTAATTACATCTTCATGTGGCTATTGTTGGCCTTCAGAATTGTAAGAGAATAAACATGTTACTTAAAGCCTCACAGCTTGTGGTTATTTGTTTCCCTAGCTCTAGGAGGCTACTGAAAGAAATTCTTAGCTTTGTTTAACTCAGGATTTGTTTAACTCAGGATTTCACACAAATAGATGACCAAATAAATATTTCCCCAGCTTTCTCCCAGTGGCAGCTATAAACAAACCTTCATTCCTCAGGGGGGCTGGGAAATCTGTTTTAGAAAAGTTAAAGCTAATCTTCCTATTCTACAGATTAACAAATTGAGATTTAAGGAGGTTAATGCTACCTCAGTAATTTAAAGATTATTACAAAATGTGTCTCCCTTTGGAGACAGTCCCAGAAAATTGGGGGATAATGGATTCATATTCTCTCCCTCTACCTCTCTCTCGGCCCTCCCCCCCATTCTGAGTTCTGCTTACAATCTGTAGCTCATTTCCTCTTTGCTTCTCTGCAGGCACCCCAGGAAATGGCTGCCTGGCACAAGATTAGGCTTGAGTGTGGACTCACCAGAAACAACAGGGCAGTTTTCCTAACTCTCAAGACACTTCTGAGGCATCTACATTGTATTTTTTCCAGCTAATGGGGTAATTTGTCCCTTTTTGAAAGGAGGTTGAGAGTGCTTATCATCACGAAACCAATCACAAATGCATCTGGGTCCAATGTAAAGCAATAACTTGGATAAGCTTAGATTGAGTGCAAATACCATCACAGCTGATCTGCATCCACCCCTGCAGCAGGCTTCTTCAGGCTGAAAATGGGCATCCCTTCATTTGTACCAAAAAAAACTCGTCAGTGCATTTCTTCCCTAAGCACACAGGACTCCCTCCCCCTCTCTCTCCCCCCCACGCCCCCTCCAGCCCCACATACCAGCAGAAGCAATCCCTTCCAGGCCCAATGGGGCTTTTCCTACCTTCCACTTGGTAGGCTGCCGTGGCTGCCCCCCATCCAAAGCCCGCAGGAAAAGCCATGGTCCACAAACCACCGACTTCACCCTCACATCTAAGGATCTTCACGCCCTCAGAGGAGCTGAGCAGCCTTGCAGACAGTCAGAGAACTCTCACTCCAGACCACAGGCCCCAAATCCAATCGACTCAAACAAGGAGCAGGCAGAGGGGGGATTGAAGGGATGGCACCTGAATGACCCCAAATTTGAGGTCTGCAAGTCACTCCCTACAGGAGGAGACTTGATGCTACTGTCTCCCAGCTGTTCTGGAGTCTGACCAGAGTTGGGTCAGCCTGGATGCTAAGTTAATCTTTTCCTTCTTGGAGTAGCACAGGGACTTTTTTTTTATTTAAGTCACATGATTTTACTTGAAATTTCACTTAGCCAGTTCTTCCCAATTCCTGATCCCTAGTCCGTACAAATAACCATTTGTAACTTTCTTTTTTTTCTGGTTACTTATAGGGTGTTTAAAAAATTGGCTGATAGTGCCACTTTTTAGGATTTTTAAAATCATTTATATCTTCATTTCTGGGTATAAGAGTAAAAGGTCTAGTGCCACACTCCCTCCCCCCCTACCCATCCCCCCCTCTCCTCTTCCTACTCTTTCTTTCCCTCTTTCTCTCACCCTTCCTTTCCCCCTCCCTCTTTCCCCTCTCCCTCCCTCTCCTCTCTTCCCTTTCTTCCTTCTACCAGCGGCCTCTCTCTTCTCTGTATCCATCCAAAAATGGTTAGTTTTTCTGATAAATTAACTATTTGCTCTAGCCATGCTTACATGCAACTTTTTATTTTCTCTGAAATTAACTGTCTGTTCTTTGTATTTAATTTCTCTACACCTACGACTGATTCATTTCCAAGCATTCTGACAGAAGTATCAATCTCCAAGTTGTTGGAACAAGCCCGTGTTGCTGCTCCATGCTGCTGTGTTTGCATGGTAAGTAAGCCTCACAGAGTCAGCCCTTTCACATCACTGACTTTGCCTCACCCAGTTGTTTGTCTTTCCCTGTTTTTGTTTTTGTTTTTCTCCTCTGGGAGAGAAATCCTCAAGTTCCTGATAAACAGAACATGCAGATAAATATTTAAGAACCTTCTAGCTGTGGAGTTATCTTCAGTCTCACGTCATACTTGATATGCACGCTGCTTACTACTGGATTTTATGACTGGAATAATTTGCACTCAGAATTTTTGAAGGCCTTGATTTATGGTTTTCTAGCTTCCAGGGGGCTACTGAGGAATCTGATGGCAATCTAAGTCCTCATCTTGTTAAGGAACACGCTTTGTTCCCACGCCCTCCCTCACGGAATCCAGACCTTCTCTGTCTGTTGCTTCAGTCGTGTGCCTTGGTATAAGACTGCTCTTGCTTGTGCTGAGCACCCACAGGATGCACCACCATGATGCAGAATGCTGTGAAATTGACTCAAAATAATACTTTAAAAAAAAAAAAAGGACTGTGGAGAGAAGATTTGGGCATACATGTGAAGAAAGTTACTTACTAAGTTTTGCCCAAGTATGAACCAAGTCCTCCTACATTATATAATCATGAAAACACACGGTCTGCAGACATATGTCCTCTTTACTTATCCTAACTCTCAGAAGAAAGAATCAATTAAATACGGAAGGAAATGAGGAAGTCATAAAAGACATTTAAAAGTACATGATTGGTGAAATACAAGTTTAAAAAAAATCAAGCTATTAAACTTAGCCTTTTGAGTGACTTGGTTCTGAAACAATCTGTAACCCAAATGGAAA
This sequence comes from Dipodomys spectabilis, assembly GCF_019054845.1. NCBI lineage: Eukaryota > Metazoa > Chordata > Mammalia > Rodentia > Heteromyidae > Dipodomys > Dipodomys spectabilis. The sequence goes on along the minus strand of NW_024870698.1, from coordinate 6,210,112 downwards.
ATTATATATAAAATATTTTCTTATGAAACACTAGATGGCAGTATTGTAACTTTTTAGGCTCACAAGTGGCAAGAGGATTTGTTATTAAAACTTAGTGTTCTACCAGTGCCCTGTACACCAATCGCCCCTCACAAATTCCTGAGGCCCACATCCCCTAGATGATTCCTCAGGAATAATGGCTATGCCCCCCAAAGTTACTTCAACTGAAATGGCAGATTTGCTCGTTCTCAACCCTGGTTAGATCCTCTACTTTAATCCCTAGCTTTGCCTTTTGGGGTAACTGTTCAAATTCTTTAAAATAATGGAAACTAGCCTGGTGGTGATAACTCATGCCTGTAATCCTAAATACTCAGGAGGCTGAGATCTGAGGATCCCCATTTGATGACAGCTGTTCAGGGAAGTCCATAAGACTCTTATCTCCAGTTAACCAACAAAAAGCCAGAAGCAGAGCTGTGGCTCAAGTCATACAGGGCTAGCACAGAGGGGGGAAAAAAAGCTGAGAGAAAGCACCAAATCCCAAGATTAGCATGAGTAGTAACTATAATAGTAATAATAAGGGTGGCTGCCAAAGAGCTTTATTCTTTAATGTGGGAAAGATATGTACACATACACATATATACATATATAATGTATTTACCACATTGGAAATTAAATTTCAAATTTTTAATATAATCACATTACCATCATTATTATTAAGGTGCTGTACAGAGAGGTTACCATTTCTTAAGTCAGGTAATGAGTATAATACTTTTTAGACAATATTACCTCTTCCTCCATTTCCCCCAGTTTCCCCTTCCTGTCCCTGCCCACAAGTTGCACAGTTCATTGGAAACATGGAGGGTCATATATACGGAATTCCAATGACTGCATTTGTTCACCTTTTCCAACCACAAAAAGGCAAAAAGAAGCCAGCAAAAATGAACACCACCAACAGCTATAACAACATAACATGTTTCCATTTCCTGAAACTTCAGATGTTTTTAAAATATTATTGACTTATTCTAAAACAGGTAATGAAAAGCTTTTTTCTTAGCTCAAAGAGTGGCTCTGTTTTACCTTTTTTCAAATTTCTGGGGAGCCTAGTTTAGTGGAAGACAGCCAGGCCTTTCTATCTGCTTCTCATTTGACTTGCCTGTTTCTGGGAAACCCTACTCTCCTCTTGGAAGAATGAAAGATGAGAGTGAAAAGGGAAAACCTCACATCAGCATTACTATGAAAACAGAAATAAAATTGTTTTAACCTTGTGGATCCCCCAAAAGATCTTGAGGCCCCCAAGTGATCTCTTTAAGAACCTCAGCATTCCCCTTCCTGCACCACCTTCTCTTCAACCTTCCCACCTTCCTCAGACCCCGTTTCACTCACCAAGACCCTGGTGGCTCTAGGACATGAGTCTGAAGCCATAAATAGGTGAGAAAAATTGCCTGTGTTTCTCTAAGCTCTTTGTTCAAGGAATTTGTGACCTCACGGCTCCATCCACAAAGACTGGGTGAAAATTTAGTTTGTCATTATTTGGATCATGTACACGCTATCGCAGGAGCATCCAAGAAAATTAAGAGGCTAAGATCTGAGGATCATAGTTCAAAGCCAGACCAGGCAGTACCCATGAGACTCTTTTTAAAAAAAAAAATTATTTTATTGTAAAGATGCTATACAGAGAGGTTATATTTACATGAGTAAGGTAATGAGTACATTTCCTATCGAGCATTGTTACCCCTCCTTTGTTTTTCCCCTACCATCCCTTCCTTCCCCCAATCCCCTATTTCCCCTCCCCCCAAAGTTGTAAAGATCATTTCCAACTTAGTATCTTGTGAGTATCATTGTTGCAGTGGGTCATCCTGTGTCCTTGTTTCAGCATTTTGTTCACCTCCCCAATTAGATAAATGTATATACAAGATGTAGGGTACCAAAATCAAATACGATGATGACAGGGGATATAGCATAGGGGGAAGAACATGCAAAAGAAACAAAAAAAATCACATAAAACATTAAAAACAACAACAGCAAAGAAAAATCTCTGTGTCCATGTCTTGGGGTTCATTTTACTTAGCATCATCTCATAGGGTCACATACTTTTCAGCTTTTCTGCTCATCTGATAAGATTATCCTACACATATACTAATTACTGCAAATAAGGGAAACCATGGGACCTGTATTTCTTTGGGTCTGGCTTACTTCACTTAATATGATTTTTTCCAAGTCTTTCCATTTCCTAACAAATAGGGAGGTGTCATTCTTTCTGATAGAAGCATAGAATTCCATTATATATGCATATATACATATATATATATAAATATATATCACATTTTCTTGATCCATTCATCTGGGTTGGTTCCATATCTTAACCATGGTGAATAATGCTGTGAGAAACACAGTAGTGCTGGTAGCTTTAGTATAGTCTTGTTTGTGATCATTTGAATAAATGCCCTGAAGATTAACCACTCAACCACTGGAAGTGGAACTGTGGCTTACTACCCTTGAGCAAAAGAGCTGAGGAACAACGCCCAGGCCCGGAGTTCAAGTCTATCACCACCACCATCACCACCAAAAAAAAAAAAAAGAAAAGAAAATTTAGGTTTTATGAATACCAAATTTATAACATGTCCAGAGTTGCTTTTTCTCCCAATTTCCCTATCCCCTACAACTATTTGTACCAACATGTGTACTTTTGCTAGTTAACATCAAAATGTCCACCCTCTGAATCTATGATCCCTTCAGGTCCACTTACTGATGGACTGTTTGAGTGATAGAATCAAACCTAGGGTCTTGCTTACACGAAGCACGTCTTTTACTTCTAGGCTATAAGCCCAATTTAGTGGCTGCAATTAGGGCACAGGAATCTTTCCCCAAAGGTGTAAACCTGAGATCTTATGCTCAACTACCTTCATCACAACCACTCATTAATCCTTTTGAGACCCTGCCATGTTCCCTGTTATTCATGAGCGCCACTAACCTCTGTCTACTTCCCAAGCAGAGGCTAAAGTATTTACATTATGATTCCCTTCACAGGTGTGCTCCTTCTCGAAGTCCAAGGGGAGTGAAGAGATCATAAATTCAGAACCCTTCAGGCTTAAAAAAAATCTTGAAGAAATCTGTTTTTTTTTTAATGCAAAACTTTTTATTATATCTTTTAGTTAGTATTCAGCTCCATTAGTCCTGACTTTGACTCTCCCCAGAGAATTGTGAAGATTCAGAAAATGGATGTCCCTGAGTGCCTGTGTTCGGGGCCAGTGCATTTCTGAATGCACTGTCTGTTTGTAGTGAAGATGCCTGTGTATTATTGCAATCCTGATTCCTTTTCCATCTGGGCCTGTCACTAGATGAGGAGTGAGGGAGTTTCCTCAGCTTCCCAATTTCTACACCAAATTCAGGAACTTGAGACTCACACATAAAAAGAATTTCAAGATGTCTCATAAGAATGACAAACTCACAAGATGGGAGTTTTAGCACAAATTTGTTTTGGTATACCAGTGTAAGGGAGGGAGAAATTGGAGTGTTGGAAAGAAATATTTCTTGTTCCCCCTGCAGGAAATGGGAATAAAGACACAAAATGGTGGTTATTTATATGTGTTCTTTATACTTACTAAGCTGGAAGAAGAACATGTGGTCATGCTGTATCATTACCCCTAATCATCAGACAATAGTTCTGGTGGCTAAGACAGGTGTTGTCTGCTATTCTAAAACATGGAGATATGATCACAAAACAAAGGAAGGGACACCAGAGAAATGTAGACACTTTTCTTGGCCAAATATGTCTTTCGTCTTCTGTCTCTCTATGCCTTCGAGGGTAACATCTCAGGGGTATAGATTGGCCCAATTCTATTTCCCTATTTTTAGAATTTGACATCGAAAAGAAGTTGGTGAAAGGGAGCTAATGGCTCTTTTTTTTAATTGTTCCAGGTTACTTCCTGGCTCTAGTTTCTGTGTGTAGGGTTTTAATATTCATTCTAAAAATAATATAATTTTCTTGGACTCCTCATCTATCTTTCCTGCTTTAGACCAACTCCTACATGATGTTTGTCAGTTCCTTGTACACAGAGCCTCGTGACTGTCCTTGTCCTTCAAACTGAACAGAGCGGTGTGACCCTTGAAGATTGGTTCAGGAAACTTGCCTATCCAATCATTCATGCTTCATCCATATCTAGGTAATCATTTCTCTTTCATCTCAAGACAAACAGGCTCTAGTGGAAAACAGCAAGGATGCAGGAATTACAAGACATACGGAGCCTGATTCCCTTATCACTTAGTGTGAGACATACACTTACACTTTTCCTAATCACTGCCATTATTGGGAAGCTGCTGATAATTACACTCTTTAAATAATAACTAGATTTTTTAAGCTCAGGAAAACATTTTAGCGGTTTTAAAGTATTTTCTTTCAAGGGAGAGGGAGGGAGCTCTCAGTGAGATCATGTCTCTGGAAGAAAGGAAGTGGGGAAAAAATGAAAGAAGGCTCAATGGCAGAGACAAAGCACACCAAAGGGCAAATCCATCAGCAGTTGTTTGTACAATAAATTACCCATCTTGATTTTTCTGCATTTAGCCAAGAAAAAAATCTAGTCAAATTTCGATCTAAGAAGGCACATTTTCACAAAAGTACTTTCCAATCCAAGTCCCTGATTACTGCAAGTCATTGGCTCTTTGAAATTTTTCAATAATTCTAATTGCAATTGTACAATTACTTCCTATAAGGTCTCCAGGCTATGGAAAATGTCAATGTTATTGCTTTAGGGCAGAATTATATAAACTCATTGTGGTAGTACCAGCTTCTCATGCACGAAAAGACGAAACTGAATTAGTTGTAACAATGCTCTCGGTTTCTAAGTAGACAAAGTCTGTCAAAACATGGGTGAGGAAGGAAATCAGTAATAAAGGGAATCTTTGATTTTGAAACTTCTGACTACCATTATGTGTGGTATACGCATGTAGGAGCGGAGGCAGGATCTTATTAATCTAGCACACCCAAGATTCAGTTTACATACCCTGAGTAACATAACAGAATCTGATTATCCTATGTGGATTTGCCTTGGCCCTGTGCAGCCTAAATGCTTCTCTAAAAGCTGACACTGGGCCCCACCCAATAACTAGTTGGCCCCAGGGATTCATTGAAGTCCATCTTCATATTTCATTTCATTGGTTACAAGAATTGGGTTTTACACACACACACACACACACACACACACACACACACACACACACCACCCATTTCAAACAATGAGATATAAAGAACCCATCAGTGTTTCTGGAAGAAAAAAAAGCAAATTTCTTATACTCTCTCTTAAACTATTTAGAAAGCCATCCTCTTCCTCAGGGGGAATTTTTTGACACCCATTCTTTAAATATGAAGAAGCCCACTTGCTTGGGATATATAAAACAGATGGAAGAAAAATACCTTTTTGAGATCCTATTAATTCCTTTTATATTTTTCAGACCAGTTTGAGTTAGGTTTCCTGTTTATTGCAATCAAGGAATCAAATACAGTGTGTGTGTGTGTGTGTGTGTGTGTGTGTGTGTGTGTGTGTGTGTGTGTGTGTGCACATGCACACGCACGCACGCATTTTATGTCTATTGTTTACCCTGAACAAAGTGAGTTTAAATAGATTCATTTAGGTTGGATTTTTTTGTTTTGTTTTAAAAACAAAACCAGATATCATGTAGCCTAGAAAAAAAATTAAGAAAAAGTGGGTTATGTCAGAATGCCTAAAATGTATGGAGATAGGCGTCCCTTTTATCATTTACTATTATTAAAATGAAATATGCACCAGTCTACTTTTTTCTTTAAAAAATAAACATTCCTCAAAATGTACCCACAAAACACAGTGTACTGTTCACAGGCAAGGGAGATGTAAAAATAAATAAATAACCCAGAATTAAGTTATAATGTTACAGGAGATTTTAGGCCTTAGGCCCAAATGCCTACGTTTCAAAGGTCAGGTCTGGCCGCTCACCCAAACAAGACATGTAAAAGATGAGACATGGTAAATGGCAGAGAAAGAAAAGTTATTAGGTGGGAAGAAACCATTTTAATACAACTTCTCTGGAACTGTAATTTGCTTTAGGTTTAAGCAGCAGAAAGAATTGGGGACTGGAAGGTAAGAGGCATGTACAGCTAACAATCACAGGTGGATGCATGTGGTCATAGGTGGTGGCAGCAGACTCAGATGGCCACGCAGCTCATTGTGTCAAGTGGGGACTTACTACAGTAAGAGTCATTGACGCCAGGCAGTTGATCTGAGTTGCTGGATTCCAAGATGGCTGCAAAGTGACCTCAGGAAAGAATGTAAAGAGTGTCTCCGGCTAAAGGACATACACAATGCATACAACATGGAAACTAAAATACTTAGCATTTATCTTGCTTGCAGTTAATTGGTAGACCCAAATAGGGAGTCTGTGTTCTTCTACAAAATCAGTTTTTATGCAGCTGTTACAATACATACATGAAAGTAACTGCAGTGCATGCCGTACCACTGTAATGACTCCACAGCCTCTCTCATTGCTATTGCGTGATGCTCTAGTGTTGTAAAATACTTCCTGTGACACTCACTATCTTCCAGGAGCAGTCCTCTCCCCTGAAACTTCATTGCACGGCAAAAATTTAAAAAAAGAGATGTCTTGGGGTCTCACTTTATTTCCATCATATATAACACATAATATACACATATTAATTACGTGTTGTGTTATCTAGTCATCATCAAGCTTTCTGTTAAGATATTGGGAAGACAAAGTTGGAGGTGGATTTCCCACTACAGGAAAGGTTGGAATACCCGTGTAATATGGTCACATGTCTATGTGCTATGTCTATCCATCCATGTGAGGTTTCTTTGAATACTCTTATTATCTTTAAGTGACTTTACTAAGGAATTGCCCTTCACCAAAGTGGTTTATGAATACAGGACATCTTCATCAATGACCCATGTGGTTTAACGTAAATGTATATGTGTGTAAATTCGAATTGATATGTGACAGTACATGTGTACACCTAAGCATGTATGTGTGTATGGGTCATATGTGTCCAGGTATCATAAATCCCCACCAAATGAAAAAAATCAACCTTTTTTCAGATTTTTTGCAGCTCTCTTGAATGTTGGCCCAGATCACCAGCAGGTCCATGAAGACACATGTGAGATAATGAATGCCACATTCAAGTGGGATTCAATGGCATTACTGCATTTATTTATTGAAGACAATTCACCCCATAAGATTTAGCATGAAAAAAAACATAAAACTACTGCAGTATATCACTCAATATTTTTTAAGGCATAGTGCTATATAATAAAGGACTTAGTACTGAGCAATTCTCGAAACAAAAAAAATGTTCTGTCTTCAAGATGCTGACAGGCAGATACTAACAATGGTATACAAGAAATCACAAAAAACACTCAATACCACTCAGGCTCATATTGAGTTTGGGGCTCTAAGCATAAAAGGCAGTGAGCAGTGACAGAGCCTTTGGAAATTCTTCTGGAAGCCTTTCAATAAATGCCCACAGCTGTGGTGTCAAGTTCTACCAGTAGCACATATCAAGACATTATTCACAGGACAGCTGCCAGGGGCTTGGTCCACCGTAGCCCTACGCTTCAGATTGATCAGATACGTTATTCCCATAAGCATGGAATCTGGCTTCCTCCCCTAAAAACACCCTCCTCCCAATACAGCTCAACTCTAAGTGCACTCCTTCAGTGTATTTAAAGAAGGTTCAACTGAGCTGGATTTAGGGGGAAGCCAGTAGGCATCTGTGGGGCAAAGTTTAAGGAGGCTTTGGCTCTCAGTTCCAAGCCTGGTGTTAAATACCAGAAAGAATACTCCAGTTCAAAGGCTTTGCTGTAGAAGACAAACTGGTTTTGATTTCCAAACTGTTTATGGCAACGAACAGGTGTGCCATTTGCCTGAGGACCAGACTGTAGCTAATCCACCTAAGTCCCGAGCATGTTTGCACATTGAGAATATCTTTGATTATTAATCTCACATAGAGACAGAGTTTGGAACTTCAAAAGCATTCTCTTCCCACGGTCAACAAAATCCTGTGTGAGAGGCCCATGATATAGAAAAAAAGAAGCATGAAAGAGTAGGAAGGAAGGAGGCAAATACAATGCAAAAGCAGGATGAAAATAGCAATATTCTAATAAGAAAGTAATTTTCAGAGCAACACTATTGCAAAACAAGTACATTTTTATAACAGTTGAGGATTTAGGAGAAACTGGACACCAATGACTCACACTTGTAATCCTAGCTATTCAGGAGGGTCTGAGGATCTCAGTTTGAAACCAATGCAAACAGGAAAGTCTGTATGACTCTTCTCTCTAATTAACACACACACACACACACACACACATACACACACACACACACACACACACACAAAACAGAAGTCAAACTGTGGCTCACATGGTAAAGTGCCAGCTTTGAGAAAAAAAAAGGACAGTACCTAGGCTCTGGGTTCAAGCCCCAGTACTAGCACTAACTACAAAACAAAACCAAACAAATCAAAAGATCTAGAAGAACTTGCTCAGAATTTCTTTCTCCCGGACCCACAATCAATGACTCCTTGCATAGCGTGGATGCCATTCAAAGCTCTTCTCTATCTTCCCACTTCCTGACACATGCATACCACCCTCATAGGCTGCTCACTGCAGTTCCTTGATATGTCTTCATGGGTGTTAACTTCCCTTTACTCCAGTGGCCTCTTCTGTGTCCAGTCAACAGAAACCCTGCCAAGGCTTGGAAAGTTCCAAACGGGCTTCCAATTTTGAGCTTTGCTCTGAACTAATGTGCGCTGCTGCAGCCTGAGCCATCCATCAAAGTGTCCGCTGAACTGCTCCATCCTAGAAGAACAAACTTCTCCATCTCTGCAAAACCCTCATCATCTGCTTTCCGTCTCCTCTTGTCACATATTCTCAGAAGCTTTTTTAGCTTTCTCCAGCTTTCGAATAGCTAATGCTTCATGCCACTGTTTGCATTGATTCTTCACAAGTTTCCACCATCAGAATTTGTTTCTCCCTTATTTTAGTTGAGCTTGATTTATTTTGATGACCGGTTTATGGTTATATTGTGTGTGTGTGTGTGTGCATGCGCCAGTCCTAGAGCTTGAACTCAGGGACTGGGAGCTGTCTGGGAGCTTTTATACTCAATACTAGCACTCTATCACTTGAGTCACACAGCTCCACTATGGAAATTGTTGTTAGTTTAGTGGAGACAAGAGTCTTGCGGACTTTCCTTTCCAGGCTGACTTTGAACCTCAATCCTCAGACCTCAGTCTCCTGAGTAGCTAGGATTAAAGTTACTTTTTAAGTATACATTTACTGGGTTAGGTCTGCTGCCACATTTCCCATTACCACAATGCTTATACTCCTTTGTTTTAAAATAATGTTGTTTCCTCCATTAAGCCATGACTTCTCTGAATTAGGAACTGCTTTAACCAAGCAAGCTAAAAGTTAAAGGTGTAGCTGGTCTTTTCCTTTTGCTAAACTCATCAGTTTATTCACCAAATATGTATGGAATATGTACTATAGGAACCAGGCACCAAAAGAAACTCTACAAGAATAATGGTCAAGGAAGCGGGACCAGTTTGTCTCTAAATATGTGGACTATGTTTCCATCTTCTTTCATCTGCTAATTAAAGCTCCCAACTGTTCTGCTTCAGACTCCATTATTCCCTGAAGGATTCATGTGTAGGAAGCTTGGTCTGGCAACTGTTGTGCAAAGTAACAAGGTTACTGAAGATCCTGGCCCCAGCAGGATCAATATTGCTCTGGGTGGGCCTCAGTTACCATCTATGAAAGTGAGTTGTTGGACAATAATCAAGACTGGCTGACAAATCTCCCTGACTTCCTATCTCTTCTGCATGTCCCTGCCATTCACCATATGACTGAACCAGTGAGACTACCTGTTCTTGGGATTTGAGCCTCCGAAACTATGCGTGCCATAAATCTCTTTTCTTCATACATTCCTCAGCCTTATTTCCTTATCCCAACAGAAACCAGACTAATATATCAATGGTGTAATCTTTGAGGAAAAAAAATCCAAGAGTAGGTAGAGGACTGTCTGGTTTTCTACGTGTTTTCTTCTCTCTCCTCCTCCCATCTTACAGATTCAGAGTCCTCAAAGGAGACGGAGGGGTAGAGGGGAAGGGAATACTGAAAGTGACAGGATCTGCCTCGCTCAGTTGTACCGTCAGATATGGACAGGGAAAGAAATCATTTAAGGGCACCGGGTGAAACCAGTTGGGGCTCTGGTGGAAATCCCTCCTCTCTGGCTTCCATTAAATAACCCTGTCCTCCTCTCACATTCCCTTTACTGGGGACCCCTGCATTACAGTGGTACATGATGTAACACCAACCCTCAATTCAACATTTTTTTAAATTGTAAAACTGATGTGCAGAATCTACCCTGAACAACAGGAACCAATATACAAGGACACGTGCACCTCCATGTTTATTGCAGCACTGTTCACAATAGCTAGGATATGGAAACAACCCAAATGCCCCACCACAGATGAATGGATCCAAAAACTGTGGCATCTATACACAATGGAATATTATGCAGCCATTAGAAATGACAAAATAATGGCATTTGCAGGGAAATGGATGGAGCTAGAAGGAATCATGTTGAGTGAGGTAAGCCAAGAGCAAAGAGACAAATGGTACATGGTCTCCCTGATAAGTGGATGCTAAATCCAAAATGTTAGGTGATACGACAAAATTAACATGACTTAAGAAACAAAGAACTCCCACTTATCTGGTCGAACTACTACTAAATATCCCCATGCTGCTGATCACATGTATGGTGTATAACATGTGTACACCATTATATGTTATAGACTGTGATAGACAATTTACTCCAGGAAAATTAGAATGAACTTGTGACTTTAAATGAGTATCATTATTCCACAATACTGTGAAATTTGGAAATTATGTAATCACTTAATCACAATTAAAAAAAAAAAAAAAAGAACCTCAGGGAAGGTAGGGAGGGAAGGGATGGTAAAGGGAAAACAATGGAGGGGGTAACAATGCTCAATAGGAAGTGTACTCATTACCTTGCTCATGTAACTGTAACCTTCTGTATAGTATCTTTACAATAAAAATTTTTTTAAAAAGTGATGTGCAGAGAGGTTACAGTTAGATAAATCAGGTATTGACTACATTTCCTTGTGAACAGCGTTACCCCATTCCTCATTTTCTTCCCAACTCAAGATTTCTACTCATAACATTTTAAATTGCAATATAATTGGTCCATACCAAGTAATTAGGAAAGATCCCCATTTCAAGTGTGAGTTCTATGTGGTTACATTCGGAGAATAATGTGATTCTTACTCTGAAGTCTCCGTATATATAACCAAATTTCCCATTGGGTGAGCAGCATATTAGTGGTCTTCCTCTGATCAAGTTGAGACCATATAATATGCAAAGGCACTCAAAGTCAGTGCGAGAGAGCTTGTGATAAATAAAGATTATCCTGAAATTTTTGCTTTCTGATATTTGCTTTGTGTGACTAGCATTACAGACATACGTTATACAAAAAAAGAAAAATATATCCAAAAATTAATCCTTACTGGGGAAAGAAAGAAAAGTGTACATTCCTGATAAGGATGAACTAGTTCAGTGATGGCGGATTTGCCCTTTACCAACCTCAGTTTCGAACTCTAAACATAACACCAAAACCAACATTTTGGAAGGAAATGAAGACCATAAAAACACAGAAAGATAGGAGAAGTTTTGAGATGGGTAGGAAGAGCATGAGCTGGGAACAGGTTAACTTTGAAGGATGAGAAGGCAGTAGAAACTGAGGAGGGAGTCCATCAAAGGAGAGAATCAAAGGAGGGAATCCCCGGGAGAAGAAGCTAAAATTCAGTAATATCACCTTGTTTACACTGCATGTTTTTCTGGTTACCTTTATCTTAAAACAAATGATGGCCCTTTCCCACTCACCACCACAATATAGATTTTCCTTTGTAAATTCATGTTCAAGCCTAAAAATACAAGTCAATATAAAAAGCAAGTGATTATATGGGTACCACAAAATATGGAAAAACTGAAAAAGTGGAATTCAAATGTCTGAAATCTATGAAGCACTTTGTCTTTCATTTTCACTCTTTCAGTACTTGTGCTCACTGGACACTAGAGACTTAGCACTTGTCATTCTAGCTACTCAGGAGGCTGCGATCTGAGGATTGTAGTTCAAAGCCTGCTCAGGCAAGAAAAGTCCATCATTCTTATCTCCAGTTAACCAGCAAAAAAGCAGAAGTGAAGGAGTGGCTCAAGTGGTAGAGTATCATCTTTGAGCAAAAAAAAAGGCCAAGTGAGAATGTATTGGCCCTGAGTTCAAGTCCCAGTACTGTTGTAAACAAAATAGAACAGAAAAAAAGAAACAAAAGACCTCCTGCTTGTGCCCACATGGATTTCTCCTGCTATCTTCTGTGCACTCTAACAGTAAGAAAGATGCTAGTAACTTCATGTTTGTTAATTTTATTGAGAAGGTGATTAAACTATAGAGTAGATATTTTCGAATTATATATAACACCCCTTTTCTGGAATGGGAGGGGCTGGCTTAGGTGTGAGCCCACTGACCAGAAGTAAGGCACAGGTCTTCTACTTCCTGCATACAGACACATTTCTGGACCATTCTCTAGAAAAGTGACTCCATCAGCAAAATAATGACCACCATCCTTAATTGTCATGATGGTTGTGAAGATTTAAAGAGGTGCGTGGCAAGCATGCTGAGATACTGCTGTTTATTTGAAGTTTCAGCTTGGTGTCAGAGGCAGGGATAGACCATGACCTGGCAGTGGTTTTTTTCTTCTCAGAAGAGAACCTCTAAAATGAGCTAGATGCCAGCAGGAGGGAGAGGTGTACAAGTCTATTCCTATTTCTCTCTCTCTCTCTCTCTCTCTCTCTCTCTCTCTCTCTCTCTCTCTCTCTCTCTCTCTGTCTTGATATATAAGTGCTTTCTTGCCTCTGGGTATAGGGAAAGCATGTCTCATTGAAGGCCTTGTGATTTTCTTTGAGGGGAAGTGTAGAAGATTGGAGGGACCTTCCTAGATCTTAGAACTTTCCTTCCCTCGTGGCCTCTTTCTCCTGGGGAGGAGGATAAGAGAAAGAAGATGCCCCTATTATTTTGCCAAATGTTAAGGTTTCAAACTTGGGGGTTAGAATACCCTGAACCCCATCATGATCTAATTAAAAGAAGGACAAAAGAACCATCCATTGAACCTTTGAAGCCACTCATTTCTATACTCCAGGCAATACTTCCTACCAGAAATATTTCCTGTCAGAATATACCACACCAAACTAGGCCACTTTGTCTTAAGGATTATTTTGAGCTAAGTGACTTCAGAAACAGCCAGGAAAGGCAGGGAGGGGGTCTTCTGCTCTCTCTATACCAAGAGAAGAGATATTCTTATAGGAATAGAGAAGAGAAAACTCCCATATGAAGAATGTTCTACCAATATCAGAAAAGATAATTCCTTGTCACAAGAGCCTCGAAGTGGAGGCTGAGAAAAATCTGCACCAAGAGGCATTGTGAACTATGACCTTCCTTTAGCCTCCTCACACATTTAAGTTCTTTCCCCTAATAGTACATTCTTTGTCCTGCCTACTATTTAAGCACTTTGGTTTTCTATCTTCTCTGGGTCATTATTTTCCTTTGGAGGACTCTATACACAAGTCGAAATCTGTTGATCTGGTTTAAGTCAATTCAGTTTTCAAAGCTAACCAGAATTCACAGAGAATAAATGTCTCCGTTTATTTTATGTCTCTATAACAGAGACTGGGTCATTTATAATAATACAAATTTATATGGCTTGCAGTTCTAGAAGTCAGCAAGTCCCAGGGAACAACACTGGTATCTGGCAAGACTCTTCATGTTCT